>NC_060138.1:699447068-700096613 GCF_021461385.2 Schistocerca piceifrons
GAAATGCACAGAAATTCGAGAATAATAAAACTGCCCCGACTGACCCGTTTCATCTTGCGTTAGCGACCCTGGCTACGGATGGAGAGACCCATGCTTCGAGCCTCCGCTTCCTGATCGTGATCAAATGTACTGATATTGCGGCTCATGTCCACCCAATGCTACCCAGCTGCTGTGGCGGACAGTGAAAAGTCTGATGACATCCCAACCATGTGACTCTGCGGACAGTTCAATGCATCGTAGTTGCGTAGCGCTTTCACAGTAACATAGCCCCTGTCGATATTTCTGTTTCTCACAGCTGTACATAATAAATCGTTCTCATAATACTGATACAATATTTAATGTCAAATATATTGCATATAACATTACTTCTCACGTTTTCAATATGAATTCAATACCCTACACAACGTATTTCAGCATATGTGTTGTGGTGACATGTACCTCAATTGAGCTAAATGTCTGCGTACTTTACCATGTAACAATCGTAAAGACCATATTAATGCTACTGTAAACAGAACATATCTTTCATTAGCATCTCATGTGCTGTATAAAACATTTGAATGTTTATACAAAACATTATACTAAGTATTGCATACTTTTTATACCTATTTTATCAAGAGAGCCTCGCCATTGATTATATTGGTTATTTGTAACGAGAGACTAACACGAGAGTAAGTGGCGGTTCATTGCAAGTGTAATAAGAGAGGAGGAAACTCAAATGGTCAGAGACTGTTGCCTGTGCTAGACGGTATAAGTGTTACGGGATTGTTTGTGGACGCTGATGGAATGTAGAAATTTGATGTCCAAAGGCACGTGACAGCACAAAAACTGGCCGGCGGAAATCTCAGCCCGACCTGAAGTGGTGTGAATGAAAAGCAACATGCCATATTTTTCTCTTTACTTTGGGAACATTCAGACGACGAAATATTACTTCAAAATTGCAGGAAACTGACCTGGTCAGTATTCCAAGTCTGTTCGAAGAAGGCACAATAATCTTTTCTGCAGTAAAATGTGCCAGTGTTATCTACATATATAACTCACCTCAAACGAATCAAGTTTGCCAATGGTCACTGCAGCTGAATAAACAACGTACGTTCGAATCCATCCGATTTTTTTTTTTTTTTTTTGAGCCATAAAAGCCATAAAGCACATTCTTGTAGTTCAACCACTTGTTGTCTATGAAGCCCTTGATTGTATTATATGAAACGCATTTCGATTATGTGTAGCTAATTTCCTATAGAAGGTGCGACGGTACTTTGGCTATAAATCAGAGCCACTTCTGGTGGAGAATGACCTCCCTGGAACCGAAAATTTAAATTTTCTGTTCGACATAATACGTGAAAATTATTTACATAGTTTCATTGATATTACACAGTAACCGACTGAGGCGACAGTGAGGATTAGTTATAAGCGTACCTGTCCTACGAAAGCCAACGACAGTGAACAAGCAAGGGGAAATACCTGCACTACAACGCTTTCAGTCGAATGACATTGATCGTGCTCCATGCCTCACAGTCGACACAGTGACCGTGTCATTGCTATTGTGTAGGAAGGGAATAGACGATGTCGGAGGCCGAGGCACAGTCCAGTCTGATGGATAAAACAATGAGATACTGGAGAATCCAGTAGGTGTGTATGAACTGGGAATTTGGTGTATGCGACACATGCCCGGGATTATCAATATGTCAACACGTCACCGCAAAATCTGTAAGTAGGCTGCTTCTGTGTTGGCAGCGCTGTGCAGCGCTTTGCATTGGATCTCTGACTGCGCTTTCTTTGTAAGAGACTCTGTGGCTGGTCGGACTCGTTGTTGGAAGTTAATCGCCAGTAGTGTTGAGCAGTTTTAAGTTAGTCGCCAGGAGTGATGGAAGTACTGTTAGGCAGTTGGAGGAGAACAGCCAGCAGTGATGGATGTTAGATGTGAGAAGCCATCATTGATGGAGGGTAGAGGTCCGAAGTATTAGCGTAGGCTAACGATCTGTACATGTTCGACTTGGAGATTGAATAATATTCATGATTATATACCTAGGCACTAGATGTCAATGACGATTTATATTCGTGTCTCAATTGGATGTCACATTATTAATGTAAAAAAAATACATTATTTGGTTTGCAACAAAATCTTTCCTATGCTAACCATATGCCTATTAGTAGTTAGTGATTTAGTAGTTAGAATCTTTAACTTAGCTGGCACTATTGGCTTCGCTGTATTGCAGTAGTTCGCTTAATGAAGATTTTTGTGAGGTAAGTGATTAATGAAATGTATAGGTTATTGTTAGGATTTCTTTTTAGTCAGGGCCATTCTTTTGAATTAATTATTTGGAGTCAAGTTATCTTTTTTTGAGCAGTCAGATTGCATTGCGCTAGGACATTGTAGGTCAGTGTTGACATGATAAGAATAAGTTAAGAGAAAGTACGCTCAGTACGTTCAGTTTCACTCAGCAGATTCAGAATCAAATAACACAGAAGTTTCAACTTCCCATTTCATTCAGCAATAGAAGCAGAAAAGAATTTTAATAAAGAAGTTTCAATTCATTTTTTAAACGTAGTGCACTTGCAACATACTACTGTTTTTTTTCGCTGTGCAGGCCCCACGTATGATACTGACCATTTTTTAAGTTTTTATCTTTATTTATTTATTCATGGCTGAAACCTCCTAACTTGCTATTCAATAAGGAAAGAAACAGAATCGGACTTAATCCTACATGGTTTCTGCCACTTAAAAAGAAAAAAAGGTCATCTCTAGTCGTGGCATGCAACAATTTTTGTTTATTTTTTTTTAACTAAACGAAAAAAATATAAACAGGGCCACAAAAATGGAACAAACTGTCTAACAATATATCTGGAAAGTAATTCTACACCTTTGGCTTTTTGTCAGGTTTACCAAAAGCAAGGTAACAGGAATGAAACATTCGAACAAAAAAGCGGTTTTACAGTTCGTCCAACGCCTTGACGATTACATACCGGATACAAAAATGTGTAACGCTTCACTTTTTTGCGTTTCATCCTTGCGCAGGGGCAGTGCTAATGTTCTCTGTGTCGTTGCAAGTTTAGTTCATCTACCGCCGAAGCGAGTACGCCGCTGAGCTACGCATGCATTATACTACAAATGCAGACATTCATTCACCCCTATCTGAACTGAACGTATCTATACAGTTACAGTTTCACGTAACGATTACTTGCAGATTATTTACTCAAATATTTTGGTAGTATTAACGATGTCAATAGATTATAATAATACACTGATGGTACATTTCAGATTCCTGCATTTTACAAAGAACCTGCTTAATTACATTGTTGATTGCATATTCTCTTACTGCCATTGCACACGCTTCTTTATATTATTTTGTGTTTGTAGACCTACGTATAACCGCTGACGTGTTAGTAGCTTATTAACATAGTGCCGATAGATCCTCGTGTAATCTATACTTCGTCTGTAGGGTGTGTATTTCAGTCAGTTTCCCGCAGCCTTCGTTAACGCCTCATGTGTTCAAATTAACTGTGCAGGGATCCTGAAATTATGTGCGTATTTTGTTAGACTATTGTATTTGCAGGAGGCTTTTCGGCTTTAGTCCACATCAGTATGGCTTTAGATTCAAAAGCCCAATGGACGATGCAGTTAATCGAGCACTGGAAATAAAAATCATAGTGATGGCTGCTATTTTTGTCCTTGCAACGCACGAGATTTCAATTTGGAAAACAAAAAGGATATTTCATATCCTATCATTCAATCAGCTATTCGCTCTGTTCCTCATGGACCTGAAGTACCCATACCCTCTCCTCTAGATTCTTTGGATGATATAGACGATCACGAGCCATTGGCTCAGCAAGGTGATTGTGAAGAAGACAGATATTGCTACTATCTTGGTACAACCGATCCCATTCCATTCTCACAATTTGAACTGAGAGATTTAGTTAGAGGGAAAAGAAGTTTGTATCCTTCTTCTCTCAAGAAGGTGACCTGGTGTTTTGCAGGTATGTTCCTTGACTTATGGCACGTTTCAAAATAGAATATGCTCCTGATGAGTGGAGACCCTTAATTAATTCTTCAAAAAGAAGCCTTAAAGCAGTACTTCTCCACAATGGCAATAAGTATGCTTCTATACCAGTTGGACTCTCGGTTCACTTAAAAGAATGTTACGAAAACCTTGAACTGGTTTTAAGCAAACTCTGCTATTCAGACCACAAATGGACACTATGTGGTGATTTAAAAATGGTTTCAATGCTGCTTGGTCAACAAAGTGGCTATACAAAGTTCCCTTGCTTTCCTGTGGATGGGGCAGTAGAGACAGAAAGCAACGCTACATAAAAAAAGCTTGGCCCTTGAGAAAAACCTTACATGTAGGGGTTAAAAATGTTGAGAGGAAAAGCCTTGTGGATCCCAAAAAGGTGTTACTTCCACCACTTCACATTAAGTTGGGCCTGATGAAGCTATTTGTTAAGGCGTTGCCAAAAGAAGGGAATTGTTGGATATCTTTGTGGACAGTTTCCTGATTTATCCGAGGCAAAGCTAAAGGAAGGAATCTTTGTCGGACCAGACATTAGAAAACTAATGACAGATCCCAACTTTGTGGACAAAATGGAAACAAAAGAAAAGGCAGCATGTACATCTTTTCAATTAGTTGTTGCCGGCTTTCTAGGAAACAAAAGAGATCCAAACTACAAGATAATCGTCGCAGACATGCTCGACAACTTCAAGAAGCTGGTCTGTAACATGAGCATTAAAGTTCATTTTCTCCACTCACATCTTGACTACTTCCCTGCAAACCTTGATGATGTAAGTGAAGAGCAGGGCGAAAGATTCCACCAAGGCATCAAAGAAATGGAAAGAAGATACAAGGAAGATGGAGCGTCAACATGATGGCGGACTACTGCTGGATGATAAAAAGAGATGATCCTCAACGAGTCCACAGCCGGAAAGCAATAAAAGAAACTTGGACAGAAAGCGAAAGCGTTATTATAAGGACTTATGAGCTTAAAGAGAAATAGAAGTGTACTGAAAATGTAGTCTAGAACATGATTTATAAATAAAATAAAATTTTATAACGTTAGAAAAATGTGATAAATTGCTTAAATTTTGTTATTATATCCAAAACTACTCCCTTTTTTTGTCAGAAAACCTTACTTGATAGAAAAAAATGCATTGCATTTTTTAAATCAGCGCTGAAAAGAACATAAAAGTCAGTTATCAAATTTTAAACGACTTTCAAAAAATATTTTTTGTAGACATGTGTTATTATTACTCAGAGCCTATGAACTAGTATCACGGAAACGGCGAAGCTGGTCGAATTTTCACGTGCTACTATCGTGAGTATCTACAGGAAGAAGTAAAAGGAAAGTAAAACTACCACTAGAAGCGAAATGGTTGGACGTCCACGATTCTTAAGAGAACTTGTGGTTCGGGGCTTCTCTGCTCTGTAGCATAGGATACATGGTAATTTGTGGTATCTCTGCCGAAAGAGCAAAATGCTGGTTCACGCACAGGTGTTTCGGAGCACACCGTTCATCGAACATTGTTGAGCATGCAGCTCCGCAGCGAACCACCCCTATGTGTTGACATATTGATCCTACGACATTGTCAGTTACGATTGCAGTGGGTACAGGACGATCTGGATTCGACCGTCGATCAATGGAAACCTGTCGGCTCTTCGGTGATTCGCATTTTTGCTACGCCAGGTCGGTGGTCGTCTCCTCAAACGCCGTCGTCGAGGTGAACAGCGGCTCGAAACATGCAACGAGCCACAGACACAGGCTGGTGGGAACTGCATCATGCTATGGAAAACATTGTCTTGCGCGCGCATGGGACCTGTGGTAGTAATCGAAGACACGCTGATAGCTGCAAACCATCTGAATCTCGAAACTTCCTGGCAGATTAAAACTGTGTGCCCGACCGAGACTCGAACTCGGGACCTTTGCCTTTCGCGGGCAAGTGCTCTACCAGCTGAGCTACCGAAGCACGACTCACGTCCTGTACTCCCAGCTTTACTTCTGCCAGTACCTCGTCTCCTACCTTCCAAACTTTACAGAAGCTCTCCTGCGAACCTTGCAGAACTAGCACTCCTGAAAGAGAGTCAGGCACACAGTTTTAATATGCCAGGAAGTTTCATATCAGCGCACACTCCGCTGCAGAGTGAAAATCTCATTCTGGAAACATCTGAATCTCTTCACTGTAGATCTCTTCCCCGGTGGCGATGTCATCTTTTTGCAGTATAACTTCCCCTGTCTCTGAGCCAGAACCGTGATACAGTGGTTTGAGGAGCGTTATAGTGAACTCACGTTGATGTCTCGGCTACCAAATTCGCATTATGTAAATCCTATGGAACCCATCTGCAGTTGCTATCTGGTGCCATCGCCACGTACGCAAGTCAGTGGGCCGTTATTTACGCGAATTACATGACCTGTGCGTACGCATCTAGTGCCACATACCTCCACAAACCTATCAACAAATTGTCGAATCCCTGATGTGCAGAATCAGTGATGTATTTCATTCCAAAGAGGGACGTACAAGTTATTAAGGAGGTGATGATAATGTTTTGACTCATAAGTGTAAATACTTGTCTTGCTGCAAACAAGTCCATTTCGTGGCTCAACACTCGTACGATCGTACTCGGCCGAGCGAACATTTCTGGGGCCATAGTCGCCTGGGGTCGTTGACATCCGCACGTCGTGGAGTACGGGCCTGCTGCAGTCAGCTACTTCATTTTCGCATGGTAGTTGTGGGATCCTGACTGATGCCTGCGGTAATATCGCAGAACGACAAAGACAAACCATAGCCTCGATAAGCCACGATCATACCGCTGCGTATTCCCACATCTGTTGGTAAATCAACGATGTGGGACTGTGGATCTGCAGAACACTTTTGTTTAATTTTCCTTCCCAAACTAGTTTCAGTGACAAAGTCGGCAACGTCAGTGCGTTTCCCTTTGTTCTAAAACATGCAAAATCAGTCTCGTTATAAACATTACATAACGTTATTAATTGTCTACTGTTTGGTTCCATATACTGTGTTGCGCGAACAGCTTTATATTATGTGCTTTAAATCATAGCATGGTTTCCATGTTTGTTGCCGTTATATCCAGCAACAAAACACAGAAAATGTGCCGGAAATAATGGCAACAAATGTAGAACCATGCTGCGATTTAAAGCAAATAAGGTATTATAAAACTATTCACACAACACAGTTTACGGAACCACACACTATACACGTAATAACGTTTTGTAATGTTTATGAAGATGCTAATTTTGCGTGTTTTAGATCAAAAGGAAACATACTGGTGATGGCGATATTGTCGCTGAAACTAGTTTGGGAAGGAAAATATAACAGGTGTGTTTTAGATCAAGACGGACTCACTATCCCATAGGAACTGCAAGATACAGTGATGTTGGTAATTTTATCCTCTTCTTATATGAGGCATATCTTCTCACAAGCAACCAACACGCAAATGTGACTTCTGAGGAAGCCGCTACATAATCTTTCCTTGAAAGTCGGCTGTGTTACGCTCACGTACTTTTGTGCGGCTGCACTGAAATGTTAACCATTTGCATATTCGAGTATGTAGTACACTTCATGCGGATTCGACGTTTGTTGTATTCTGCCCTCACGTTGTTGCAATTTTTGTGGGCTACATTGTACTTACTATTTCACTTAAGGCACCTTGTATACTCGGCAATCTGTAAACAAGACACACGAATGGTTCTTTCTAGCTTGTTGAACAGTACAATACCAGCGCTTAACTTTAATAAAATATTTTCTGGAAAGCATCTCTCTATCGTTCCTCTCCATAGATTATTTGTTATCGTAAATTTAATGTCACTAAAGCTTATTTTGTCCAGTATTGCCAAGCTGATTAGCACAGTGAAGGTTTCATTGGACTCGCATTCTGTACGAGAAGGGTTTCAGTCGTCATTCGGCCATCCAGTTTAGGTTTTCCGTCATTTCTCTAAACAGCATTACGTGAATGTGGAGGTCGATTTCCCTCTTTCGTTGTCCGGTCTGTCTGTAATTGCCACATCGTCACAGGGACTATGAAATCTAATATTTCTTGCACTTCGCTTAGACGATATTATTGCGTCTGAAGGAACAAACTGGATTTTTAGTCCGGTTACGAATTAGTGGCACTCTTTTGTTAACCTATCAGGAATAATATTAATTTTTTAAGCTTCATTTTCATAATAAAACCTGCATTTCTTCATTTCTTGTAAATATTTAATCATTTTCATAAGAGTAGCGCCTGTTAAGTTTGCTAGGAGACCATCAACTACTTTTAAAATAAGTTAATTAATTAAAATTAAGTTTCCTGACAAAACTGGAGCGACAGGTGTGGAAATTCTAAGCTGTTAACGCGGCTCTACAACTCTCATAAAGAGGGAACGGCAGCAATACTTACGTTCGTCAGTTGAAAAAGGTTATTCTGTTCGCAGTAGGCAGCATTCTGCTCCATCTGACTGGATCTCACTACCACAAATTTGTTGCTAGTCAACGACATCTTATTTGTGTAGCAGCGGTAATATCGACAATAAGCGGTCAATAAAATCGCAACAGTTCTTCTACTAGTGTACAAAGTAAGGAACATTTGCTACATTAAAAACGGGATTAAAGTTTCATTTCGTGAACCATACCGTGCGATATTTTTTACGAGTACTACGAGTACTTTATTTTCCACAATTATAGCTCGGGACGGAATATGAGACCTTATTAGCTAGGAAAGAGGCGGACACCTTTTCCATCCTTTCAAAGTTATGCACACAGGACTGAAAATTCTAGTATAGCTTTTGAACGTTGTGAGCAGTACTTATGCACTTGCTTGCTAACAGTCATTTCTGCTACGCCGTTCTTACAAGGTACTTACCTGACTGCACGGCTGTGGCTGCCGTATCGTGTACATTGCGGTCTAAGTGTGATATTCACTGCTGAGAAAAACAGGGTTGAGAGAGAGGGTCAGGGGACGTGTATGCGTTAATATTGATGTGGCTAGAGTAGCACATGAACCGAATCAACAGGGTAGGCAAATACGGAGGGTACAACACGAGCGTGGTAGAGGGAGGATTGAATCCCAGACAAACTACTCAAGTGTGGTGCCGAATGAAGCGGACGTGACATGGAGCAGCCAGAGAAGAGCTCGAGTTCCAAATACTATCTCGGACGAGGACGTAGATTTTTAATTTTCCTCACTGTGTGTTGTCTACACAGATGTATAATCAGATAGCAAAAATGCGAATATACTCAAATCAAAAAAATTTTTGCATCACCCCCGTTCCCAGAAGTCTTGAAGATAGACGTCGACTGAGGGTATTGTATCACAGACACAGTCCCTTTGACTGTTCAAGGTTGTCACTAAACTCGCCCAAAGATGTAAACAACCACACACGAGCAGCGCCTTTTAGACGGAGGGGTCCGACAGCCAATCAGTTCCAGTCATTCCACCAGGAAGAGGGTACACGGCTCGTGTTGTCCGTAGTTCAACGGCGCGGTCAATACCGCGGTTCGATCGCGTCCGCATTGTTACTTTGGGCCAGGAAGGGGTGTGAACCAGGGAGGTGTTCAGGCGTCTCGGAGTGAACCAAAGTGATGTTGTTCGGACATGGAGGAGATACAGTGAATGGCCGCTACCTTTGGATTATGGCTCGGAGGAACCCTGACAGCAACGCCACCATGTTGAACAGTGCTTTTCGCGCAGCCACAGGACGTCGTGCTACGACTCAAAATGTGCGCAGTACGCTAGATGATGCGTAAGTTCACTTCCGACGTCCATTGCGAGGTCCACATTTGCAACCACGACACCATGCAGTACGGTACAGATGGGCCTCTCAAGACTGGCATCATGTTCTCTTCACCGATGAGTGTCGCATATGCCTTCAACCAGACAATCGTCGGACACGTGTTTGGAGGGAACCCGATTACGCCGAACGCCTTAGACGCACTGTCAAGCGAGTGCAACAAGGTGGAGGTTCCATGCTGTTTTGGAGCGGCATTATGTGGGGTCGACGTACGCTGCTGGTGGTCATGGACGACACCGTAACGGCTGTACGACACGTGAATGCCATCCTCCGACCGATGGTGCAACCGTATCAGCAACATACTGGCGAGGCATTCGTCTTCATGGACGACAATTCGCGCCCCATCGTGCACATCTTGTGAATGACTTCCTTCACGATAACGACATCGCTCGACGAGAGTGGCCAGCATGTTCTCCAAACATGAACCCTATCTAACATGCCTGGGATAGATTAACGACGTGACCCACCAACAACTCCGAAGAATCTAAGCCGAATCGCCGTTGAGGAGTCGAACAATCTTTGCCAACAGTGCCTTGATGAACTTATGGATAGTATGCCACGACGAATACAGGCATGCATCAATGCAAGAGGACGTGCTACTGGATATAGAGGTACCAGTGTGTACAGCAATCTGGACCACCACCTCTGAAGGTCTCGCTGTATGGTGGTACAACAAGCAATGTGTGGTTTCCATGAGCAATAGAAATGGGGGAAATGAGATTTATGTTGACCTCTATTCCAATTTTCTGAACAAGTTCCGGAAGTCTCGGAACGGATGTGATGCAAAACTTTTTTGATGTATGTACTTGGACAACTTGAACAAAAATGGTAGCTATTTTCTTAACTGAAACATAGTCTGTGCCAACAAAATTCTGCTTCAAACGTCGATACTGGCAGAATGGATTGAATCGATGGTCTTCGAAGGTCAAAGTAACAAAAACTTGCATAGCAAAATACTTGCAGTAACGCTTACCAACGTTGCACATTTTTCAGGAAGTAACTAAAGAAATTTTGATAAAGGTATAAGTGACACCAAGGACATACTTTTATGAGACTACGCAATGTGGCATACCACATTCTCCAAATTATGACAACTAGACAGGCGACTCAGTGATTACGATGAACCGTGCAGCAGCACGGTAACGCGCTCATGAAACGTCGTCGTTGATGTCGAATGCACAAATGCCGCCACCCCGGAAGCGAGGAAGAGCATAATCGTTTCGTGAAAGGGTACACGCAATAGTTAGGTACGTTCACTGTCATCTGACAGTAGCATCTGACGACCATGAGTATGTTTCGTATTACTCCATGCCAATACGACCATGTGCTTACTGCGATTTATTGATTGCTCAAGGGTTTGGAAAGGTTGGACCCAAATGAAGATTAATCAACATTCTTAAAATACATGAGACAATTTATTTAAAACTGTATAACAAGATTCGAATGCTATCTTCCGGGAATGTTTTAAACAATTTTAGAAGTGAGACCAGTATTTCGATTAATACAGAACAAGAGACAGTAGGCTTCGTCAGACGTTAGAAATAACAATTGAACAATTATTCTGAAGTGCTAATGCCAAACCACCGCCAAAATTGAAAGTAATTTAACAAGGATTATTATGCAGCTTTTAGACTTTACGGGGATGATAATTAATTTTACTAATCAGAAACCCAATAGGGGAAAGATCAAGGGCTCCAAGAACTGTACCATAGTTAAAATAAAATTTACCAACAATAGCATGACAGCGGTATCATAAATACAGCAACATCAGAATTAGTGCAAACCGCCTTAACCGCGCAGGCGGCATATATCTATTATCACGTCCGTCACCGACTGGCCAACCGACTCGCCGCACTGACCTTAAGGCTAAGCACGGGAGCAGAACATATTTTAATACACTTAAAACTAATTCAAGGTTCCGAGAGCAATACTGGGTGTGAGTTCAGCTTAGGACAGGTCGATGAAACAAAATCCTCAGGTGAGCGAGCTAAGAATGCAATGAGTAATTAGTGTTGAGACGCTATCCTCCTCTACTTCCTACGGAATAGTAAACGACTCGCGAGGAGCTCTAGAAAGACGTCAGATTACAGTAATGACAAAATTTAACACGGGAGAAGAGAGCGCCCAAAAGTAGCAGAAAGTGCTGCAAAATTTAAGTAGGCTCACTCGCACTGCTTTTAAAATTGAACAAACACACTCCAGGACGAATGCGTTACTACTCTGCAGGCTAATTTGCACTTTAATCTTCCCGCGGAGAGGAAGCAAGTTCCATTACAAAGCGGCTCCAAACAAAGTAGACCCTCTCGATTTCATAGTTTAATATGCACAAATACAACAGTGAAATCAATATCCAATGCACCGATGTCTTACACAGAAAATAATCGGCAACGTTAATACGACCGGGACCCGCAGGTTAACGCCCAGGTAGGCACGGACATTACGGTCTATAATACATGGAATACCTCAGAGTGGACACAAATACAGCTAATTCTGGAACACTTACAATACAGGGAGGTTGAATAGAACCTCTCTATAGAATTTGGACAAATATCGGCTGCCGACAGCACAATCCACCGCTATGATTCTGGCGGGTACCGTTACTGTAGACCCACGAAATAGCCGTCGAATTAACCTCCTTCGATCATCACTTAAATGAAGCACAAAAACGAAACTTTAATTCGAATAATTGCACCCAAGTATGTCCTGGCCGGATTCTTAGTCGGTGTTGAAGACAGCTGATATGGATGGTTGAGCAGAACCACTCTATAGAATCTGGTCAAATATCGGCTGCCGACAGTACAACCCACCGCTATGACTCTGGCGGGTACCGCTACTGTAGACCCACGAAATAGCCGTCGAATTAACCACCATGGACTACCACTTAAATGGAGCACAGAAACGGAGCTTTGATTTGGAAAATTGCACTCAAGTATGTCCCGGCCGGATTCTTAGTCGGTGTTGAAGACAAAAAATGGTTCAAATGGCTCTGAGCACTATGGGACTTAACTGCTGAGGTCATCAGTCCCCTAGAACTTAGAACTACTTAAACCTAACTAACCTAAGGACAACACACACATCCATGCTCGAGGCAGGATTCGAACCTGCGGCCGTAGCGGTCGCGCGGCTCCAGACTGTAGCGCCTAGAACCGCTCGGCCACTCCGGCCGGCTGTTGAAGACAGCTGATATGGATGGTGGCGGCAGGAAGGTCAGCGGACGAATTCCAACAGGTCACACCTCCAAAAGCCGATCCTACTGCAGATAGACCAGACCCATCGGGCCGCCCTGCTCCGTTCCAGTCAGACGTCACAACCAACGTCATACTATCCACGCCCCACGTCTTGTGTGACCAAGACGTGTTCTATCGTACCGAGGAGCCTTGGAAGCCGGAAGGCCGCGGGCTAACATCGCAGCGCTTCAGTCCGCAACCGCCACTCAGTTCCCTCCGCCTTGCCTCGCTCCGTGCTGTCTGATCCCCCTTTTACAGCACAAGCGCGCCCTATCGCTGACTCGTTCCGCCCACCAGAAACTTTGCCTCAAAGACGTGATACGATTTATCGACAGATCGTGGCACAGCTCAGTATATACACATGTGGAAAGACAACACCAAGCATTGAACAATTTGTGACCACTCATTCCAAGCATGCCGCAAAACTTCATGGATGTGCGTAACAGTAACGTACTAAGAAAAGGTTACAGCGATGTTTACAGCAACAAGAGTTTGCAAAATTTTAAACAGAAACAACAATCTTTAAGCAAAAATAGCATGAAAAATTTATAATAAACAACAGATGCAGAATGAGTATTTGTAGATGAGTCCGATATACTAGGCCCAACGTTCAGTAAAAATTATATTTTCAGTGCCGACCATAATGATTTTCAGGAAAAGATGCGTAAGCAAGACGTTCTAACCGCGAGTCTTCGCCAGACAAATGCAACCCGAGCAACAAAGAACGACGCTTTGATGCATTCTTGCACCATTTAGCCAACCATTAGTTGAACTGTAGCTTTTTGTCCTGGGATACGTTGGAGGCATTGTGGTCCTTACTACGAGTATTGTCATCTGTTTTCAGAATCTCGTACAATGGAAGGGTGGTAAAATGGGATGAGAATACTGCCGGATACGATTTTATTCACAGCTCTTACTGCCTCAGCTACTGTGCTGCATATTTCAGAACAAAATTCAACCTTCAATTGCACAATTACGAAATTTGTTTCACCTTACCAATTTCAGCAGGCTAAACAGGCATTTTCAGAAACCTAGAAAATTTGGGATATTATAACTCATTAGAATTTGGCCATACATGTATGTAAAGTATAACAACTGTATTACGAAAACTTATTTTATACTGGTTTAGCAGACGTCAACATCTCCTTCACAGAAGCATAATGCCATGGCATTTTGAAAAATGTACATTTTGTCTGTGATAATTTTAAACACAGATTGTTAACTGAATCTTCCGTCGGTTCTTGGTAGAACGACGTTATAATAAATCAGAGGCACTGGTTTTCTTTTGTTCTACAGTATTACATTTATTGTGTCAACCGATTTTCGTCTTATAAGGCCATATTTAGACATTTACTGACTATTGTCAGTATTTGGAAACAATACTCAGGAAATGTCTGAAGATGGCTTTGTAAGCCGAAAACCGGTTAACGCGATAAAAGTAGTATTGTAGAGCAAAAGAAAACTAGTGCTTTTCATTTAATAAACAGAGAGTGGTAACTTACAATGAATGACTCACATTTACGTACATAGTCTCTAAAGTACTGGAGGGATGCAGGAAATAGCCTTAAGTTCATACACCAGGTGAAGTGAAACAACCTATCTGCAGCTGTCCGTGGTAGAGAGAGGGCAACGTCACACTGTGTGACTGCTGATGCAAACAGGCCATCTATCAACCATGGACCTTGCTGTTCGTGGGGGGCTTGCGCTCCTCAGCAATACAGACAGCCGCAACGTCGGTGCAACCACAATGAAGAGGTACCTGTTGAAAAGCCAGATAAACGTGTGCTTCCTGAGGATGCACAGCAGCCTTTTTAGTGGTTGCAGTGGCAACACTCTGCATGATTAACTCATCTGGCCTTGTAACATCAACCAAGATGGTACTGCCGTGCTCCTACTACGAAAGGCTGAAACCAACGGACAACAACCATAATTTTCCAGAGGGCATGTAGCTCTACTGTACGGTTAAATGATGATGGAATCCTCCTGGATAAATCATTCCAGAGGTGAAAAAGTCCCGCATTTTGATCACCAGGCTGAGACTACTCAGGAGAACGTCGTCGTCAGGACAAACATAACTGTCGTAGTGCACCGGCCGCTATGACCGAGCGGTTCCAGGCGCTTCAGTCCGGAACCACGCTGCTGCTGCTACCGCAGGTTCGAATCCTGCCTCGGGCATGGATGTGTGTGATGTCCCCAGGTTAGTTAGGTTTAAGTTGTTCTAAGTGTAGGGGACTGATGACCTCAAATGTTAAATCCCGTAGTGCTTAGAGCCATTTGAACCATTTTTCGTTCTGCGGATCGGAGTGTGGAATGTTGGATCTCTTAATCACGCAGATAGGTTAGAAAATTTAAAAACCTAAATGGATAGGTTGAAGTGAGATATAGTGGAAATTAGTAAAGTTTAGTGGCAGTAGGAACAGGACTTCAGCTCAGATTAATACTGGGTTATAATTACAAAGTCAAATAGTGGTACTGCCGGAGTAGTTTTAATGATGAATAAGGAAAGAGGAATGCGGGTAAGCTACTATGAACAGCATAGTGAACGCATTATCATAACCAAGATAAACACGAAGTGCACACCTACCACTGTAGTACAACTTTGTACGCCAACTAGCTCCGCACATGATGAGGAAATTGAATAAATGTATGGTGAAGAAAAGAAATTATTCAGATAGTTAAAAGAAACGAAAATTTAATTGTGATGAGGTGCTGGAATTCGACAGTTGGAAAAGGAGGAGAAGGAAAACTAGTACGTGCATACTGAAAGCGGGAAAGGAATGAAAGAGGAAGCCCCCTGGTAGAATTTTGCACAACCATTGCTTATCCTTGGCTTTAGAATCGCGAAACAAAGCCGTATACGTGGAAGGCACCTACAGATAATATCAGATTTCAGATTGATTACATATTGGTATGACAGAGATTTCGGAGCGAGATTTTACATTTCCAGACGTTTCCATGGGCAGCTTTGGCCTCTGACCACAATTTATTCGTTATGAGATGCATATTAAAACGAAGAAATTGCAAAAATGTAAGAAATTACGAAGATAGGTCCTGGACAAGCCTAAAGAATCAGAGGCTGTTGAGTGTTTCAAGGGGAGTGTTGGCCAACGGTTGATTAGAATAGGAGAAAGAAACACAGTAGAAGACGAGTCGGTAGCTTTAAGAAATGAAATAGGGAAGGCAGTAGAAAATCAAGTAGGTAAACAGACAAGGCCTAGTAGAAATCCTTGGATAACATAGGGGATACTGATTTTCACTAATGAAAGGAAAAAAAATACAAAAATGCAGCAAATTAAGCAGGCGAAAAGGAGCACAAACTTTTAAAAAAATGAGGCTAACGGTAAAAGCAAAGTAGCTAAGGAGGAATGACTAGAGAGCAAATGTAACAATTTAGAAGCGTATTTCACAAGGGTAATGACAGAGACGGCCCACTGGAAAATTAAAGAGGTGATTGGAGAAAATAGAAGCAGCAATGTCCATATCAAGAGCTCAGGCGGTAAACCAGTCCTAACCAAAGAAGGGAGTATATAAAGCATCTGTATAAGGGAGATGAACTAGAAGGTAATATTATAGTAATGAAAGAGAACGTACATGATACTGCAAAAAGAATTTGACATAGCACTGAAAGACCTAAGTCGAAACAAGTCCTCTTGAACAGACGACATCCTGTCAGATCTACTGATAGCCTTGCTCTCAATGCTTCTCTATCCTATGCCAGCCTCTTCATCTCCAGCGAACTACTGAAACCTACATCCTTCTGGATCTACTAACTGTATTCATCTCTTGAACTCCCTCGAGGATTCTTACTCCTAACACTTCCCTCCAATACTAAATAACTAAATAGGTGGTCCTTTGACGTCTCACAATATGTCCTATCAACTGATCCGTTCGTCAGGTCAAGCTGTGCCACAAATTTCTTCTCTCCCCAGTTCTATACAGTACCTCCTCATTAGCTACGCGATCTACCCACCTAATCTAAACATTCTTCAGCAGCACCACATTTCGAAAACTTCAATTTTTTTTTTTTGTCGAAACTGTTTATCGTCCATGTTTCATCACTTTTCATTGCTACACTCCAGACAAATACTCACAGAAAAGACTTTCTCACTCTTAAATCCATATTCGATGTTAACAAATTTATCTTCTTCAGAAATGCTTTTCTTACCAATGCCAGTCTACATTTATTATCATTTCTACTTCGGCTATGATCAGTTATTTTGTTGCCCAAGTAGCGCAACTCATCTACTACTTAAGTTTCTCGTTTCCTATTCTGATTCCCTTAGCATCACCTCATTTAATTCGGTTACATTCCATTATTTTAGTTTTGCATATGTTTATGTTTATCTTATACCATACTTTCAAGACACTGCCCATTCCATTCATCTGTTCTTTCGAGTCCTTTACAGACTCTTACAGAATTACCTTGTCATCGATAATCTTCAAAGTTTTTATTTCTTCTCCCTGAACCTTAATCCCTACTCCAAATTTTTCTTTGGTGTCCAAAAATGGCTCTGAACACTATGGGACTTAACATATGAGGTCATCAGTCCCCTAGAACTTTGAACTACTTAAACCTAACTAACCTATGGACATCACACACACCCATGCCCGAGGCAGGATTCGAACCTGCAACCGTAGCGGTCGCACGGATCCAGACTGAAGCGCCTAGAACCGCTCGGCCACATCGGCCGGCTCTTTAGTTTCCGTTATTGTCTGGTAAATGTACAGATTGAATAACTTTGGGGTAGGCTACAACCATGTCACACTCCCTTCTCAACCAGTGCTTCCCTTTCATGCTCCCAGACTCTTATTATCGCCGTCTGGTTTCTCACTGTAAATTGCACCTGCTAACTACAGGATTTCAAAGAGAGTATTCCATTCAACATTCTTAAAGGTTTCCTTAAGTATAGAAATGCTAAAAGTAAATTTGACTCTCCATAATGTATTTATTAAGATATCCTTTACGGTCAAGATTGTCTCGCGTGTTCTTGTATTTCTCCGAATTCCAACCTGATCTTCCCCGACGTCGGCTTCTATTACTTTTCCTATTCTTACGTCAAGAATTCGTATTAGTATTTTACAACCATGACATACTAAACTGATAGTTCAGGAATTTTCACACCTGCCAGCAACTGTTTTCTTTCGAATTGGAATTATTACATTCTTCTTGAAATCTCAGGTATTACGCCATACATCTTACACACAAGGTGGAAAAGTTTTATGATGGCTTGCTGTCACAAGGCTGTCAGTAGTTCCGACGGAATGTCATCTTCTCCTGAGGACTTCTTCCGACTTATGTCTATCAGTGTTCTGTCAAATTCTTCTCGCAGCATCGTATCTCTCATCTCATCTTCATCTAAGTGCTCCTCAGTTTCTGTACTACTGCCTTCAAATTCATTTCCCTTGTATAGACCCCCTATACATGGTTGTCGAGCCGGCCGAAGTGGCCGTGCGGTGAAGGGCGCTGCAGTCTGGAACCGCAAGAACGCTACGGTCGCAGGTTCGAATCCTGCCTCGGGCATGGATGTTTGTGATGTCCTTAGGTTAGTTAGGTTTAACTAGTTCTAAGTTCCAGGGGACTAATTACCTCAGCAGTTGAGTCCCATAGTGCTCAGAGCCATTTGAACCATGGTTGTCGTTTTAACTGAAGACACTGAAATGCCCCGAAAACTGCAAATCGGATCAAAGAAAGCTGTAATTAGAATTTGTTTGTCTCGGAGGAGGACATTCAATGATACCACACTCGACCCGCCTCCCCACCCCGTGCGTCGGTACCAAGGGGCAACTTTGAAATCTCCAATGGAAATCCCCATTTTTTATTGCATATTAGGATTCTACGGCAAAATCTACCTATGTTTTGTCTGAAAGTTTTCTTCTTTTCACCACAGATGTCGCTGTAATCTGAGGAATATAAATGGCTACACAATCGTAGTTTGCGACATGCCATTCAATGGCCCGTGAATATCCAACGGCACAGGGGACGTTGCATTTCTTCGACATATCGAACAGGGGAGTACTCGAAGCGCCTCTGTGGCCGTGGTTCGAGGCGAATGCTACTCTACATTTTCAGTTAGAGTAAGCGTTGAAACGTAGTACCAACAACTTCAATACCCTTAGTGATTCACTTTTCATATGACCGTACGCAGGACAAAAGCATATCTGCAGGAATGTCAGCGTAGTCGTTTCTGTTGCGGCCGACCATATCTTCACGGCCTGTTAGCACTTGTTGGTACAACTTATCTTTTAAATATCCCCACAGAAAGAAATCGGGCGACGTCAAATCCGCCGACCTATCGGGGCAATTTATAGGGCCACCTCTGCCGATCAACCGACCAGTGCAAACACGGTCTGATATCTCCCGTTCTTCAACTGCGTAATGCGCTGGACAACCGTCATGCTGAAGCCACATAGATTGTCGAACGTACAGGGCAAATCCTGCAGTAATTAAGGTAGTTCCTGTTCCAGAAACATTCGGTGTTTGCGTCCATTGAACGTGCCGTCGACAAAATACGGACCAATGAGATTGTTCTCCATGATGACACGCCATGCGTTAACCGACCAAGGACGTTGATGGTCAACTTTCTCCATTATTGCATGTTATGCCTGTTGACACTACCATGGTTTGTGAATGTAGACTCATCGGAAAGTAGAACACCGGCAAAGTACGTGGGTATTTGCCGTTGTTGACGTGGCTATTCACAAAACGCCACCCGGTTATGGAAGTCGGCGCGATGTAGTTCTTGATGCAGTGACACGTGGCATGGATGATACTTATGACTATGCAGTATTGTGACAATACTACTTACGGACATACCGAAATCTAGGTGTAATTACTTGGCCCTTACCCGTGGGTTGTGGTGCACTGCTGCTAGTACAGCTATTTTATTAGCTTCTCCTGTAAAATGTTTGCTTCGTTTCCTTTTGCCTTTCTGTACACCGCCATCTTCTGTGGTTTCAACACTCATCGTCCACTTGCACAACTGTTTTCCAAATGAGTAAGTACTGTAATGTTTAGAGCTGCTATCTGTTCTCCGCTTCCACGGTACGTGAGCTCTGGTCGCAATTTACTGCCTTTATGATACGTCCTAGTTCGCTACAAGGCCGCGGTGGAGCGTCGAGTAGTCCCCTATTCGATATGTCGAAGGAATACAACGTTGAAAACGAGATCTCCTATTAGAAGTTATGAAATACTGGCCTGTCCTACCTTCATAGCCTGGAAGTGGGGTGCCAAATGCCATTGGATATTCAAGCGCCATTGTGTAGCACGTCGTAAATTTGTTTGTGTACCCAGTTCTATTCCTCCGATTACAGTTTCAGCTGTGGCGAAACGAAGAAAATACTTCAGACAAAACAGATGCAGATTTTGGCGTAGAATCGTAATTTACAATAAAAAAAGAGGGTTCTGATTGAAGATTTTAAGGTTTTCCCCCGCCACACACAAAGAGGGTGCTTTGGCGGGTCGAGTGTGGTATCGTTGGATGCTCTTCTCCAGGACAAACAAATTGGAATTGCAACTTTGTTTTCATCCGATGTGTAGTTTTCGGGATATTTTAATGTCTTCAGTTAAAATGGACACCTTTCAGCTTTCCCTTTTTTATTCAGAATTCGTTTTCCATCTGATCTCTTAAGATTCATACAGCTGCTTCTCTTTGTAGTTTTCTGTAGGCTGTATCTATCTTTCCTCTAATGAAATACCCTTCTAGATCCTTACATTTGTCCTGTAGCCACCTCTGTTTAGGCATTTTGCACTTCCCGTCAATCTCAATTTTTAGACATTTCTATTCACTGTCACCTATTTCGTTTGCTGCATTTTTGCATTTTCTCCTTTCATCAATTAAATTCAATATCCCCTCTGTTATCGAAGGATATCTATTAAGCATTGTCTTTTCATCTAGTTGATCCTCTACTGTCTTGACTTTTTTGTCTCTTAAAGATACCAATTTGTCTTCTACTGTATTTCCTTCCCCTGGTCTAGTCAACCATTGACTAATGCTCCCTCTGAATCTCTCAACAACCTCTGATTCTTTCAACTTATCCAAGAATCATATCCTTAATTTCCTACATTTTTGCAATTTCTTCAGTTTTTATCTACAGTTCATAACCAATAAACTGTGTTCAGAGTCCACATCTGTCCCGGGGAAAGTTTTACAATTTAAAATCTCGTTCCGAAATCTCTATTTTACCATTACGTAATCAATATGAAACCTTCAATGTCTGGAGGTCTCTCTCACGTGTACAACCTGCTTTCATGATTCTTAAACCAAGTGTTGGCTATGGCTTAATTATGCTCTGTGCAAAATTCTACCACGTAGCTTCCTCTTTCATTCTTTTCCCGCATTTCATATTCATCTACTTGTTTTCGTTCTCTTCCTTCTCCTGCTATGAATTCCAGTACCTCCTCACAAGTAAATTTTCGTATCTTTTAACTATTCGAATAATTTCTTTGTCTCATCATACATTTCTTCAATCTCTTCGTCATGTGCGGAGATAGTTGGCGTACAAAGCTGTACTACTGTGGTAGATGTGGGCTTTGTGTCTATTTTGGCTACGATAATGCGTTCACTATGCTGTTCATAGCAGCTTACCCGCATTCCCGTTTTCTTATTCATTATTAAACCTATTCCTGTATTACATATATTTTATTTTGTATTTATAACTCTGTATTCACCAGAACAGAAGTCTTGTTCCTCCTGCCATCGAACTTGACTAAATCCCAATTACACCTTTTTAACTTCAACCTGCAAATTTCCCTTTTTTCAAATTTTCTACCCTAGCTACCCGATTAAGAGATTTTACTTTCCACGTTCCGATCAGTAGTTCGCCAATTTTGTTTCTTCTGATGACGACATCCTCCTGATTAGTCTCTGCCCGGAAATTCGAACAGAACTGCTATTTTGCCTCCGGAATATTTTGATGTTATTCAGCTTATAGTCAACTCATATGTAGTCGATAAAGAAGATAGGAAAGCTAAAGAATATTCTCTTGAGGTAATGTGCAGAGAAGTGGAAGAAAGTATCCGAAATGGAAGAACGTATGTAGTCTACAGAACAGCAAGTAAATTTCTTAACAAAAACAAAGCAACAAAGACAAAGAGGGAAAATGCTGATTGGTGAAGATTCGGTGAAGAGATGGAATGAATACATTGAGGAATTGTATGGCAGAACACCCTTATCGAAGGATGTAATAGGAAAAGAAGACGAAGTAAACGAAAATGATATGGGAAATGATATTCTACAAAAAGAATTTAGAAAGCTCTTAAAGGTCTACGGAAAATCAGTGCAACGGGTACTGTTGACATTTTTGTAAAACTAATCAAGAATGTTGGTGACAGCATGAAAATGATGCTGCTGAAACTGATTAGGTCCATCTATGGCACAGGAGAGATGCCAATCGATCTTTAGAAATGCATTCTGGTTCCTATACCGAAGCAGAAGCGGCATCTACAAAATCTGTGACTGTAGTGAACCTTAAGCCTAATATCATATGCATCAAAAGTTTTTATACAGATAATTCTAGAGAGAACTGAAGAGAAGGTGAAGGATATACTGAGTGGACATCAATGTGGGTTCGGGAGGGGACTAGGAACAAGCGAAGCCATTCTAGCACTGAGAGTTCTTATCGGTAGGCAAGTACAGAAAAATAAACCAACTTATATTGCCTTTGTAGACCTGTAAAGGACAGCTGATTATGTTATCTAGCGAGAGATGTTTAGAATGTTGAAAAAAGCAAGTCTAAGATACAAAGAGTTGCGGATGAAATACAGCTCATATAAGAACGAAGCGGATGTGATTAGGAATTGTCATCAGGGACAAGAATCAAAAATTGGAAAAGGTGTGAGAAATGGTTGTGCTCTTCCTCATCTTATATTCAATACTCACATCCAGGAGGCTATGCACCAAGTTAGTGAAACTGCTGATGTGGGAATGAAAATTAATGGGCAGAAAACAGTCATGCTACGTTACTCAGATGATGTTGCTGTCATCACGGATACGAAAGAATATCTAGAGAAGGTCCTTACTACGATGTAAAGGATTGTCTGCAGTCATTGTGGTATGAGAATAAACAAGCGAGAGCTTAAAGTAATGGTATGCAGTGCTGAAGAAGAATATTAACCTTTAAGAATAAGAATTGGATGAGAGAAGCTAGAGACAATAGAGGGATTCATCTATTTTTGAAGGAGAATCAAAAAGAATTGTAAGCAGAATACAGCAAACCAAAATTACTTTTAATTTGAGGAAAAAGTCTCACCAGTAAGAACATCAGCTTCGAAATAAGGAAACGGTCCATGAAAACATTTTGTTGAAGTGTGGCCTATGCGGGTGTGAAACTTGGACAGGAAGAAAACATGAGAGAAGCCAGCTAGAATCCCTGGAAATACGGTGCCACAGAAGGATGATTAAGATCAGCTGGAAAGACTGAGTTACCAATGAAGATGTGCTACGAAGAGTAAAGGAAACCAGATCTCTGTGGAGACACAAACAAATAAGAAGAGACAAACTCGTAGGACACATTTTGAAACACAGTAAAATCATTGGAACTATAGCAGAAGGATTTATTGGGGGAAAGAATCACCGTATGTGGGATGCATTACATATACTGAAATGTAGAGGAAGGCAGACAGAAGAGGGGAATGGCGTGCTGCTTCGAACCAACCTCAAAGTTGAACGCTAGAGAGAGACTCTCGAGTTGCTGTGCTAGCAGCAAGAAACAAACATAAAATCATAAAAAAGTATAACTAAGAAATATGGAGGGCAAGTTATATATAATACATATGAAAAACATGGTCCACAGTCCTATAAAACTATTGCTGACATTAATATCTAATCGAAATGGGCTAGTTTTCATCATTTTATGAGAGATTCTACACAATAAAAATAGTGTCCATTTTTCAGTGTGAGCTGATCGTTCAATAACGCTTATATATTTCGAACTATAACAGAAGTCTGTTTTGCAACGGAAAACTGCATTTTATTCTGAAATACTTTGAAATGCGGTATGGACGTTGTTGTCGCCCCGTTCCGAAAGAAAATTATATTGTCGCCCACAACGTGAAAGTGAAAACCCTATGTACATTTGCTATGGATTTTCGTACCTTCACGAACAACTGAGCATCTCATACTCAGGTGGCTGAAAATCATTTCACAATACCATATGTAGCTATGCTTTGTAGGGTTAACACTACGGATATGTTCTCAAGCGATAGACTGATTACATGTGGCAAACCCAGAACAGGATTCCAACACAGATCCGTGAGGGATCGACCATGAGGTTTCAACTGTAACTCGATTTTCCTTCCACAAGACTGCTTGCTCGTATTCGACTGTACATTAAATGTATTCGCAGCTGCGACTATAGACAACCACCGCAGTATAACGGGTCGAAAATTTATGCGAGACCGGAACTCGAATCCAGATTTTCAGTTTCACGCGAGCGGTCGCCTTCACCGCTTAATCGGTCCCTGCACAACCCACGGGCGGACCAAAACTTTCATGTGTCTTCGTTCATACGTTCAATCTAACACACACTGCCCTCGCACACTTTATGTAATTCCCACACGTGGAGCGGTGCACATTGGAGGAGGCGGGACCACCACGTTATCCACATCTGACTGTTCATCTCTTTTATTCATGGTGCAAGCTTTTGCTTTACAGTGGTGAGTGCTATTTCGTTATTTTTTCCTGGTGAAATATATCTCTTCAGAATTCTAAGGTTGTCACTTATGTCCGTAATGTGTATTACTGCACATACGTTCCATAGAACGTGTCTTTCTACACATGTAGTACAAGCCATTGTTATAAAGGAAGTTATCGGTGGTCAATAGTTTGTTGATTTCACTGTACTTGCAAACATATTCTGATGGTGTTGAGTAGGTTCATTTATCTGACTGATCAAGCATTTGCCATGCAAATTTTACCGGTACGGCTACGACAGTGATACAAGCTTCGTAAATTAGTGTGCTGGATAGTGAATTACTTTTTGAGGCAGAATGAAAATCTATTCATGCTTTCATCGATATGGTTTGAAATAAAAAAGTTAAGTACAGAATGTGACAATCTGTTGAGCTACAGCGAAAGCAATTTTGAAATAAGAATCAGAGTACTTGCCACTTATAAGGAAAGTCATACAGGCGATCGAGGCAGCAAAACACAACTTCGTACAACGATCGTTAAGAACATCTAAGCTGAAACAAAATTAGAAGGAAGGTCAGCGTTGGCGGTAATTTTGATGATTTATTAATAGCAAAATCGATTTTCGATCACATAATGATCATCTTCAGTGCTTTAGGGTACAAATTAAAGCTCGTAGGCACTGGTATCTAGTTATTAGCAGTTACAGAAGCTATGAAACGATCACAAGTCATTAGGACACTACAGTTACTAAGTGGACATATAATGAGACTGTGGAATGAATTGCGGTCTAAGAGAGTGCTGCATCGTGCGACTCTACAAGTAAAATAAAAGGAGAAAAATAGTTTCGCCTAGGTTATCCTGGGTATAATGAGCTATACGTTCATTCCCTGGTAGGGTAGTTAACAAGGGTGATTGGAAGAATCAAAAGAGTTGGAGAGTGAAATGGAAGCGAAAGAGACAGCGAGTGGAACGCAAGATGCAGCAAATAATGCAAGAGCGCTGTCTCAGAAGAACAACAATAAGAATAGTAGTAACCATAATGCAAACCTGTGTTAAGTTCTAGACCCAGACTAAGCTGGTGTTCTACAAGCCGCATCTAAGTGAATGGAACGATGTCTTATTGCAACATGTGATGAAACTGCTTACCTGCGCATGTACACTGAAGCCCCAAAGAAACTGGTATAGGCATGCGTATTCAAATACAGAGATATGTAAACAGGTAGAATACGGCGCTGCGGTCGGAAACGCCTATATAGGACAACAAGTGTCTGGCGCAGTTGTTAGATCGGTTACTGCTGATACAATGGCAGGTTATCAAGAAGTAGTGAGTTTGAACGTGATGTTATGGTCGGCTCAAGAGCGATGGGACACAGCATCTCCGAGGTAGCGATGAAATGGGGATTTTCCCGTACGACCATTTCACGAGTGTACCGTGAATATCAGGAATGCGATAAAATATCAAATCTACGTCATCGCTGCGGCCGGAGAAAGATCCTGCAAGAACGGAACCAACGACGAGTGAAGAGAATCGTTCAGCGTGTCAGAAGTGCAACCTTTCCGTAAATTGTTGCAGATTTCAATGCTGGGCCATCAACAAGTGTCAGCGGGCAAACCTCATCGATATGGGCTTTCGGAGCCGAAGACCCACTCGTGTACCTTTGATGACTGCACGACACAAATCTTTACACCTCACCTGGGTCCGTCAACATCGACATTGGACTGTTGATGACTGAAAACATTTTGCCTGGTCGGGTGAGTCTCGTTTCAAATCGTATCGAGGGGATGGACATATACGGGTACGGAAACAACTTCATGAATCCATGGACCGTGGATGTCGGCAGGGGACTATTCGAGCTGGTGGAGGCACTGTAATGGTATGTGGCGTGTGCATTTGGAATGATATGGGACCCCTGGTACGTCTACATACGACTCTGACAGGTGACACATACGTAAGTATCCTGTCTGGTCTCTTGCATATATTCATGTCCATTGTGCATTTCGACGGACTTAAGCAATTCCAGCAGGACAATGCGACACCACACACGTCCAGTATTGCTTCAGAGTGGCACTCTTCTGAGTTTAAACACATCCGCTGGACACCAGACTCCCCATACATGAACATTATTCAGCATATCTTGGATGCCTTGCAATGTGCTGTTCAGAAGAGATTTCCACTCCCTCGTACTCTTACGGATATACGGACAGCCCTGCAGGATTCATGTTGTCAATTCCCTCCAGCACTACTTCAGACTTTCGGCCATTATCATGGTTTAATGGGTGTAAGTGCAGTTATTTTTATATATGGTGCCTTAATATGTACACACACCAATGTGTTCGTTGTTTTTCGTCTGCATAGTACAGGTCACAAACCTTACGATCTACGCTTGTCAGAATTGACTACGCTTGTCAGTATAGACTAGCCGTTTTGTGTCCACGTGTGCACACTTACCTGCTGCTCACGGAAAAATGCACTTGCCACATGTACTTGGAGGTACTAACCAACCTATTAGCCTGTAAATGATGTAAATACTGATGTAATGTTGTTCAGTACACCGTTCTCAGACACCAATAGAAGTACCTGCAGTTATATCAGTTACAACCTATACAACAGAGTCTGAACAGGATATGTAAAATTTAAACTATAATGTGTACTCAGGGAAAAAAGAAGTGCGTATCTGAAGCCTTGTCCGACTGTGCTTTAAGAAAGCGTTTCTTCTGTAATGAAGTTGAGCATTATCATTAAAATGAGAAAAACAGATGTGACTTAATTGCTTCTTCTTTATTCAATTTTGAGTTTCATTTGTGTATTGTACCTTGTTTCTCAGAGTGTAATACTTAACTGCTAGCACACAATTTGATTGAATCAACAGTTCTGGGAATTATGATCAAGAGGGAGTAAAACATAGAAATTCCCGGTCAGAGATCAAAATGAAGTGTCCAGAACATAAATAACAAGAGCAGAATTCATCCCTCCACTCCTAGCACTTTAGATATTAAATCTGCCCTTTTTTAGCTGATTTACTGTAAATTTCATTACAGGTGGACAGTGAAACATTTATAGGTTTACTTTCTTCTTGTTTATTTTATCAGAATCAAATAGTTTTTTGCTTCTTTCTTTCTTGTTCTCTTAGTTCCGATTCGAGGTGTTTTTTTGATTGGAGTGTCATATACTACATTCGACCTCCTCTCTTTCTTCTGTTTTTTTTTTTTTTGTATTACTTTCTACCTGGCAAAAGAATTATTGTTTCGGGAAAACGAAAATATTAGGTCCTGGTTTTAATTCATTGGTAGATGCCTGTAAACTTTGGCTCTGGAAAGATGCAGCTACAGCTGTGAATTACGCACTGCGTAGTATTAAGTCACTTGCAGCGCAAGAAGTTGCACCGTACTGCCTGACTGCAGGCTTGGTCTGCACTTGGAAACTATTCATAATAATGTCGATGTGTTGATGCATCACAACAATTGCGATGAATAGTAATACATGATAATATAAACCTCATCAGTATCTGAGCTATTTTCGCAAGATAACTACGTACCAGCTAGAACTCTAGGGCACCGCTAAGTCGATAGCTGAAAATGCGGTGGAGAGCCAAGGCTACGACTGCAGTAAACGTGAACCTGAAGCATAGTGCTAAACGAAAGCTAGAACCGTCTAAGACAATGCCAACACACACTCCAATAGCGTTCCTAAATCAGAGCGCAGATCCAGCAAGCGAGATCATCATCATATTCTTGGGGCCTTTGTCCTATTTTAACGCGGGGTCGGGCTTGTTACTACGATTTGGCGATGTTAGTGTCGGAGGGTGGCCGGATGCCCTTCCCGTCGCCACCTCGTACCCCTGGGACGGAATTAGTGTACCCCAGCCGTCTGCGTCAAGTATAAGCCATGACAGAGTGCGAACAGTTTCAAATGTCTGCGAGTCGTGTAACGGAGGCGGAACATGGGAACCAGCCCGGTATTCACCTATTGGGATCTGGGAACTGCCTAAAAACACATTCAGGCTGGCCTGCACGCCAGCCCTCATCGTTAAATCGCCGAGCGGATTCGATCCGAGGCCAGCTCGCCTACCCGAGTCCAGGAAGCAGCGCATTAGCGCCCTCGGCTAACCTGGCGGGTCAACGTCCAACCACCGAGATAAAAGCTATATTCACGATTCGACGAAAGTATAACTACAGTAACGAAGTAAGAGCTGCTGGATTTGTCCGCCTATGTCAGATATTTACACTACTGGACATTAAAATTGCTACACCACGAAGATGACGTGCTATAGACGCGATATTTAACCGACAGGAAGAAGATGCTGTCATATCCAAATGATTAGCTTTTCAGACCATTCACACAAGGTTGCCACCGGTGGCGACACCTACAACGTGCTGCCATGAGGAAAGTTTCCAACCGATTTGTCATACACAAACAGCAGTTGACCGGCGTTGCCTGGTGAAACGTTGTTGTGATGCCTCGTGCAAGGAAGACAAATGCGAACCATCACGTTTCCGACTTTAATAAAGGTCGGATTGTAGCCTATCGCGATTGCGGTTTATAGTATCGCGACATTGCTGCTTGCGTTGGTCGAGGTCCAATGACTGTTAGCACAATATGGAATCGGTGGGGTCAGGAGCGTAATACGGAACGCCGTGCTGGATCCCAACGGCCTCGAATCACTAGCAGTCGAGTTGACAGGCATCTTATCCGCATGGCTGAACGGATCGTGCAGCCACGTCTCGATCCCTGAGTCAACAGATGGGGACGTTAGCAAAACAACAACCATCTGCACGAACAGTTCGACGACGTTTGCAGCAGCAGCGACTATCAGCTCGGAGACCATGGCCGCGGTTACCCTTGACGCTGCATCACAGACAGGAGCGCCTGCGATGGTGTACTCAACGACGAACCTGGGTGCACGAATGGCGAAACGTCATTTTTTCGGATGAATCCAGGTTCTGTTTACAGCATCATCATGTTCGCATCCGTGTTTGGCGACATCGAGTTGAACAGACATTGGAAACCTGTATTCGTCATCGCTATACTGGGGGTATCACCCGACATGATGTTATGGGGTGCCATTGGTTACACGTCTCGGTCACCTCTTGTTCGCATTGACAGCACTTTGAACAGTGGACGTTACATTTCAGATGTGTTACGACCCGTGGCTCTACCCTACATTCGATCCCTGCGAAATGCTACATTTCAGCAGGATAATGCACGACCGCATGTTGCAGGTCCTGTACGGGCCTTTCTGGATACAGAAGGCTGCCTTGGGCAGCACATTCTCCAGATCTCTCACCAATTGAAAACGTCTGGTCAATGGTGGCCGAGCAACTGGCTCGTCACAATACGCCAGTCACTACTCTTGATGAACTGTAGTATCTTGTTGAATCTGCATTTGCAGCTGTACCTGTACACGCCAACCAAGCTCTGTTTAACTCAATGCTCAGGCGTATCAAGGCCGTTATTACTTCCAGAGGTGGTTGTTTTGGGTACTGATTCCTCAGAATCTATGCACCCAAATTGCATGAAAACGAAATCACATGTCAGTTCTAGTATAATATATTTGTCCAATGTATACCCGTTTATCATCTGCATTTCTTTTTGGTGTAGCGTTTTTAATGGCCGGTAGTGTATTTCCGATGGAAAGCTAACGGCTATCCCCACGTGACAGTTTGCTGCGACTTGCAGCAGCCGCGCTAAGAATACCGCAGCCTCTCTCTGAGACAGTCTTCACATCGCTGGAATGGCGTGATGTGAGAACTCGTGTAATACAACAACGTAGTATGGGTAAACGTCAGCTTTGGCTACATGTTACGAAAAATATCTGAGACGCATACTATGTTGGTTCAAGTGTGCTGAACAGAAACCAAGAGTAGAAAACATGTCTGCGAATGGTTCAAACGCTTACGCGACGGGATGGAAACTGTTGATAATGTACCACCTCCAGTACGACCACCAACATCCGGGACAACATATAACGCTGAGAAGGAGGGACAGATATTGACACAAAATCGGCTGACCCTAACAAGGAAACGCCATCAAGTTGACCTCAGATTTCAATGAGCAAAAAACACACTTGCAAGATTTGAGCCCCAGCAATCGATTACGCGAGAACACGTGGGCCATAAATCTTGTGACCTTCTAAAAGTACAGCTATTGAACCTCCGCTCTCGCCGTTTGTCTCTCACTGTGCTCCACTGCAGATGCCTAATGTCTGAGCGCGAAGTACTGTACAGCGGAATGCCAAACAGAGCCCTCCTATTCGCGTTATATAGACGGCGAGAGAACAGGGAGGAGGGGAGAAGGAACACGTCTGGCCAACGTGTTTTGAAATTTTCTTCCATAGCACATTTTATTCTACGTGAAAAGTAATAAGTAATACGAGTACGTAATAAGTCAACGTCACGCAGAAATATGCTCAATATCATTTTAACAGTATCCTCGCTCTGATGTTCTACTGTTATATAAACGCCTCAAGATCGAAATGAGTAAACCTAACGAAATGAGGAACAATTATGAAATGAAGTTAATGATTTTCGATGTACATTTTAATAGTGCGATTCATTGAAGAACAGCACATCTCCCGAAAATGTATTTCTCTTTAACAGTGCCAGCCTTAATATGAAAGAAAATAAGGCACTACACTGTTAAAAAAAAATAAATACCGCTACGCTATTTCTATAATGACACAGTATTTCATAAAGTTTTAAATATGGCTGCGTTGTCAGCGACCGTTACAACGTAAAATTAAAGCAATAACAGCCCTCGATCGCAAAAATGAAGTCTTTTTGACCTAAGTTTCGGTCACTTCTATGAGTGCCTTCATCAAATATAAAACATTTAAACTGTCCTATAATATAAGTATGAAGTTTTAGGAAAAAATCGAAAAAGGCCTAAAGTAAGATGTCATGCCCAAAGGCAGACAAAAATGTAATAGAAAATATGCTTGTCGACCTAAAAAAAATTCATGCCAAACTTGGATTGCTTTTGACGTAGCTAACATTCTCAGCAAGAAAACGCCCTGTTTTCAAAATGTCACGCATAGAGTAGGAAATTGGTTTTATTTAACAACAGTTAACTTTAAAGAAGCTGATGCGTTAATAACTAAGTCTGACAGAAGTTGCTCTTTGGTGATTTCCACAATTCTGAAAATGTTTCTGTCCGCAGCTCGTGGTCGTGCGGTAGCGTTCTCGCTTCCCGCGCCCAGGTTCCCGGGTTCGATTCCCGGCGGGGTCAGGAATTTTCTCTGCCTCGTGATGACTCGGTGTTGTGTGATGTCCTTACGTTAGTTAGGTTTAAGTAGTTCTAAGTTCTGGGGGACTAATGACCATAGATGTTAAGTCCCATAGTGCTCAGAGCCAACATATTTCTAAAATTTTCGATTTTTTAACGAAAATAATATTTCGGAACTGCATGAGGACCCGACTCCGGAATTAAAAGAAGAAGTCAGGTCAGCTATCAGTGACGCATAAAAAAAGAAGTCAGGTCAGCTATCAGTGACGCAAAATTTTTAATCAAACCTTCCGTAAGAAAACGCTTATCAACATTAACCCTCATCCCCCAAAACTTCGTTCTCAATTCAAAATTCATAAACCTAGCCATCCAATACGCCAGATTTCTAATAGTATGAAAAGCGCGTACCATGACTTAGTCAAATTTCTTCATGAAACTCTGAAAAATATCATTCGTTTTCGAGAACAATTAGTCCATCCCCAATAGTCACGCCTTAGTCCATAAAATAAAAGATTTAGAATGCAGACCAGATACCAAATTGTTTTCACTAGACATCAAAAATCTTTATACAACGTTCCCGTACAAGAAACGCTTACAATCGTAGAAAATTATTTACATCATTTCAAAAAAGAACTTTCAGACGAACAGATCACTGACTTTATGAATCTAATTACAGTCGTAGTCAAATACAACTGTTTTGAATTTAATGAACAACTGTATCAGCTATCCGACGGTTTCGCTATGGAAAATCCGTTAGCTGGTATCCTTGCTGACATTTTCATTAACTCTCTAGAAGAAAAGTTCTTCAACTGTTTCTCAGCTACAGCGCTAGGCATTCCCTCCTATTTCAGGTAAGTCGATGACATTTTAGTCTTCTACAAAAGACCTGTTGATGACATTGACCGTAATTTGAATCTCTTCAATGAACTTCACGAGAAAAATCCTCCACCAGCGATCTCGAAAACGAGGCCCTTCAATTGAATTTTCTTGACTTGACGCTTACAATAGAAGGAAATAAAATCTCATTTAATGTTTTTCGTAAAGAAACATATACCGATCAGATCGTACCTGCGTCGTCTATGCATCCACAATCTCATAAGAACGATTTCTTTCACTTTGCTATTCACAGAGCTACCTCTATTCCACTCTCGAAAGAAAAATTCGAGGAATAAATTAATTTAATCAAAACGAAAGCAGTTAATAACGAATACGACCCTGCCATAATGGATAACATCCATAAAAAGAAAACTGTTAAAAGAGGTACTACACTCGGCACCTCTATCATTGAGTCCAGCCTAAAGAAGAAGTTCCTTTCTATTCCTTTCTTGGGGTCCATTTCCTATCAGATTCAACGCCTTCTTCGTAATTAAATTCATTAAATGGTTTATATTAACTACATTTTATGTTATTATATTAACTACATTGCATGTTATAGCGTTTTTCTACTCGCTGAGTTATTCAGCTCCCTTTTTAATTCTGTAATGGCGTTTTCAGCCTTGAAACTGTACTTCTAAGCTCTTATGTAGACAAATTCTTGCCATGTCTGCTGCTGTCAGATAAAAATTGCCTCTTACTTCATATGTTAAATAATGTTCAAAAAATGGCTCTGAGCACTATGGGACTAAACATCTGTGGTCATCAGTCCCCTAGAACTTAGAACTAATTAAACCTAACTAACCTAAGGACATCACACACATCCATGCCCGAGGCAGGATTCGAACCTACGACCGTAGCAGTCGCGCGGTTCCGGACTGAGCGCCTAGAACCGCTAGACCACCGCGGCCGGCCTGTTAAATAATGTTCATCACAATATTCGTCTCTCTGTGTTTCGAATGTTAAGTAGCCTGTTTGTATTTGCGGCTATTAGATGGCACTTTAGGTGTAATTTTCACCTGCCCGCAATTGCTAACGCGGGCGCCTCAGTCAGTCTGATGCTACCGCAGCTCGACATGTGTGAGCAACCCATAGTGGCTTACCTTCTATGTTTCCTATTTTAAAATTTTGTGACTAAAGCTTTATCGCTTGACTTTTTTTATACGTGACATGTAAGTACTATTAACTTTGTTCTTATGTTATAGGCCACTTCAAAATGTTTTATCTCTGATGAAGGCACTCTTAGAAGTGGCCGAAACCTAGGTCAAAAAGACTTCATTTTTGCGACCGAGGGCTGTTATTGCTTTAATTTTACACACTATTTCGTTTCATTCATTTACATTGTATTTGTGAATCGCAACATAAAAATATTCAGAGCTAAGATATCTCTGGCTCCAGCTTCAGGTTAGAAACCGAGCACTTTGACACAACGCACTAAGCATTTTACCAGTGTCAAAACATTATTTCACAAACCTCTTACTCACTCCACTGTACTGTCCTTCACGCGCATGTATTGGGTGGCTGCAGTGGAGTGGAGTTAGTGAGAAACAACCGGTGCGAGCGAAAGTTTAAACGCTACGCTTTCAGACGGTCACAACTGCATCCTGTCAGAATTATGACCCAAATTTTCACGCGGGATCAATTTCTGGAGCTGATATCTTGGACGAGTGCTTTTTTCTCCTTAAAATAAGATGGTTATGTTTCCTTCTAAGATTGATCAACAGAGGGACTGTACATTTGTGTAGGCAGAGTTGACGCCATAGTTAATAAATATTGGAGTAATTCGACATCTGTTCCGCAAAACAAAAGTCAGCTTGAATGTAAATTTCTGGAGATTTAACTGACATGTTTCACCGAGACAAACATCATCTCCGAGGATATTACTTGGTGCTTCATCTTCGATCTGGAACTGTGGACATCGAAAGTCGTCTGATGTCGCGTCTTCAGTCTATTTCAAAACAAGATTTTGTTGACAGCTTTCAAAACCTTTACAAATGTGACAAAATTACGATGCAAACCATGAAAATTACTTTGAAGACGATTATGTTCGGTTTATACGCGTTATCTTTATTTTACTTCATCAAAATTTTAAGAGGCACTTTCTAATTCGGGGGCATCTGTGATTTGCCATCCTTAAATATTCGGGTTGTTAGCGGCATAAGTCCATAAATTTCTGTTGGTTACTCAAGACAGTGTGCTGAACTATGTTACCTCAATGTTTACTTCGTTCCCAGACTAATGATTATAGCTATTATGGGAAGTATATGTTTATGTTGGTTAGTACCTCCAAGCATGAGTGGCACAAGGAAGCCATTAAGGGTTTATTTTCCGCGGGGCAGCAAGTACGGTACTGAAGTGCGGAATATGGAAGCAAAACGGAACGCCTGTACTGGCGGACGCAGCCCACTTTGAGGAGAAGTTACGACCATGCAGAAAACGTCTGGTAGTAAATTGTGTGATGTGTTTGCGGGAAACTGTTAGATGCAGAGCAAAGAAACTAACGCACTCAAATGGGTAAATATTAAGGTTCCAGTTATCAAAATGTCTGTACCTGTACCCCTAACACTCTTTATATACCTTCAACGTATTAACAGCCTTTGCTGATGAGCTAGCAGTAATGACTAGGATTAAGAATGAAGCAGACTCGCATCCCGGAGAAGCCCCCAAGATACGCTGTTGAAACTAGTCTCTAAATCTCTTACGAGAAAAAGTCACTGATGCAATGAAGCAAGTACACCTGGGAATGTTCGTGTCGAGATAAAGTAAAATCTGTCGTGTCAAAGTACAAATGTCGAATTATTGTAAACACTGGCAACAACATAATGGGCTGGGCACAGAAATTGTGTAGTCTACACAATCATCTGCAATGTGTACAGAAAAATAAAAAAATAAAACTTTCCCTTATTAAATTTCCCATTCTCCCAGAAGCATCCTACATCGTTGAGACATCATCATTAACGATCAGTGTCAATGGTGTCAAGAAAATGGAATGACAGACATTAAAGAAAATGAAACTTCCCGGCAGATTAAAACTGTATTCTCGAAAGAGACTCGAACTCGGGACCTTTGCCTTTCGCGGGCAACTGCTCTACCGTCTGAGCTACCCAAGCACGACTCACGTCCCCTCCTCACAGCTGTACTTCTGCCAGTACCTCGTCTCCTACCTTCCAAACTTTACAGAAGCTCGCCTGCGAACCTTGCAGAACTAGCACTCCTGAAGGAAAGGATATTGCGGAGACATGGCTTAGCCACAGCCTGGGGGATGTTTCCAGAATGAGATTTTCAGTCTGCAGCGGAGTGTGCGTTGATATGAAACTTCCTGGCACATTGAAACTGTGTGCCGGACCGAGACTCGAATTCGCGACCTTTGCCTTTCTGCAAGGTTCGCAGGAGATTCAAAATTCAAGTGGCTCTGTGCACTATGCGAATTAACTTCTGAGGTCATCAGCCACCTAGAACTTAGAACTAATTAAACCTAACTAACCTAAGGACATCACACACGTCCATGCCCGAGGCAGGATTCGAACCTGCGACCGTAGCGGTCGTTCGGCTCCAGACTGTAGCGCCTAGAACCGCACAGTCCTCCGGCTGGCGTTCGCATGAGACCTTCCGTAAAGTTTGGAAGGTAGGAGACGAGGTGCTGGCAGAAGTTAAGTTGTGAGGAGGGGCCGTCAGTCGTGCTTGGGTAGCTCAGACGGTAGAGCAGTTGCGCGCGAAAGGCAACGGTCCCGAGTTCGAGTCTCTGTCTAGCACACAGTTTTAATCTGCCAGGAAGTTTTATATCAGCGCACACTCCGCTGCAGAGTGAAAATCTCAATCTAAGATACTAGACGTTGTTTGGGTTCATAATTGTGTAGAAGAACTGAATTCCCTAGCGGAACGATTTAGTTTCATTCAACGATAAAGGCATTTGAAAATTTATGAACGTACAGCGTTGCTGAATGAATCATGATCAACCGAGAAAATATTATACTTCATGAACGCGATCCGAGAGGTTCAAGTACGGTGGCTAGCCGAAGCCGGAAACGGCCTCACGGAAGTCGCTCTTGACCTGCAGGCATGTATTCGGAAACACACGGATGGAAGATAGATCCTCATAGGTCCAAACAACTGACAGAATAAAAGTCTGAACCTCAGAAGGTAATGGACACAAACAGTCGACATATCCATAATGAAAGGATAAAGACGTTTGCGGAAGACATAAAGAAGAAGAAAACTAAAGGTAAGCAATGTTTTCTAGCTATTTAAAAGGCCAAACGAAATAATAATTACCGTAATAGTAATAACAGTAATAATATTGTCGTTGTGGTGTTCATTTCGAAAACTGGTTTCATGCAGCTCTTCAAGCTAGTCTTTCCCATGTTCTGGGTCGTTTCTGCAACCTGTGCCCATGGAAACTGCATACTCTTGACAAACCGCGGACTCCATCCACAGTTTTTACACCTCACACTTCTGTTACCAAACTGACGATTCCTTGATACCTCTGGATGATGTATCCTATCAACAGAATTCTTCTTTTAGTCATGTTGTGCCGTACATTTCGTTTACCCTCAATGTGATCCAGTACCTCATTGTCAGTTATCCATTTTACCCCTCTAATCTTTTGTAGCATCGTATACCGAAAACTTCTGCTCTCTTCTGATTTGAACTGTTGTTATCCACGTTTCACTTCCGTAGAAGGCTACGAAACAGTCTGAGGCAACGAACAGTGCGTGACGATCCGCAGCTGCTAGTTAACTATTACGAAATTTGATTCAGAAATTGCGAATCTAAATTGACTTTAGCTACACTGTTTACTGGTGATACTTGAAAATTTGTACCTGGATTTTCCGCACTACGCGAGCTGTCGCCTTAACCTCTTCGGCTATCAAGCACGCCTCGAGGACCAATCCCAATGTGGGAAATTCGGGCGCGAATTCCGGTCCGGCACGTGTCACCAATTAACAGTGGAGCTGAAGCCGATTTAGACTCGCAATTTCCGAATCAAATTTCGTAATATTTTATGAGCAACGTCCTTCAGCTGACCGATCGCGTAAGGTGGGAAATCCGTGTGTGAGTCCTCGTTCGGCGCAAATTGTCATGTGCCACCAACAAAGAGTACAGGTGAAGTAAATCTAGATTCGCAATTTTCAAATGAAATTTCGTAATACTTTACTTCACATTCGATGTTAACAAATTTTTCGTTTTCAGAAATGCTTTCATGCTAGCGTTGAAACTGATATTTGTTTTACAAAACGTATTCCTTGATCTGTATGAGCAATCATTCTCCAATTTTATTGTGTAAAATGTCGCTTAAGTTGATAATGTATGTCTTTTGAGAGCCGCGCGAGATTAGCCGAGCGGTCTTGGGCGCTGCAGTCGTGGACTACGCGGCTGGTCTCGGAGGAGGTTCGAGTCCTCCCTCTGGCATGGGTGTGGGTGTTTGTCCTTAGGATAATTTTGGTTAAGTAGTGTGTAAGCTTAGGGACTGAAGACCTTAGCAGTTAAGTCCCATAAGATTTCACCCACATTTGAACATTTTGTCTTTTGAGAAGCTGTATAACAGCATTCTGTTTTTCACACGTATAAAATGCTGTCTAGATTGTAACAATAGTATGATCTGAAAATATAATTTGAATGTAGGGTAACGTGATAGTCCAATTAGGGGTATACTCGTATTTTATCTGCGTAAAATGTTATTAACATTGACGCGATTTTGTTTGTGAAACAAGAGAATGTGAGTGGTGATGTCAGGAGTAAGACGCACGCAAATGTCGCAGACTCACCATGTGGACGATTTAATTTGATTATGAGACATTTTGGTAAAGTATCTGAACTTAGACTGAGAGTAATTTCGACAACTGTTCCGCCGAGACCCTTCTGGTTGTACTTGCCTAAGTGAAAACGACGTGAAGGCTCTGGAAGAGCAGTTTTGTATACCGCATTGGTAACCAAATGGGCACTATTGGTAATTAAAATTGTTGAAAGACTGCGATCGTGGATTTGATCTGTGAGGGAAGGTGAAAATTTAATAAGTGATAAATCGTGATAATAATTGTGAACTGTGTTAATTAAACGCTGACATGTACCGAAATATTATTTGTTCTTCAGGGCTGTATTAAGGAGAGGCTAAAATTTGAGTAATCGAGTTTGTATGCACAGCAAATTGAAGTTTAAATAGACAGGCGCTACCAATTGAGCTTCGCGCATTTTACGTGTTGTGTTTGTGGACTAAAATAAATGTGCACGCTCTGGTAAAATGAACTTGGAGTGGATATGTATTGTTGATTGTATTAATCGTATTTTATGCCAAACGGACATCAAATTGCCAACCTAACAACCTTTCGTTATTTTGAGACTTTCAGCATGAAAGGTGGGATAAATTCTAGCTTACTATTGTACCCGTCAGCTTCGATCAATGACGTCATACCGGACTCAAGGATGCAACACACACAAGATTTCAAGATGGTCAGCAATACTGGTCAACCTGAAATGTAATCCGATTATAGACGTGTGGAAATTCTTGGTAATAAAAGTATGATTTAATGGGAAGCCTGTGGGAAAATGGGATTCTGTATGAGGAGAAACAAACATGTGAGGTGTGTGCGGATCGCGTTCTTGCCGTTCATAACTTGGGGTCTTGTAATAGTAGTAGTGCCGTTTCGTTTCCTTCTTGTGTTAATGGCGCCACTGAGTTGGTTAGTACTGTTTCTCTGCGAGTGGCAGCAGCAGTTGTTGTCGATAGCCAGTACTGTGGTACTATCTTTGGTGCGACCGCTTATATTCCCAGGTCGTCATGTGTGTCAGGCAGTTCGGCTTCGGAGGGAGCAGCGAGGAGGTCTGCAGTGCGAGGGCGGACTGGGACCGCTGGCAGCGTGCAGGCGCTGTCAGATCGAGGGGCTGCAGCCGACGACCAAACTCAGGATGTCTGAAGTTGAGTGAACCTCATCCAGTAGTGAAGCCTCCACTGTTTGAGATCTCGGTGTTTATTGCGTGTTGCTGCTCCCATGGTTGGTGAGACCAAATGCAACAAGTGGAGTCTGTCAGGGTGGCAGAAGCTATAAGCCGCCTTCTACTGCTTGGTATTAGTTTGAATTTAGTGTTATTACTGGTAAAGTGCAACCAGCGGTATCTTACTGCCAGTCTCACCGCTTACACGGCTCTAGTCACCTTCCTTAGATCGATCCAGGGAGCAGTGTCTGTGGATCACTCCGTCTTACTTGATTAAGTTATAATTGTTTAAAATTTATTCTGGTGTTTTAATGTGTAATTGCATTCCCCACTTGTAATTTAGGCCTTCAGCCATTAATTATTTGCAACATTGCTTGTGGCCTTCAGGCAACAAATAATTTTCAATTCTATTTTAATAAGGCCTTCAGCCGGCACTATAGCCTGTTACAGTTTGTTAAGATTTTTTAAAAAAGGTTTTAGTATTTTTAACATGTAATTGCCTTCCTTACTTTGAGGTTCGCCGATGACATTGTAATTCCGTCAGAGACAGCAAAGGACTTGGAAGAGCAGTTGAATGGAATGGACAGTGTCTTGAAAGGAGGATATAAGATGAACATCAACAAAAGCAAAACGAGGGTAATAGAATGTAGTCGAATTAAGTCGGGTGATGCTGAGGGAATTAGATTAGGAAATGAGACACTTAAAGTAGTAAAGGATTTTTGCTATTTGGGGAGCAAAATAACTGATGATGGTCGAAGTAGAGAGGATATAAAATGTAGACTGGCAATGGCAAGGAAAGCGTTTCTGAAGAAGAGAAATTTGTTAACATCGAGTATAGATTTAAGTGTCAGGAAGTCGTTTCTGAAAGTATTTGTATGGAGTGTAGCCATGTATGGAAGTGAAACGTGGACGATAAATAGTTTGGACAAGAAGAGAATAGAAGCTTTCGAAATTTGGTGCTACACAAGAATGCTGAAGATTAGATGGGTAAATCACATAACTAATGAGGAGGTGTTGAATAGAATTGGGGAGGAGTTTGTGGCACAACTTGACAAGAAGAAGGGACCGGTTGGTAGGACATGTTCTGAGGCATCAAGGGATCACAAATTTAGCATTGAAGGGCAGTGTGGAGGGCAAAAATCATAGAGGGAGACCAAGAGATGAATACACTAAGCAGATTCAGAAGGACGTAGGTTGCAGTAAGTACTGGGAGATGAAGAAGCTTGCACAGGATAGAGTAACTTGGAGAGCTGCATCAAACCAGCCTCAGGACTGAAGACCACAACAACAACAACAACAACAACTTGTAGTTCAGGCCTTCAGCCGTTGAGTATTCTGGAAGTTGCTTGTGGTCGTCAGCCGACAAATAATTTTGAATCTTTCTTAGTAATGTCTTCAGCAGTCATTGTAGTAAAATCTTTTAAATGATTGTTGAAAATTATTTCCTCAAATAAAGTGTATGTGTTTACTGTAGCCAACGATAGATGATTATGGCCCCATCCATGATTTTTGCCTTATCCTGCCTCTCCCTGACTACCAGATCAACATATACTGTGAAAACTTCAGAATCACAGTGATGCTAAAAGATGGGAAACGTAACGGACGGGAACAACAATAGCTAAATATCACGAAAAGTAACTAAATATGAAATCTAGAAATATAATTGAGCTTATAACTAAACCAGACAGTCCTATAGTAAAAAGTTAAATCCTAAAAGAAAGCTCTCTACATACCTAACAAGAAACCACGAAAAATACGAAATGTGGTATCGACAACATGAATTCAACTATACAGCTAAGTAGACAGTACGAAATCACAAAAATAAATCCTAAAAGAAATCTTACCAAATTAAAAAAAGCCAAATTTTTTTGAGAACCACGATTATAAATATGAGTCCAGACGTTTCACTCGCAGCAATGTAAGCTGTGCTCTCGGATTCCCGACTAACCAAACTCTCGCTAATAGCAACATAATTATTCAGAATAAACAGCCCTACACCTGTTCCGAAGACAACTTCACATAACATTTAGAACAGGCTGCCAAGGAGGAATACCGCCATGCAGGCCGCTTACATCCTTCGCATCATAAACTAATGACGTCACAGACGACGTCGTGGCTCAAAGCCGAGAATTTCAATCGCACATGAGAAATGACGCGAAAGGTGGACTTCCTGCACAGAACTCCATCACATTGAAATTTAATTTGCGGTTTTTGGATATTAAACACTAGAGATACGCAGTAGCCGTTGTAGATTTCATTGCAGCATCAGGATATATCATCCCAAGGTACCGGTATGTCTTCTCTGACATCAGTCTCGCCTTTGAGGGAACTCAGTGTCGAGAAGAAAAGCCGGTGCAGCTATTGAGAATTTCATGTGCTACTGTCTGTTTATGAGCATGGACTTTTCAATGCGGAAATAGAATCAGAATTTAAGTTAGTCAAACAGTAAAAAGATTATCGCTTTCGATAAGCAACTCATTTGTCGTTAAATAAAAATATATATAACTTATCTTCTGTAGGAGATTAAGTAATGTAAATAATCAACTTTTTCAGAGTGAAAGTATTTGATTCACAACTTGGTAACAGCATTCGACAAACCATTCAAACTGAGCAACATTGCAGTATCACTTATTATTGCTTACAAATAACTGAAAGATAGCAGAAAACGGTTAATGTTTATTAAACAGTTTTTGCAGGTTGACAGTTATTGAACTATGGGAAATAAAATCGTCATAGCTTCTGAACGGTTTGCATTAGGACGTTGAAACTACTCGGTTGGCCGCGGGCCGTGATTGGAATTAGTATTATGGTTTAGCAACGAAGCCCACTTTCATCAGGCTAGGTTCGTCAATAAGCAAGACTGGCGCATTTGGGAGATTGAGAATCCGCATTTCGCGATCGAGAAGTCTCTTCACTCTCGACGGGTGACTGTGTGGTGCGCAGTGTACAGTCGCGGAATGATCTGTGCGATATTCCTTGATGGCACGGTGACTACCAAACGGTACGTGAAGGTTTTTGAAGATGATTTCATCCCCATTATTCAAAGTGACCCTGATTTTGACAAGAAGTGGTTCATGTAAGACGGAACTCGACCCCATCGAAGCACTGGTGTTTTATGTCCTGGAGGAGCATTTTGGGACCGCATTCTGTCTCTGGGGTACCCAGAGGCCACTGGCATGGGTCTCGATTGGTCGCCGTATTCTCCGGATCTGATCACATGCGACTCCTTTTTAGGGGGATTTATTAAATACACTGTATACAGCAACAACCCCAAAACCATTGCTGAGCTGAATACAGCCATTCAGGAGGGCAGTGACAGCATCGACGTTCCGACACTTCACCGGGTCCTGCAGAATTTCGCTATACGTCTGCGCCACATCATCGCCAATGACGGCAGACATATCCAACATGTCATAACCTAAATCCGAAAATCTGTATTGACGTTTACATTTTCAATAAAGTGTGTGCACGCCTTAGTTTGTAACTAATTTACGTTTTTTCCTGATAGTTCAATAACTGTCAACCTATTAAGTGCCAAATATTGGATATTATACAGAATTAATTACTTCTCGCAGTTGTCTTCTATCACGAGTCCTTATACAAGGGTGCGTCCCAAGTACATTTTAGTTGCGTTGTAGCTTCCATCGCAATTCTTCATCTGTCTGCTACTTTGAAGCTGTGGCATGTTTTAATATCTCATAGAATAGCGTCTATTCCATCGCGATTCTTGATCTGTCTGCTGCTTTGAAGCTGTGGCATGTCTTAATATCTCATAGAATAGCGTCTATAGTGTTGTTGTTGTTATTGTGGTCTTCAGTCCTGAGACTGGTTTGATGCAGCTCTCCATGCTACTCTATCCTGTGCAAGCTTTTTCATCTCCCAGTACCTACTGCAACCTACATCCTTCTGAATCTGCTTAGTGTATTCATCTCTTGGTCTCCCTCTACGATTTTTACCCTCCACGCTGCCCTCCAATACTAAATTGGTGATCCCTTGATGCCTCAGAACATGTCCTACCAACCGATCCCTTCTTCTGGTCAAGTTGTGCTACAAACTTCTCTTCTCCCCAATCCTATTCAATACTTCCTCATTAGTTATGTGATCTACCCATCTAATCTTCAGCATTCTTCTGTAGCACCACATTTCGAAAGCTTCTATTCTCTTCTTGTCCAAACTATTTATCGTCCATGTTTCACTTCCATACATGGCTACACTCCATACGAATACTTTCAGAAATGACTTCCTGACACTTAAATCTATACTGGATGTTAACAAATTTCTCTTCTTCAGAAACGCTTTCCTTGCCATTGCCAGCCTACATTTTATATCCTCTCTACTTCGACCATCATCAGTTATTTTGCTCCCCAAATAGCAAAACTCCTTTACTACTTTAAGTGCCTCATTTCCTAATCTAATTCCCTCAGCATCACCCGACTTAATTAGACTACATTCCATTATCCTTGTTTTGCTTTTGTTGATGTTCATCTTATATCCCCCTTTCAAGACACTGTCCATTCCATTCAACTGCTCTTCCAAGTCCTTTGCTGTCTCTGACAGAATTACAATGTCATCGGCGAACCTCAAAGTTTTTATTTCTTCTCCATGAATTTTAATACCTACTCCGAATTTTTCTTTTGTTTCCTTTACTGCTTGCTCAATATACAGATTGAACAACATCGGGGAGAGGCTACAACCCTGTCTTACTCCCTTCCCAACCACTGCTTCCCTTTCATGTCCCTCGACTCTTATAACTGCCATCTGGTTTCTGTACAAATTGTAAATAGCCTTTCGCTCCCTGTATTTTACCCCTGCCACCTTTAGAATTTGAAAGAGAGTATTCCAGTCAACATTGTCAAAAGCTTTCTCTAAGTCTACAAATGCTAGAAACGTAGGTTTGCCTTTCCTTAATCTTTCTTCTAAGATAAGTCGTAAGGTCAGTATTGCCTCACGTGTTCCAGTGTTTCTACGGAATCCAAACTGATCTTCCCCGAGGTTGGCTTCTACTAGTTTTTCCATTCGTCTGTAAAGAATTCGTGTTAGTATTTTGCAGCTGTGACTTATTAAGCTGATAGTTCGGTAATTTTCACATCTGTCAACACCTGCTTTCTTTGGGATTGGAATTATTATATTCTTCTTGAAGTCTGTGGGTATTTCGCCTGTTTCATACATCTTGCTCACCAGATGGTAGAGTTTTGTCAGGACTGGCTCTCCCACGGCCGTCAGTAGTTCCAATGGAATATTGTCTACTCCGGGGGCCTTGTTTCGATTCAGGTCCTTCAGTGCTCTGTCAAACTCTTCACGCAGTATCATATCTCCCATTTCATCTTCATCTACATCCTCTTCCATTTCCATAATATTGTCCTCAAGTACATCGCCCTTGTATAGACCCTCTATATACTCCTTCCACCTTTCTGCTTTCCCTTCTTTGCTTAGAACTGGGTTTCCATCTGAGGTCTTGATATTCATACAAGTCGTTCTCTTATCTCCAAAGGTCTCTTTAATTTTCCTGTAGGCGGTATCTATCTTACCCCTAGTGAGATAAGCCTCTACATCCTTACATTTGTCCTCTAGCCATCCCTGCTTAGCCATTTTGCACTTCCTGTCGATCTCATTTTTGAGACGTTTGTATTCCTTTTTTCCTGTTTCACTTACTGCATTTTTATATTTTCTCCTTTCATCAATTAAATTCAATATTTCTTCTGTTACCCAAGGATTTCTACTAGCCCTCGTCTTTTTACCTACTTGATCCTCTGCTGCCTTCACTACTTCATCCCTCAAAGCTACCCATTCTTCTTCTACTGTATTTATTTCCCCCATTCCTGTCAATTGCTCCCTTATGCTCTCCCTGAATCTCTGTACAACCTCTGGTTCTTTTAGTTTATCCAGGTCCCATCTCCTTAAATTCCCACCTTTTTGCAGTTTCTTCAGTTTTAATCTACAGGTCATAACCAATAGATTGTGGTCAGAGTCCACATCTGCCCCTGGAAATGTCTTACAATTTAAAACCTGGTTCCTAAATCTCTGTCTTACCATTATATAATCTATCTGATACCTTTTAGTATCGCCAGGGTTCTTCCATGTATACAACCTTCTTTCATGATTCTTAAACCAAGTGTTAGTTATGATTATGTTGTGCTCTGTGCAGCGTCTATAGTAACATTGAGATATAGAGTATGTCATGCGTGTGAGTGTCAGTTACGCTTACCTCTGACAGTGAATCCAGCTTTTTGGTAGAAAATCTGTATAGTGGGCGACAACGGCGTTCTGACAGCCTAATACATTACTCTGTGCAGGCTAGTTGGAATAGGCATCGCTTCAGTTTTGATAACAGGCTGGATAGTTTAGCAGTTACATTCAAAGACAGGAACAAAATAAAAAAATGGTTCAAATGCCTCTGAGCACTATGGGACTTAACATCTGAGGGCATCAGTCCCCTAGAACTTAGAAGTACTTAAACCTAATTAACCTAAGGACAGCACACACATCCATGCCCGAGGCAGGATTCGAACCTGCGACAGTAGCAGTCGCGCGGTTCCGGACTGAAGCGCCTAGAACAGCTCGGCCACCGAGGCCGGCAGGAACAAAATAGAGGAGTTATGTCGCCAATCTGCGTTTTGCCTACTTGTTACCTCGGCCATTGTCACTTATTTTGCTGCCCTTATAGTAAAACTCATCTACTACTTTTAGCGTTTCATTTCTTAATGTAATTCCCTCAGTGTCACCTAACTTAATTTTACCAAACTCCATATCCTTTTCTTAGTTTTCTTAATGTTTATCTTACAGTTTATTTTTCAAGACGTTTCCTAATTTGTTCAAGTGCTCTTCAGAGTTCTTTGACATCTCTGACAGAATTACGATGTCATCGACCAAACTAAAAATTTTAATTTACTCTCGCAGTATTTTAATTCCTGCCCACTTTAGTCTTTAGTTTCCATCACAGCTTGCTCGGTGTACAGACTGGGTAACATCGGAGGGAGGGTACAACGCTGCCTCACCCGCTTCTCAAGTAATGCTATAAGTAATAATAAAATAGAAGCCTACTAATATGAGATCTTTTAAGATTGGTGTATAATTCCCTGAGTGACTGTCAGCTACTACGCCACGTTGTGAGGTGCCATTGGGCCGGCAATAGCTTCTTCCAGGGTAGCGATATACTTCGAATTACCCACACGGTGGATCACTGTAAAGGCCCGTCCACACGCAACGATCTGTCTGCGCACATCACATCTGCGCAGACAGATCGTTGCGTGTGGACAGAAGATTTGCACCAACGTGAGGTGTGTGCAAACCTGGAAGTTGGAGTTGGAGGTTTGAGCGAAACCTCTCAAATCTGTGGGTTCAAACCACATCTGCGCAGACAAGTTGGAGCGTGTGGACAGGAGATCGCCGCAAATCTGGTGCAAAACAGCTGTTTGCTCAGTCTAGTGTTTGTATTTGTGCACACAGGCATTAAAATGGCTGGCACTCGTCAGTGCTCTCGAGAGTTTGTAAGTGAATTCATTGAAATATATAGAAACCACCCATGTTTGTGTAAGATTAAAAGTAAAGAATATAGTGACCGAGACAAAAAGACAGCAGCATACAATGCTCTAATTGAAAAATTGCGGGCAGTTGACGCCTCGGCAAACAGAGAAACGGTAATAAAAATAAAAAAAATTCGTTGCGAACTGGCGAAATTATTTGCGGATGGATGTCGAAACTTATAATTATCTCTTAAAGCTTGTAACCCCTCATATTATGAGAAAAAATGCTTGTATGAGAAGGGCAATTTCTCCTCATGAACGGCTGGTGGTAACATTAAGATTCCTAGTAACAAGAAGGAGCTACAAGGATTTGGAATTTTAAACAGCAATATCGAAACAAGCGTTGAGTAAAATAATACCCAACACATATGAAGCTATTTTCACTGTCCTGAAGGATGAGTTCATTAAGGCAAGTCAAGTAAATTAAGTCTGTCAGCGAACTGTTTACCGAAAAGAGTTATCCAAAGATCAGAAATCTAGGAGATCTGGTGTAAGAATAGATCAAATATACCAGCCAACGTTATGGTATTTTGATCTGCTTGGCTTTCTTAGTGATCAAGAATTGTCAAGACCAAGCAGGAGTACATTTGAAGATGAAATTGGAGTGTCAATGTGCCAGGAAATGGATCACGAGGTAATGTAAAACAAAATAGGTTCGCCCTGCAACTCTCGCAGTAAATGTACGCGAGAAAACTGCTTTCGCTTTAGCAGCCACTGTCTACACCATTTTGACGGCTTTCTCTGTTTCCTGCGGTTGGTCTGAATGTTTTTTGCAACACAAGTTGCGAACACAGACCACAACAGAACTTCCTCCATTTCTATATTTTAAAATAACTGAATTAAATTTTTGACGTTTATGGGGAGCGTAGTCGCTTGCCACTGATATTTCTTTTCTACACCGACAGATGGCGGGCGAGTAGTAGATTGCGGTTTGTGTCGTGTGAACAGACCACATTTGCAGCGATCTTTTGCATGTACAGACATCTGCGCCGATGTCTGCGCAGACAGATCGTTGCGTGTGGACCGGGCTTTAGATATGAAATCCGTCTGTGAGCTGGGATTTGAGCGTATAGTGTTGTACACAGGAGCTCACCTGCTTCGTTAACAGGTCGATAGGTCTGTTCTGTGGACTTCTGATCAACCTCAAGAGTAACAATAAAGGACGAGGCTTAACAGCAACGGCAGATGCGAGCCATTGGCCCGCCGCAGCCTCTGGGAGGGGAGGGAGAAATGAAGGCGGCTGCGTACACAAATTTGGCGGATGGTGGGGCGGGGGGGGGGGGGGGGGGAGGGGGGGGCGCAGTGCAGCCACCGCAACAGGGCGTTTGTCCGCAGTGCAGCGCCTCTTCTTATTACTCGGCTCTCTTTCTCACCTCACACCGGTCCCCACCCCACCCATCCCCCTCCACTGGCCGCCGCTCCTGTTTCGGTTTTTCTCTACCCTTTTCCAGACTCACGCAGGCCTTGCTCTGCAGCAAATATCCTTTCCGTACCCTTTGTTACGCGAGAGTGCCACACCGGTTTCTCTGCGCCGCGTTTGCAAAGCTTTTTTTCACTTGTATACTCCTTTTAATCCATTTTCTATACGTTGTAGCCCTTGTTCTCAAAACAGCTATTTTAAATACTGAAACTACCGTTCAGGACCCACGTTAATGTAAAGTAGGGGAACGTGGGAGTGCGATGGGAAAGGCACGTTACTCATAAAAGATGCAAACTGCAGATTTAATTGCGCAATTTTAATAACACAGGACTTCTTTCTGCTGGTAAGAAGTGCATCTGTGTATCTAGTTAGTACAGCAGAATGTCTGTATCAAACATTATACCAAAATTTTAAGATACGTCATTACACTTGGGCTCAGTTCGTGAAAATGGCATTGAAAAGCTCGTTTTAAACAAAAATAGACACTGAAGAAATCCGAAAGATAGAACGAAGAAGTAATTATGAAGATTTTATATCCGAAATACACTGCTGAAACAATGCATATAATATAGACCATGGACAAAGAAAGAAATGCGAAATACCAACATTTATTTACATATGAAAGAAATGCAGGCTCAGAATCTTTGGGCCTATAAAAGAAAGCAAGCAAACAGATTAACCACACAAGTTGTGGACTTCTACGAAACTTCCAGTAAAGCTAAAACTGAGACAATAAAATGGATTGCGGCAGTAGTAAAGCCCAGAAAGAAGCGAGAATAATACAACATGAAAATTCACGACTGGATAGTTATCCACGCAGAAAGTTCTTAAAAATTCGGAACAACTAGGTCTCAGGACAGAAAAAGAGCTCATTCTAAGATGATGAGTGTAATTTGGGAACAAATAACGAATAATATAATACTCAGACGAGTCTTTGGCCCTGCATCACATGATTCAACAGCGGAAAAACGGGAGTTAAAAAATTAAGTTATGGTACGACTGTTCAAATCTCTGGTAACGTTTGAGACCGACCACAGGTTGTCGGAACCTACCAGGATCTCCTGAGGAGCTTTAGCACCGTTTTCCCTACACCTGCGACAAGTCGTCCTTTCTGGAAGCAGTACTGAAACCAACTCAGTACAGTTAGACCCGTGTGAGTGAACAGCTGCGCTCGGAGAAAGCTTTCACAAATTTCAACCAGTGTTCAGCAGGGGTGGCCTACGGAGCCACTGATGGTGGGCTTGCGATTGCGCTTGCTCCGTTGACGGATATACTACTTCAGACAGTCGTGTGGTTTTATTTCAATAAGCCGGCAGCAGTGGCCGAGCGGTTCTAGGCGCTACAGTCTGGAACCGCGCGACCGCTACGGTCGCAGGTTCGAAACCTGCCTCGGGCATGGATGTGTGTGATGTCTTTAGGTTAGTTAGGTTCAAGTAGTTCTAAGTTCTAGGGGACAGATGACCTCAGAAGTTAAGTCCCATAGTAGTCAGAGCCATTTGAACCATTTTTTTTATATATATATTTCAATACGGAACATGATAGTAGCACAGAATTAGTATAAAGCAAAAGGTATTTTTCATCTGTCTGGAAGTTCACAAATAGTCTGTTACTCAAGTACCCTGCTTCATATCTCGACAACTGAACTATTGAAAAAATAATTGGACTACTTTCAGACATCAAAGTACAGAAACGCGCTAACCTGTATCCGAGAAACAGTAAGTTGGCCTAAATGTAAGTGTATGTCGCCGAGACATATATACTGCAGATCGCAGATTAAGTCAGAGAGAAATCCATCATTCCCACGTATATTTCTTAGAAACACGACTGTTCTCGGAGGATGATGTGCGACGAGTGACGTAAGAATTGTGCATACTCATTGGTAGAAGTGTGGCGTGTTGAAGGGGTTCATGAAAGTGGCGCAGTTCGTAAAAGTATTTGATTAGTAGAAATCAGTCAAACCTAAAACGTATTGCACATTATCAGATTTTCTCATTCTGATAATTTGCATTAGGATTGATTGCTTTTTCGTAGTTACTCCATTACTGACCATTGAAAATAAACACGTACTCTCTCTTGTGTATAGGATCGCTTCTATCAATATTACGTACCTTCATTATTTGTTATTTACTTACAGTGTAGCCTTGTGGATAGATGCTATGTATCACTTGGTTGAAGCAACAAAAGTAATCAGTTATATAGTTACACTGAATTTTTTGCGCAACGTCTTTTAGGAATTCACCCGGTCACATATTCCAGAGAAGAACAGATCTCTTTTGCGAATTCATCGTCCAGGAATAGGAAGGGAACCTATTCGTGAAAAACTATTTTCTAAAGGTCTCAGATTTCGGGAATTCCTCTGAAGAATCAATGACGCGCTCTGAGCAGTATTAACTCTTTATAAACTTCCTTAAAAAAGTCCTCTTTCAGTGAACAGTGTCTCTGATAGCTACAAAATTTTTCTCTATGAAGTCCTTGCAGAAAGAAGATCTCGTTTAGCTTGCAGCGTCAAATTCGATAAAATACCAGGCTTTCACGATAACAAAGGAAGATTTCGTGTTTCTTGTGCTGTCGACGCCTATATCATTGGATACAGAGAAAAAGCGGAGATTGGGGAATAATGGGAAAACGAGGCAGGCTTGCCCTTTCAATAGAACCGTGAGAGCATGCACCTTATCCGATTTATGGAAATCACAGGAAGCCTAAAACTGGATGGTCAGCCGAGGATTTGAACCGTGGTCCTCTCGAGTAGAAGAAGAGTGAGCTAAGCAACGCGCCAACTCGCTCGTCCGCCGATGGCGTTCGTTACCGTAGCAAGGGGTTAAGCCTGATTGCGGGGCAGCCCCAGACGATGACGATGCAGGTTGTCGCTGAAAGCCTAGGGTTTCATTTGACTTTGACGCAGCAATTTAAACGAGAACTTTTCATCTAATTTCTCATACAACTTGTCCTATAACGTATCAACTTACAACGATTTATCTGTTACGAAAAGTGTCCACTGCAGTTACGTACGCATTGGAAGGATTGTCAGATTTCCTTGGCTCAGAATCGGGGGGAGGGGGATGGAAGGGTAGTAGGAGAACCGAAAACAATTTTACTGTATAAGACACAGGCTCTCACAGTGTTACCGAAGTGAGGAAGATATCAGACGCAGCATGAAAATGATGAAGAAAGTTTTTCTCAGTAGGAATTTTCTTCAGGACATGGAACTGATGAAGGAACTCGTCTGTAGGTATAGAGCATAGTATTGTTTAGAAGTGAGAAGCAACAAAATTCTAAATATAATGATAAGAAAAATCATAAAAATAGAGTACATGTTGATTGGAATGCAGAGATACTAGGGTAAGCAGCGACGGACAAGGCAGTAAAGCAGAAAAATGAAACGAACGACAAAGATTAAATAAGAGAAACAGATTAGCGACAACGTTGTGTGTATTGGGTACGCAGATATAGAAAAGTTAGCTTGGGACAAAATCAAATGAAGGACGGTATCAGTATAGTCGAACATCCGTTGGCTGTAATTCACTGATGAGCCAAATCATTGTGACCATTGCCCACCGCAATACTGAACGCTTCCTGATGAGGTTGCTGGCATGTGATGCGGTAAGGAAAGCGTAGAAGCGGAACTGAGACGAATGGGAAATCAGTATAGTGGCGATACGGGCCGCAAACATCTAGTGGCATGACTGAGAAAGAGCAGACTGTCACGGCCCTGCGACCGGGAACCAGCATCTCGGAAACAACGAATCTGCTCGGCTGTTTGCGTGTTACCGTCCTGAGCATCTACGAGAAGTGAGAAGTGGTTGCAGCGAGTAGGCTATAGGGTGTTCGACCGTCCTCTTCTCATCACGAAACGTGAAGGTCGGGGGTGTGTCCTCTCTGTAGCGCAGACTAGGCGGCGGTCTGTTCTCATGTAGGCATGAGTGTTTTGAAGCACAACTTTCAGAGTACATTGCTGAAAATGGGGCTCCGTAGAAGACGACTCCTACGTCTTTCAGCGTCGACCAAAAGACATCTTCTACGCTACTGGCCATTGAAATTGCTACACCAAGAAGAACTGAAGATGATAAACAGGTATTCATTGGACAAATATATTATATTAGAACTGACATGTGATTACATTTTCACGCAATTTGGGTGCATAGATCCCGAGAAATCAGTACCCAGAACAACCATCTCTGGCCGTAATAACTGCCTTGATACGCCTGGGCATTGAGTCAAACAGAGCGTGGATGGCGTGTACAGGTACAGGTGCCCATGCAACTTCAACAAGATACAACAGTTCGTCAAGAGTAGTGACTGACGTATTGTGTTGAGCCAGTTGCTCGGCCACCATTGACCAGACGTTTTCAGTTGGTGAGAGATCTGGAGAATGTGCTGGCCAGGGCAGCAGTCGAACATTTTATGTATCCAGAAAGGCCAATACAGGACCTGCAACATGTGGTCGTGCATTATCCAGCTGAAATGTAGGGTTTTGCAGGGATCGAATGAAGGGTAGAACCACGGGTTGTAACACATCTGAAATGTAACGTCCACTGTTAAAAGTGCCGTCAATGCGAACAAGAGATGATCGAGACATGTAACCAATGGCACCCGATACCATCACGCCGGGTGATACGCCAGTATGGCGACGACGAATACACGCTTCCAATGTGCGTTCACCGCGATGTCGCCAAACACGGATGCGACCATCATGATGCTGTAAACTGAACCTCGATTCATCCGAAAAAATGACGTTTTGCCATTCGTGCACCCTGGTTCGTCGTTGAGTACACCATCGCAGGCGCTTCTGTCAAGGGTAACCGCAGCCATGGTCTCCGAGCTGATAGTCCATGCTTTTCGTGCAGATGGTTGTTGTCTGTGTCTGTTGACTCACGATCCGTTACAGCCTTGCGGGTAGGATGCCGTCGTCTCGACTGCTAGTGGGATCCAGCACGGCGTTCCGTATTACCCTCCAGAACCCACCGATTCCATATTCTGCTAACAGTCCTTGGATCTCGACCAACGTGAGCAGCAATGTCGCGATACGATAAACCGCAATCGCGATAGGCTACAATGCGACCTTTATAAAAGTCGGAAACGTGATGGTACGCATTTCTTCTCCTTACACGAGGCATCACAACAACGTTTCACCAGGCAAAGCCAGTCAACTGCTGTTTGTGTATGAGAAATCGGTTGGAAACTTTCCTCATGTCAGCACGTTGTATGTGTCACCTCCGGCGCGAACCTTGTGTGAATGCTCTGAAAAGCTAATCATTTGTATATCACAGCATCTTCTCCTTGTCGGTTTAATTTCGCGTCTGTAACACGTCATCTTCGTGGTGTAGCAATTTTAATGACCAGTGGTGTATTAGGATTGCAGTGAGCACGGGATCACTGAGGCTGAACCGTGGTCCTGTGGTAACGAGCCGCCTGGTCGGTTGAATCACACTTTCTACTACACCACGTCGACGTTGCCGTCCGGATAGGCCGGCATCCTGCTGAAAGGCTGCTCAAAACATGCACCGGCCACGGCTGCTGGCTTCTGGAAGCAGTATTTGGCTGGGGGGGGGGGGGGGGGGCACACCTGTGGTAGTGGTCGAAGATACCGTGACGGCTGTGGACCACGTGCACATTATTGTCTTCCCCGATGGCTATGGTACCTTCCAACAGGATAGCTGCCCTTTTCACAAGGCCAACAACCTCAGTTTCCTTCTGCCTCTACACCAATTGATTCACATGGTGACAGGTACTGCTAAGTGTTCGTTGGACTGTAATTCGCTCAAATGCACTGAAGATGGATATAAATAGCTGAAATCTGGATATACAAGAATAATTAAAAAACCATGGGATGGCGACTGAATGCAGTCGTCCTGTCCTTACTTATAATCTATAGTCCTGTCCACAACGGTTGCTTATGGAATCAAAGTTGATATTAATGACTTGCTGGATGCAAACCTGAAGATCCAAATTTTCAACCTCTGTAGCTGGTATAGCGATGTATATAATCCGTCACACTGGTTGTTTTGTGGTAGTAGGAATCTCAGAAACTGACAATTTACCTATTTAATCTTCAAATCCTATATGCTCACTGACCCTAGTCCTAAAAGCCACTTTCGGTCAGCTTTCTATAAGGTTTGAAATTGAAACAAGAGTGGCAATCATAAAGAGTTTGCGTGCAGGATACATACATGTATCGACTACTTATCAATATAATCATCACTGTGATTGAGACATTTGTCGTAACGTTGTAGCAGCTTTCCTATCTTCTCTTACTCTTCCACCTGTTTGCCTAGGATGTCATTCAGAGGTGCTGCACCTCCTCATTACTGGTTGTTATGACTAAGTGCCTCTAAGAAGTCGCATGTTCCAAACAAAGACTTCTCATAAGCCAGAGATATTATTTCTTTGTCAGTACTGTAACGATGGGAGAGTCCACCAGGATCTTATCCTGCCTCACATCGCTTGAATTGTTGGAAAAACATTTTATAAGCTCTCTTGACTGGTACGTCCATCGGCTGTTTTGCAGTAGAAATGTCTCGTGTACTGAGGTTCAGTTCAGCAGGTACCCCAAGCAGACACTAAGGAATTTTGATCTTGCACTAAAACAATACAGCCAACGGCCTTGCCACAGTGGTAATACCGGTTTCCGTCAGATCACCGAAGTTAAACCCTGTCGGGTTCGGCTAGCACTTGGATGGGTAACCATCCCGTCTGCCGAGCGCTGTTGACAAGCAGGATGCACTCAGCCCTTGTGAGGCAAACTGAGGGCTAATTGATTGAGAAGTAGCGGCTCCCGAGTCGGAAAGTGACATACGGCTGGGAGAGCAGTGTGCTGATCACATTCCCCTCCATATCCGCATCCAGTAACGCCTGTGGGCTGAGGATGACACGGCGGCCGGTCGGTACCGTTGGGCCTTCATGGCCTGTTCGGGAGGAGTTAAGTTTTTAGTTTTTTACTAAAGCAATACAAAGAACGTGCCACAATATGATGACGTCTTGTAGTTCACAACCTGAAGCAACCTTGGAACCACTTTGGTGACCTGCTTGTTTGTTCAAGAAGCCTCACTGTTGAACTCATGAGAAGGAATGGGGTCCTTACACCAGCTAGGAAGAACATTGTCCATGTGTTCAAGTATGTTCATGTAGTGTATCGTTCCATGATCAAGCAACTTCGGCTGACACGGTACAATGGAAACTGATTAAATAAAAGAATTACAGACGCGACACAGTCGTACTAAAGCACAAACGCAGCACCCACCAAGACACAATTCCTTGCCTCTAATCATTCGACAGATATATTCGCTCGTCATATAAGAAGTCCACCGACCACATAGGATGGTCTTGAATTTTTTCCAGGGAATTTCACCTCACTCGTCCGTGACACTGAAGCACCAGCTGAGAAGTTACAGCGACAGTGAAACAGTGGGCTTCATTTTTCCCCGAATGCCACCAACGCAAAACTCTGTCGACTTACTCTATCAATCTATCAATCTACGATTGCTGCGAATCAGTTCCTCGATTGCTCTGACATTGTAATATGTATTCCATGTCGATGGCCTTCCTTTCCGCTCAGTCTCACTCACCTCTTTGCTGCGTCGGTCAAATGGTTGGTACCTATTTACTATGGCTGGACGCGACACTGCATTTTCACCATTTACCGCCAGAATTTCACCGTGAATCTACGTGCGATTTAGCGTCTTGCCCCGAGAATAATACTGTGCCGCGTACTTCAACTTTGGAGTGCGTTCCCAGCTGCCACACCATCTCAGTCCCACTCTGAGATGCACCTGTTATCCGTATATCCGTACCGCAACGGAACTGTGTCTAGAGCAGGGTTTCCCAAACTGTGTGTGCGCGGGAAGCGCATAAGTGCATAAGAGAAACTGTTAAGATCATGGCTTTTTTCGACATTTTGACGATACTAATTATTTCTTTTAAATTTTATTATGATTTCTGTGTTATTAGTTATGACTTAAAATTGAATTAATCACTGGATAAAACGAATATTTCACATTTCTTAAAATTTGATTAACTACTAAAATAAAGTAAGTGATCCATCAACGTACCAGGATTGTCAAAGTGTTCCGTCAGAGGAGACTTTTGGGAGCCCCTGGTCTAGAGGAAAACCCCTACTCTCTTCTGCAAATGTACCACTCCTCTTGCGCAATAGTCTTGACGTGGGACGACATGTGTAACAATTTTTCTCCTGAAATTTCGGTTTACGTACATATCGTGCAGTATCTACGAATTGTGACTGTGTTTTTGAATGGCTGCCATTGTTCCGAGTTCGCCATTGTTTGGGAACAGTCTCATTTAGAGATTAAATTAGCTACCACGGCTTTTATTTCACTTCACTCGGGGAAAGGCATAGGACGACGCTTCGGAGAAGTTACCTCTGCTTTGTCCTCTACGTGTACTTTGACCAAACTTTCAGATGAGACAGGCTTAGAATCCATGTCAGAACACAGGTATCTGCTGAGAGATGTAAAGCGTCATTTGGCAAATAATAACGGTATACTTTACAAGCTGATTGCGGCGTGCAATAATTTCATGACTAGTTATAACATCTTTTTATCAGATCGTCCCGTTTTCATCATCGTCATCCTTGTTGCTGCAAAAACTTTGTTCTGTCTCCCACTTCACTTTCTGTCACTGTAGTTACAGTTTTGGTTTCCCAGTAGCCTGTTGTGGTATGCGCGAAGAGTTGTTTATTGGCCATACATATGCCCTATTAGCGAATATTCTGAAATAAAAATTTTGATCATTATTTCTTTTTACCTCAATAGATGGAGCAGTTCTCCTTTATATCATCGTAGATCTTCATTTATAACCTCCAAGACCTCCTCACATGTTTGTACCTGGATCCACCTGGCTGGGATGACTCTCTTCCACGTGCGTTCATTTCCATCTGTTTTAGCTGCTGTTTACCTGTGTTCTTAATTATCCAACTCTCGCTTTGACAGAGCAACACAGTCCAGATAATAGATTTAGCAAAAGCTTCCGTAGTCGTCGTGTTGATTGATGTTCTCGTTTCCAGAATTATCTTGCCCTGAAACGCATATTAGCAATGGCTGCTCACTCTCCAGTTTCTGAAGTTATTTCATCATAAAAACAAATTTACGATGCTTGCTGTTTCAAACTACGAGCCGTTTACGGATGTAATGAAGTAGGTAGTTTCGTTATTCTGATCACACACAGAGCATTTGCAACGTCTATATTACGATTACTTTCGTTTTGCTGAGTCTTGTTTTTATGTAACTATAATTGACAGCTACATAATTGTTACATGCTGGAGCAAAATAGCTAAAGCGAAAATGCACAGCAAACTGAAACGACGCTATAGCCAGTCACATTGAGCCTGCCAACTGTCCACAGCTGAGCAATCCACCGCAACGTTCGCTTGAGCACACCGATCTGCTAATGCTTCCAAGTCTAGAAAGAATATTTCTTTCACACGCTTTCCCTTATGATTCGCAGGTGGACCAATGTAGAAGTTTAGTTTTTTAATGCATTGTCGAAGTCGAAATCGTAATATATCGCTCAACATCTCAGTTGTGCAGTGCGATAATACGTGAACTGGTTGAAAGAAATATTCCAGAATCCGGATGATGCGATTTAGGGAAAGATAGCAACCTAAAACAATGTGATCTCTCGAAAACGAAAAACAATTTCGTGTTTAGATGTATCAGTTTTAATGTTTAGTGATGTTTTACACATCATGTGCCTCGCTATCAACACAGGAGTCCATGATTTGTAGCCAAGTCGCTTTGAAGCTAATCCTCCGAGGTTCGAAGACTAGTTACCGTGAGTTAGGAATAACAGCGAAAAAAGTCTCACACTGAAACTTTTCGTAATATCGTGGACCTTCTGCGGGCACCTCGATTACAGGATAGAAGATGTGATTATCAAATTTCTCTCTGTAAATTTCTGTACGGCATTTCAGATATCAATGCTTAAAGCCGAAGGAGCTCATATCTATGAAATATTAAGTACTGACGAATGTATGTGGCTCATGTCGCAGAATACATTCTGGTCTACGACATTAAGGACATCTCTTTTATAAATGGCTAAACCATTCTTGAAATGATAATTCCACAAACATCCCTTAAACCCGATAAACTCACGACTGCATTCAGCAATATTTTGCTTAAGGGGGGTAGGACGTCAAAGGGGGAGCAGGAGAGACATCACAGGAATTTTTAATTTCCACTGTCCCTAATTTTAAAAATAAATTCATAAAACTTTGTCAGAATGACCAGAAATGATTCAGGATTTACGCTTATAGTGGTGGAAGATCAAAAATATAAGAAAATAGTTTATTTTTTTTACATTTGTATTTCACCTTTTTTTCACTTTGTTGCTGTAGGTACAATAAAGAATGGTTCAAATGGCTCTGAGCACTATGGGACTTAACATCTGAGGTCATCAGTCCCCTAGAACTTAGAACTACGTAAACCAAATTAACCTAAGGACACCACACACATCCATGCCCGAGGCAGGGTTCGAGCCTGCGACCGTAGCTATAGGTACACTTTTCTTCATAAGTAAGGGAGAATCTTCGATAAAATTTTGCACAGCATACAAAACATACTTACAGGTGTATAAAACTCTAGAATTTTCCAAATCTATTAAAAACTGTGGTAAAAATTGAGGTAATTAACTATAAAATTTGAGTTTTTTCTTAACATGAAGTTTAAAATGTAACAGCACATTCATTTTTTCGTATATTAAATAATTTCTACACCTGTAAGTATGGTTTGTATGCTGTGCAAAATTCATCGAAGAATCTCTCTTACTTATGAAGAAACGTGTACCTATAGCAACAAACGCAGCCAATAGAAGTGAAAAAAATGATAAACTTTCACACGTAAAAAAAATTTATTTTGTTATTTTTTTGAACTTCCACTGCTATGATTGTGAATCCTGAATCCTTCCTGGTCATGCTGACGAAGTTTTATGAATTTATTCGTAAAAGTATAGTAAGTCTGACGTCCTACCCCCCTTAAACAATATCTTCTAGGATAATCTCGGTAACAGTAAGGATTTTTCGATTTGATCTACACTGCGCAACACAGTTAAATGATCTTTTTTTTCGAAACCCCTTAAATATCTCCCATTGCATCGCAGAAGACTGAAATTTGATTCAAAGTTGCTTACAGCATTCCTCTGTAATGGTGCAAAAGCGACACATGCCTTAAAAGAACAGAGCTCACTGTTTCATGTGACGTGTAGAAGGGGAAGATGAAGTTACATTGGCACCAGATTTACCAGAATTCTGCCCAACACCACTGTGGCACTGTGGTCGTGTCAAGCGTTGGGTATGATCGTCACAGCCTTATCCACATTTCACATCTGCTTTTGACGCCTCTGTGATGGCGATCGACAGGCAAAGAACCATGGTAGCGTTGGGGAGAATTGTGGTGAAACTTTGTGCTAATGTGACATCATTAAACCACCTTGCACGTCACATGAAGCCCCAAGCTCTCGCCTTTTCTTCGCGGCACCTGGGTATCTGAAGCACCGACGAGCCCGAGGGTGATGTCACAGGGCGTTATGCTTTCGCGACATTCCAGAGTAAGGTTGTAGGAACTATTGAGCTAGATTTCAAACGTTTGCGTCGTAGAGGGAGACAGTTAAGGGCTTTCGAAAAATGATCCTTTAAATTCGTTGCGCAATGTATTTTCAGCTTCAGAAACATGTATACGCACTTTTCATGGTATGTTGACTAGTTTTCGGTAAGTCTATAATTTTCGTAGTCCGTCTCCGTAGCTGACGCGAGTGGTCAGCGCGGCTGACTGCCATGTGGGGGACCCGGGATCGGATTCCAGTTCTGTCAGGCGTTTTTCCTCGGTGGGAGGACTGGTACGGGATGCACTCAGCCTCGTGATGCTAACTGAGGACCTAGTCGACCGATTAGTAACGGCCCCAAGGTCGAAAAACACGACAACCACCAGGAGAGCGGTGTGCCGACCACATACCCCTCAGCAGCGGATCTCATGACGCCATTGGCAGAGCATGACACGGCGGTTAGATGGTGGAATTTTAGCTTTTTTTAACTACGCTTATAATCACCGTTTGGTAACTATCACCACACAAATAGCTCTGCAGGCTCTGTCGCATACCGAATCGACAGTCGGTGCCGCAGCGAGTAAACACCGTAAGAGGCGGAAAAGAAGGACTGAGAGTAGCAAAAAGCACGCCACGCCACACAAAATATCTGTTGCCCCCAGTGGACATTACATTGATATCACGTAGCACATCCTTTGTCTTTATAGTGGCCTCAATTCGGCAAGAAAATTAGTCCTCAGCTTCCTCAAGAAATTTGTATCCAATTGAAGCCACTCGTTGATGATTACTTCCAGTATAGTTGCCACAGTGCTAGTTTTCACCCGCCGTTCCAGATACTTTCAATGGGATTGAGGTCGGGTGATTTGGCGGACTAATAGAAGGCCGATAGGGTGTCTGAGTGTTCGCCAAATCAAGAACTTATGCGTGAGGCCCAGCGAATACGACTGCCGTCATGCTGGGAGACGGGAGTGTCCATTTTACGGTGTTACAGTGACATGTCCCCCTTTTGATTTCAACACGTCACTGAATACTAATAATTTTACAGTGTCGAGGAAAATGGCGCAGTGTCTGAAGTAAGTTTAGTCTAACTCCGGAGTGGTTCCTTTGGGAACGTCATGGTCAACGTATTTCCCCACACCGACCCAAATAGAGCTTGTACTCATCTTCTCGTCGTCAAAGCATAAAACCATTATCTTGCTTGCTTCTTGGTGATAGCAGACGCAGAGAGAAGTGAAAGGGATTCTACACAAGACAGCACTTTAGTATTTAAGAAAACCTAAATAAGACGATGCAGAACACTGTTAAAACGGCGTGCGAAATCTACCGGCCGAACAGACAGTATTCGTATATCGAAACTTCAGTGAATGACACACATAAAATTCAGAACTATATATGGAGCAAAGCAATTCAGCCGCTTGCTTGAAAGGGTACTATCCAAGAATTGCTTAAAACGTCATCATAGAATTACTTCAGAGACAGAAGTTATTCTCTTCCGAGATAAGTATCCATAGGTCAGTGGTGTTCTGCTTCCAAACAAGTACACATGGACGTGACAGGACAATTACAACATAGAGCACTGCATAAGTAGCATCATTCGTAGCGTGCCAGCGGTAAGTTACGGCCTAAATTTTCAGCATGACTCCAGCATAAGGTAATTAAGAAGTAATACGTCAGCTAAATGAAATGATGGGCACATTTATTTCCCTTTGCTGTAGCTATTACATCGTAAGTACGACAACAAAAGTGAAATTTACAAGGTAAAAAAATAATCAAATATTGCCGATGAACTGGGCGCTCCTTGCTACACTAATAAAGAGACGCAAAAGAATTCAAACAAACTACAAATACTGCCAAGAAAGGAATACGGAAAATCGTGCATATATTTTTAATCAAGGTGAACGTGGAAAATGAAACTTGGAATGGAATTTTGATGCAGACTAGCACTGTCAGTAGTAGTGGGTTATAATTTATGTACTTTGGCAGCTTCGCGCTCTGTTATTTCCAGTCGCGCTGGACGTCAACAGTAATTCATATTCCACACACAACCACAGGAAAAAATTATGCGGTAAGCAACCGGAGAGAGCAGTCCTTCAGAATTAAAACTGTACTGAAATTTGACATCCGTTTTAAACGGAGATTTCTATTCTAGGTGCTCAAGTACCATGTTTTAGCTGCATTATAGCGAGAAATTTTCACCAATAAAATTCTTTGTTGTCTTTCATTCCCCTTCGTTTATGCGTAACATCTACAAATGTATCAGAGGCAGAGCACTAGTTTAGTTTTTGCAAATGTGGTGGAAAATTCCTGTCGTAATGTTACTGAAAAAATGGTATCGGTAAAGATCTGGAGAGATTTTTGAGAAAACAGAACACTTTAATTATGACTGTTGGATTATTATTTCGGTCTAGCAGCCCTCACATTCAAACACATTTTTGCATCTACGGTACCTACCCAGTGAACGCCGCAGTCGGCGGAATTCGCATCCTCATCGAAGAAAAGATAAAAAACCTATCGTGGTAACCCATATATCATAGGTTTATCGATTCATGTTTAATATGAAATTACCTTCTAACTCATTTGTGGAAACGTCAAAAGCTCTGAGATGGGAGTATTGTACATGTCACCAGCACGGGGTAGTCTGTCGATTGGTTATAAGCACGGATAACTGTTCCTAATGATCGTATCGATAATGCATTAACTCTGAACAAGAACACGGAGAAGAGGAGCACGCGTGGTGGATATCAATAGCACATTAGGTTAATGACGAGCACTGCTCGCATCGCTGCTTGGAGCGACATATCTTTAAACGCAAAATCGAAATACGAGCTACTCGTTACATCGCCGTATCTGTCATACGATTTCACCTGCCTTTCCTTTACACGCACTATGATGGAAATGTGAGGCAAAACTAAATAAGGCCCGGTCTACATCACAGAGAGAATAAAAATTTTGGTACAAAATATGTACTCGTTGCCATTATGCTCGCCGCGCGTGGTACGCTCGCGGTCTGGGGCGCCTTGTCACGGTTCGCGCGGCTCCCCCCGTCGGAGGTTCGACTCCTCCCTCGAGCATGGGTGTGAGTGTTGTCCTTAGCGTAAGTTAGTTTGAGCTAGCCTAGGGACCGATGACCTCAGCAGTTTGGTTCCATAGAACCTTATCACAAATTTCCAAAAATATTTCCATTATGTTCAAAGATGAATGTTGTTGAATTGAACAACAAATGATTCTACTGACTCCGTCATGACGTGTTAATTTTGATACTACATATTTACGAACGGATTATGTCAATCACATCTAATTACTGATTTGGTAGGCAGCTGCAGCTTTTTGTAGCAAGGTGTAATTTTGGTGAAATTGTTCAGAAGATCTCTGCAAAGCGATCTGCTACGTATCGGTACGTTCTAAGGTCAATTATTCATGCCCAGCTTACATTCTGCAGGCAGAAATGGCCTTATCTCGTAGCGGTAACGACATTTTCCAGGTGTCGGTACAAAACACATTATCTGCAAGAGACACAAAGTGACCAGCAGTGTTGGTATGAGTGAAATCCCTTTGATGTCATGTTCCGGTACTACAAGTAAGTTCTCGATTTTTCCGAAGACTGAATCAACAGAAGGAAGATAAGCGAAGATGAAATATTTGCTTCGTAACGCTAAAGACGATGCAGGCCACTAAAACACGTATATATATCTACATTCCATGCCAATATCGTAAGTCATAGAAGGTCCGTTCAGTCGACGAAGTTACAAGAAAAATCAGCGAATTATTCCACTGAAAAAGCTGAGGAAACAAGCTGTTTATGCTGGAGCTTAATAATGAAATGATACATAATAATAACCTTATCTTGGTTCAGGCTCCAAGTTCTTAAAGCAAGAAAACCAATGAGTTAATCAGGACAAGATTGTCTGAACACCTTATAAATAAGGACGAACCTTTCAATCTACGCAAGGCTTAGGATCTGGAATCACTTTATCACTGTCTTACTAAACGTGTCTCAGTTTCACCGAATAAAGGCAGAATGGCAGGAAAACAAACTCGCATCAAAGAGCGGAGTAAGCTCAGGGAAGTGTAATCAGCAGTTAGCAAGGGCATGGAGCCGACAATACCCCCCAACCATTACTCCGACATACGCTCATGTGCAGTACCTCACAAAAAAGTGAAGCTCGCAGTTGACATGACCAATGTGAATATGGAGCCCGCCCGGTTGGCCGTGCGGTCTAACGCACGGCTTACCGGGCGGGAAGGAGCGCCTGGTTCCCGGCACGAATCCGCCCGGCGGATTTGTATCGAGGTCCGGTGAACCGGCCAGGATGGTTTTTAGGCGGTTTTCCATCTGCTTCGGCGAATGTGGGCTGGCTCCCCTTATTCCGCCTGAGCTACACTATGTCAGCGACTGCTGCGCAAACAAGTTCTCCACTTACGCGTACACCACCAGTACTCCACCACACAAACATAGGGGTTACACTCGTCTGGTGTGAAACGTTCCCTGGGGGGGTCCACCAGGGGCCGAACCTGTGTGGGGTGGCAGAGGGGTAAAATGGACTGCCGTAGTCGTCGTGGGGTTTTGGGCCAATGCGGCTGCCACGAGGACGGAGCCTCTCCATCGTTTCTAAGTACCCGGATAACATACAATACAATACATCGTGAATATGACTCCGATGACTCTGTACACATACCCACATCAACAAAAGGAAAACAAGGATAATGGAATGTAGTCGAATTAAGCCGGGTGATGCTGAGGAAATTAGATTAGGAAATGAGACACTTAAAGTAGTAAAGGAGTTTTGCTATTTGGGGAGCAAAATAACTGATGATGGTCGAATTAGGGAGGATATGTAATGTAGACTGGCAACGGCAAGGAAAGCGTTACTGAAGAAGAGAAATTTGTTAACATCGAGTATAGATTTAAGTGTCAGGAAGTCGTTTCTGAAAGTATTTGTATGGAGTGTAGCCATGTATGGAAGTGAAACGTGGACGATAAATAGTTTGGACAAGAAGAGAATAGAAACTTTCGAAATTTGGTGCTACACAAAAATGCTGAAGATTAGGTAGGTAGATCACATAACTAATGAGGAGGTATTGAATAGAATTTGGGAGAAGAGGAGTTTGTGGCACAACTTGACAAGAAGAAGGGACCGGTTGGTAGGACATGTTCTGAGGCATCAAGGGATCACAAATTTATCATTGGAGGGCAGTGTGGAGGGTAAAAATCGTAGAGGGAGACCAAGAGATGAATACACTAAGCAGATTCAGAAGGATGTAGGTTGCAGGGAGTACTGGGAGAAGAAGAAGCTCGCACAGAATAGAGTAGCATGGAGAGCTGCATCAAACCAGTCTCATGACTGAAGACCACAACAACAACACATACCCACCATCTGTGGATGGTAAGAGATACAACGGCCACGAGAGTGCATTAGAGTTGTTCGTGTTTAGTGTTGTTACCAGGCCTGCTAGGTTAAATAAGGGGTGTGAAAAGCGTCAAACGTTGAATGACCTCTGTGATACAGAGCACTCGTACGAGATAGCGTTATCAGCACCTGGCACAGTTCGAAGAAGGCCTCCTTGTAGGTCTCCGTTTGGCCGACTGGACAACTAGTGCAGTACCCAGATTTGCGAGGCATTAGGGTGTGACAGTGGTCCGACGTTGGACAACTTGGAAACGTGAGAGCGAGAATATTCGCTGACAAGTTTCCGGCCGACCACTTCTGACCACCACACGGACGACCACCATATTGTGTACCAAGCACGTCACAAACCCTTCGTCTGTGCGCCTACCCTCCGAGAGCGACTAATGGACTCCCTCCAACATTCTGTGTTATCCCACGCCATTAGTCGGAAACTAGCAACAAAAAAATGGTTCAAATGGCTCTGACCACTATGGGACTCAACTGCTGTGGTCATAAGTCCCCTAGAACTTAGAACTACTTAAACCTAACTAACCTAAGGACATCACACACATCCATGCCCGAGGCAGGATTCGAACCTGCGACCGTAGCGGTCGTGCGGTTCCAGACTGTAGCGCCTTTAACCGCTCGGCCACTGCGGCCGGCAACCAGCAACAGCCAGACTGGGGATTGCGGAGGCTGCAGTTAACATCGCGACATAAACCACTGTGCTTGGAGTGGTTCCGTGAGCATGGACTGTTGGTGAATATCTTCGCAGTGCGTTGAGTGATGAATCGCGGTTGTGCACCACCATGGTTGAGCATCGTCGGCAAGTATGGCGGCGACCGGGGGAGAGGTCATATTCTTCCAATGTCTGGAATGGCAAAGCGATGTTACTTCTGGCATCAAGGTACGGGGAGTCATCAAGAATGACTCCATACTAGGAACGTTAGTGACTGAAGAAACCCTGACGACGCAACGGTACATCACGGACACGCTGCTCCCTCATGTGTTACCTGTCATACGACGGTATCGTGACGTAATTTTGTAACATGGCAAAACGCTCGTCCACACGCGGTACGTGTCAGTATGAACAGTCTGCATGAGGTTGAGATACTTCGGTGGCCAGAAGGAGATCCAGGTCTGCCCCTGATAGAACACGTGTGGGACATCTCAGACGTCAAATCCTCTCCAGTGCCAGTATTCAAGACATCGAGGACCACTTACAACAGGTGTGGGGCGGCTTGCCTCAGGCTAGTATATAGTGCCTTTATGATACCCTTCCCAACAGAATCAATGCATGTGTCCGGGCCTGACTCATACTGGTAACGGGGCTCATCTACCACGTTCTTTGTAAATCTTACTGTTTTTTTAATCACTCATCACGTACCCTCTCAAACCGCGAATTTTTATTTCGTTTGTTCCTCAATTTTTGGATGCTTCACCGTTTTTGTCAGGCAATCTGTGTATGTGTGTGTGTGTGTGTGTGTGTGTGTGTGTGTGTGTGTGTGTCTATTTGTTTAGCTGATGTATTGAGGATCAAACTGACGACACTAAACCAGGTCTGGAAACTTCATCTAACGCCTCTTCAGAGCCTCGACGTTGTAGGGGCGAAAGCCTGCCGCTAGGTCATTCCCGCGGCAGCTCTGCAGCTACAATGCTGAGACAATCGTAGACGCGTTACACCATCTAACGTCCTAAAGCCCGTCAAGACTATTGCTTGGCGTTCTACTTGCTCTCCGTCGCCATAGTAACTCAAGTTTTTCTTTCAACTGACGTCCGCAGTCTGTGTAAAATTATTAGGTAAAGTCGCTTTTACTTGATTGGCGCTATTAATCAGACGAAAATCTTCAAGCCGTGTAGTGTCAGCTGACTTCCACTCAATGGACACTTTTCGGCGAGCGGTACGTGGCAGGTGTCAGGGAGATGCACGCAATGTCCAAAATTCATGTGTATCTGCACGCAGCTTAACCGCTATTCGTGTTCTGAAGATCATTTACAGGGACTTCCATTCTTATTCACTGTAGAACAAATTAATTACAGTTATTGACAAAAAGGCATTCAAATAACGACAATTTGAAGCTGTAAAAATACTCCAAATACTTCCAATTTACAAATTTTCATTTCACTCAGGTTCCCCTTCCCTCTTGGAAAGGCAACGAAACAAGCGAAAAAAGTCTATTTGAGAGTCCAGCCAACAAGCATATGGAATTCCTCGGCTCAGAACAACTGCGTAGAACGATTAGGTTACTCTTGGAGACATTAGGCGCAAAAATGAAACCAACAATATCGCTGGAAAACCGCTAATCTTAAAAATCTCAAGGTTCTTCTGTTTTCAGTCTTTATGCTTCACATTTGTTCTGTAATAATTAATGATAATACAATAGTAATAATGATAATAATAATATTTTACTAACAGAATAATTAATTTGCCGCAGAAGACTTACAAACCGTCGTAAACCACATCATAACAATAGATCTGAAACAGTTTCATTCTAAAGCTAGTCTGTCGTTTTCGGCATTTGCCATTCTGTGTTGAACGTTATGAAATCGCCGCCACGTACACAAACCATCGCCATTCATGTACAAGGAGTTAACAAAAATATGGAAAGACCAAACACACAGCACATTGCAAACGGCCTTGCCGCAGTGGTAACACCGGTTCCCGTTAGATCACCGGCGTCAAGCGCTGTCGGGCTGGGCTAGCACTTGGATGGGTGACCATCCGGCCTCCCAAGCGCTGTTGGCAATCGGGGTGCACTCAGTCCTTGTGAAGCCAACTGAGGAGCTACTTGAATGAGAAGTAGCGGGTCCGTTGTCGTAAACTGACATACGGTCGGTAGAGCGGTGTGCTAACCACGTGCCCCTCCATATCCGCATCCAGTGAAGCCTGTGGGCTGAGGATGACACGGCGGCCGGTCAGTACCGTTAGGCCTTCCAAGGAGTAAAAACACAGCACATTACTATGCCTAATACGGTGTAGAAAAACCCTAAGTATACAAAACAGCTTTCAGTCGTCTCGGAATGGATAAATACAGGTCCGGTACGGTTTTGGAGGGAATCCTATACCATTCTTCCCGCAAAATGGTGGTAAGCGTGGTTAACGATGATAGAGATAGATAGCGGTCACGCACCTTTCTCTCCAAAGTAGACCACAAAGGCTCAGCACTGTCGAGATTTACTGGATGTGGTGGCCATGGGAGATGCGAAAATTCCTCGTTCTCACAAAATCAGTCCTGGATGATGCGAACTCTGTGAACAGGGGCACTTGCGTCTTGGAACACAGTATTGTACCACGAGATGGATCTGATATACCAAAATGGTCAAAGAACCCTTGACAGTAATGCCACCTGGCACAGTAGCCGTGGGGGCCATGGAATACCACGATATGGCTGCCCAAATTTTCACCGAAACCCGCCATGTTTCACTCTCTGGATGTAACCTCGACCATAAATTGGAAATAGTGTGAAAGAAGACCCTTCTGACCAAATAACCTTCTTATATTGCTCCATAGTCCTGGTTGTATGTCACTGATGTATGGTTTTGAAATTCCAGCTCGTCCTCTCGTCCTGCAATTCTCAGTTTATGGAGCTCCCCTCTTTTGTTTTCGTGCTGATAAGGTTCGTGAATGTGACGTTAAATTATGCAGTGACTTTGGGAGCTGTCGTCCTCAAATTTTTCGTAACAATCATCTTCAATGGCAGTCTGTGACGATCACTCAACACACGCCGTGGCTTAGCGGATGAGGGTTTTCGCTTTCCTTCAATGCGGTGTAAATCTTCAGTATAGCGCCTCTTGAAACACCGAACACTTCGGCTATCTTGGTTACGGGAGCACCCATCATACGAGCTCCAACAAAATGCCCAGTTTCGAATTCACTCAGCACCGCCATAATGCATTGACAACTATCGAGAACACTGTTTTGACCACGGCTGACTCTTGCAACGTATTGCGGGCAGTTGATAGGTGCCGTTAGTGGTCAGATACCACAGCACCACCTGTGCGTTTGGCTGTCATCTACATTTACGTTAAACCTTGAATTTCTCACAGTTTTTCCACATTTTTGCCCAACGCCTTTATTTGCATGATGCTGCTCCGGAGTCAGCAATGTTTCCAGCTATTCCTTCTCTCGGTCGCTGACTGCCTGCAACGCCTAGATTTGTACATGCGTCAAATTACTATCTCTCTTAAAATTTTGCTCTTCTTTTGTGCTGACTGAAACAGGCTTCACATAAAGCAGGTTACTGAAGCAATAGTTTCACATTAAGGAAACTACTCGAAAACATAATGATTTAGTGATAAGGCTGAACATAATTCGCATTCCATAGCAAACACACAGAGAATCTGAAACGGTTTCCCAGATAACGGTGGTGCTGCAAGCTAGAATGGGTTTTGGGCGATATCTGAAGTACATAGTCACTACGTTCATAGAGAAAATAATCAGACTGGTTTTGGACCGCACGAAATTCTTACTACAGTAACGGCGGTGTGGTCACAAAAGTTGAAAATATAGAAAATCAAATTGTGTTATCGGTGGCAGTACGAAAACTGCAAAAGCTCACAACCTCTATAGTACAAATAGCTGTGCTGTAGCTATGGTGCACGTTTAATATTTTATAACACGCCTAAAACATGAACGTTTGGAAAATTCGTAACACCAGGTAGTACAAACGTAGCCGAAACCACCTTTAGGCCACAGATTAGGCAGAAATTAGTACTTAAATTATTACACTACCCAACTGCACATCATATCTGTCTGAGAATTCAGTATCGTGTGAAATTCGGACGTGAAGCCACCTGTCACTTTAACCATCGCGGCATGGAATCAGAGAGATCCTTGATACTATTTGGGGATCCTCCCTCCAGTCGATTTCTACATGAGTCCACAAAGTAACACCAGCGTTTGCTGCAACACAGTGATAACTAGGCTGCTGGCCAATGAAAACCGAAACGTCATTGCTCTTCAATACGTGAGAATAGAGATCGCATACTGTATCCGAAGGTGAGCCACACTTATCGTTTGCTCGCTACGTCGCCGAAGTATTCAGCCTGCCAGATTGAGATCGCGACAGTAAGGTGCCAAGCACGTGAGCCGCAAACTTGTCCAACTATCGCTGTAGCACAAGTGGAAGCGACACACCTCTGAAAAAGTATGTTGGCACTCAGTGTGCCTGCGACAGCTTTCACTTACCTAATTCCGTCCCAGGCTTTTGTGATTTTTGCAAATACGAGCCTACAGCCCAGCTCATAAGAGAAGCCGTCAAGTCGTTGACGCTTCCACGTCCACACTCATGACAGTGCACCAACATCGAACCTACACTGTTGACCAGGTAATGCGGTCCCTGCAAACTTTCCGATGTGTACTGGCATCTTCTTTCCAATGATTCCATAGCTCCGCCAATGTTCTTGCCGTGTTTTCTGTTCCAGATGAAATGTCATGATACGAAAAAAAGTCTACCCCCAGAGACAGATCATTCCACCACATTCGAACGTACTCATACGGTAACATTGCGCCTGTTGTTGTCGCTTTTCGTTCCCGCCTCTTCATTGTCTGAGTTCTTTGTGAACGGAACTTTTCAGTCATGAGAGAAGGGGCGCTGCTGAAGCTACGCGTCTGCCATCTGTTTACAATCTTTATCTCTTATTGCTGCTACACATTATCGAAGGTTGTTTTAACCTGACTGATTCTTACTGGGAATTGCAATATTCACAATCTTCGGTGTAAATATATTTTGTGGAAATGCAGTCAAGAAGCTTCCCCTGATGTGGTGCATGGGTAACGTGACTTACAGGTGGGTACGTCATGGAAGTAATCCATAGTATGTGCTTTCTATTACTGACGCTAATCCATTCTACTACTCCTCTGTGGAAACAGTCCTAATATATTTTATATTATCTCGTTACAGCAAACTTTAGTTACTATTGGAAGAAAACAACCCGCAGTTATAATGCTCTGACTTCGCAGTTCAAAAGTTTTAATTGAAAGACTGCAGAATCATTGCTTGGTTGTGATGCTAAACACATGTTCTAAGCAGGCACATAGAAACGTTCTCGTAACGTGCACACACACACACACACACACACATATATATATATATATATATATATATATATATATATATATATATATATATATATATATACTACTGGCCATTAAAATTGCTACACCACGAATTTTAACCAACAGGAAGAAGGTGCTGTGATATGCAAATGATTAGCTTTTCAGAGCATTCACACAAGATTGGCGCCGGTCGCGACACCTACAACGTGCTGACATGAGGAAAGTTTCCAACCGATTTCTCATACACAAATAGCAGTTGACCGGCGTTGCCTGGTGAAACGTTGTTGTCATTCCTCGTGTAAGGAGGAGATATGCGTACCATCACGTTTCCGACTTTGATAAAGATCGCTTCAAATGGTTCAAATGGTTCTGAGCACTATGGGACTTAACTTCTGAGGTCATCAGTCCCATAGAACTTAAAACTACTTAAACCTAAATAACCTAAGGACGTCACACACATCCATGCACGAGGCTGGATTTGAACCTGCGACCGTAGCGGTAGCGCGGTTCCAGACCCTGGCGCCTAGAACCACTCGGCCACCCCGGCCGGCGATAAAGGTCGGATTGTAGCCTGTGGCGATTGCGGTTTATCGTCTCGCGACATTGCTCCTCGCGTTGGTCGAGATCCAATGACTGTTCACAGAATATGGAATCGGTGGGTCCAGGAGGGTAATACGGAACGCCGTGCTGGATGCCAACGGCCTCGTATCACTAGCAGTCGAGATAATAGGCATCTTATCCGCATGGCTGTAACGGATCGTGCATCCACGTCTCGATTCCTGAGTCAACAGATGGGAACGTTTGCATGACAACAACCATCTGCACGAACAGTTCGACGACGTTTGCAGCCGCATCGACTATCATCTCGGAGACCATGGTTGCGTCTACCCTTGAGGCTGCATCACAGACAGGAGCGCCTGCGATGGTGTACTCAGCGACGAACCTGGGTGCACGAGTGGCAAAACGTCATTTTTTCGGATGAATCCAGGTTCTGTTTACAGCATCATGATGATCTCATCCGTGTTTGGCGACATCGCGGTGAACGCACATTGGAAGCGTGTATACGTCATCGCCATACTGGCGTATCACTCGGCGTGATGGTATGGGGTGCCATTGGTTACACCTCTTGGTCACCTCTTGTTCGCATTGACGGCACTTTGAACAGTGTACGTTACATTTTAGATGTGTTACGACCCGTGGCTCTACCCTTCATTCGATCTCTACATTTCAGCTGGATAATTCACGACCGCATGTTGCAGGTCCTGTACAGGCCTTTCTGAATGCAGAAAATGTTTGACTGCTGCCCTGGCCAGCACATTCTCCAGATCTCTCACCATCTGAAAACGTCTGGTCAATGGTGGGCGAGCAACTGGCTCGTCACAATACGCCAGTCACTACTCTTGATGAGCTGCGGTATCGTGTTGAAGCTGCATAGGCAGCTGTAGCTGTACATGCCATCCAAGCTCTGTTTGACTCAATGCCCAGCCATATCAAGGCCGTTATTACGGCCAGAGGTGGTTGTTCTAGGTACTGATTTCTCAGGATCTATGCAACCAAATTGCGTGAAAATGTAATCATATGTCAGTTCTAGTATAATATATTTGTCCAATGAATACCCGTTTATCATCTGTATTTCTCCTTGGTGTAGCAATTTTAATGGCCAGTAGTGTATATATACACTTCGTTAATTGTTAAAACACAACGAACGGCTCTTGTTTTATTCATTTTAGATTAATGAAAAGTTTATCGGCTCCTGAGAGAACACACACGAGGCTATAGATCAAATTCATACTTGAGAAAGTTGCGCAATATTAATTCAGCTACAGGCCGTAATTCGGCTTAATGAAGCTATAATAAGGTCACGTCGACAAAAGGACGGCTCACAGCTTAGTTATTGCCTCCCAGCGTTCAAAAGTTTGCGTGTCATACGTAATACGAGAGTCTGTCTACCAACGCCCTACTTTCATTAAATAATTTTGAAATTAAAACAAAATTAAAGACTCCCTCTAAATTTCAGTAGCGGCCTTCAATACAATACAGCGATATGAACGAGACACAACTCGTAGATAAACCACGATTCTTTTACAGAAAGCTACTTTTCCTACTTCGCAGTTTTCTGTGAGTGATTCGAACCTACAATGCTTCAAACTTATATATCAGATTACACTGTCATCTCATTTCATGATCAGTTGCGCTTCACACATAACTGTATGGTGTATCTTCTACACTGTGCAACAGAATTAAAAATTAATAAATCAAGAACTAATTCCTATTTGACGATGATTTGCTAAGAAATCTGACCAGTTATGAAACCATTTGTGTGATCCAAGGCTGAAAATTACAGTAATAGAATTTCATCGATCTTACTCTGGCTCACACACATTAACGAATACATGTACTAACATAGAATTTAATATTTGTGCCTTGGACATATCATTCAACTCGCTGGGACTTGACTGGGGTAAAAATCAAGCTCTATAATGGGTCTGATGGTAAGCAACCCACCTAATAATTAAATTGATAATCCATACATATTATAAAAATTGATGTATTCATGTGTTGTGTGTGTGTGTGTGTGTGTGTGTGTGTGTGTGTGTGTGTGTGTGTGTGAGTGGGTGTGGGTGTGTGGGTGTATGTGTGTAAGTATGTGTTCATGTTCCACATCTCCTCCTAAAACACTGGACCAATATCAACCAAGCTTCGTAAATGTATTTCTCACTGTCAAATAACAATCGCTGTCGCAATAAGAACCAACTACCTATCACAATGTATTACTTTTGTGCGACTAAAACTATTCGCTATAAATTTCGCATACAGTATCTACTTATGCCACTAAATGCACCTACAAAATTATATGATGGTAGCACACACAGTTCAGGAGATATGACATCAGAAACACCAAGATACGTGACAAACTGCCACATTGTGCGTGACGTTTAAATTTACGAGGCGTGTTTTTTAAGTAAGTACCGTTTTGAAATTTAAAAAGAAGACGTGCTAAGATATTTCAATAATTTTATTTTTACATGAAAGCCTGTACCTTAATCTACTTTTCTACAAAACTTCCGTCAATATTGAGGCACTTGTCATAACGTTGTACCAGTTTTTGAATACCCTCCTCATAGAAGACTGCTGCCTAACTGGTTAACCACTGCATCACCACTGTTTTCACTTCGTCATCGTCTTGAAGCCAAATTGTTACGGGCGATGAAACATGGGTGGCCTACGTCACACCAGAATCAAAGCAACAGTCCATAGAATGGCGGCATTCAGATTCACCCAGAAAAGTGAAGTTTAAGCAAACAATTTCTGCCCGGAAAATCATGTATACAGTTTCTTGGGGCAGAAAAGGAGTATTGCTTGTGGAGTTTCTGCCTCGTAAGGAGACAATCAATTCAGCATCTTACTGTACGACATTGCACAATCTGCGCCGTTCAGTTCAGAACATAAGACGTGGCAAGTTGAGCAAGGGCACTGTTTTGCTGCAAGACAATGCCCGTCCGCAAGTGGCGAATCAGACCAAATATCTGCTCACATCTTTCCGATGGGAAACTCTAGATCATCCTCTGTACAGCCCCGATCTTGCGCCCAGTGACTACCATCTGTTCCTGCACTTGAAGAAACACTTGGGCGGTCAGCGTGTTCAAGACGATGACGAAGTCAAAACAGTGGTGATGCAGTGGTTAACAAGTCAGACGGCAGACTTCTTTGAGGAGGGTATTCAAAAACTGGTACAACGTTATGACAAGTGCCTCAATATTAAACGGAAATTATGTAGAAAAGTAGATTAAGGTACAGGCTTTCGTGTAAAAATAAAATTATTGAGATATCTTAGCACGTCTTTTTATAATGTCAAAACGGTGCTTACAAAAAAAAACACGCCTCGTATTACTTCGTTGCTACTGACTCCGTTCGCAACTTATTTCGCAGTAATCCACATATGCCGCTGAATGTACCCACACAAATACATCATTGTACGACACATATTTCAAGAGACATGACACCATAAGCACTGCGATGAGTGAAAAAATGCCACATAATAAATGAATTTATAATAAATTTATTCTACGACACTTCTAGAACTAAGTAAAGGGAATCCCTGACACTTGGTAGCACTTCCGACAGCTTCCAGCTGCGGAGCGCAAGCGGATGCAGGCGAAAACAGTAGCCAACTGCTGAGCTGTGGGGTTGCCTCAGAGACGTTTACAAAATCGTGTTGTAGACACGCGAAGCAGCTGTACTTACACATTTACATGTTGTGCATACTTCTTTATACCACTATTTCTTAATGTCAAATGTACGTTCACGAATAGATGGAAATGAAATATTTTCGACACTAAATTACAAATACAGTTAATTTTTGTTTGTTTCTGTTACCAACAAAAAAATGGGCAAAATGAATACCTGGGCAATGCCGGGTTTGTCAGCTGGACTCTTTACATAAAATCCAATGTCCTGACAGACTGAATGATCATCGCCCAGCCCAAATCGCTAAGGATATAAACTTGAAATTTGAAGAAGTTCTGGATATTATACTGTAGGCGTCGTTTAAGAAGGGATTTTTCGAAATTCTTTGCTTCCGCCGTTTGCCGATAGGTAGCGACAACGGTAAGTAGCGGTCGAAAGCAACTGATCGCAGACGTCAGGCAGTTAGCTTGGACCTCGGTCAACATGACCTCATTCAAACAGTAGTCGATTTGTGTCTGCATCATAAAGTTGTTCGTGATTGAAAATGTCAGTTTACAGGCCTAATTCTCGTCATTTGCGGGAGGTGTTACTGTTTTGCTTATACACTCCTGGAAATGGAAAAAAGAACACATTGACACCGGTGTGTCAGACCCACCATACTTGCTCCGGACACTGCGAGAGGGCTGTACAAGCAATGATCACACGCACGGCACAGCGGACACACCAGGAACCGCGGTGTTGGCCGTCGAATGGCGCTAGCTGCGCAGCATTTGTGCACCGCCGCCGTCAGTGTCAGCCAGTTTGCCGTGGCATACGGAGCTCCATCGCAGTCTTTAACACTGGTAGCATGCCGCGACAGCGTGGACGTGAACCGTATGTGCAGTTGACGGACTTTGAGCGAGGGCGTATAGTGGGCATGCGGGAGGCCGGGTGGACGTACCGCCGAATTGCTCAACACGTGGGGCGTGAGGTCTCCACAGTACATCGATGTTGTCGCCAGTGGTCGGCGGAAGGTGCACGTGCCCGTCGACCTGGGACCGGACCGCAGCGTTGCACGGATGCACGCCAAGACCGTAGGCTCCTACGCAGTGCCGTTGGGGACCGCACCGCCACTTCCCAGCAAATTAGGGACACTGTTGCTCCTGGGGTATCGGCGAGGACCATTCGCAACCGTCTCCATGAAGCTGGGCTACGGTCCCGCACACCGTTAGGCCGTCTTCCGCTCACGCCCCAACATCGTGGAGCCCGCCTCCAGTGGTGTCGCGACAGGCGTGAATGGAGGGACGAATGGAGACGTGTCGTCTTCAGCGATGAGAGTCGCTTCTGCCTTGGTGCCAATGATGGTCGTATGCGTGTTTGGCGCCGTGCAGGTGAGCGCCACAATCAGGACTGCATACGACCGAGGCACACAGGGCCAACACCCGGCATCATGGTGTGGGGAGCGATCTCCTACACTGGCCGTACACCACTGGTGATCGTCGAGGGGACACTGAATAGTGCACGGTACATCCAAACCGTCATCGAACCCATCGTTCTACCATTCCTAGACCGGCAAGGGAACTTGCTGTTCCAACAGGACAATGCACGTCCGCATGTATCCCGTGCCACCCAACGTGCTCTAGAAGGTGTAAGTCAACTACCCTGGCCAGCAAGATCTCCGGATCTGTCCCCCATTGAGCATGTTTGGGACTGGATGAAGCGTCGTCTCACGCGGTCTGCACGTCCAGCACGAACGCTGGTCCAACTGAGGCGCCAGGTGGAAATGGCATGGCAAGCCGTTCCACAGGACTACATCCAGCATCTCTACGATCGTCTCCATGGGAGAATAGCAGCCTGCATTGCTGCGAAAGGTGGATATACACTGTACTAGTGCCGACATTGTGCATGCTCTGTTGCCTGTGTCTATGTGCCTGTGGTTCTGTCAGTGTGATCATGTGATGTATCTGACCCCAGGAATGTGTCAATAAAGTTTCCCCTTCCTGGGGCAATGAATTCACGGTGTTCTTATTTCAATTTCCAGGAGTGTATATGAAGAAAATAGCGGCTGAGTCTCATCGAATGCTCTCAAGTACGTATGGTAAGGACGCTATTAGTGAAAGAACGTGTCGTGACTGGTTTCAACGCTTCAAGAACGGTGATTTTAACATCGTAGACCGGTATAGTGGTGGAAGAGAGAATGTTTTCGAAGATGCAGAATTGGAGACATTGCAGAGTGAAGACTCGCGTCAAACTCAAGAAGTTTGGCACTATTAGTGGGATTGACACAGCAAGCCATTTCAAAACGTCTCAAGGCAATGGACGTGATTCAGAAAAAAGGAACTTGGGTCCCCAAGAGAACTGCGTTTGTGTGTTTGTGAACAGTTGCTTCAGAGGCAAAAACGGAAGGGATTTCTGCACCGCATTGTGACCAGGGACGAAAAATGGGTTAATTATGGTAACCCTACACGCAAAAAATCATGGGGATATCCCGGCCATGCTTCCACGTCGACGGCCAAACCGAATATTCACGGCTCCAAGATCATGCTCTGCATTTGGTGGGACCAGCTCGGCTTCGTGTACTAAGAGTATTAAAACCAAGTGAAACAATCACAGGTGCTCGTTATCTAACGCAATTAATGCGTTTGAGCAGAGCATTAAAAGACAAACGGCTGCAACACAGTGGTTTTGCAGCACGGCAACGCTGGACCCCACGTTGCAAAAGAGTCAAAACGCACTTGGAGACGTTAAAATGGGAAGTCCTACCCCACCCGCCGCATTCTCCAGACATTGCTCCCTCTGACTATCACCTGTTTAGATCAATGGCGCATGACCTGGCTGACCAGCTTTTCCGATCTAGTGAAGAAGTCACAAATTGGATAGATTCGTGGATCGCTTCAAAAGATGAACAATTTTTTCGGTGCGTGATTCGTAGACTACCCGAAAGATGGGAGAACGTAGTGGCCAGCGATGGAAAATTCTTTGAATGATACATGTGTAACCACTTTGTTTCATTAAAGCCTCAAACGTTGGGGAAAAAACGGCGGAAGCAAAATTGTACACCTTGTATTTTTATAGCTACATTTATGAACATTGGTATTTGACTTCTCGGTTACAAATTAAAAAATACGTGTTTCAATGTTTTTAGAAATTGAACCCCTAAGAAGGTGAAATAGGGGATGAGATTTTTTTTGAAAATATTTTATTAGGAAAGCATTTTTAATGCTAAATCTTTGAAAATTTAAATTTTGTTTCTCAGTTAGAAATGAAGAAATAAGAGTTGCACTGTTTTTGAAAATTCAACCACACACACACAAGATAGGTCTAGACGTGATGCAAAATGCACTGGTGTGCAAAACTAAAGGATGAAAGCAATTTTCCCATGATATGTCACTGTAAGGTAACATAGCTCGACGAATCTTGAACAGTACATAGGAAGAACTGCTACAGTATAGTACAGAAGGTAACTGAAAGAAATAAGCAATGAGACGAACAGAAACGACACTTTTATTCATAAACAGCAATAACACTGAAGTCAACGCGATTTCTGGTAATTCCCTTGACATTACAAAAGTTGGGACATGATTCATAATAGGGCGTGTGGTCACCACGGACAACAGAGCAAGATCCGCAACGTTCTCCCATGCTGGCCACGAGATTGAGAAGGACTTCTTATGGTGAATGGTCGTTGATGCATGTGGGCGTGCTGCAATACATCCCCCCAGCACATCCCACACGTATTCGATGAGATTTAACGCCTGGAATGGCAGGCCAGACAATTCGCCTAACGTCCTATCGTTCCGACAGCTCCTGCACCTGCAATGCTCGATGCGGTCGCGCTTTGTCATCCATAAAAACGAAGTTTTGTGCCCAATGCACTGTTGAAAAGGCGCACACCGAGAAGGAGTACAGTGTCACAATAACGCTGGCTGGTGAGTTTGCCGCATTCAAAGATTGCAGGTCAGTACGCTCACGCAACATTACATCTCCCCTCATTACAGTATAACACCTGTTCTACCAACATGATAGTGTTCCACAATGTTCTTGGGTGCATTACATACTCTCATATGGCTAGAGATGCTCTTCCCTATACTCGTCTTTTCGGGGGTGAATTACGCCCTGGCTTTTTTTTTTTTTATGACAAGGCGCGACCGCACCAACAGCGCAGTGGAAGAGCTCTTCGAATGAGAGGATATCCGACGAATAGACAGGCCTACCCGTTCCAGCATCGTAAATCAGATCGACAACGCGTGGGATGCGTCGGGGAGACTTTTTGCTGTATGCCCACATGCACCAACGACCATCTAACGGTTGTCAACCGCAGTGGTGGCGGTATGGGAAACCGTACCTCAGTAACTTTTCACCAACCTTGCAGCCAGCATTGGAGCACGTTGCAGAGTGTGCACTGCTGTCCTTGGTGAGCGCACGCTCTATTAAGAGCCGTAACCCGCATTTGTAATGTGCAGCGGGCAGTCATGACTCGCGGTGATTTAGGTATTATTATGTTCGCCCCGATAGCTGAGTGGTTCAATGTGGCACCTATTTCTCCATTATTGTACCACGTCGCCAATTGTTTCATAGAACTCAGCTACTCTTCCGGTCACTCGTCCTCCCCGTACAAAAGATTATTATCGTTTGTTGATGCTGTCCAACCCTTGCGACCCCATGGTGCTACAGCACCCCGACATTAACCTGCGAACGGTTTGGGGGTGTGTGCATGCACCCTTTTTTCCGTCGTCTGTGTCTGCACTCTGGTATGTTTTAGTCTATGGCAAATACCCGACTAATAGTAGACTTTATCGCATAGGACTGGCCACCTCCCCACTCTGCCCGACGAGCACCGTCTTACGTGCCCCACAAACGAAACGTATGGCTCCTCATCCAACGAATCGTGGGCTTTTACCTCCGTGCCCCGCCAACGACGGTAACCCCAGATTTCTTGTTATTGCCCCAGACATTTCACTACCCTCTTGCTAAGGACCATACACTCATCTGGTTTCGAGGACAGGCTTTAGCATACCTCTTTCAGAGTGGTCCGCATACAGTCTTTGACTTCTGGTACAAAGTTGTGACCCCGCATACCACCCTCACCCGAAAACCATCTTACCAACAAACTTTTGCCGGTCATCCCCGCAGCGCCTTCCTTGACCCCCTCAAAGTTGGGTTGTGCAATACCTACCCGTCACATGATGCAACACCCTTATCCACGTTCTCATGCATTGACAAAAAAAAAAGACATAATATGTTGCATTTTGTAGTATTTCATGTTTTCATAATATTTTTGTTTTACTAACAATCATTTGTGTATGTTTAAATGGTACCTTGAAGAACTGTTGCGTTATGTATATATATGTACTGTTAGTTTGTTCAATAAAGATTATTGAAAAAAAAGTGGTCAGCGTGACGGATTGCCATCCTACGGGCCCAGGTTGGATTCCTGGCTGGGTCATGGATTTTCTCCGCTCAGGGACTGGGTGTTGTGTTGTCTTCATCATCATTTCATCCGCATCCGTCGCGCAGGTCGCCCAATGTGGCGTCGAATGTAATGCGATCTGCACCAAGGCGGCCGAACCTGCCCTGCAAGGGGTCTCCCGGCCAATGACGCCAAACACTCATTTCCATTTCCAAGTGTTATTATTGTCTTTGAATAAAAATGTCGTTTCTGTTTCACTTATTGGGTATTTCTTTCAGTTACCTTCTGTACTATATCGTACTGTATTGTAGCAGTTCCTTCTATGTATGGACCAAGTTTCATCGAGCTATGTTGGTTGGCAGTGACATGTCAAGCGAAAGTTACTTTCGTCATTAAGTTACGCACACCAGTCTAGAGTGAGTATCATGTTCAAGCAAGAAAATAGAAGATGTAAGTGATGTTTGTCATAAAGGCAATCATGTATGTGAATATTATATCTCATGTCAACATCTCTTGTTCTCAACACACACTAATCGTACAGGGATAAATCAAGTATCGTTAGTAAGGTTTTTTAACAGACTTCTCACCTATTTTGGGCTAAAACTTACCATTCATGGAAAATTTTTACGTAAAATCGACTTTTAACTGTCGTAAGAAAAAGGGCATCACGGACGCCCAGCTTCGTAGCTATATGTTATGAAGCTTCGTTACTAACCATGAATAAGACTCTCCCTTTTCGCATCATCTTATTACGATCACCATTTTATTTGTTTTAAAGTACATATTTATTGGATACTTTGTACACAGCACTGTCATAGATAATAACCCGACCACAGCGGTAGTCCATTACCTCTGCCGGTCAAAAAAGCTGACTTTCCTAAATGAATAATCTTTCCGAAGCGACAAACATATTTATTATTGTCGCGCTGAACTGTGATTTACCTTTTGCTACTACGGACTAACGTGCTTGCTGTAAGTGAAAATATTTGTCGAGCTAAAGTTACAGGTTATGTGCTGTACTCACAGTTCCTGATCTCTGCCCGTCGACAAGCCAGGACAAACATTCCGAATACAAAACACACTTTTGGACACATAGAAACATACACTGAGGTGACAGAAGCCATGAAATGGCGATATGCTCAAAGCAGATGGCGGTAGTAACGCGTACACAACGTATAAAATGACAGTGCAATGGCGGAGCTGTCATACGTACTCAGGTGACTCCTGTAAAAAGGTTTCCATCGAGATTATGGACGCACGACGGTAATTAAAAGACTATGAATGCCGATTGGTAGCTGGAGGTAGACCAATGGAAAATTCCATTCGGAAAATCGGTGGAATTCAATATTCAGCGACCCACAGTATCAAGGAATAACAAATTTCAGGCATTACCTCTCACCAAGTACAACGCAGTGACCAACGGCCTTCACTTAACGAACGAGAGCAGCGGCATTCGTGTATAGAAGTAAGTGCTAACAGACAAAGAACAGTGTGTGACATCCGTACGATGGACGTATACAGAGCAGCGAAATTTGGCGTTAATGATTACGGCAGCAGACGACGGACGCAAGTGTCTCTGCTAAAAGCGCGACATCGCCTGCAGCGACTCTCCTGGGCTCGTGACCATATCAGTTGGACCCTAGACGACTGGAAAACCGAGGCCTGGCCAGATGATTTACGTGACTTTTTTCACCTCTGTATACATAGAAGGCTGTGTCATAAGTTCACGCCCTTCGTTTCAAATGTTCAAATGTGTGTGAAATCTTATGGGATTTAACTTCTAAGGTCATTAGTCCCTAAGCTTACACACTACTTAACCTAAACTATCCTATGGACAAACACACACAGCCATGCCCGAGGGATGACTCGAACCTTCGCCGGGATCAGCCGCACAGTCCAGGACTGCGGCGCCGGAGACCGCTCGGCTAATCCCGCGCGGCTCCTTCGGTTCATTTTTAAAGAAGTTTTCTCTTCATTCCCACAACTAACACTATGCCAAAGACTACGCTTATTCTCAATACGTCTTTGTTTGTAACGAACCGTTTCTTTGGTATCACCTGCGATGCCTTCCTGATTGCTTAAAATATCTCGCAAACGTTTTATAGTAAAATATTTATGAAGTGTTTCCATTTTCATAACGATACCTGATGTCATGCCAGTAACTCCTATCGATGACGTCGGAACATGAACCACTTTCCTCCTCCCGGCGAGCCTGTGACATAACGTATGACGACGCCGACAACGTATGCAGCCGCATGCTACATACAGAGCGGTAGTTGCCGAGCCTAGTGCTGGAAGTGCGCCAGCTACACCGCTCCGTTGTCGGAATAGAACCGGGGGATCGTTTCCGCTCAATCAGCATGCTTGATTTGGTTTTCCCGACGCTATGCGCGAGGGTATAAAAGAGGAGGCGGCGGCTATTTTTCGCTCAATTTAGCACGGCAGGCGCCGCCGTAGAATAGCAGTCGCACTTGCAGCGCCGGGCGCGAGCGCTCAACCGCGAAACCGAGGCGTGCGGCGGCGCTGTGTGGGTGCCGCCAGATAACGGCGGCCCGGGGCTGCCAGCTCCCCGCGAGAATTCTCGGCCCCCGGCGCTGCTGTGACACTCCAGGTTAAAGTCTTCCGAAATAGTCTTACGAGCCAGGCCCGGCAAAGACTCAGCTGGGAAATCCTCCTTCCACTGAGTATTGTGACGGCTGAACACAAGTCACTGTGGAGGGACGCTGTGAACTTGGGCTGTGGTGCTACTACCGCAGCAGGCAGAAACACAATTAGATGAGGGTCTTAAAATATAAAATGATTGTGACCCAAGGCTATTCAAGAATCCCATCACTACATCTTAACTTTCACTCAAAACAATACTGTATAAAATTCTCTGTTCTGTGAACTGCAAGACATCTACATCTACATCTACATCTACATGGATATTCTGCAAATCACATTTAAGTACCTGGCAGAGGGTTCATTGAACCGCCTTCACAATTCTCTATTATTCCAATCTCCTATAGCTCGCGAAAAGATTGGACACCTATATCTTTCCGTACGAGCTCTGATTTCCCTTATTTTATCGTGGTGATCGTTCGGCCCTATGTAGGTCGGTGTCAACAAAATATTTTCGCATTTGGAGGAGAAAGGTGGTGATTGGAATATCGTGAGAAGATTCCGTCGCTACGAAAAACGCCTTTCTTTTAATGATTTCCAACCCAAATCCTGTATCATTTCTGTGACACTCTCTCCCATATTTCGCGATAATACAAAACGTGAAACGTCCCCTGAGAAAAATTATAAATGACTGTGCTTAAACTGACACACAATATTTTTTAGCGCAACGCAATCTGACTTTCAATAATCCCTACAAAAGAATGGCCCTGACTAACATTAAACTATACCTTTCACAAATCACTTACCTCACAAAAATCTTCGTTACTTGAACTACTGCAATATAGCGAACGCCACTACTGCCAGCTAAATAAATTCAAATTACTGAAGGGACTAACTACTGATAGCCATAATTACCAAATGAAAGATTTTTATAGAGAAAAAACAATGTATTTACCTTAATAGTGTTCAAAAGTCATAATATATAGCATTTCATGACATCCAGTCTTACAAATTTACTGTCTCTGATGGACACACGTCCAGATCATCCGCGCTCAGAACTCCGCCATTTCTCTCCCCACATCCACCACTGCTGGCGGCTCACCTCCAACTGCGCAACGCTACGCGCTGTTAACAGCCAATTGCCCAACGCTACAATAGCGACTATTGCAATAATGCCGACCAGCCTCAGACTGCACACAGCACAACCAGTGATTTTCATACAGAACGCTACGTGGCGTTACCAATAAAAAAACCTAAACAGCCTACTTACAAACGTGCTGCCTTTCTTTGAACTTTTTAGATGTACTCCGTCAGTCCTTCCTGCTAAGGATCCCACACCGCGTAGTAGTATTCTAAAAGTGGACGGACAAGCGTAGTGTAGGCAGTCTCCTTAGTAGGTCTGTTACATTTTCTAAGTGCCCTGCCAATAAAACGCAGCGTTTGGTTAGCCTTCCCCACAACATTTTCTATGTGTTCTTTCCAATTTAAGTTGTTCGTAATTGTAATACTTAGGTTTTTAGTTGAATTTACGGCTTTTAGATTAGACTGATTTATAGTGTAACCTAAGTTTAACGAATTCCTTTTTCACTCATGTGGATGACCTCACACTTTTCGTTATTTAGGGTCAACTGCCACTTTTCGCACCATTCAGATATTTTTTCTAAATCGTTTTGCACTTTGTTTTGATCTTCCGATGACTTTATTAGTCGATAAATGACAGCGTCATCTGCAAACAACCGAAGACGGCTGCTCAGATTGTCTCCCAAATCGTTTATATAGATAAGAAACAGCAAAGGGCCTATAACACTACCTTGGGGAACGCCTGAAATTACTTCTGTTTTACTCGATGACTTTCCGTTAATTACTACGAACTGTGAGCTCTCTGACAGGAAATCGCAAATCCAGTCGCCTAACTGAGATGATATTCCATAAGCACGCAATTTTACTACGAGCCGCTTGTGTGGTACAGTGGAACAAATAATTTTTATCGTCAGTGTTTCACTAGACACTAATATTTAACGGACCGTCATTATCAGTCATTTCACATCCACTCCTGGATAAAGTACTCCTCTAGACTTTCCCACTGATTACGCTCTTCGTCTATACGCAAGGCGCACAGGGTAGCCGCCCCGTCTAGGGGCGCCTTTCCAGGGTTCGCGCGGCTCCCCCCGTCGAGTCCTCCATCGGGCATGGGTGTACGAATTAGCGTAAGTTAGTTTACGTTAGATTACGTAGTCTGAAGGCCTAGGGACCGATGTCCTCAGCAGTTTGGTACCATAGGAACTTACCACAAATTTCCAAACAATTTTTACGCGTGGAAGCCGTCTGCTCTAGACACCTTTCGTACTATGAATTCATAAGAGTATCAATATGTGTTTGCAAATCTCATAGAACATATAGTCACTATTTCGCGTCCTACAGTAGCTTTATCTGCTATTTAAAAGCGCAAAGGCATATCTTAAGAAAATCACTTGAACTTCAAGATTAGCCAGCTAACAGTACTGCTTGGCGCGGAGAATAAGTTAGTGAACCCCCACATGACTTGTGGACACAGGGGTCACCCTCCACTTCACCTCCTACTCTGATTTCGTGCTTGCATGTGCCGAACTACGCTTATGCGACAAAAGTCGTAGGATACTTCCTAATATCGCGTCGAACCTCCTTTTGCCTGGCGTAGCCCAGCAGCTCGGCCTGGCGTGGACTCAACTAGTCGTTGGAAGTCTCCTGTAGAAATATTCAGCCATACTGCCTCTATAGCCGTCCATAACTGCGAAAGTACTGCTGGTGCTGGATTCTGTGCATGAACAAACCTCGCGATTACGACCCATAAATGTTCTAGGAGATTAATATCGGGCGGTCTGCGTGACCCCGGCAGTTCAGATGGATCAGAGGACCAAGCCCACACTACGATGGAGCTAACAAAAGCTTGCACGGTGTCTTGTTGTCAACTTGGGTCCATGGCTTCTCGTGTCTGCCCCACACTCGAACCCTACCATCAGTTCTTACCAACTGCAGTCGGTACTCATCTGCCCAGACCACGGTTTTCCAGTCGTCTATGGTCCAACCAATGTGGTCAAGAGCCCAGGAGAGGTGCTGCAGGCGATATCGTGCTGTTAGCACAGGCATTCGCGTCGATTTTCATTTGACATATTTCACCGCACTGTCCTAACGTTCGTCGCGCGTTTCACATTGATTTCTGCGGTAGTTTCACACAATGCTGTTCGTATGTTAGCACTGAGAACTCTACGCAGACGCCACTGCTCTCGGTCGTTAAGTGAATGCCTTTGGCCACGGCGTTGGCCGTGGTGCGAGGTAATGCCTGAAATTTGGTATTTTGACACTGTTGATCTCGGAATATTGAATTCCCTAACGATTTACGAAATGCAATATCCCGTATGCCTGTTAATTCTCGTCTTGCGGTCATAATCACGTCGAAAACCTTTTCAATGGATCACCTGTGTGCACATGACAGCTGCGCCAATGCACTGCTTTTTTATACCTTGTGTACGCGGTGCTATTGCCATCTGTGTATTTCCATATCGCTTTTGTTACCTCAGTGTATTTAATGTAGGAATGTGTATTGAGAAACTGAAACGGCACATAGATACGACATCGTCCAGGTTTATGGAAAGATGGTTGCTTGCTTCAACGACCTTTCCATGATTATACGTTACATGGTTTTTCAGATTTACTAACGCGAGATACTTTGCAACTGTTTTTCACGTAATCAATGCTAGTTTCTTTGTTTGGTTTCTGAACTCGGCACGACCACTTTCTACTCATTCGGTTGACTGTCCAAGTTGTCTATCCATTTGCTGTTCCACTCTTTAAATAATATTGTGGACGCCAATATTAATATAGAATTACTTGCCTGCGCTTTTTTAAATGTGTGGACATGTATAGCCAATTGGTCCGTTGAAAGGCACTCGTACGGTATGAGGCTGTATATTCCGTTTCCGTGCAATATATACATGCTTATTTTGTATTCATACAATTTACAACTCTTACAAAGTCGTTTTCCACTCCTCTGATCTTTGTTTAAATCCTCACATGCCTGTTCACAAGAGAATTACATTCAGTTTCGTTACATTTCGAGATATGAGAATATGGAGTACTTCATTTCAAAATGAAATTTTCAGCTAACAAGATAAGTGCATGTCGCAGTAGAACTTCAAGGGACTTGTTTGGAGCGTCGAAGACGTCGGTATTTAATTACCATACGAGCTGATTTCAATTTATTAGGTGTTGTAGGATAACGCATGCCAGTCCATTTGAGTTGTATGATTTACTACCACAAGAAGTGATACATTAACACAGGTAGGGAGAAACTACATGAGATTTGTTGGGAAGGTTATATTTTCAAGCCGGCCGCTGTGGCCGAGCGGTTCTTCGCGCTTCAGTCCGAAACCGCACTGCTGCTACAGTTCCAGGTTCGAATCCTGCCTCGGGCATGGATGTTAGCTAGGTTAGCTAGGTTTAAGTAGTTCTAAGTCTAGGGGACTGATGTCCTCAGATGTCAAGTCCCATAGTGCTTGGAGCCATTTCAACCATTTTTTATATTTCCGAATCATTTTCTTTTAGCTTATGTTAAATTCCTCTATAACTATTCCGTTGCGCTATGAGAAAGTTCCTGATCACTTCAGCATGTAAGGTAAAAGTCAGTCAGATCACTCATAGGTCATATTTCATTTAAGGAGGAGCATTTCATGGCGTTATTATCAGGGTCAAAGTAATCTGTGAACTGACAGGTTGACGCATACATGTTACTTCTGTAAAGCACAGTGAAGTGTTTAGTAGAGGGTACTTCCAGTTTTACTACGTGCAAGTGTTTCTTTCCGTTCTACTCGCGTGTAGAGCTCTGCCAAACTGGTTGTTTAAATATATTTATACGCTCTGGAATTTGTCTAATCTTACCTTCGCGATCCCTCTGTGATTGATGCAATGGGGCCGGTGGTGAGCCATACAGCAGGAGCTGTATTTTATTCGTAGCGTCCTCACTTAATACGGGATATCGACATTTTTGTAAGTAGACTGACGCGGAATGTTTGACGTCTGTCCTCAAGCGACTACCAGTGATGGTTTGTCAGCGTTTCTCACACGCTCTCTCGTGAGTCAAAGGAACCTGTGATCATTCGTGGTGCCCATCTTTGTACGTAAGCTGCAAAGAACTTGCTCTGCACTTCACACAGACGATTTATCATTGTGTTGTGGTAACTAATTGCAAGTTGAGCTTTCAGTGTGGCCATGAGGAATACTCGTAGAATTTATTTGGAATAGCGCTGACCTATAAAGAATTGCATAAATATTTGACGTCTTGTTCTGTGTTGAGCTACAACTTCCTAGATATTTCTAAAGCAGTGAATGGTGCAGTAGGCGTGAGATATTTCACTTCATACGAACGAAATAGTTAAAAATCGGAAGTATATGATGTAACTGGAGAACTGATTAGCATTATAAAAAACTGATTATGTTATTGAAGAGTGACTGGAATACAGCAACACTAAAATTTTCTTAGTTGAATTAAAGAGACAGAAAACAATAAAAGCACAGTTAAACTTATTATCAACAGACACTGAAAGGATCAAAATTGTCTACAGCAAATTCAAAATGCAAAACCATGGCTCATTGATGAAAAACTGTAAAGCTCTCATTACCCCCTACTGGAGATTTCAATAGCAGTGGCTGAGAAGTGAAATTAGTGGGAAGTGTACCGCAATTAAAAAACTACGAGCATTAAAGGAATAGCAGTAATTGGGTAATTATTAGGCACGAATGAAAGATGAAAGTAAACTTAGAAGACATGAAATCTATTACGTTAAAACATAGGCAATGTGAATGAAATTCGTTTTGATGGAATAATGCAAATCATAGATAAAGTAAAAATAGCTAACTGCGTTAGTATAACTGAAATACTGAAGTCGTCAAATAAGAAATCATAAGAATCAAACCTAACATTAAGTGCTACCGGTATATTAGCTGAGTCTGTCCCCTTCAGAGAATCTAACAACTATTTATCACTTCTTTTAACGAAACGATATTTTTCCAGTGTGAGATAAACTATGCTGAACATCTAAATAAAAGGATGCTTTCTCTAGAATTAAGGGTAGCAACTAATTAAATAAAAACTGTGGGAGGGTGTGGGTGAACAGCGAGATGCCTGAACAGCTCCAGTGTTTCGAATTTCGCAGCTCAAAGGGATGGAATAATTCGCAAAGATGTTTGGAGCCATTAAGAAGAGGGGAAGTGTCACAACAAAAACTTTTATACCTGGCCAAATATACATTTTCAATATTTGTAACAGGAAGAGAATTTTCTTTTTTTCTTTTTTTTACTTTTTGCACCGACTTGTATGAAAAACGTGACTAACGTATAAAGCTCAACAAGGTTTTTAAGGAGACATTTATGAAACTTAGTAGCTAAGGATTAGTTGTTGCAATGAAATACGAAGTTTGCTAAAAGTACGATATAGGAAAGAGGAGTAATGGAAATAATAAATCTTTCTACAAAAAGTGACAGTTTTCTTAATCATTCGACGCTAATTGATCTGATAATAAAAAAACAGTAGAAGGTAAAACTTATGGCATGACACACAGGTTATCTGACTGAGCAAGGCCATAAGGATGCTGATGGTGATAAGTGGCTCTAAAAACTGGAGACAATCGTCGCTTGTAACATTCATGGATTTTCATCAGCTTAATTGGAACACTGACTGATTGGAAAAGAAATAGCGAGAGCCATATTTCCTCTACTGACAGCACAAATTTGTTACGATGTTGTTGTCGCTTCGCTGCTTAGTGACCTAGTATATTGAAAATTGTGGAAACATTCACACAATAATAATAATTGTTTTCATTCGTCTATACGTAGGGACTAGCAAATTCCCCATCAAAATCAAAAATCTCTCGTGGCTTCCATGTTTTCTGAATACGATTACGTCATGAAATTGAGTTAGTATGGACGCCGCAAATTACACTTTGATTGTGAAGTCAGGTAGCATGACGTTAGTTCATCGAATAACACTCGTTTCTGTTTATTTTTCGGTTAGCTGCCGCGTTCGAGGAATATTTTTCACGAGCGAAGCTGACATCGGGAGTTAATGAAGTCCTCTGGGAGTATTACTACGCAAAATCAGTTAATAAGTGCGTCACAGAGAACTTCGACATTAAAGTCACTCTAGCTATATCTCTAATCGATGTTACAGTTTAGCATCTAGTACTGATCGAAAGCTCGGATTACGGAAGGAATCGAGAAGACATAGGCAACAGCTTTGTAGAAGGAACAGGCGTAAAAATTCTCCCGAAGGAAATTAGAAGAACGACGGATAGCCTTAATCAAAAAAGGCAGATAGAGATTCTACTTCTGCCTCCGTGGAGTATGGGCGCACTTTCCTAACAACAACGGCAACTCATTCGGTGCTGATCGTCACAAGACGATAGTATCGGAAAAACGTTCCAAATTCAGGTATATATTGGACAGTACTCCTCATTAATAAAAGGACTTTTAAACACCGTCAAACGCTGAGAAATTTATGATAAACCCACAAACATATTTCCTTTTGACAAGCGAATCAGTGCTGTAGAGAAGCATTTTTAATCTTGTAGATTCCTTTTGTAGTATGTTTTTAATGCAGAAATCTGTAGATAGATCATTTGCAACAAAGTTGACAGTTATTTCGTATAATAGCTGTTAACTTCTAAAAGTGAATTAAAAAATTAACCCAAAAGTTCTTGAACTTAAAATTTAAAACAACATAATCAAACAGGCCTCCTAAATTTTAGTAAAGTGTGGCCTCAAATTTGAGTTTTCATGACAGGTTCGACATCATGTCTGCTTGCCGTACTTATTTTTTGCCGACGCATGATATGAGAACTCTGGCATATACATGTCTTTGCAAATTGTAAAAGTACCAACATGATCTTTTGCGATACTTGAGGATATTCATCTTCTGAAATGTACCAGAATCCGACTAATGGATTAATATAAATTTATCTCCTTGATTCAAACCAACATTCTATTCTATATAATAATATATAATCTGCGTAAAGCGGTGAGAAAAGTGGAGTGGAGTCGAAATGATACGTAGAGACTGACCTTCCTCTTTTTTGTTGAGGGTCAGGTGCACAGCATTTTATCAAGCTAGAAATAAAATTGTAGAGTTCTATAACAAACACATATATATATATATATATATATATATATATATATATATATATATATATATATATATATTGTGAGAAGAACTACGGTATGGATTAGAACGTCGCTGCAAACATGGTTTGTGCAGTCATTTGATCACTTTGGAGTTTACCGTCCGTAAAGTTGCTGTCTACGTGCAGACTTATCCACTGTCTAAATCGCATCCAAATTAGTAAGCAGAAACGAGAGTTAACTGTAACTCTATTTTTTTATAATTTCGTAGTGGCGTTAATTGTTATTGCTTTTTATAAAGTTACTTTCTTGAATGTTATGAAAAAAGGCACGTCAGTTTCGTTGAAGCCTTGAATGATTCATACGAAAGCGCGGGATTTAACGGGACACAGTTTAGAAAACGCTGTTGTAGATCATACACTTCTAAATACCAGTACAGGAAAGTATGCACAATAGTGTAAAATGTTCATCCTCCTGCCTTCGCGGCGGATTGGTTGATGTTGTAGATTTTGAGCGTTTAATCGCAGAAGCTCCATTTCCTTAACCGATATTTCAGCCATGTACCTTTCGGCTGTTTTTGTCGGCTCAGTCCGATGACGGCTGAAATGCGTGTGGCCGAAATATCAATTGAAGAAATGGAGTTTCTGCGCATGCACTCCTAAAATGTAATTGATCCATAGCCGAAATCACTGACAGGACTCACGGGACATTCCTTATTTCAGCAGTGAGGAGTTGCAGATCATCTGCAACTGAAACTAGACAGATATCTTGGGAGGGCGGAACTTGATCGGAAAACAGAAACAAACATTCTTTTTGTTCCTTTCTTCATTCCCCGTAGATATAACCTTTCTCCGCTATTCTTTCAGGAATAATTCACATAATTATATGCTTACGATATAAACCAAATCAAACATTTTGTAGGTGTCAATAATAAATAATTTTTATTCAAGAAATTACTTGTAAATATTATACATTAAAAGTTGCAAATTTTAATTTCTTTGCCACTGTAATAACAAGAAAAAAAATGTTTCACAAAACACTCGTATCTAGTGGTGAACCATCACAGCCAAGCGTCATAAACCTGGTTCATAACAATAAAACGAAATTGTTGCGACTAAAATACTTCGTCAACTTAACTGTACTTCACCTTAAGCGTTTAGAACTTTAGCAGTCCGTTAAAGGATGCGCAACTCATTTATAGTGAAGAACTTTGTATGCTTTGAATTATTCAGTATGCAGTACACATACAGAATGAAATACATATTTTACGACACAGTACAGATAGCAACTGTGCCGAATTTCGTAAAAATATCTCATGTAAAAATTCAGTGGGGCCGTTTTAGCTCTTCTGAGTGATGTTACTCACTAAATATAATTAATGACAAGCTATCAGTCACTTCGCAATGACCTAAACACTAATAATCAAAACTGACATAAGAATTTTACACTTAACACAACATTAACATACGTGACGTTGATGAAACGAAATCCTTTACAGTTGTCTAGCAGCCTAGTAAGGCTTTAGAGTGCCATAATATCAGAGGACACCACCATTCTTCGTATCTTCCCCAAAGGATAACTTACCATCATTTCGAAGTACCTTGCGTGCCATCCATAACAACAAGGCTACAAACGGGGAACATCACGACTGAGCTGGAAGTGGTGAAAGTAAACTTTCACTTACTATGAACGTTATTTATAAAATCACTTTGTACCATCCGAGCGTATTCATCCCATGCCGTGAATTATAAAATGTGAGTATTCAGAAAATACATGTTTTGCTTTGTTGAAACGGTTTATATTTTGTCTGCCATTCGATAAACCTGCTTCTGTAATATGAGATTGCAGTTTTAGCCTCCAGCCAGAAGTATTTTTGGTTGAAACGCGGCTGTCGTTGAACCTAAGGAAGCTGAAATGTAAAGTTTTCTGGTCTGTGTAAGTCATAAAGTGAACAATTTTATTTAAAAATTATATTATGATTAACTGCATTATTAATCACTTCGGAATAAACGTAAGTGGTCTGGCATTTTTACTCGCCTGAGAACCAAGGGCCGTTCGTGACACCATCCAGGACTGAGGTGCGTTTTTCATTTCCTGCGAGCTCAACGCAAACGGTGTTGATTTGTTGGGGATATTCGCCATCGGCACTTAATTGCGCTTAGTGCACGGGGCGACGAGAAGTATTAACAGGAAAGAAAAGTGTCGGAAAGATTCAAACAGAGGTTTGTTTCATGAACGCTGGAAATATATTGTCCATTAAATAAATGGTGCTGAAAGAGTAGTTAATCATAGTGGATTAGGAAAGATGAGAGTTCTTCGCTCTTGGTGGAGTACATGTCGAGCTGATACTGAAGCTACAGTGAAACTGAATTCTCTGCTATGTCCGTCCTCCCGGTGGTGGAAGTCCTCTAGCATCTTCGTATGGCGTCTACGGGGCAAAAAAAAAAACTTTAAGAGCCAAGTGATAGGGTTTAATGTCTCGCAGACAACGAGAACATTGGAGTTAGTCAAGTGATAGGGTTTAATGTCTCGCAGACAACGAGAACATTGGAGTACTCAGTTGGACAAAGAAGCGGAAGTGATTCAACCCTTGTTTATTCAAAGCCATCTGGGATTCCACACGAAGTGACTTATGTAAAAGACGGAAAATCAGAAGTTTGATGGTTGGGCGGGAATGTGAACCCCGCTCTTCCCAACGTGAAGCAGAGATTCTTCAGCAGGTCGCCACGTCGCTCGGTTTGAAGCTTTGAGTGAGTCCCGTAGGTGTGCTCGGACTAGCTAATTGCTAGGGTACTGCTTTCAAAAGACTGGATTAGAGTTAGTGTCCTGGTGTGGCGTTCAGGTTGTAGATAGAGAGCACGAAAATGTTTACTTGGAAAGTAAAGTCAGCGACCGTGATAAGTAGTTTAGAAATCGGTGAGAAGATTTGACATACATTTCAGAACAACGACGCTTGTGTTTCAGTATCTAGAAATTATTCGGATATTTCTGCATTAAACTGTTACCATCACAAGTGGAAAGTTCTTAGTCCGGGATGTACAATAAAAGGTATGATATTACAACAAAGTCGTTCGAAGCAGGTGGAAAATACGTAAAAGATAAGTTATCGCCTCTACGGTGAGGTCAATTGTTATTGTAATATGTATATCTTATTTTCTTAAATCGCATCGGAACTTACAAAGCAGTGACGCTAAGAAACCTGCAGTCAAAAAGTAACAATTTATCCAAACGCTTAGAGGTATCTTGTTTCAAAATACAGTCGAATCAGAATTTTTTTAACAAAGCTTATAGGTTTCATATTCACCACGTAAGGCATCTTTTGATGTTTTAAGTATAGTGACCAAAATGTACATTTATTAATGATGACATCCAGCCGGAAAACTATTCGAGGTTCCCTGATGAAAGAAATAAATGAGATAAAACACGAGCCATGGCGGTTCATCTCTACACTAATTACAACTGTCGTTGTGTCCCAGACAGGCTAAGCCTGCGTTCGCTAAATTTTAATTTTCTTCAATTACTCTGTGCACAACATCTAATTAGATGATGGATGCTTTGTATACTGGATTACATCAGTGACAGATATGTTTGGCAGTGTAGTTATTAAAATGACTGAATGTTGCTTTCTTATTTACAACGAAATATGTAGCTGAAGTAACACAAATGTGCCATTTGGAATCTTCTGAATAATAAAATGCGTTGCGCCATAAGGTCACTGAATTACGCGATATAAAATACGTATTTAATACTCAAAGGCTTGAAACTCGTATTTCGCTGTATTTGCCCCTATTTTCGTGAAAAAAGCTCCCAGTTAGCCCACGAGGTGACTAGCTAAAGACGTATGACTTTTTTAAATAGATAATGGAATACCATAGTATGCATTGTCTATTTGAAAAAATCATTCGTATTTAGCTAGCTTGGAATACTACAGTATTGCATTGTCTATTTAAAAGAGTCATACGTATTTAGCTAGTCACCTCGTGGGCTAACTGGGAGCTTTTTTACGAAAATAGGAGCAAATTCCTCGTCCCGACGCACTGATACCAATAGAATAATGTATAAATCTCCTGGCGTAAGTAGGTGACAAACACTTGAGAAGAGGTCTGGATTGCAAAGTAAAACGACAAATACGCTGCAGCTGAATAGATGCACTGGCAGTACGAAAACTTTTGTTACTTTTTTATTTTCTTTTACTTTATTTTCTTTAAGTACGGATGGTTGAAAAAGTTTCTTCGCCACATTTGGCACCTCGCTGACTACCTACTGTTGCGACACACGAAGAAATTTGCGAAACGTGTTGACCCATGTGAGGATGTAACTGCCACCTTATATGGGACTCAGCAGATCTCCCAGCATTAATTTCAGGGATGGAATGTACACACTGTAAAAACGTTGGACAAAGAATTTTGATCAAAGTAGCGAGTACGTTGAAAAATCACTTTGATGCAGGAATCTTTTACAGTCCCGCTCGAGACCTCGTTCGTAGTCCCTTGAGTGATTAAGAGGCAGGGTTCGATTTATTCTGTCGAAAGATTTCTATCGGATACAGGATGGTGCGACGCTGTGCGACCACGTGGCGAGAGCTCACCTTGAGAGGCAGCGGGCGCGGGCGCCGTAGCCAGCAGCAGCACGGCCAGCAGTAGCGGCAGCGGCGGCGGCGGCGGCGGTGGCAGCGAGTGCGGCCGCCGGGCCGCCATCGAGACGGCTGAGGAGGGCGCAGCCGGCGTGGCGGGCGCTGAGTGGCGCGGCGTCGCCTAGCGGCGGAGCGGCAGCAGCGGCAGCGGCAGCCCCATGGCGGCGGCCGGCGCTCCGGCTACTAGCGCACTGAGGCCTGCCTCGCGCACGGCACGCGACACACACACACACCGCGGACGCAGACGCCGACGCCGACGTCGGCACACTGGCTCGGCGCTGGCAGCAGCGCGGCGCACGCGCGGCCCGGAGGCTCCGGCCGTACAGTTACAACACTGCCGCTGCCGCTGCTGTTGCGAGAAGTGCGTCGTGCGTTAAGCAAACTTCTTACAACCGACGCTAACTCGAAACTACGAACCACACCGTAATTCGTGACGAATCTTTGCCTTTTGCGGGAAACTTTCTACCCAGGCACCTATTCGGGCAAACATCCCTGAAGAAGTCAATCTGTCAGTATTTCTGTCATATTTTTCTCACCCTCGTGTGTTTGAAAATACAAAATGTCACCCGTGAAAGGCACCAATCTAGGATGAAGTCCTGATGTCAAGGCGGTACTTCAGTTCTGGGGGCTCACGCAGCCATCGTCGCAAACGAAAGACGAACCGAATATCTTTACTACACTGAAGAGCCAAAGAAACTGATACATCTGCCTAATATCGTATAGGGCCCCAGCGAGAACGCAGAAGTGCCGAAAACGACGTAACATAGACCCGAATAATGTCACAAGTAGTGCTGGAGGGAACTGACACCATGAATCCTGCAGTGCTGTCCATAAATCCGTCAGAGTACGAGGGGGTGGAAATATCTTCTGAACAGTGCGGTGCAAGTCATCGCAGATATGCTCAATAATGTTCATGTCTGGGAGTTCGGTGGCCAGCGGAAGTGTTGTCCGCCCCCGGTAACTGAGTGGTCAGCGTGACACAGTGTCAATCCTAAGGGCCTGGATTCGATTCCCGCCTGGGTCGGAGATTTTCTCCGCTCAGGGACTGGGCGTTGTGTTGTCCTAATCATCATCATTTCGTCCCCATCGATGCGCAAGTCACCGCAGTGGTGTCAAATCGAAAGACTTGCACCCGGTGAACGGTCTACCCGATGGGAGGCCCCAGTCACACGACAATTATTTAGCTGAAGTGTTTAATCTCAGAAGAGTGTTCCTGGAGCCACTCTGCAGCAATTCTGGACGTGTGGGGTGTCGCGTTGTCCTCCTGGAATTCCCCAGTTCCGTCGGAATCCATATTGGACATGAATGGATGCAGGTGATCAGACAGGATGCTCATGTACTTGTCACATGTCACAGCCGTATATAGAACTATCAGGGGTCCCATTTCACTCCAACTGCGCACCCCTCACACCCTTCTGGGCCTCCATCAGCTTCAACAGTCGACTGCTGACATGCAGCGACCATGGATTCATGAGGTTGTCTCATACACGTACATATCCATCCGCTCGATATAATTTGAAACGAGACTCGTCCGACCAGATAACACGTTTCCAGTCAGCAACAGTCCAATGTCGGCGTAAAGCTTTGTGTCGTGCAGTCAGCAAGGGTACACGAGTGGACCTTCGTCTCCGAAGGCCCATATTTGCGGAAGTGCTGCACTACTGTCACGTTGAAAGATTCTCTTCAATCGTTGTTGCTCCCGTTCTTTCAGGATCATTTTTCGGCCTCAGCGATGTAGGAGATTTGATGTTTTACCGTATTCCTGATATTCACGGTACACACGTGAAATGGTCGTACGGAAAAATCCCCACTTCATCGCTACATCGGAGATGCTGTGTCGAATCGCTCGTGCGCCGACTATAACACCACGTTCAAACTCACTTAAATCTTGATAACCTGCCACTATAGCAGCAGTAACCGCCAGGCATTTGTTGTCTTATATTGGCGTTGCCGACAACAGCGCCGTGTTCTGCCTGTTTACATATCTCTGTATTTGATTACATCTGCCTATACCAGTTTCTTTGGCGCTTCAGTTTAATTCGCAGGCATAAAAAATGGCGACATCTTTTACCTCTAGTCCTACAAGACTAGAAAGTCCCTTTTTTTCGCTCTCCGTCTGGAACTTCCTTCACCCCAGCCCCGGTGCCTTATTTGTCGTCCGATTTTGGAGCGGTGACGAACATTAATCACAACTGGGGCAAGTCCTTACCCTACACTGGCCACAGTATGCTTGCATCTGTAAGGATGACTCTAAAAATGAGGTGGATGTGCCGCTCTAGCGACCCGTACCTAATGTTTGCACTGCTGCCTGAATCTTCTAACTACACTGACCATCAGGGAGGCCATTTGTTATGGCATGCCGACTTTTCGGCTCTATCCTCACGGATTCCAGAATTGTGTTGCAGGAAGTACCAATCCGGCGTTTGGTAAACAGACTATCAGACACGTCTTGGATGTCTTGGGCGCCATATCTGACGCGCGGACGTTGAGCATTGATGTCCGCTCACTCTCGATAAAAGGTAATCAAGCTATTCTCCATAATGAGACTATTGACTGCCTCGCTAAGAGGAGCATTACGGACGGATTGTTCCGCCCAATACTAGTCCTCTATACGGGTTTCAACTCAACTGTAAAGAAAGCTGCTTATCACGACTGGAATTTTGAATCGCACGTATCCCAGCACTATAAGGGAGGCCGCCTGGCGGCCATAGAACCGAACATGTCTTCTCGGCCATGGCTCATCTCGGTGGAGCTTAGTAGACGTCATGTAACCTCTCTCACACGCATGAGGCAAGGGGACGGGAGGTACCCTGCCCTATTATACCGGTTGAAAATCATCGCTTCTGGACACTATGATCAAGACGCAACGGTGGTGGCAGATCTGAACCACGTCATATTGGCATGTATCAAGTACTCGGCCGCACAGGCGGTATTGTACAAATAATTTGTTGTGAGTGCTACCTCCCCCCCCCCCCCTCACACACCTACAAATCTAACCCTCTTACTTCACCGGATCCACTATATACAAAGGTATAATTTGCTCGCTAACTATTTAAAAGGTGCCAGTATCCAGCTTTGGCCAAGAAGTTCTGTGTATCTCGTCCTCCCATGGAACCAGCCCGGTTCGAAAACTGGCACGCCTGTTTGCTTTTTTTTTCCCTTGTATTAAGAAATTATTTTTGTAAACGACGTCGTGGTGACTCATTTATAATTTGCCGTTGATGTCATTTTCCTCTGGAACTGGTACGGTTCACATCGTGGGTCGTAATTTTGTGCTTTTTGATTTATCTTTGTACTTCACATTTTTATCACTGTTCTGTTGGGAAAATTGCAGTGATGTTAACTTAGCACTGTTGTAACTATTACTGGCTGTCTGGTGTTCGGCTTTTAATGTTTTTGTTTTATATTAAGTACTTACGTTTCTACATCCGAACACTTCTTATTGTTCTATTGAGGAAAATGGAATTATGTTACTGTGGCACTTTTGTAACTACTATTGGCTGTATGGTCTTTACTGCTCAAAGCCAAAAGTAAATAGAGAACTAAAGATCTTGATGTGGTATGTATTGTACATATAACATGTAAGAAAGGTACGTTTCACATTACACCCTTTTATGAAGAATGTTACGTTATGACGCCACGTAGTCTGCTATCAGCCCGACATAATGAAGCATGTATTTTGTTGCAGCATTTGTTTGTGGCGATATCGCTATATAGTGATCGGGTGGAGAGGAGGTCGGATCCCCGTCAGTTCTTCTAGATTTGTTTTCGTAGTTTCTCTGAAAACACCTGAGGCTAAATTCTCTATAGTCCATTTAAAAACATCTCTTCCGAACGTTATTTTTCTTTGTACAAAGGAACTGTTACTACGTCTCAGTTTGTCTCTATTTCGATGGGGCACTGAATTCTATACTCTGTATCCTCCTACAAAGCAGACTGGGTCGGTCATTTATAAAACGGTAACACATTACACCCTGTCTTATGGGTACTCGAATATTACACCTATACCCTGTGACACCATCTGACACAAAGGAGAAATTTAAAAAATAAGCGATAATTCCAAGGTAATACTTCAGCAGTCATCAATTGACAACATTCAACTCACGCCACAAATTATTTGGAGAAACGACACATCTGTATGCAAACCAGTAATCCGCGAGAATAAGGAAACGAAAAGAGAGTCAGATCCGTAAGTCTCAGTTATCCATGTCGTCCCTTGTAAAGAGAAAGCCAATAGCTGGGTGCGATAAATACATAAAATGTAGACCACAGCTAATAATTTATTAATATCTCCAATTTCAGAGTTAACACAGTCGTGATTATTTACAAGAAAAATGAATGTGGTTTATTGATCCTTAAAATTTATGAACTTATAATAAAAGCTTTTAAATAAATAACTTGAATAATTTAACAAACAAGCCAATGTTTACAAGTTTGTACAAAAAAGATTACTACGAAAAGCACTCAGACCAAGAGTCCTGTCCTACACATACAAGGATATTGTAAACTATTCATAAAAACAGTATTCCTGCTGTCGGTCATTGCTTATGAAGGCGGGAATATGGTACAATATCCTAAAGATAAGTAGTGTGTATGTCACAAACAGAGCAACAACTGTGCAGAGAACTTCAAGAACAAAGGCTTATTATATTGTTCAAACTTCCTCATGCTCAGTGAAAGGTTCTCCGCAATCGCTTTTGCAATCCGTGACTAGATGACGACATTGCCTAAGAAAAGCCTGATGCGTGACCACCGGAAAAGTATTTACCGAGCGGAATTAACTCACAAGTTTAACTATTTCAAACGGTTGCTTCCTGTTCAGTTGCTCAACTGTCGCCCTCGCCCTGGTGCCGCGCTTCCCGCTGCTGGTGGAAACTCGCTGCACTGATGGCCAGTACAGACTGGCTGAGTTGTCTCAGCAACATCGGGTGAGACCGCAGTACAGCGATGGCAGAGCAATGCTTGTGCACCAAGCGAGAGTTTAAGAAGTACCAGAAGATCCGACACAAGTCCCACAAGTCACAGTTTAGGAAACCACATTGCCACTTCGCCACGTGTTATTTCCCATGTGTGAAACTAAACAGTCTTCACACAGAACGCAAAAATAAAACAGGTTCGAAAAATGTATCGACATCGAAGGAGAACATTTCCAGCCATGTTCTGTAAAGGTCGGTTCTCCTGTTTGTTAAATTACTAACTTATTCCACGTCAGATTGATAAAAGTTTTTCAGGCCGCTTTTACGAGTATTTGACCAACATGCACAAGACAAATGTAGGAGGTTGTGTATGCTGCGTGAAGGAGAACACAGACTAACTGACATTAACAGAAATGGAACAACCACGCACTGACGAATTTACTTTAGTACACGCGACCGCTCTAAATACTTTTGAGCTTTCGAGGGGTCTTGTGTAAGTCGTGTCGTGTAAGTAAACATCCCAGGTGTTACATTGTTCCATGCTTGACACAAGACTACCCGTAACGTTCAGTCAACAATGAAATCAGCCTAAGAAAGAAGTGCTAGCGACCCGAGAAAGTTTAAGACAGAAGATCTGAGAGATTGCAGCCGTGAGGTGTGTCAGCAGAACCGAGCCACCTAAGCGATAAGATCCTGACACCAGTCATAGAATGGCGTACGACTTTAATCGGTCTGAAACATCAGTGCGATTGTCTGCTGGATAATCTCTCCCTCTCTTTCACTCTCTTTTCCACGTCTCTCTTATCTGCTGGTCACATGATTCTAACAAGTTCCATATAAAGCAGGTCTCTTCTGGAGAATCAAGTTTCCTCCTGCATTAACTCTACTAGCCTCTGGATTCAGTGATATGCCAGACCGCATACCACCATATAACCTGCGTAGGGACAGCGTCTGCGGCGGCATGACCCCTGCTGTGGCAATCTGCAGAATTCGCAAAGCGATCTCGCGTTACTGATGCTACATTCAGCATATTGTTTACTTAATACAGCCGTTACTGCCAAAATTACGAGTTATGTGTAGAACCACCAAAATCTGTTGTAATCAATGTTTATTCTTTTATAACTATAGATAGTTGTAAACCTACAATATTCACTACATCAAGTTTAAGGAAGATTCCTTCTCGTCAAATTCATAACAGTTTTAGTTGCAGCACCTGCTACACACACGTTTGCCTATGATCTTTTATTCATTATAGTGTAAGGGGCAACGGCCTTGCCGCAGTGGATACACCGGTTCCCGTGATATCACCGAAGTTCAACACTGTCGGGCGTGGACGGCACTTTCATGGGTGACCATCCAGGCCGCCATTCGCTGTTGCCATTTTTCGGGGTGCACTCGACCGAATAGTAGTGGCTCTGGTCAAAGAAAACCATCATAACGACCGGGAGAGCGGTGTGCAGTTCACACACCCCTCCTATCCGCATCCTCAACTGAGGATGACACGGCGGTCGGATGCTCTCGATGGGCCATTTGTGACCGGGAGGAGTGCAAATAGAAAAAATTCTAGTGTAAGCCATACAGTCTGCTCAAAATCGTGCCATAAACTAGCTTCAGCCTGACAGTATGGCTTACACTGTAATACTTAATTCCGTCCGAACAAGCCAGGAGGGCCCAACGGCACTGACTGACCGCCGTGTCATCCTCAGACTACAGACGTCACTGGATGCGGATATGAAGGGCCATAAGGTCAACACACCGCTCTCCCGACCGTATGTCACTTACGAGACCAGAGCCGCTACTTCTCAATCAAGTAGCTCCTCAGTTTGCCTCACAAGGGCCGAGTGCAGGACTTGCCAGCAGCGCTCGGCGGACTGGATCGTCAACTATCCAAGTCAAGTGCTAGCCCAGCCCGACAGCGCTTAACTTCTGTGATCTGACGGGAACCAGTGTTACCACAGCGGAAAGGTCGTTGGCTTACACTTTAATAGACTGTCGCTTTTAGCACTTGGTCGTTTACAAGAAAATGTTTAAGATAGTGTACAGAAAGCGGGTAACAATTGCTTCAACTACAAAAATTATGTGTTTGACGCCAAGGAACCTGCGCTAAACTTGATACGCGTTAGTCCTTGGCTTAAAGACGGTCGTCTGACCAAAACCAGTTGTCTGTGAATAAATAAACAGTGTATCTCAGAAATGCTGCAACAGAATTCGAGAGGTTGCAGAGAGTGTCTTGAGGGACAACTCGAGGATAGGAACCCGTGTCTGGAATCGTCATCCAACGACGCTACAGTGCGTAAATGCTACAGGCACTGGCGCCTGCTAGTAAGCCATACCATCGGCAGCAGACGTGACTCTGAACGCTGACGGACCACAGGCAGAACATCTCGCAACGTTGTTTGTCATTCAGTGATCGCTACTGATTGTCACGATCGCTACAGGAGAAGATGGAGCTAGCTGCTGCGTACACAGGCCTTGTCTCCTTAAATGCGCTGCTCTGTAGCCTCCGAGGATGACGGTTTCCCACACGGGTTTCCATCATCAGTCTATTTTTCTCCCAGAACCCTCAAAGATCTCCATTGTTTTTCTGTACACGGGAGAAAAGTAAACTACAGATGGAAACCCATATCCGAAACTGTCATCCACCGAGACAACACAGCATCACACTCATAGTAGACAAGGCCCGTATGCGCAGCAGCTCGCTCCATCTTCTCCACTGGCGAGCGTGGCAATCGGTGACGATCACTGAATAACAAACAACATCCCGAGACGTTGCGCCTAAGGTCCATAAGCGTACAAAGTCTTGCTGCCGAGGGGGTAGCCTAGCGGCAGGCGCCGGCGCCCATAACTTTGACGCTCTGAAGCGTCGATGGATGACGTTTCCGAACACGGGATCTACCCTTGATTTATTCCTCAAGACATCGCCTATAACCCCTCCAAGTTTGTTGCAACATTTCGCGGACACCCTGTACATTGCAACAGTTTTTTTCTGGATCCAGACTGCCCTTTTTTTAAATATACTGAAACAGTGTGTCTCTTAAGGTGAGACATACAGTCGCACAGGAGGCCAGTGACCATAACGTAAACATAAGGAAACTTATGTCTGTGTTGAATAGGTCGCTAGACTAACTAGTCACTTGCTGCTCAAAACATTCTTACTTATTAACGATTTTTGGGCACAACCCACAATCAGAACATCTGCCACGGAAAAATACAAAGCTATAAACACAAGTGCAAATGACGAAGGTTACTTAGAGTAAGTTTACGGAAGGAGTTACAAGGAAATCTCAGAAGTAAGGCAAAAAATGGTTCAAATGGCTCTAAGCACTATGGGACTTAATACCTGAGGTCATCAGTCCCCTAGACTTAGAACAACATAAACCTAACTAAACTAAGGACATCACACACATCCATGCCCGAGGTGGATTCGAACCTGCGACCGTAGCAGCAACGCGGTTCCGGACTGAAGCGCCTAGAACCGCTCGGCCACAGCGGCCGCTAAAGTAAGGCATAACAGAAAGAAATGTCTTGATGCAGAGTATGGTGCCACGTGTATCAACTGTCAGCATCATAATTCAGCAGCATAAACGCAAACCCACGCCGGCCGGCACAAAGTTCAGCAAGCGGAACTTGCCACCAGGTCAAAGATGCCCGTAAGTTTGAGGAAGGGCGGGCAGCGCACCCCCTCCCCTCCTCACTTCTTAGGGAAACGAAATAATATGGTGTTTTCAAGTGTTTTTCTTTCAAGAAAATGATTCACAAGTCGCCACTAGGTAGGCCTTTAACACGCTCGAACTGGAACAGCATGGTTTCTAACAAGTCGCCGTTCGTCTGTCAAAATACTAAATATTCTCCATACCCCCAGGTCTAACTCCCCCCACCCTCCAATAAACTATAGTACCTGTATTGGCGCCCACCCATGGGTGGCGTAAATGTATAAGAATAGTGGCTCTGTATTGTATCCCACAGGAATAACTGAACAACCTTATATTGAAACCAAAAAGTGCGTGTTAGGAATAAAGACCTAAATATGAACCTAAAAACATTATAAAACAAGAGCAACACAAGAGTGCACAAACATACACGATTCCGGTAGCAGCCGACAGAATTTAGCTGACAGAAATTTCCGCCAGACGGAGAGACTGAGTTGGTACACACATTACAAAGTAAAAAATTTGATGAACGGAGACCTAACTCTGAACCCAAATATACACAATAAAAACAAGAGCGTAACGATAGTAGACAAACCGTAGAAGGTACAATTAGGGCCCGTAAGGAGAGAAAAAAAGGATACAGGGAAGAGAAAGAAGAGAAGGAACAAAAATATGATAAAATTACAGACAACTTATAATACAATATTTATAAAAAACGAAACATAAGATGAAATGATTCTTCCAACTGACAGTTTACGACCACAAATAACAGGGCAATAGATAGGAAAATCTGAGACAAGAAGAGGTATCTTTATTCCACACCAACTGAGTATTGAATACGTAAGTGAATTTTATACAAATCAGTCTCTCAGACTACAGTGTATACATGAACATCGCTACAGTACAAAGTGCACGTAAGTTGCAATGCAAGAGGGCAATAATAAAAAAAAAGCTGAAAGAGGCTAAATGGCACTAAACCATTCCTAAATAAAGCAAATTACTAAGAACTAAGTGGTACAGAAAAGTGAACGGCTTTAGTCATTAAGAGCACAGTCAGGCTTAATAAACACAATACACATGATAAACGTTATCCACAAGAGTGGGAAAAAGTGCACATCCGTAGAATATATTTCCCCATGAAGGAACAATAGGATCCGCCAAAAACAGTTGACATGTTTGCCAACCAAGTGATAGCACAGTAACGTGAGTTACGACAACAAAATTGAACAATAAGCGAAGTATTACTAACCTCTTAAAAACCTAAATACACTCCCCTATGTGTAATGAATGAAAAGGTCTTAAATATACACAATTTTATTTGTATATCAAGTACTTTGGTGTTATACGTACATACATTGCGACGGTACCTAACACTTACTGTTGAGTGGCGCTGCTCTTCCATACAGCAGTCCATACGAGCAAATCAGTTGCGTCTTTACCTCGGATTGATATAAAATAAAAGATAAACATATATTTTAATAAAAAGAGTTCTTTTCTAACGTCTGCACTTGATGGAGACAGCAGAGAGTTATGGTGAATAATGTTTATTCAAGGAGAGACATCTGAAATATCTGAGAAGTGGTCCTATGATACAAGAGCTATCCACAAAGTACATTACGTTTTGGAATTAAAAATAAATAAAGTATTGGAAATTTTTCTATTATATACAGATGAAAGCCGCACTTAAATACTACTTTTCTACATAGTTGCCATTTAAATTAAGGCACTTATAGTAGCGATGGACGAGCTTGGAAATTCATCGTCGTAAAATTCGGCCGCCCGCGCCTTCACACAACGCTGGCGCCGGTGGCGACACCTACAACGTGTTGGCACGAGGAAAGTTTCCAACCGATTTCTCATACACAAACAGCAGTTGACCGGCGTTGCCTGGTGAAACGTTGTTGTGATGCCTCGTGTATGGAGGAGAAATGCGTACCATCACGTTTCCGACTTTGATAAAGGTCGGATTGTAGCCTATCGCGATTGCAGTTTATCGTATAGCGACAATGCTGCTCGCGTTGGTCGAGGTCCAATGACTGTTCGCAGAATATGGAATCCGTGGGTTCAGGAGTGCAATACGGAACGCCGTGCTGGATCCCAACGGCCTCATATCACTAACAGTCGAGATGACAGGCATCTTATCCGAATGGCTGTAACGGATCGTGCAGCCACGTCTCGATCCCTGAGTCAACAGATGGGGACGTTTGCAAGACCACAACCATCTGCACGAACAGTTCGACGACGTTTGCACCAGCATCGACTATCAGCTCGGAGACGCTGCATCACAGACAGGAGCGCCTACGATGATGCACTCAACGACGAACCTGGGTGCACGAATGGCAAAACGTCATTTTTCGGATGAATCCAGTCTCTGTTTACAGCATCATGATGGTCGCACCCGTGTTTGGCGACATCGCGGTGAACGCACTTTGGAAGCGTTTATTCGTCATCGCCATACTGGCGTATCACCCGGCGTGATGGTATGGGGTGCCACTGCTTACACGTCTCGGTCACCTCTTGTTCGCATTGACGGTACTTTGAACAGTGGACGTTACATTTCAGATGTGTTACGACCCGTGGCTCTACCCTTCATTCGATCCCTGCGAAATGCTACATTTCAGCAGGATAATGCACGACCGCATGTTGCAGGTCCTGTACTGGCCTTTCTGAATTTCTGGATACAGAAAATGTTCGACTGCTGCCCTGGCCAGCATATTCTCCAGATCTCGCACCAATTGAAAACGTCTGGTCAATGGTGGCCGAGCAACTGGCTCGTCACAATACGCCAGTCACTACTCTTGATGAACTGTAGTATCGTAGAAGCTGCATGGGCAGCTGTACCTGTACACGCCATCCAAGCTCTGTTTGACTCAATGCCCAGGCGTATCAAAGCCGTTATTATGGCCAGAGGTGGTTGTTCTGGGTACTGATTTCTCAGGATCTATGCACCCAAATTGCGAGAAAATGTCTTCTAGTATAATATGTTTGTCCAATGAATACCCGTTTATCATCTGCATTTCTTGTTGGTGGTGTAGGGATTTTATTGGCCAGTAGTGTTGCTTGTGTAAGCGATACTATCGCCATCTGTATATGTACAGTCGTGCTCAAAAGTATCCAAACGACCTGAATTGCATTTCGCCTGATTCGCATACAACCCACATAGCGCAGCTGTCTAGCAGGTCCTCTAATCGCCCCTCGGTACAGTCGTTTAACTATTGAAAATGGTTCCAACAAGTCACCACTAGAAAAAACTGCTCTGTATCGCAATAACTCAAGATTTAAAGTAATACCAAGATACTACAAATATCAGGGAACGTCTTAGCACAGATAAGACGGTTATTCAGGCTTCTAAGTTCACATTTAGTACAATAAATGACATACATGAAATGTTACCACTCTCATTATTACATTAGATAGGTAATTCATGTAGTAAGTTCGTCGTATTCATGATTTTCTCTTCAAAATAACATACCGTACTTATTATTTAACACAAAATGACATTAAAAATTTAAGTTATTCACGAGCAGCTAGTTGAAAATATGTATGAACTTCAAATGACACATCGAACCGTATCGTTCTGCATATGGATTCAAACCCAGGTCATGCAGGCTAAGCAAAGACTTCGTGACTAACGGAAACTCTCATTCTTGACTAGGCATACAGAGAGTGATATACCTCGATTTTAGACAGTATCAGTTAGCAAATATCAACTTTAAATTACATAACGTAAACATTGTTAACGGACGCGAATTCCTACCCGGCATCTATTGTCCTTGTTAACGAACTACGAGAGATGTTAAATATTGCTTCTTCACAAGCAACTGACCTGAAATGCCGTGAGGTAAAGCTTTGTGTTGGACAGGGATTCGAACCCAGAATCCATGCGGATAGGAATCATTGGTTGAAAACGATTTTAACGCCAATGGGTACAATACTGCTAAATATTCAAAATGGTATCAACCTGTCTGAGTTCATCCACAAACTGAGGCGTATTTAGAATACGGTAGCTAGACTGTGTATCCTTGTCTTCCTTGAGTGGGCATTACACACATGTATACAATACTATGAATACTTCGAACGCTGTAGCTAACGTTGCTCTCGTAAAATAATTTTGTTTTGTTAATTTTTCTGGGTTTTCAGCGTGCAATATGTGTTGTAAACACAGTCTAAAACAAAAAAATTGTCCGTAAGATGGACAATACAATCGTGCTGCCATCAGAATTCTATGTCCGGCAATATGCTCGACTGGCTACATTGTAGACTGCGTCACTTCCTGGAGGAAGTCTTGAGTGCAGTCTGACTGCATCATTTTGCACTGCGACTGTAGTCTTGAGGTAAAACGCAGGACTATCTACTGCGACATCTGGCAGCCGAGAGCTCATGTCGACATAATTTTTGTCACCCCTTTCCTCTCGGTGCTGAAGCTGTGAGTGTATTTCAAGCGAATCTACAAAATATTTCGCTTTCTGTGACATTGGTAATAACAGTTTGGTTCAACAATATTTTAGCGAGAGATTTCTTGGCCGACCATCTGCCTCTGAACACCGCATGCGTCTGAGTTCTTTAGGACCCGTTTGCTGCCTACCGGCGGGGTCTTACTGCGCTGTTGCTGAGTGGTGACCCATAAAATCTGTCTACAATTTGTGTTTCATACTCTATTGCAACGGAGGCACAAAACTGTTTTTATTTGGTATTTGTTACGCTAGTATGCAATACATCAATGTGGCACAGATTTAATTTCATTGTGATCCAGTGCGCTATAATTAAAGTGTCATATCCTGTTCTCTTTCCTTTCACAAGAGATTCTTCAAATAATTTTTTTTTCATGGATTCATATTCGTTAGTCAAGGCACAGAGAGTAAATGCAGTGTAATGTGTTTGGTTCCTTTCTTTGATTCCCTCTGGTAAATGGATGAAAAACATAGTGTCAATACCTTTCAGAACCTGCTACATAGCTACTCAGGCATATTGCTTGTTTTGAGGTCTATACATTAATTAATGGAGAAGTGAACGCTGTTCAGAAGTGATATTTAAAATATTCAATTGGATTTAAGGCGACAAAGTTGCCCACATTTGAAGCTACCCAGAGAAAAAGTAAGTCGCTAGAGCCGCTGTTAGTAAATGTCCGTAGAGAATTCCTAACTGCTACTGGGGAAATTTAGCATAGAGGCCCTACAGTAATCAAGAGGTTCATTCCCTTCATACTTATCACCCTGGCATGCGAGTCTTATGTGTAGAACAAGATTGAAATTTGTATCGTTGACGGTCGATTCGAATTTCTTCAGAGACGCTTGTATTGTGAAGCAGCTTGACAGTCAGAAAGCGAAGATCTATGACCATTAACACAACTTACTGGGTCGAGCTACAAAGAGGACTTGAAGTGTAAAGGTTTTTCTTCCGATTTCGTTACAGAATTTTTTCTGGAAATTCGTCGCTCCATAAAATAAATCAGAAAAAAAACTCGCACACGCTGGCTCCTACCACGGTTAGAACTGACGATTCATTGAGCCTTTGCGACACGAGACACGGGCTGTACCACAGGGCTACGGACACGTTGCTGCGAGTACTCCACTCTCATCATGGTGTTGGTCGCTCAGCCTCATAACACATCGTGAAAGATAATAAAAGTTGTCACTTATGTGAAGAACAGCATTTCTTTAGCCAAAAAATTGAATTTTCAGTCTCAGTGTATTAGTTTACATGAGGATTATATAGCACGAGTCAATTCAGATCTATACGTGGAAGTGATTGCACTGTCACAGTGTTGCCAAATGTTTGTGATGGTGTTGCCAATTCTCAGCTGTGCTAGGAACAGCTCTGTAGCGGTATGTGAGGAGAATCCCATGCTCATGTCATAGCAGGATACGGAGAGGAGGTGTGTGGTTTGGTTAATATACAGCGTTTTCTCCTACCAGTTCTGACAAACATTCAGGCGTATAATCTTCCATAACGATTACAGTTTCCCACAAAATATATACAAATAAAACACTTACCTTGTTACTTTGGGACAAAAGATTATTTCAGTACAATAGAAAGTTTTTGGAAATAAACTTTGTCCACCTGTCACAAAAAGTAAGATAACAAACACTATGCACCTCGAAATCGATTGCATCTGTGTGCAGTCTTGTGATCATACAGGTAGAATTTCATGAATTGAACGAGAATGTAGAAAAATGTTGGTGCGAATGGAAGCTGTAAGAAACACAATCAACTAATTATTTTGTGCCATGTAATAATCAATTCATTTGAAAATTCAGAAGAGAAGAAACTAAAAATCATGCCCATTAAGACAGAAAGTAAAGTGCAGATCTGCGCTTTTTCATCATCCGATCTATACAAATAATGTATACTAATCAGCGTATTCATTGCTTTCGTAATGTTTCCCTCTTGTTTAGTCTTCTAATTATGAACTGGATCCACACCCCTGAGTATGATTGTTTCTTTGTATCCTTCCATCTACTATCTTTGTGCGTTACTGCTCGGTGTTCAAAAAGCAATAAATTATGCCTGCTCCCACGAGGTATTAGAACGAGGTCGCAAGAAGGCTAATGAATTATAATCAAAATATACCGAGACGCCAATTTGTCTGTCGTCATGGTGTTAAGTCGACAGAAATAGTTGGACATTATTGCCTGTATCTGCGGCATCCAGTTGTCGTCTGCTCTTACTGAGATTTTCATATTACCCTGAACATAAGACGCCGAGAGAAATGTGTATATTCTCCGTGACGAAACATCCCACATTCCATTCATCCTGATCCATTCGTAACGTGCATCGGCAGCAGTGAATGATAGGAAATCTGTTGTGAGGTGACGAATAACAATGACAATGGTAGTAATAAAAACTCAGTAATCAAAGATGTTTCCTGCATTACAGGGGATTGTTAAGGATTAACAAAATAACCAAGAAAGACTGAGTGTTTAACTGTCGCATTGCATAGGTCTCCTTACCTCTTTGTTACTGAATTCTGTTCTGGTTGTTTGCAGAAAGAAAAGAAAGACCCCTGTACCCATACATATCGCTAGTACAACGAGATACTACCTATCAACTATCCTTGCTTTACATCACGAGACGAACATGGCGTCACCGAGCTGACATTTGAAATACATTTCTGTTTTCTCTCTCTGTCTCTCTTTATTTTTCTTTTTATTTTCTGAGGAAAGCATCGAGAAGCACGAGTAATAAGCAAGTAGGCATATAATCTATTTACAGTTATTTTCACCGGGATACATTAAGCAAAAATACACATTTTAAGTGTATTATTGCGTAATTCCAATTATTGACAGTCCATTCGTGAGCTTGCTCGCATTCCGTGGGCTGAAACCCGTCACAGAAGCAAGCAAAACACAAATATTTCTTGCACCAAGCGCAACATACAGGGTGTTTCAAAAATGACCGGTATATTTGAAACGGCAATACAAACTAAACGAGCAGCGATAGAAATACACCGTTTGTTGCAATATGCTTGGGACAACAGTACATTTCCAGGCAGACAAACGTTCGAAATTACAGTAGTTACAATTGTCAACAACAGATGGCGCTGCGGTCTGGGAAACTCTATAGTACGATATTTTCCACATATCCACCATGCGTAGCAATAATATGGCGTAGTCTCTGAATGAAATTACCCGAAACCTTTGACAACGTGTCTAGTGGAATGGCTTCACATGCAGATGAGATGTACTGCTTCAGCTGTTCAATTGTTTCTGGATTCTGGCGGTACACCTGGTCCTTCACGTGTCCCCACAGAAAGAAGTCACAGGGGTTCATGTCTGGCGAATAGGGAGGCCAATCCACGCCGCCTCCTGTATGTTTCGGATAGCCCAAAGCAATCACACGATCATCGAAATATTCATTCAGGAAATTAAAGACGTCGGCCGTGCGATGTGGCCGGGCACCATCTTGCATAAACCACGAGGTGTTCGCAGTGTCGTCTAAGGCAGTTTGTACCGCCACAAATTCACGAAGAATGTCCAGATAGCGAGATGCAGTAATCGTTTCGGATCTGAAAAATGGGCCAATGATTCCTTTGGAAGAAATGGCGGCCCAGACCAGTACTTTTTGAGGATGCAGGGACGATGGGACTGCAACATGGGGCTTTTCGGTTCCCCATATGCGCCAGTTCTGTTTATTGACGAAGCCGTCCAGGTAAAAATAAGCTTCGTCAGTAAACCAAATGTTGCCCACATGCATATCGCCGTCATCAATCCTGTGCACTATATCGTTAGCGAATGTCTCTCGTGCAGCAATGGTAGCGGCGCTGAGGGGTTGCCGCGTTTGAATTTTGTATGGATAGAGGTGTAAACTCTGGCACATGAGACGATACGTGGACGTTGGCGTCATTTGGACCGCAGCTGCAACACGGCGAACGGAAACCCGAAGCCGCTGTTGGATCACCTGCTGCACTAGCTGCGCATTGCCCTCTGTGGTTGCCGTACGCGGTCGCCCTACCTTTCCAGCACGTTCATCTGTCACGTTCCCAGTCCGTTGAAATTTTTCAAACAGATCCTTTATTGTATCGCTTTTCGGTCCTTTGGTTACATTAAACCTCCGTTGAAAACTTCGTCTTGTTGCAACAACACTGTGTTCTAGGTGGTGGAATTCCAACACCAGAAAAATCCTCTGTTCTAAGGAATAAACCATGTTGTCCACAGCACACTTGCACGTTGTGAACAGCACACGCTTACAGCAGAAAGACGACGTACAGAATGGCGCACCCACAGACTGCGTTGTCTTCTATATCTTTCACATCACTTGCAGCGCCATCTGTTGTTGAAAATTGTAACTACTGTAATTTCGAAAGTTCGTCCGCCTGAAAATGTACTGTTGTCCCGAGCATATTGCAACAAACGGTGTATTTCTATCGCTGCTCGTTTAGTTTTTATTGCCGTTTCAAATATACCGGTCATTTTTGAAACACCCTGTACAAACGAAAGAGAAGGCGGCAATGGGATGCCGGTGATGCAGGCAATAATACCCAACTATTTCTACCGACTTAACACCATGACGGCGGACAAATTGGCGTCTCAGTGTATTTTGATTATAATTCATTAGCCTTCTTGCGACCTCGTTCTAATACCTCGTGGGAGCAGGCATAATTTATTGCTTTTTGAACACCGAGCAGTAACACACAAAGATAGTAGATGGAAGGATACAAAGAAACAATAAGATACATGGGTGTGGATCCATCAGCAGAAGACTAAACAAGAGGGAAACATTATGAAAGAAATGCATACGCTGATTTGTATACATTATTTGTATAGATCGGAAGAATAAAAAGCGCGGATCTGCACAATGCCCGCATTTGCCCGTTAGTTTGTGTCCACACCCATGAGTCTGATTATTTCTTTGTATCCTCCCATCTACTAAAATTAGATTTGACAGCAACGATAGCTACAGCGTTCGAAGTATTCATAGTATTGTATACGTGTGTGTAAATGTCTTACAATGCCGACTCAAAGAAGACAAGGATACACAGTCTAGCTACCGTATTATACGCCTCAGTTTGTGGGTGAACTCAGACAGGTTGATCCATTTTGAATATTTAGTAGTACTGTACCCATTGGCGTTAAACTCGTTTTCAACCAGTGATCCCTACAGCTACAGGAACACTACTTGTGATCCCTCTTAGACAAAATACTTATGCAGTGCTATGAGACGAAAAGATCGACCTGACTCAAACTGTGGGAAGTTTGTTTTACAACTTTCGTAGCTGGATAAAGAGCTTTTCCCATTTGAGATATCTGTGAACGTTGCTGCATAAGATGATTTAAGAAGAAACTAAATTCTTTCAGCTACGACAATGTTTAAATAAATCGTCTTAACGGCACTAAATCGTGGTTTGTGAATCGTTTACTGCCTGTACTCTTCCGCATTTCGCTGGTTGGAAGGCAAAAAGCTTACTGACAAATTTCACACAAGGAAAAGGGAGACGAAATGTCACCCACTGGAAGGTCATGTTGTTCTATTTAAATGATTACAAAATCTGTTAAAACGAACAGTGGGGCTGTCAGTATAAGCACATTACTGTTGTCAGAATGATGCACTGCCCAGGGCCTGTAATGATAAACGGCCCCTTTAGGTCAGGCATATTGTATACAGAAGTGGAAGAGAGAGCACCACTAACAAGTAAATTCCACAATCCGCATGCATTGCATACACACAGAAATTACTGTTACAGTGTACTATTGGAGCCCAATGAGTGAACTGCATATTTTCCGATGAAAAAGAGCACTGGCAAACAGTCTTCGCTACATTAGGTTACTTAAACTGGTGTCACTCTGAGCTAGAATTTATGCTCAGCGACAAAGTATAAGGTTAATGAGTGGGATGCGGATTTTGCAAATGTGAAACACTTTCCTACATTATAGAAGCGAATATTAGATCGGAACTAATAATGCTAAAATTGTGAACTTGGGTAGCTTACAATGAAAATCTTTCTGTTTATTGCAAAGGAAAACAATTGATTTTCTAAAACATTCTCTGTCATACACAACTTGAAACAGGTCACGTCGACCAAATCTTGTGGAAGAACTGACAGCGACGTATAACGGATGGCAGTAAGATCCCTTGGCTTTTGGTTTGGCAGTATTCGACAGCCATTTCTAGGCGCAAGTAAAAATTAAGAAAGGCAGCACGTTTTTGTTATCAAGTAACGTCTTCATCAATTACTTTAGTTTTAATGTAATCTGCGACTAATTGCTGATGTTTGATATTAACATGAAAAGGACTCCGTAGACAGGGAAAGGATCTCTTCTTGGGCAACTACTTCTATAATGACCAAAAGGCATTAAACGATCTTCAAGCACATGTGTTCCAGCAACGGTATGAATAAAATGATAGTAACAATGACGGTAATAATCGAATTATCCGGTAACTTCACACTTCACAGTGGATTTTCTCGAACTAAGAAATGTGCTGAATTAGTGAATATTTCAAAATGGCTTTACATCGAGGCTGCTATGATGCCTAGAAGAGTTTTTACAACCTGCTGAAATGAGAATAGCATAATCTCCACGTCAGAAGATTGCTTCTACTTAACCATTTAATAGACTCGCATGTTTTCCACCGTGACTAATTTTGTAAGCTAAGCACATTATCTGTTACAGCACACTCCTGGGGCTGGGAAATGTGGCCACAATGGTTTGGTGAAACGAACTATCACAGGTGCAATGCGTGGGTTCAGGCATTTACTTTTACTTAGTTAACAATCCGATTGCGTGCTGGGTTCGTATCTCTATCACATAACTTCACATCATGCGCTTCATCTTTAAATGCATGAACACTTTGTTCCTCCTGAATGGAGGTATATCACACATCTTTCGTGGTTAGTTAACAGGGACGAAAGGGTCTTTAAAGGAGTCACGGTTTATTACAAAAACTGTCGTCTTTTTTGTCAAGTTTAGATCTGGTTACTGATATTGGCGAAAATTTCTGTAATTCGTGCCTCTTCATTACTAGTCAGCAATATGATGATTAGATTAATACTTGTTCCATAGATCATGAATACGACATTTCGTAATGATGTAGAACGTGTCATTTTAATGAAAGATTTCTTTACATACCATGATTCAGTTTCTTTGCAACAATTTTTTACTCTCTCTCTCTCTCTCTCTCTCTCTCTCTCTCTCATTCTTTTTTATTTTTATCTCTCTCCCTCACTCTCTCTCTCTCTCTCTCTCTCTCTCTCTCTCACACACACACACACGCATACAGTCTTTTTTTATTTTTATTTGTTTGTTGTGCTCGACTATCGGCGAGGCACGAAAACGTTCGTCAATGATTTCCTTAGTTTTGAGTACACTTACGAAAGATATATAAAAACAACTATGAGAGTTACTGATTTATGAAGCTTAGTTTGCAGTCAGTTCTGAGTATTATTAGTAACTACGCTCCAGTCCCTAAACCCAGTTACAGAAATGTGAATCAGACAGATTACGTATTCCGGGCCGTAGCAGCCGCGTCTTTGAGACGTCAGCTACGGTCACTTCCCAGCCCTCTGTAGGATCACATCGGTTCGTCTTCTTCCTGCTGGTAATGTAACTGAGATTTGGCAACAAGGCAAGGTATATTTGGCAACTCTGCGATCGACGAGTTTCTTCCTGGTATGCACGGAATTAAGCCTCAAAGTTCACTTGATTTTTCCTGTCATTTCCATTGAATAATCTGAGTTATTATTAACGCTTGAGCTGTAACAAAAATTGTAAACTTACGGTTTTCAGCCCAGAAAAGTCGTTGCACGTGAAAATCGCATCTAATCTCGTCGTTTAAATAGCGTTTTACTAGTGGTCTCGTAAGAGGAGACCTAGACGCATGCATCTTCCCTAGCAATGTGGAAACGTGCTAACCTGAAAGAAAGCGTCTGTTATGGTTTGCGGTTCCAGTCTTGCTGACTGTAACGTTTTTATCCCTTCTGTGAAAGAGCTACAAGCAGTCAGATCACACATCGATAAAGAAATCGCAAGAAAATACTTTCGGCTCATAGTGCAATGGTGAAAATCTTACAATGCTGCACAACAGGTAACGCCTCTTTCCGCTGCTGACAAACAAGTTTTTGGTTTCTAGGAATACATAACTCTATTTATGAAATGCCACATTTGCATAGCACTTGAGTATGGCACAGCATACCAATCAAACACAGACCCAATCGAAATTAAGTGATTAGTATTTTACTAATTCGTGCCGATAGAGGCACGCTTGTGTACAGAAACTCAGTTTTATTGAAACAGACTTTCGTCGTAAGGTTATCGTGGGTAGTTTTATTTCATTTCTTATAATACAGTGCACAATTTTCGAACGGTTTCTTTTAGTGTTGTTAAAACATTAGTTAACATGAAAGAGAAATTAATCATCAACGATACATGCGAATTCTCTGATGTTATCTATAACAGTCTGACAATGCACATGCAGTTTATTGATTACATGCATGTAGAAAACTTGTTCTGAGTTAAAGCCTTCAAACAAGGTTTTGTGAAGAATAAAATGCCACTGCCACACGACAGCTAATGTAGAAAATACTTTTCTGACGTATTTTGGCACGATGCGCTCTCCCCATACACAATACAAAAGTTTCGAGATGCATCTGCAGCCTGGCCATCTATTAAACCTGAAAAGAACAAAATGTCGCAGAAGTTAGCCCTTTTTCCATATACGACTATTTTGGGTTGAGAAGTGAAGGGAATTATGTTCAAAGTTCCATTAGATCGATAACTTCAGCAGACAGCAGTATGGCGTTTTAAAAAATGTAGCAGTGAATGCACCCATACTCAGGACGTCTTATCAACAGTGCGCGACACTTACCGTTACGCTACTAGCTGACATATAGCTACAACACCTCCAGAACCCAACAACAATTCCTCCAGAACTTGCGCATTGCACAGTGCTGTGAGATAATGCATATGGCCGGATCTAGACCTTTGAGAGACAGACAGTTACAGATTTTCTTTTGCACTGCACGACGTTTTTAACAAACAGATAGCGCAATAGAGTAGCTCAAGTCGAAATGAACATTTCCTGTTTAAATTTCTGCATCCTACATTGTTGGCAGTTCTGTGTAGGTGTCAGTTACGTGATTTTATTTCTGTGATTACAAAATAGAGTCGAATGTATGCACTGGGTAGCCGAGGCAGCTAGTTCATGGCGATTCGGTCAACCAAGTAAATGAATGTACTGAACATGCTGCGAACCACTACAGGGACCTGTGTGTCAGAATTCTCATCCAGTGTGCCGCAACATTATTATGATAGAAAAATTAGTGATATAGGAGAGAATTTGTTGGGCTCTTGGATTAGTGCTAGGTTCATATACTTGTGGTCTGGGTTCGATTCCAACTTCTGCTGATGATTTTTGATAAAGAGAGACAGATTCGATTCTCTTCGGGCTACGCCAAGTGAAGAAGGTATAATGGCATTGTGGTCTGACATTCATGTTAAACATGATATTCCTTCTCTGCCAAGTAGATGTTAGGTTGAACCACAATAAAGTCAGGACGTAGAAACTCTATCAACAGTAACCTTTCTTATACAAGTTATTTATTTCTAGAGACGAAACAAACGCTATGTAGGGTCACAGGACACTTATTCCACCTTTTATTTGAGCTTCTGTATGTCGATAAATTGGTTCTGATCTGGGAATGCAACTCAGGCCGCCCTTAACGCTGAATTTGATGTTTTACAGTGTCTTAGGTATGCACTTTAGAGCCCATTTTTACTAGACAGCTCTTTTTGTTTTGGTCCATACTATCATATCTGAAAACTGCCTACCCTACAATCTTAGCAACAACAGTACCGGTGTAAGCATTCCACTGTCAGTGGTATTAGAGCGGTTGCCGCGTATAACTTTCACCTTGGTTGTTTCCGGACCATTGTTCCTTACTTCATACTGATACATTTTACCCTTCTCCACCATCCCTGAAGGTTTGTTACATCATCACAGAATCACCCTGTATAAGGAAGTCGAAAACTGAACAATCGTAACCAAATTCGCGAAGACCCGCTAAAGACTGGAGCTTGGTGCAGTGGGTGGCAGTTTCCCCTTTGCATAATCGATTGATTACACCGTTGACAATCATCACCCGAAACGGTCGCAATAGTAAACTGCTTACGGAATAATTTGAGGTGTAAAGATCACAAAAAACTATTTGTAACACATGTAGGTATCAAACAGAGATTCACTAGAAAAGTTCTAGGGGAAAGTAATACTACAAAAAAAGAGGTAGCTTAATACTGCTCGAACCCTTACGAGGCAGCATTAACACGCAGACAGATAAGATTCAAGGAAGACTAATACTCATATTCCCAGCACGGGTTTATGTAGTTCGTGTAAGAGATTCACGGAAATGCTCATCCAACTCAAGAGAGGCGTTGTGAATCATGGAGAGAATTACTGTTAAATTTCCAATAGCTTGCATTGGCTTGCTAAGTGTAAATATATATCTCGGCGCACCGTTCGTGGCCACTAGGCTTTATAACATTCTTATCTCAAATAACATACTGTCAAAGTCACAGTTCGGATTTCTAAAGGATTCTCATATTGAGAAGGCTATCTATACTTACAGTGAAAATGTGCTTAATTCATTAGATAAAAAACTGCAGGCAACTGGCATATTTTGTGATCTGTCAAAGGCATTTGACTGTGTAAATCACAATATCCTTTTAAGTAAATTAGAATATTATAGTGTAACAGTAAATGCCGCAAAATGGTTCAAATCTTATATCTCTGGCAGGAAACAAAGGGTGTTATTAGGAAAGAGACATGTATCAAGCTATCAGGCATCATCCAACTGGGAACTAATTACATGTGGGGTCGCACAAGGTTCCATTTTAGGGCCCTTACTTTTTCTTGTGTATATCAATGACCTTTCATCAGTAACATTACCAGATGCCAAGTTCGTTTTGTTTGCCGGTGATACAAACATTGCAATAAATAGCAAATCAAGTGTAGTCTTAGAAAGATCAGCTAATAAAATATTTGTGGACATTAATCACTGGTTCCTAGCCAATTCCTTGTCACTAAACTTTGAAAAAACACACTACATGCAGTTCAGAACTTGTAAGGGGTGTCTCATGAGTATATGCCTAACATATGATGACAAGCAGATAGAAGAAGTGGGCAGTGTTAAATTCTTGGGATTACAGCTTGATAATAAATTCAACTGGGAAAAGCACACCACAGAACTGCTGAAGCGTCTTAACAAATCTCTATTTGCAATGCGAATTGTGCCAGATATAGGTGATATAAAAATGAAAAAGCTGGCATACTATGCTTACTTTCATTCCATAATGTCGTATGGGATTATTTTTTGGGGTAATTAATCAAGCCAAGCTAAAGTTTTCCGGGCACAGAAACATGCAATAAGAGTTATATGTGGTGTGAACTCAAGAACATCCTGCAGAAGCCTGTTTAGGGAACTAGGATACTAACTACTGCTTCCCAATATATTTATTCTTTAATGAAATTTGTCACTAAAAATATATCATTTTTTCAAACCAACAGCTCAATTCATGGAATCAATACTAGAAATAAGAATAATCTTCATAAGGATTTAAAGTCACTTAGTCTTGTACAAAAAGATGTGCATTATTCAAGAACACACATTTTCAATAACTTGCCAGCAGCTATAAAAAGCTTAACAACCAATGAAATTCAGTTTAAGAGAAGCCTAAAGGATTTATTGGTGGCCAACTCCTTCTACTCCATTGATGAATTTCTCAGTAGAACCAACTGCTTTGTATATATATATATATATATATATATATATATATATATATATATAAGTACAATATAACTTCTTCACAATTTTAGTGCAGTTATGTGTTCATTGTAAATAAGTGTGTGTGTGTGTGTGTGTGTGTGTGTGTGTGTGTGTGTAAGTACAATCTAACTTCTGCACCATTTCAGTGCAGTAACGTGTTCATTGTAAATAAGTATTATAGTACTTGTATTACACGTTTATTACCTTATAAATAAATAAATAAACTTTTTTATTTTAAATTCAGTGCATCAGTATTTGTAAAATGATTCTTTCATATAGTGTTCATTAAAAAATGACGATCATTCCACTTGGGATCTGTGGAATGGTACATTAGCTTATTTGTTTGAGTTGTAAATATTTGTCATGTATTGTTGTTTTTGTGAGATGTTCTACATCCTGGAGGACCTCCTCACTACGGATCAACTGGAATGAAAGTAAATCTAACCTAATCTAGGCTATTTTTATCTGGTATTTTGTCTATTAAGTCTTCCTTGTCCTCAGTCTTGGGCATGCAAAGCAACACGATATTGGTTATCATTGTCTTCATAAGAGTTTTGAAGGATTGACTACATTTCTGACACGCAGCGTGGGGAAATGTAATTAGTAATCTGCATGTCAATTTATGCAAGATATCAAAACAATTCTCGATCACTAAATACTTTATATATTACACCCTTACAGGCGTGCATGTCTCAGATTTACATAAATATGATCTCAGGTATGAAAAGGGACGCGTAATACAAACTCTTTAGCCGATATGTCAGTTCCATGTTTACTCCAAATGACAGTGTGACCAAGAAATTACACCATTTAAGATCTGACAGCAGCAGTATACTTAATAACCTGTGTACTCCGAGGTCGAGCAGATTTCATATCCTATCATATTAACATAGTCATAGTTATAATTGGATTTCAAATATCCACATAGTTGAACGCTTTCTAGAAGAACATAGATTTGAACCTCACAAAGAATATATAATTAACACAAATGTCACTCATACAGAGATACATTGTGTTTCTACTATTACACATATAGTCGTAATTTGCAGGTATCTACTGTCACATTTACAGTTATTATTTCTAGATATCGACATGCTTACAGTTTTTTGCTGTCCTCTATATCAGATGCGGCTGGCGACGGGTTCTATACAGGAATACCGATTTAACTATTAAACATTCCACAAGGAACTCTAGATGTTTACAAGATGGCATTTAACAGATATTTACAAGTTGTGGAGCACCAAACATTCAAGACTTTTAAACATTAGTATTTTAATCGGGCTCTGACATTTCTATGTGAGAGGGTTGTAAAAAAGGTAAAACTGCTACTTTCTTTTGTTCGTATTTATGTGTTCCCTGTACGCTTGGAATAAATGAAAAGCAGGAAATTCTTCGCTGTGTGTGACAAATTTGTGCAAGTTATGCATATATAACATCCAATCGTTAGCGTAAGAGTTTTTCTATCGTATAATATTTCTTCAAAGTAAAACACAGATTATCAGCGTAATTTTTATGATGTCCGCATCACCTCTGTATTACTTCTCTCTTTCTTCATTTACACAGAACATTCAAATGCAGTGTCATAGTCACTCAGAGAGATCGTTTCAAAGACTGGAAAAATAACAGGTCCTCCGCAGCAGACGAAGTAGATCTCTACATTTTAATGCACTCCGGAGATGATGTTCTCTTAAAGTGATGAAGCAGGCATGAAAAGGATCTACATACGCTGACTGTAGATGTAAGACGTATTATACGTGTCCCAGCAACAACGGCATTCAGTGAACTGTGCTTCAGTAAAACTGGAATGTCATTAACACATTGCCGCAGCGAATCAAACCCAGACCGCGTCAGCGACCTACTACTGATCAGCAGGAAGTATAAATGTTCTCTTGCAAGCGTGCAAGCGAGTGGAAATAGTGATCGAACATGCAGCGCGGCGAGGTGCGACGAGACGTCGACGAAGGCCGCTGACGCTCGGTTACTGGCACGTCGGGTGTCCGGACAACGGCCGACATCGGACGACCACGCGAACGAGCAGAGCCAAGGTGTCCAGCCACTGTCGGTTCGCCCCCAACCCCGCCTTTCAGTAGGCGAGTCCTAATCAATATTTCAGCACTCCGCTGTAGACCAGACAGTACGCGACCCTCTCCACACGATCAGTTTGGCCTCTATGCGTCCGGTACAAACACCCACAGTAGCACGAAAAGAAAGAGAGAAATGGGAAATAGTATGCAGTGAATGGAGGAAAACAAGGTTCCCTCTGAATTTAAGCAAGGATTCACGAAAAACCACGCGTGTTAAATTTAATTTGCTATATTCATACACGACATCTTGCAAGTAATAAATGCAAGTGAACGGATAGATCCGATTTCCCAGATTTCGGAAAGGCGTGAGATAATGTATCACATTGCCGACCACTAATCAAGATACGAACATACGGAGTTAACTACGCAGGTATTTCATTGTCTCGAGGATATATTTTTGAGAAATAAACGTCAATACAGGACACTGCGAAAACAACATCGGCTGCACCCCAAGGAGGCATCAAAGGACCTCTGGTGTTTTCAACGCATGTGGTATTCCGGTATCAAAACCACTATAAAGTTGTTCGCTGACTACGCTATTGTCTACAGGGTATCTTCGAAGTTGAATGATCATAAAGAATTGCGGAGAGACCTAGGCGAAACTTCCAATTCATGTGGATTAATGTAATATAATATCTATAACGAAGATAAAGAACCCAATAGCATCTGATAACAGGATTAATGGTAAACACCTTGAGCACGTCAAACTGTATATTCACTCTAAGACAAAGAGAAAGAATATGAACAACGAAGAAATAATCCGAATGGAATGGAAATCGGTAGACATGATTTAAATACACAGATAAACAAATGATTATAGTGTCAAATGAATTGGAGGATTCATTCAGGCGAAAGAGCTTCACAAAATGAGCAAATCAATAACAAGTTGGTTCACCTCTGGCCCTTACGAAAGAGTTATTCGGCATGGCATTCATCGATAGACTTGTTGGATGTCCTCGTGAGGTATAACGTGCTAAATTCTGTCCAATCGTCGTATTCAGTTGTCAAAATCCCGAACTGGTTGAAGGGAGCTTCCCATAATGCTCCAAACGTTCTCAATTAGGGAGAGAGCCGCGACCTGCTGTCACGAAGAGCAACAACACGCGATGTAGAACACCATCGATAAACCACTGTGCTATAAGTATGCGGCGGATGACAAATAAAGAGGTCCTGATATGAAATGAAACGGCGCCCCAGACTATCACCCTTGGTTGTAGGGCCGTATAGCAGGCGACAATCCCACGCGTCTCCAGACACGTCTTCGTGTAACGGTGCTCAGTTCGAAGCGAGACTCATCACCGAAGACAATTCTACTCCAGATCCAGGCCGAATGTGCCCGTCGCCGCTGCAAATGGTTGTTCGTTGTTGGTGTACAGAGGTCAATGGCAGTCGACGCAAGTGGCGGCATGAGCTCAGTCCCCCTTCTGTGAGCCGTCTATTAATGGTCTTTGTGGTCACTGAAGCACCTGTCGCACGTCGGATCGATGATAATGATGAATCCGGGTCTCTCAGTGCCTCTGACGACTACTGGGTTCTCATGTTCGGTCGTCTCTCTAGGTCGCCCACTTCTTTCTCGACGCTATGTTCGACCATTGCTCACCCATTTCTGCCAGTATCGTCGAATAGTGGCATCGCTCCTATTCAAATGTCTACCGATTTGACGATTACTCCAACCGGCTTCTTTGAGCCCCAATACATGTCTTCTCTCAAATGCTGTCATCTGCGTACAATGTTCACGCAACTTTCTGTCCAACTGAGCTACACGGAACGGAATTTACGAAGATTTATGCCCTAGTATCGAAATGTCCCGTGTTTACTATCCTTGCCAGTTGCGCGCTAAAATTTCGCTTAGGCGTCACACATTCATCCATTTGCCGCCAAACTTTACCATTTTGCATTTTCTGTCGATACCTGTATGAATGTAAATTTGTGAATAATTTACGTAACTCCTTTGTGGTGCGTGCCTGTACGTTGCCTGTGTAAGGGATATCGCATACAAAACGCTAATGCAGCCAGATCTAGAAGTTGGTATGACAGCGGGCACCGAAAAAATTCAAAGAGGCGCTGCTAAAATCGCAACAGTTCGATATACTCTGCACGAAAGTGTAAGAGAAATGCTCAAGAAACTTCAGTGGGAGTCCTTCAAAGAAAGATGACGTAGTTGGCGTGAAAACCTGTTGAATAAATTCAGGGAATATGAATTAGGTTCCTTCCACGAAATGCCGAAACAACAGCTCCATACTCAGCGATCATATACAACGCTCGCTCGACGGAAGATCCGTACCTTAAGACTGGAATGTTGCGCAGGCCACACCAACATCCAAGAAAGAAAGCAGGAATGATTAGCTGAATTATGGACCCATATCTCTACCGTCGATTTTCGGTAGGATTTTGGAACATAAACTGTGTTCAAACAATATGAATTACCTCGCTGAAAGTTATTTATTGACAAATAGCCAAAGTGGATTCAGAAAACATCCATCTTGTGAAGCACAACTAACTCTTTATTCTTACAAAGTAATGAGAGCTATCGACCGAGGATCTCAAATTGATTCCACATTTTTAGATTTACGGAAGTCTTTTGGCACAGCTCCTCACAAGCTGTTTCTAATTAAATTCTGTGCCTACAGATACTGTCTCATTTGTGCCACTGGATTCATGAATTCCTTTCAGAAAGTTCACAGTTCATAGTAACAGGCGGAAAGACACAGGTGAGATCTGGCGTTTCACAAGAAATTGTTCAAAAATGTTCAAATGTGTGTGAAATCTTATGGACTTAACTGCTAAGGTCATCAGTCCCTAAGCTTACACACTACTTAACCTAAATTATCCTAAGGCCAAACACACACACCCATGCCCGAGGGAGGACTCGAACCTCCGCCGGGACCAGCCGCACAGTCCATGACTGCAGCGCCTTCCACAGCTCGGCTAAGCCCGCGCGGCAAGGAATTGTTACAGACACTCTGGTCTTCCTCATCCGTATCCATTTAGGAGACCATCAGATCAGATTTCTAACTGTTTGCTATGTTTGTCATTTACCTTCTCGTTTTGTCATCAAATGAGCAAAACTAATTGCAAAATGATTCACAGAGTAGATCTATATGGTACGAAAGGTGTCAATAATAAAAAATGAAAAGTGCTAAAGGATAAACGCTAAATTTCGGTTACACGATAAATCACACAAATCTAATGGCTGCGAATTCAAGTAAATACTTATGGATTACAGTTGCGAATAACTTAAATTGACCACACAGATAAAGTTGTGGGGAAACCAAAACAAAAGTCTCTGATTTATTGGCAGAACGCTTACAAAATGTAACACGTCTACTAAAGAGACTGCCTGCACTACGCTTGTCCGTCCTCTTCTGCAGCACTGCTGAGCGGTGCGGGATCCGCATCACACAGGACTGACGGAGGATATCGAAAAAGTTCAATGAAGGGCAGCTTCGGACTTGGAGATTTTGTGTTCGTTTAAAATTAGCATGCTTTTTTCGTTGTTTCTGCAACAGTATTCAGACCCGTTTTGTGTTCCAAGGGCGATCAGCTCCATCGTTTCTTAATTTATTTGGTATAAATCGCTCAGTTGTTGTCGATACTACCTCTTTAAATTGAAGCCACATCTGGTCAACGCTTACATTGTTAATTTGGGAGGAGTGGTGATTGTCTATGAGGAAGACGTCATGTGAATTTTTATCTGATTTTTTGAATAGGTATATTTTTCGTTTATTTTTGATGGGCTTGGGGGCTACAATATTCACTGTCGCTACGACAACCATGTGTTCACTAATTCCTGTATCCATTCTGTTGCTCGTTATTAGTTCAGGATTATTGGTTGCTAAGAGGTCACCGTTTACTATCCGTGTGGGCTCATGAACTAAGTGCTCGAAATAATTTTCTGAGAATGCATTTAGTACAATTTCGGATGATGTTTTATGGATACCTCTAGGTTTAAACATATATTGACGCCAACACATCTAGGGTAAAATTTAAGTCACCACGAACTATAATTGGATACGTGTTTGAAATTAAACTCAAGTTATCTTTGAAGATTTCAGCAACCGTATCTTCTGAGTTGGGAGGTCGGTAAAAGGATCCAATTATTATTTTATTCCGGTTGCCAAGAATAACCTCTGCCCATAGTAACTCACAGGAACTGTCTACTTCAGTTTCGCTACAAGATAAACTACTTCTAACAGCAACAGACACCCCACTGCCAACTGTGTTAAGCGTAGCCTTTCGGAACACCGCTAGATTCTTCGAAAAAATTTTGGCTGAATTTATCGCCTGTTTTAGCCAGCTTTCAGTACCTATAATGATTTGAGCATCAGTGCTTTCTATTAGCGCTTGGAGCTCTGGTACTTTCCCAACACAGCTACGACAATTTACAACTGCTATACCAATCGTTCCTGTATTTAACTTCTTTCTGTGTTCGGCCTGCTCACCTCGAGACTGAAGCCTTTTTGTGTTTCTCCGAGACCCTCTAACTTAAAAAGCCGCCCAGTTCTCGCCACACAGCCCCTACTGCCAGTGTAGCCGCCTCCTGCGTGTAATGGACTCTTGATCTATTCAGCGGAACCCGATACCCAACTACCCTATGGCGCAAGTCGAGGAACCTGCAGCTTACACGGTCGCAGAACCGTCTGAGAATCTGATTCAGTCCCTCCACTCAGCTTTGTACCAGATGTCCGCAATCGATCTTGTCGACTATGCTGCAAATGATGAGCTCTCCTTTCCTCTGGCGGGCGAGACTGGCAGCCTTTAGCACTTGTGTTAGCGCTCGAAACCAGAGAGCATCTCTTCCGATTCGAAGCGACAGATACCATTGGTACCGTCGTGAGCCACCACCTGCAGTTGGTGTACGCTGTACTGTTCATGGCATCCGGAAGGACCCTCTCCAAGTCTGGAACGACTCCATCCGGTATGCACACGGAGTGCTCATTGGCTTTCTTCCCCTCCTTGGTAGCTATGTCCCTAAGAGGCCGCATAGCGCGTCCTATTGCCCGGATCTTGCAGGCTGGGAGGTTTCCTGTGAAACAGGACAAGCGACTGTATTTGGCTGACGGACATTGTCACCCACAGGCAGCATTTGGAACCTGTTTGTCAGACTAGGAAGGTAGGCCTTACGTGCGGCCCCCTGCCACGCCCTGAAGCGACCACAGGTGAAGGGTCAAAATGGTTCAAATGGCTCTGAGCACTATGGGACTTAACATCTGAGGTCATCAGTCACCTAGAACTTAGAACTACTTAAACCTAACTAACCTAAGGACATCACACACATCCATGCCCGAGGCAGGATTCGAACCTGCGACGCGGCGGTAGCGCGGTTCCAGACTGTAGCGCCTAGAACCGCTCGGTCACAGCGGGTGGCTGTGAAGGGCCAACCTCAGTGCGAGCAGTCACTGGGATGGCCACTGCTGCGGACCGATCAGCGAACTCAGACGTGCTGGACGTCCGTTGTATCCGCACGGTCGGTCCACAACAGTGATGCCCATCCACTGCAGCGTCAAGCTGTGTAACCGGAGCCATCGCAGGCTGGAGCTGAGAGGGAAGTGTCAGCAACTCGCCTCGCATCCACACACAGGCATCATAGTCCCTATCTGAAGACCGTGAAAACTACACTACACAGACAAACGGACTATCGACTATCGAAACTGGAAAAAACACAAGAACTATGTCTAATAAGTTAGATTAATACGCAGAGATTCAAAAACTTAACTACCAAAGCACTCACGGGAGACTAAATAATTCTCTCCTGATTAGTAACCCGTAATATCTCATAAAATCGGTTTACTTTCCGTCGCAAACAAAAACGCGAAAACTGTGTCGATTAGATATTAAATTAAGACGCAGACAGAGATGAAATTACATAATTCGCTCCTGGTTAGGAACTTGTAAAAGTCACAAAATCGATTTCTTCCCTGTTGTTGCTTCTGTCTCGGCCAGTTTCTGCTGCCTGACTGTATTGATTCATGTCAGTGGGTCAAGTTGAAAATTTGTGCCAGACCAGGATTCGAAAGCGCGTCTCCTGCTGACTATGCAGATGCGCTGACAACTACTCCAGCCATACTCTCGTCAGACCCAAGTTCTCAACTTATACCACCCGCTACTGATGTAGTGCCTCTGCTCATTAGCCTCATTACTCACAGCATCTCGCTAATACCCATGAGGGTTCGAGCTTGGTGTCCATCTACACTGAAAGGATCACTGGACGTCATCGCCTTAATTATATACATGTGATGTCTGTTCTTTCGGACATTTCCGAAAGAACGGATACCACACATATACATATCTCGATTCTTAAAAGGGGAGGATATACTGTCATCCTAACAATGTTACTTGCTGAATTCTAGCTCCAGTCTGCGAGGAGACTGGTTGGATGAAGGACAGCGACATAGTAGGTTGCGTTCGCACAAGCCCGACCATCAATCGACTTTCCTGTCCTCTAGTTATTCTGTGTAGCTCCTCATGTTCTCATCACGTATGCCCTGGCTTATTAACCCACAGTTTCCTAAAAGTCAGATATATCTACTGCAACACCATTCAGACGGCAAGTTCATGGAATGTACAGCTTGCCTCAGGTGGCTATAGAATGCACCCTCTCATAAGTCTGCATGTTGTTCGTATTACGGAGGAATGCGCCTCCAAGGCTCACTGAGTTTCTCTCCGCTCAAAAAACGCTGCGTTCCAGTAATTACTTTTGTTACCGAGGTCTTTGGTGGGTCAATAAAATTAATTACGCTCGACATAAACCATATCATTTCCATACATCTTGTATAACACCGTGGCTCTCTTCTCAATAATGTCCTTTTGCACTTCACGGATAGATCATTAAAATCCCTATTACTCACATAAGAAGCAATGTCTCTCTATAATAACGTCCCCACTCACTTGAGGATCCAGATGGTTAAACAAATTTATTTACGACTGTTGATGTGTAACGCGATATTGTACATCCTTCCACAGGAAGCATCAATTGGTCCATTAATGTGTTGACTTGACAGTACAACATGACACAAACAGAAGGAGCAAATTGACCTCATTATTTGAGCATCATTCATTTGGCGCCCTGCACCGGGTGTCGACAAAAGGCAATCAGAGCGTTTCCAGGCAGTGTTAATTTATAGGCTAACTGCATTCACTCATCTGATTACCGGTCGTGTCCGTGACTGATCACCGGTGTTTGCGAACAAATTGATCTGAAACGTATTATCGTCAGATTTCATTGCTAATTTACAGCTCCTGTTATCGAACGATCTCACTGCCAGTACGGCGTGTAACTGCGTTCCCGGAACACAGAAACAAATGATTCGCTTGCCAAGACCAGGTTACTACAAGTACGTACCTCTTGACGCGAAGTGTTAATGTCACTATTCTATGTTCTGTACACACATGTTGTTTCAGGAGGAATAGTACACATAGTACGAGGTTGTAATGTAGTTTAATTCTATCCAAAGATTCCATATAACACATGTCCAATTGTTGTTCGTTAAAGACATACAGTTGCACTTTCGAATTCTCTTGACAGCGTCACGAGCAACTCTTCTGAGCTCGTCTTTGCTTTCTTTTACGGGAGAGCACTGTTCATAACAGAACGATCAATTTCTATTTTGTATATACCTCACATTTACAAAGAAGCTTTCTTGAAAATGTGTCTCTACAAAGACATTTACGTTTTCGCCGGACAATCAATGTGAGTTACGAGTCTTATTCCTTCCGCGAAAGTGGCTTCATCAGTAAACCGTATTAATGGGATTGGTCAGCGATTTTCAATTACCGAACGCCAAAATTCCATTATTCTACCTTTACCTGCATCTAGAAGGTGCTGAATCCGCTGTAAATGACACGGATACAGGCAGTGAATACTAAATGTCCATCGTACTCTCGTTTGTGGCACACCGATACTTCTAGAAATTCTGCTTCTGTCCGGTGAAGCAATATGTTCTGCCAGCCGAATAATGTCTTCTACTCCATACACACTCTTTATTTCCACTTTCATATGAAATATGACTGCTGCACACTGCACTAGTTCCAAGCAGTTTAACGGGAACAGGAGTAAAGAGTCTTGAATCAGGAACTCTGCCGTTAGGAAATTGTGTACCACCAAAGATATTGCAGAGGTGGGGTGGCTTGTGTGCCTCAACGATATAGATAGGTGCAACCATAACGGAGAAGTATCTGTGTAGACGCCAAACATTTGTTTCCTGAAGAGGAGCAGCAGTACTTTCGATAATTACAGAGCCAATAGTCTGGATGATTGACTGATCCGGACTTGAAACATCAGCCAACTATGACTAGTGATACTGTGAACAGCTGAAAGCATGGTGAAATTACGGCCGTTACTTTTCTCGAGGACTTACTGCTCTACTATATGGTTAAACGATGACGGCGTCCTCGTGGATAAAATATTCCGCAGGTAAAATAATCCTCTATTAGGATCTCCAGGAAGTGACTACTCAGGTTGAAATCAGACATAGTGGGGATTAGTAGAGTTCGGTGGCGGGATAAACAGGGCGTCACATGAGACAGCACTATAAATACATAATTAAATACAGGTAATGCCGCAGCATATCTAATAACGAGGAAGCAAGCAGGAATGCTGGTAAGCTACTATAGGCTGCATAATGAACGCATTATCGTAGCCGAGATGGACACAAAGCCAACACCAAACGTAGTTGTACAAAACTGTATGCTAACTAGCTCCGTAGTTGATGAAGAAATTGAAAGAATGTATGATCAGAGCAATGTTTAATCACCACTAACATTTCGTTTAAGAATAATGAAGAAAGATTGTCTACTTGGAAGAGATCTGGTGACTCCGTAAGGTTTCAGATTGATAACATAATGGTAAGACAGAGATTACGGCAACAGATTTTAAACTGTAAGACATTATCAAGGACATATGTGGACTCTGACCACAATTTATAATTTACCAATTGTAAGTTAAAAATTGAAAAAAACTGAAAAAAGGTGGATGGGGCCTCGATAAGTTGAAAGAACCAGATGTGATTGAGAATTTCAAAGGGAGCATTAGGCAACGACTGGCTACAACAGGGGAAAGATGTGCAATGTTAGCGAATAGGTAGCTTTGAGAGATGAAATAGTGAAGGGAACAGAGGATCAAATAGGTAAAAATACAAGGTTTAGTACAAATCTTCGGTATCACAGAGACAGACTTGTAGCCTATCCCTAATATCAATCAATCAGTACAGTGTGCAAGCTGTGAAGGAAAGCAAGGAGAAATCTGGGCATGAAATTGAAGTTCATAGAGAAGAAATAAAACTTTTGAGGTTTCCAGACGACTTTGTAATTCTGTTAGAGATAGTAAAGGAATTGGAAAAGAAGTTGAACGCACTCTACAGTATCTTGAAAGGAGGATGTAAGGTGAAAGCTAACAAAATCGAAACATGGGAAATGGAATGAAGTCGAATTAAATCATGTGATACTCAAAGAAATAGATTAGAGGGGAAAGGCACAATAAAAGTAGTAGAAGCGTTTTGTTATTTGGTCAGTAAAATAACGTATGATGGCTGATGTAGAGAGGATATAAAATGTAAAATGGTAATGGCAAAAAAAGTATTTTTGAAGAAGATAAATTTGTTACATCAAAAGCAAATTTAATGGCTAGGAAATCTTTTCTGAAGACATTTCTTTGGAATGTAGCCTCGTAAGGTAATGGAATGTGGATGAGAAGCAGTTCAGACCGGAAGTGAATAGGAGTTTGTGTACGTAGTGGGACAAGACTGAGGAAAGTGCAGTTTGCTAGTGCAGGTTGCCTACAATCTGGGGCAAGTATACATTCAGTGGAAAACATATTGTTCTCTTTTGATTGAGAGATCATTAACCTGTTGTTCTGCTAAGTGGATGAAGACCCTCTGGGGATAATCCTCCCTTTTTGATTGACAGGTCCTTGAACTATTTTTCCCCCATCCCTAAACCCCCCTCCTATCTACTGTATGTCTATTGAGGTAATAGCGATACAAACGAGTTGACTGCTGTCTTTGACACTTTGATGGGGAAAAAGGAACCCTCTGCCTCTAAACTTACTTGCATCTGCGTAGTAGGATGACAGAGAGTGGATGGAGTGATTGGTCAAGATGAAGTTGTATTGAGGTATGATTTCATGGCAAATTGGTGATGCATTCTAGAGAGAGAGGGAGATGTTGCTGCAGGTCATTTGACTATTTTTTCCATTGCTATGTCAGGATACAACTGTTATATGACATAACCTGCGTTCGACTCGTATACAACTACATGTTCTGTGTGTGACTTGCAATCACTAAGAGCAACCCTCTGTCATCAGAAGACTTCCATCTCATGTGTGATGAAACACGTAAATCCTGTTTCAACACATTCCTCTAGACAAACGAAGATTTATGCAACGCACTCAATTCCCCTGACGCATCTTGGGCATAAAATCAAGTCTTCGGTTTCATAAATATGGTGATTCCAAGTCAGCGACAGGTGTTTTTGAGGTAATGCAATCGCCATGAATACATCTGATTGACAGATGTCCTGTTTATGGAGCTAGTGGCAGCATAACATGTAATTTCACATGTGAAACACCGCTGCTGTGCATTTGTCTCTTTTTTTGTAAGAGGCATTCTCAGTTATTAACGATCATTTTATGTAGGACTGTTGCCAGCATAGTATAACTTCTGAACCATGATTAGTTGTGAACACTGGGCGCTATACACCTCTGCAAAGCTGTATTGTGCATGTATCATAAAGAATCGATGTTTTAAGGAAGTTTTCATTTTACAGTTTGTCACCATAGTTTATCGTAGAGAAACCTGCAACGAGAATGTATGTAATGCGCTGGAAACATATTTCTTGCTTTGGGATAGTAACAGCGTTGCATTCCACATGACTAGTAGGTTGGAAACAGCAATGGTCTAACATTATAGTGTGTTTTAAGTGCAGAGCCATGCAGCCTCAGGAGTTGATAGCGCAGTTGATTTATGTAAAATGCTTCAAACTCCCCGTCTGGAGCTCCATCATGCATAAAAACCACCCGTTTCTTTGTTCTTAACCGTCTATTATATCAACACTTGCATATCTACAATACACCCCGAGCATGGGGTCTCGGGTTCGATTCCCAGCGGGGTCAGGGATTTTCACCTGCCTCGAAATGACTGGGTGTTTGTGTTGTCCTCATTCATGAAAGTGGCGAGTTTGCACTGAGCAAACGTTGGAAATTTGTACAGGCGCTGATAACTGCGGATGTGAGTGCCCCGCAAACCAAACGTCATCATCATCATCTACTATACACCGATAAGGGGTGCTAACCTCCTCGACATCCGTGCATCTGGAGAAATCTTGTGCTCCTAGATGGGTGCAGGGCAGCAGTTATGGACTCGGTTCACTCTGTTTCTTCACGAAACGTAGAATGTAGCAGTCTACTTCTGGTCAGCTGCTGATCAAATCGGTGACAATATTACAGGGAGCGTCAGTCAAAGACAATGCGAAAAGATTTTCCAGTCTCTAACTGTATCCCAAGAATGCGAAAATGCTCTGTGACTCTCATCTGCATAGGGAAAGATGGGCAATCGTAATCGTAAATTACGAATGATGATGGAAGTGCTAAAAATACGCAGGACATTGTCTGATATACTATGGTATACATACACTGAAGCCCCAGAAAAACTGGTATAGGCACGAATATTCAAATACAGAGATATGTAAAAAGGCAGAATACGGCGCTCCGATCGGCAACGCGCCGCGCGGAATTAGCCGAACGGTCTCAGGCGCTGCAGTCGTGGACTGTGCGGCTGTTCCCGGCGGAGATTCGAGTCCTCCCTCGGGCATGGGTGTGTGTGTTTGTCCTTAGTATAATTTAGGTTAAGTAGTGTGTAAGCTTAGGGACTGATGACCTTAGTAATTAAGTGCCATAAGATTACACACACATTTGACCATTTGATCGGCAACGCCTGTATAAGACAACAAGTGTCTGGCGCAGTTGGTAGATCGGTTACTGCTGCTATAATCGGCGCACGAACGATGAGACACTGGGGCACAGCATTTCTAAAGTAGCGGTGAAGTGGGGATTTTCCCGTACCACCATTTGACGAGTGTACCATGAATATCAGGAATCCGGTAAAACATCAGACCTCTGACAACGCTGCGGCCGGAAAAAGATTCTGCAAGAATGTCACAAACGATGACTGAAGAGAATCATTCAACGTGACAGAAGTACAACAACCCTTCCGCTAATTGCTGCAGATTTCAATGCTGGGCCATCAACAAGTGTCAGTGTGCTAACCGTTCAACGGAACATCGTCGATATGATTCTTGAAATTTTCCCGGAGTACTGAATGTTCGATGAGGTTTCGGGATTGCAGCCGGATCATGTCGACTTCTTGTTACGATATTTCGGCCATCTTTAGGTGAGAGTCTGTCACTGGAGACTGCAAGTTCCTGGGGTCGTCTTTATAGTAAAAATTGGCGCGGAAACGCTTGCGAATTGGCGGCCGTCACACGACCGTCCTCTATCGAAATCCGCGCCCTCTGGATATACAGTTCTATCTGTGGCGTGCAGGCGCATGCGTAAAGGTGAAAACCGCATGTCCACCCTCAGTCGGAATGTGCGCTTGCGTCGCTAAAAATCAGAAGTCAGATGTCGCCAGACGTGTCATTAGCAACAAACTGTCTTCCCTCAGAAGAAATTAGAGATATCACCGGGTCCCAAGCCTTGTGCAGTTGAAAATTGCCGTCACTATTTATAAGATTTTGTGCTAGGCGCATTTTCATAGATTCTTTATTTACTGAATCCCAAAAAGTTCACGCTAGGGCCAAGAATTTCGTGACAGAAAAATCCATATCGTGTCCTGTGGTAGTACAATGCTCAGCAATTCCGCGCCAATTTTTGCTGTAAAGACAACGTCGGGAAATTGCAGTCTACATTGATGGACACTCACCTGAAGACGGCTGAACGATTGCCAGCCGAAATATCGTGGCAAGAAGTCAACACGATACAGCTGCAATCGCAAAACCTTATCGAACATCATCGATATGGGCTTTCGGAGTCAAAGGCCCACTCGGGTACCCTTGATGACCGTATGACATAAAGCTTCATGACTCACCTGGGCCCGTCAACACTGACAATAGGCTGTTGATGACTAGAAACATGTTGACTGGTCAGACGAATATCGTTTCAAATTGTATTGAGCGGATAGATCAGTACGGGTATGGAAACAACCTTATGAATCCATGGACCCTACTTGTCAGCAGGGGACGATTCAAGTAGTAGAGGCTCTGTAATGGTGTGGGGTGTGTGCAGTTGGAGTGATATGGCACCCTTCATACATCTACTCTGACAGGAGATATGTATGTACGCGTCCTGTCTGATTACCTGCATCCACTGACGTCCGTTGTGCATTCCGACGGACTTCAGCAATTCCAGAAGAACAACGTGACACCCCACACATCCAGAATTGCTACAGAGTGGCTCCAGGAATACTCTACTGAGTTTAAACACTTCCGCTGGCCACCAAACTTCCCAGACATGAACATTCCAGCACTGCCGGCCATTGTGGCCGAGCGGTTCTAGGCGCTTCAATCCGGAACCGCACTGCTGCTACAGTAGCAGGTTCGAATCCTGCCTCGGCATGGGTGTGTGTGATGTCCTTAGGTAAGTCAGGTTTAAGTAGCTTTAAGTCTATGGGACTGATGACCTCAGATGTGAAGTCGTATAGTGCTCAGCGCCAGTTGAACCATTTGAACCCTCCAGCGCTGCGTCAGACATTAGTTGAGTCCATGCCATGTCGTGTTGCGGCACTCCTGCGAGCTTGCACGGACCCTACACGATATTAGGATCATGTACCAGTTTCTTTGGCCCTTCACTGAATGTGTGAGAACTAATGATGAATGGACATACTGCACAATCATCTATCTGCGTTCGCAACGGTACTTGAAAAGTAGAGGAGGGGTGATTTAGCAATGATACAGAAATTGGGAAGCATGATAAAATTGATCACACTGTCAACTGTGATGCTTATTACAGAAAATCGACATTGTCTTTTCCATCCCATCCATCCACTGGCATGCTGTCGATTACCACATAATGACTGACTGATGTCGCTTCTTTGAGATGAAGAAAGAGTCTTTGTGGAGCGCAACACCTTCTGGGGATGGCTAGCACCAAAGCAATGATCACGCATACGAATCAATATGTGGGATCAACTGAAATGGAACAACAAGCCATCTGCTACCCCGTCACTGTGGCAGATGAGTTTAAATGTAGTGGTCGTCCATCACCTTCAGACAGCTGTTTTGAAACGTTCCACAACATCGCAAAACTCTTCCATTTTCCATATGTTATGACTGCCTTTTATTTAAAATAATAATGTGTGCGTGTTGTGGGAGCAGCAGCAACATGATTTACACTGTACGATATCCAGTTTTCTGTGAGAGGCAATGCGTCGAAACGTGTCAGTTAAGAACCTGACACAGGCCTCAAAATCATGGTGAAAAAAAGAAAACAAAATGTATGTGAGTGTACAAAGCTTGTCAGAGCAGGAAAAAACAACGAATCAAACAACAAAACAGGGACTCTTTCTTGCGACTGATAGTCTGTGGTATATGGTCCTCCTACAGTACAGGTGATTAAACTTTACACTGGTCTGTGTAAGTGACTTCGATCACTGGCCACTTGCTCCTATGTATCAATATGCAGATGCTGATGGATGGAGTTATCGGAGTTTTTATAGTTCACATTTTTTTATTCTCTGTTGGATGGTACAAAATAAAAATGACAGCAGGTTTGGGCGACAGACGTGAATGCACCCTGAGGGATGCAGGTCTCCTTCAGACTGTAGTACCTGTATGTGGTTTGGAAACACGTCGCAATGCAGTAGCAAAACCCTCGTACTTTTTTCAGTTCCTGTATAATGTGGAGTCTTCCTAATTTTCCTGATAAGAAACACCACTGTAACTGTTCATACTGTCTTTTATACTACCTCGTGTTGCAGGAGAAAGCTTCGTTTTAGCGTTGACCTTACGCATCGTAGACTGTTGGCAGAGCTACGACAACATGTTCCTATTTCCACCGAGCAGTCAAGGACGGTCGTGTTGCATTTACTCAGTTCGACCTGCTTCTACACGGATTGAAGAAGATGGTGGATATAGCACCCTCCTAAGTCTGTTCAGTTCAGACTTAAATTGTCATGATCACATGAACTAAGCTGCAGGGAGGCCGTGGCGGAGACTGAAGAACTGTTACGAAATGCAAAGGGACTGTCTAAAACTACGTCGGTGTTTTGCTGTAGCAGATAGGTTCGAAGGAGGTGAGTTGTTTCAAGATATGAGGGTGGGACGAATATTATTCACGAGTGGCTGCAATCATTAAAAGACGTCTCCATAGGATCCAACGCAAGCATGTGGTTGAATGGAGAGATTTGATGTCAAATCGAAGACAGCATTTCTACCAGAAAGCATCACACTATCAGCAACTCTTGTGTGTGCCTGTAGAATCAAGACCGCTTCTTATGCAGGATCACGACAACATAGTCATTGTGATCATGTTTTTACTAGCTCAGTCCTTACGTGTAATGTTATGTTTCCAGTGGTAGAATCCTTCTGTGTTCAGCTTCGAATGTCTGTTCTTAGTAGTGTTCCTCAAAAAAAAGCATCGTCTTCCCTCCAGGGATTTCCTACTGGTGAGTGTAAATCGACTACTGAAAAAGAAAAATTACTCGCCATGCAAAGTCACTGTTATGATCAATTTAATTAATTAGCCTATCAATTTTATATCAGTGACATGCCGCCTAGCGGGTGTAGGGCACCACAGATAATATTCTTCACTTGACGTTTTTTTTCTTTTAACGATATTTCAATGTGTACCTATACTGGAAGAGACAACCATCGTAATAAAATCAGATGTAGGCCTATTACCGAATTTATAAAGTGATACATAGTATAAAACTTATATTTACAATTTCTCTGTGCTGTTACCTTAAGGGTCTTTGTATGTGGCGTGACATTTGGTTATCTTATAAGAGAGTTCGAAAATGAGGAGGCACCCTATGACAGTGGTAGATCTTAGCACTCCATCATCAGCCATAAATGAGTTTAATATTCTAGTCCTGTGATGCAGGGCATGACAGAGAAGAAAAGATATTTTCCTACCTGATGAAACAATACTTAGAGGGAATATAGGCTATGCCATATGCTGTACAGGATTTTCACAAGTAACGATACTTTAGCGACGTAAAAAGGCGTATGTTGTCCCATTTCTTCTATCTTCTAAAATATAAACGGAGGAAATCAACATTTCGCGTGAGAAATTCGAGATGTATCGTCAACAACATTGCTACCCCGGATTGGGTAAATTAGATTTTTTTTTCTTAAATTGGTGAGTCTATGTCGGGTTGGAATTATTTAGAACTACTGTATATGTTCAAGATGCAGCTGCTTGTTTCACAGTGCACTGCAGCTCCCTGCAAGAGTGACCACGAGGAGTCGGCAACCGGAAGTAGCGGATTAGTTCAGCCCTTGACGTGTACAAAGAATGCGTCTGCCTGTCTGGACTTGCCCGCAGCAGCGAGAGCTGGTGCAGTGACCAGCGCGCTGGGTGAGCGCGAGAGAAGCAGACGTGTGTGTGTTGCATGAAAGAAGGTCCAAAATGATGGACGTCTGTGCTGGACGTGTTGATAAAATCCGAATTCTTGCCATTCCAATTGTCCTCGCATGCCCTACGCGGCTGGGGGTGGTGCACTCTGGCATACACGTGCGTCCACGACTGTCGCTGCGACAGTAATTTTCACTGACCTCTTTACGTCAGCGCTGGCGGTGTACGAGAGGGACGGGCGCTCTGGGACGTGAGCGCGCAGTGTGTGCGGGTGTTTTCAGCTTTCTCCGACATCTAACCCAGCAACTACTGCTACGGACTGAATCGTGCTTTAAGTGTGTCATGTTTATTGCTTCTCAATACATCGCAGTGGGCTCCGTCTTGCAGTAGTATTTGCTGTTGTCTCTATTGTATCACGCACTTTTCTCCCTCCTTCCGAATGTAGTGCAGAGAACTAATTTGGGAATTCTATAGCGCTTTAAAAACCTAGTTGCAAGGCCAAATTCCCGGCTGAGAGCTATCTCTGACATCCAGCTACGACAACCACTACTACCATGGACTGGATAGAGGTTTGAGGGTGTCGTGTTTAGTGCTTCTCAGTAGATCGCAGTGGACTCTGTCTTGCAGTGGTACTTTCTATTGTCTCTATCCTATCACACAATGGAACTTTCCTCCTCCTCCAGGTTGATCGATTTATTGTTTCCGATAGTTGTATTGCATGCACACATCCGTTCGGTATGGACAGGCACGACTGGCATCGGTGTGGGTCTCTCTCTCGCAGCCAGTGCAGATGGGGCTACCCTGCAGTAGTCGGACAGCGTGCTTCGTGATCGCGAGTTTGTGTGATCGGCAGGTTTTTTTTTTAACCAGATATGTTTAGTGAACTTTGTAGTGGAGAAGGGTGTTTATGACCTCAGACGTTGGAATGTACAAGATCTCGGATATATTTAGCGCTACAATCTATTTGTGATGGAAATTTCATTACGATTTGCATAATGTTTGAGCGTGATAATCAAACGTCGAAAATATATTTGATTGTGAAGAGGGATCATTGTAAGGTACAAGTGAACGTTTTAAGCGATCTATTTGATTCTCGTAAGTTGTTAAACAATCAATTTGACAAGTTAGTGCAAATGGGTTATTTCACTCTATTTTTTATATCGAAATTGCGTCCGCTTTCTCTTTGTCTCCAGCGTTAGCCAATAGGAATACAGTATTCTGAGGAGGTATTAAAACCTCCATCTGGAGACGTTGGTTCACACAAACAAGCAGGGAGTGGCCTCTTTAGAGCGAGAGAGAGAGGAAGCGAGTCTGGAATTTGCCGATCAACAGAATGCCGCCACTTGATGCTTGTTTGGGGGCCGACATCAAATGAGGCCGACATCCGGTCTGTAGTCGGTGGTATTTAGTAACGTGATCTGCAGTTATGACACTGTGCTGTTTTGAGTTTCATGGCAGCGCCCTGTCGATAGACACACGTGGGACACGCCAAACAGTGGCTACTATACGGCACTTCATTCCACTCCCTTGTGACTACAGTTGTTACGTCATGGGGAGCGAAGTTGGGGAGGCGGGGGGTGCAGTCATGATGTCAACCCCACTGGAGGAACCCTGTCACCCGCAAGCTGATTAAATAAAGAATATGAGTATATATATTAATGACTTTGATTTGAATTTCGTGTTTTGAGATCCTTCCTCTACAGCACAGAGTGAGTCTTTTTCCTACCAATTTTTTCTGAGGTGGATGGGAAAGGAAGAGGTAAGGGTTGAGTTGATAGGAGAGCCTCTGGTGGTGGGACTGTGCACTAACTACGTCGATCCCTGCATATCAAGTTGAGTGTACACATGAAAATTTTCCAGTAAGACGACACCTACAATCTGCAGCAGTGTAATTACACAATTAGGAAATGTAGTTGCTGATTGTGAGTTTTTCCAACAAAAATGAAAGTGAGATACAGCCCCTGCGAGTTGCGTTTTATAAATAAACAGTATACTTATGATACATAATAGAATTTCCTGGCATGAGACCCTTGCTCTCCAGCGCAGACGGCAGCTTAGAGCCCACGCAGAATCCATTCTCAGACAGGTATTTGCCTTGGAAGGAGTTTTCGCATGCCTCTGTATTCTGCAGAGGTTTACCGGATAAACGCTGCTTTGTTTGCAGTTCGATTCGACCGTGAGCGAAGGTGCGTGCAGGCCCTGCACTGGGATGCTATGGGACGAGAGAGAGAAGAGCACATGTTTCGCCAGAAACTTCTCGGGTGCTTTTGATCGGGGATTAGCGTGACATCCGGTCTGTCAGTCACGGGGCCTGAGCGGACACCTCTTGGACACTGATGCATGGCATGGCCGCTGACGGATATCTCACTTCGCAAGGCTTCCGGTCGGATTGAGGGAGGACATAGAAGCAATTCAGAGGCGGGCTGCTAGATTTGTCACTGGTAGGTTTGATCATCACGCGAGTGTTACGGAAATGCTTCAGGAACTCGGGTGGGAGTCTCTAGAGGCCGGCCGGAGTGGCCGAGCTATTCTAGGCGATTCAGTCTGGAACCGCGCGACCGCTACGGTCGCAGGTTCGAATCCTGCCTCGGGCATAGATGTGAGTGCTGTCCTTAGTTAGGTTTAAGTAGTTCTAAGTTCTAGGGGACTGATGACCTCAGAAGTTAAGTCCCATAGTGCTCAGAGCCATTTGAACCAGTCTCTAGAGGAAAGGAGGCGTTCTTTTCGTGAATCGCTACTGAGCAAATTTAGAGAAACAGCATTTGCGGCTGACTGCAGTACAATTTTACTGCCGCCAACTTACATTTCGCGGAAAGACCACAAAGATAAGATAAGATAAGAGAGATTAGGGCTCGTACAGAGGCATATAGGCAGTCAGTGGGAGTGGAACAGAGAGAGAAGATGCTAGTTGTGGTATGAGGTACCCTCCGCCACGCACCGTATGGTGGATTGCGGAGTATGTATGTAGATGTAGATGTAGATGAAAGGTTCCAAGTCGAGTGACGATACAGCAAACGGTTTTAATCTACCAGAAAGTTGCACTGCTAATGGAACCTTCTTTTTTTAATACTGGGGACGCAATAAGCTGCAACCACATCGTGTGTCAGCTCTTCAGTCTCCATCAGCGGAATCTGCTGTCACAATGTTTGAGGGCCAGCACATCCCACTTAACTAACGCTGTGTTTACGTTTCCCGCGCCCATTTCCAACAAGGGTAGCTAGATCTCGACTGGGCGGCAGCGCACGAAGGTCCGGCTGTTCGAGGGCTGCGGCCCCCCAGCCGGCGCCTGCCGCACCAAGACTGGCCTGCCGTTCGCGCTGTCGGCTGAGGACGTAAAACTGATGCCGAACGTAAATATTGCTATCGGGGCGTCAGTCAGCCGGCCGCGTGAGTTATGGCGCCCGGAATCCGACCGCGTCCTTCGCTCTCCGGCCGCTATAAATCACCGCGAAATGAAGTTTGCACTCGCGCGATGCGTGTGGGTGCGTGTACGTGTGTTTTCAGAATTATAACTGCATTTTAAAAATGTGCTCTGGCCCCTGCACTGCGGCCCGCCTGTCACGCGGCGCCACTGCCGACTAACAACGTTTGCTGCCGCCGCGTTGCTAGCGGCCAGCCGCCGCTAGCAGAGAGTAATGGGCGAAGCGAGCGCGTGGGGTTGTACGTCCACAGCTCCCTGCTGCCTCACTTCCTCTGTCTGTCTACCTACGCGTTCCGTCTACAGCTAATTTCGTAACAGCTAAAATAGTTGTGAAATAGATTACTGACAACAATCATTTTTTCTATTAGTATCTACATAAATAATCACCTTTTTTGGAGCCTGTAACGTTTGTTATTTCCTGTACTTGCTAAGAAAAATTGAAGAGGACACAGTCTGATTAATTTTGTTATTGTGTCATTTTCAGCGGATTTTTATTCATCTTGTTCCTCTTGTAAGTCTAACAATGATGTAATACGATAGTAGTTTATATCTATCAAGCATTCTTCAGCTTGTCGAGGTTTTTTTCATGTAGTGGTCTTGCTTCCCTCATTTGTAACATGTGAAACCAAAATCACTCCCTCTGAAAAATGCGTCACGTGAAAAAGGAAATAAAAACATTCTGAAGATACCACAGAAAGAGCTGAACGTATTTGAGTAAACAAAAACAATAAAACGATGTCTTTTGCAACGCGGAATTTCTCTGCAATCTATTCATACGAATTATGAACATTTCCCTGATATTTAATTCTCATTTATTTAGCATATTACCACCTCAGACCTATCACTGGGCTTTTTGCATATATGCGTATACATTAATCAGCCAGAACATTATGACGACCGGCCTACTATCGATATAATCCTGTCCAGGAGATAGCAGCGTCACGTGGCGAGGAATGACCGCTAGTCAGACACACGCAAGTTGAATGTAGTACCAGTGAGTGTGTAGAACGGGAGAGCCGCGCAATTTATCTGAATTTGGCCGAGAGCAGATTATGATGGCCCAGAGGCTCGGCGCGAGCATTTCGGAAACTGCACGACTTGTCTGGTACTCGGGGAGTGCTGTGGTGAGTGTCTTTAGCACGTGGCGAAACTAAGATGGAACCACGTCCAGAGGTTGTGGGGTTGGGCGACCATCCCTCACTATAAATGTCGGACGTCGTAGACTGGGCAGACTGGTAAAACAAGACAGACAGCGAACCGTGGAGGAACTAACATGAGACTTCAAGGCTGGGAAGAGTACAAGTGTCTTTGAATACCAGTGCGCCGAACACTCCTAACAATAGACCTCCGCAGCCGATGACCCACGCAAGTGCCAATGTTTACACCACGACATCGGCAGCGACGATTGAAATGGGCACGTCGCCATCGGCACTGGACGTTGGCGCAGTAACTGAGTGTTGTATGGTCTGATGAATCCCGATACATTCTTCAACATGCCGATGGGAGGGCGCTAATCCGTCGTCTTTCAGGGGACAGCTCCTTGAAACTTGGCTCTGAGCACTATGGGAGGTCATCAGTCCCCCCTTGAAACTTGTACTGAAACCTGTATTGCGGGTCGGAGAGAAGGTGGCGGCAGCTCCATTATTCTCTGGGGAACATTCAAAATGGTTCAAATGCCCCTGAGCACTACGGAACTTAACATCTGAGGTCATCAGTCCCCTAGAACTTAGAACTACTTAAACCTAACTAACCTAAGGACATCACACACATGCATGCCCGAGGCAGGATTCGAACCTGCGACCGTAGCGGTGGCGCCGTTCCAGACTAAAGCGCCTAGAACAGCTCGCCCACAGCGGCCAGCGGGAACATTCACTGGGCATCCGTGGTCCATGTGTTTGAGACCACGTACACCCCTTCATGGCGACTGTGTTACCCGATGGCAGTGGCGTTTTTCAACACGATAATGCGCCATATCACAAGGCCAGGAGTATGATGGAGTGGTTCGAGGAACGCATTGGAGAGTTCCACTTGATGTGCTGCCGCCCCTACACGCCAGATATGGATCCGATTGAACACATCTGGGACGTGATTGAACATGGCGTCAGAGCTCACCCCCCCCCCCCCCCCCCCCGGAATTTAGGGGAATTAGGTGACTTGTGTGTGCAGATGAGGTGTCAGCTTCCTCCAGGATCTACCGAGGCCCAATTGCTGCAATGCCACGTTCCATCAAAATGGTTCAAATGGCTCTAAGCACTTTTTTTTTTTTTTTTTTTTTTTTTTTTTTTTTTTTTTTTTTTTTTTTTTTCACTAGCTGCTTATATTTTATGACCCACCGTCTAATTTCTTATGGTGGGTCGTATATTGCCACTTAGCCGCTGTGACTGGGTCCGGGGTCCGCAGTGACTTAAAGTAACACCACACCGGCTCCCGTCCCCACTCACACCGTTGCCCGTGTCCCGCCACGTGGAGGCGGGCTCTGTTTAGATCCATTTGTTATCTTTTTTTTGTGCAGCATTAGAAAAACTTATAACTAATACAAAATCAAGTAAGATATTAATAAACAAAACGAAATTAAATATTTAGAAAGAAGGAAGGAAGAGAACTGAATAGAGAAGTTATATGTATAATATGGCCCGTCACCTGGTTGTGGGCTGCGGCCCGGGTCTTGGAATGACCATCAAGACGCTGGCCGTTGCTCACCATGCCTTTAACATCTACCATCCTAAAAACTACCTTAACTAGAAGAGATTAGGGTACGTTAAAGCTAGAAACTAAGACTAAGACCTCCATGTCCAGCCTGCTAAACTATTTACGATATACAATAGAGAGGTAACTGATTTTGTGCTTGGCTCAAAGTTGCTAATGAAAGGGTACTCGTGGTAAAAGTAATAAGGTAATGACGCTAACGGTTTGTGTTGAGCCTGCAAGGCTCCTAGTAGAGTACATCAGGCGCAAGCACCTCCCGGCCCCGTCGACAACACGACCTGAACGGTGGTTTTCCCCGATCTACCATAGGTATCCGTCGGGTTGGGCTCAAAAGAGAGGAACCACAATTAAGATCCTTCCATCCAGGACGTGCGCCGCCTCTTACCAGGGGGGCGTAGGTCCCTTGAAGAGGTGCCCAACTTTAAGCTTCAGATGAGAGGTTCTTAGTATAGTGGAGGTTGAGGTATAGGCTGTGTAGGTTGGTTGTACAAACAGTTCACACTGAGCCAATGAGACTTACAATGATACGTGGTGTGGCAGTTAGCACCTTCCGGCCCCGCCAGCAACACAGCCTAAGCACTATGGGACATAACATCTGAGGTCATCAGTCCCCTAAACTGAGAACTACTTAAACCTAACTAACCTAAGAACATCACACACATCCATGCCCGAAGGAGGATTCGAACCTGCGACCGCAGCAGCAGTGCGGTTCCAGACTGAAGCGCCTAGAACCGTTCGGCCTCAGCGGCCGGCCATGTTGCTTCGGCAAAGGTTGACGTACCGGTTATTATGTAGGTGGTCATAATGTTCTGGCTAATCAGTGTAAATTCATCTTCATTTTTATGAACGTATAAAATCGGTTTTGTTTGTGTGCACCGCTGCCATGGTAAATTTGAAGAAAGTCATCGTTTCCACCAGGATGTTTCCTTACAATAAATACTTCAGTTAGCGCTACTGGCCATTTTCGACTCTTAGCTTATTTTCTACTGTAACGCATAGAATACAAAACTGGTAAAAATATAATAGTCTCTATAACCGAAATGGATGTAGGGATTTAACAAATACACTCTAAGAAAAGAAACAATGGCGTACCCGAACGAATTATCCGAAAGAGACGGAAATCGGTAAATGTAGCGTACACGTACAGACCTACAAATAATCACAAATTCTGAAAAATCTGATTTATTCAAGAGAAATAGCTTCACAAACGCCTCTTATGCAAACCGTTTTCGGCTTTCTACAGTTGTTGGATATCATTCTGAGGGATATTGTCCCAAAATCTGTCAAACTGGCACGTTAGATCATCAAAATCCTGAGCTGGTTGGAGGGCCTTGCTCATAACGCTCCGAATATCCTCAGTTGGGAAATCGTACCATACTACAGCTGCTTCGAAAAATGTACACAATATTTCTTTTGTTTTTAGAGCAGGTCCGGCCACGGGGTGCCGAACTTCACGCGTGTAGCGCGTGCGGCCCTGTCACTCGGCTTTGGTCGGTCCTTCTCGGAAGTACTCGGAACGGCGCGAGATTTCATTGAGCACTGAGGTGCGGCGTTTTTCGGTCGGCACAACTACTCCGTGAAATTATTCTCATCCGTTCATATCCAGACAGTTTCTACCAGATAAAAATTATGCCTTCAGTGCTCCAATCGTAATTAAATAACGCAGAAAATTCGTTTTGTTTGCGATCTGTACTGTCGAGAACAGTGAAATATAAAACAAAGTCCCGTGCAGTGCTAGTGCACTGCCATTTAAACGCCACCCGTCAGCAGTTTTCCTCTCCTCCCCCTCCTCCCGCTCAGACAGCGTAGCGTGGCGGTGGGGCAAACGTGCGCGAGGCAGTGTGCTTTGGCCAGCGTGACCGGGCACGGTCCGCGAACCGAAATCGTGGCCACCTCTGTTTTAAAAGAGCAGTTAAAAGCAGCTGTGTCTCTTACTCGTGGCATGGGCTGACGTTGCCTGCTTTCTTACCTGCTGCGTTTCAGACGGTTTCTTTGAAGTGATCGAGTAGGTAGTTAATAGCTTATAACCTCTAGGATGCTGGTTCATTACTGTGTATGCAAAGGGGCAATGCTGATGAGGGTGGGACGGGGGCAGAGAGGGTACTACCTAGTACCTGATTGCGCTTAGGAGTAATTGTCTCAGAAAGTTTGGGAACCGCTGGCTCTAGTTGATAGGAAACAATGGCTTTGCGAAAATTATTGGTTAATTTCATATGTCGAGGGGGGATTTTTTTTCCTTTATTGTCATTTCATGCCTCAGCTGAGGCGGGCCGGCAGCGGCCTACATACGCTGCTCTTCGGCCAAGAGACACAACATATAGACATAGAAGACAGAGAAATATAAAAAGCATGGGAAATACATGATGAACATTGCACAATATATTAGGAGTCGTTCGACGGAAGGCACTGTACATAAAGGGTGTCACCTGTTGAACAGACGAAGACACCCTGGTGGAGACGCGAACGTAGAAGAACACTTATGAAAACACTGTAGCACACAACGGAGAAACACTAACGCACGGAAACACTGGTGACGATCATCGGCGGAGCACTCACACACTGATGAGGAGGGGGGGGGGGGGGGGGGGTGGAGGGGGCTGCCTCCAGGTGGAAGAGAGAGGGAGGAAGGGGTGATTTTTTTTCTGTATTGTTATTTTAACACCTTATACAAAGGTGGGCCGGCAGCGGCAATAGTAAGACGCTCTTCGGCCACAGAAAGTACAAATAGAAACAAGGAAGACACAGAAAAACAAAACATAATGGTGGACAAAAAACAGTAGGCACATGAGTAAAAAAAACATGGAGCCGTTCACAGGTGTAGTAAAAATAAAAAACGTGTAGCACTTGTACACGAACACTGATGACTGAAATGACACACGTGGACGATGGAGCGTGGGCGGTGAAACACTGAAGCACTAACAAGACGGCACACACAAGGGGTGATACGTGTCTCCACATATATCTCACGCAGGTGTTGAGAATCTAGAATGCTGCTTGAATTACTACAGGGCAAAATTAGTCCTGCCCTTCTACGCATTTGACTTACGACAACGTTTCAGATCCAGTTTGGTCGTAAGAAATTTAGGTAACCTAGTTATTCAGAGAGCTATAATATATATATAGCGACCGTTGGCGCGAACACGCAGCGCTCAGACCTCACAGTTTGCCGGAGCGCCCTCAGATGGCGCGCGGGAGGCGCCCGCCTCGGCCCCGTATTTAAATAACAATGGCGGCGTAGGCCGCGATGCGATACGGACGTGTGTAATCAGCTTTCAGCCGATGACGCCCCTGCTCCATCCATTGTGCAGTAATTGTTTTCGGGATTCGACTCCGCTCTTTCCGATTCGCTCGGTCGGCACTAAATGGAATGTCCATTCTGTTTTAAACAAATCAAAAAGGAAAAACAAATGCCTTATAACTCGCTGTAAATTATTCACATTTTGCTGAAAATCAGTTTTTGTACGCGTGCGATTGTGTTACACGGGTTATAATTAATCCCAAATACAACAGCGCCCCTTGTACGCCTGTGCTATACGGGTGTCGTTTCTCATGTACTGAATAACACATGAACACTCATTATAAATCGTCCTGTTAAGTTGTTAGCCACCATATTGAATCGGGATTGAATTATCATTTGGTAGTACACCAATTTCTGACAATATACTGATAACAAAACTTGAACCTAGCAAGACCTCAGCTATAAACTCCGTAAGAGAAATCGAAATAAATGTGACGAGATAAGTAAGACGAGTCGAAGTAAGCGTTACGATACAAATACATTTACATAAAAACAATTGTCATTCTGGAAACATCCCCCAGGCTGTGGCTAAGCCATGTCTCCGCAATATCCTTTCTTTCAGGAGTGCTAGTTCTGCAAGGTTCGCAGGAGAGCTTCTGTAAAGTTTGGAAGGTAGGAGACGAGGTACTGGCAGAAGTAAAGCTGTGAGTACCGGGCGTGAGTCGTGCTTCGGTAGCTCAGTTGGTAGAGCACTTGCCCGCGAAAGGCAAAGGTCCCGAGTTCGAGTCTCGGTCGGGCACACAGTTTTAATCTGCCACGAACTTTCAATTGTGTATTTCTTTAGATATCAAGCTTAAGCGTTAAAAACGAATGAACGCTTGAGAAACCAAACAAAATACCTGTAAAGATACAGTACTGAGATCAGTTTACTGTCAAAACTATCGGATTTTGCAGTTACAGGAAGAGTTCCTACTCAGATACAAACGGATAAACACGCTTATACTGTTATATGTTAAAACGGCTACTCAAAATTTTAAAAAGCCTTTCGTGTACATCATATATGAGCAGCAAGTAAGGATGTGTTTTCAGTAGAAGGGATACATCGATTGCTCAAAGGGAAGCACACAAAAATTATATCTTGTGATTACTTGTGGGTACAATGTGATTTTGAGTGACAGTCCAATAGCAAGAGAAAATGACTTTTACAGCATTTCTCTTACTACAGGAATTCTTAGATTTCTTCTTAATGCAGACATTACATCAGCACAAAGTGAGATTAATTATTCTGCTGTTGGCATTTTAATTAACATTTATGGAAATCTGAAAGGATCAGGTGAAATGACTAATTTTGTTAGTGAAAGAGGAAAGTTCTTTGTGGAAAAGTTTGTACACCGTCCCACGTTGCTAGCCAAGGCTAGTTGTGCAAAATACTAAAGAGTACACAACTTCATTCTTCGGGCGAAAAGAGATTACTCTGTTGTAATGATCTGCCCACACCTACACCTAACATGATAGATTATGAGACTCCAAAGCTCTGTCTCTATTTGTGTATATTTTCTGTCAGACTCCAAAGCTATGTCTTTATTTGTGTATATTTTCTGTCGGATTATCTTCAGAAATTTAAGTTTTAGAAGCGGTAAAAAAAAAGAAAGCGAATGAGAAGGGGACATATACTATGAGCATGAATACCTACATCTACCACTAAAAACACTACCTGATCAAAAGCGCCCGTGCACATTTTAGTGTGTCCTCCCTTCGCCTTTACGAGGGTCTGAATTTTGTTGGGGACACTTTCCATCAGGTGTCTGAACGTCTATGGAGGAATGGCAGCCCGTTTTTCCTCAAGAGCCGAAGCCAGCAAGATAGTCACGTTTGACGCTGGAGTCTGGAGCCAAGTCGGTATTCTAACCCAACCAAAAGGTATTCCGTCGGTTTCAGGCCGGGACTCTTTGTAGGGCAGTCAATTTCAGGAATGTTATCGTTCATAAACCATTGCCTCATAGATGTTGTTTTATTACTGGGTGCGCTGTGATGTTGATACAGTCATCTTCTCCGAACTATTCGTCTACTGTGCGCAGTACAAAACTCCGTGAATTGTGTTCATGTCCTTTCATATTTAGCGTTTTCTTAAGCGAAGTAAGGGGACCACACTCTCACTCGAAAAATACACATATACTGCAAAACCACCTCCTCCGTACTTTACTGTCGGCACTACACATGATACCAGGTAACATCCTCCAACCATCCGCCACACGAAAACCCTTCCATCTGACTACTACAGGGTATAGCCTGATTCATCACTCCGAATCAGTCGCTTCCAGCCATCCGAGGTCCAGCCCCGTCACTCTCTACAGCCCCTCAACCAACGCTTAGCACTGACTGAAGAAATGTGTGGATTATTAGGAGCTGTTCGAGCGCTGTACACTGATCATTTTAACTCCCTACGCACAGTTATTGTGCTATCTGGAATGCTGACAGCACTTTGGAACCCTTGGAGTGATTCCTTCCATTGAGTTCAGGAGATTTCTGACAACCACGCTGTCCAATGCCTGATGATCCCTGTCCGTCACTACATGAGGTCTGTCTCGCCGTGTTTCCACTTCACAGCCGCATCAGCATCACCAACAGTCAGTTTGGGTGGTTTGAGAAAGGCTCAGATGTCCCAGGTGGAGTCTTAGTCAGGTGACATCCAGTGACTAGTCTACGTTCGAAGTCACTGAATTCTCCTAACTGAGCCATTCTGCAATTACTGCTTCTCTACTGATTACACAATACCCCTTTCCATTTATCACATTTTATCTTCCCGTTCCGTTCATGTACGGAGCGCAAGGAGATTGACTACTTAAATGCTCTTTTGTTGTTGTTGTTGTCTTCAGTCCTGAGACTGGTTTGATGCAGCTCTCCATGCTACTCTATCCTGTGCAAGCTTTTTCATCTCCCAGTACCTACTGCAACCTACATCCTTCTGAATCTGCTTAGAGTATTCATCTCTTGGTCTCCCTCTACGATTTTTACCCTCCACGCTGCCCTCCAATACTAAATTGGTGATCCCTTGATGCCTCAGAACATGTCCTACCAACCGATCCCTTCTTCTGGTCAAGTTGTGCCACAAACTTCTCTTCTCCCCAATCCTATTCAATACTTCCTCATTAGTTATGTGATCTACCCATCTAATCTTCAGCATTCTTCTGTAGCACCACATTTCGAAAGCTTCTATTCTCTTCTTGTCCAAACTATTTATCGTCCATGTTTCACTTCCATACATGGCTACACTCCATACGAATACTTTCAGAAATGACTTCCTGACACTTAAATCAATACTGGATGTTAACAAATTTCTCTTCTTCAGAAACGCTTTCCTTGCCATTGCCAGCCTACATTTTATATCCTCTCTACTTCGACCATTATCAGTTATTTTGCTCCCCAAATAGCAAAACTCCTTTACTACTTTAAGTGCCTCATTTCCTAATCTAATTCCCTCAGCATCACCCGACTTAATTAGGCTACATTCCATTATCCTTGTTTTGCTTTTGTTGATGTTCATCTTATATCCTCCTTTCAAGACACTGTCCATTCCATTCAACTGCTCTTCCAAGTCCTTTGCTGTCTCTGACAGAATTACAATGTCATCGGCGAACCTCAAAGTTTTTATTTCTTCTCCATGAATTTTAATACCTACTCCGAATTTTTCTTTTGTTTCCTTTACTGCTTGCTCAATATACAGATTGAATAACATCGGGGAGAGGCTACAACCCTGTCTTACTCCCTTCCCAACCACTGCTTCCCTTTCATGTCCCTCGACTCTTATAACTGCCATCTGGTTTCTGTACAAATTGTAAATAGCCTTTCGCTCCCTGTATTTTACCCCTGCCACCTTTAGAATTTGAAAGAGAGTATTCCAGTCAACATTGTCAAAAGCTTTCTCTAAGTCTACAAATGCTAGAAACGTAGGTTTGCCTTTCCTTAATCTTTCTTCTAAGATAAGTCGTAAGGTCAGTATTGCCTCACGTGTTCCAGTGTTTCTACGGAATCCAAACTGATCTTCCCCGAGGTTGGCTTCTACTAGTTTTTCCATTCGTCTGTAAAGAATTCGTGTTAGTATTTTGCACCTGTGACTTATTAAGCTGATAGTTCGGTAATTTTCACATCTGTCAACACCTGCTTTCTTTGGGATTGGAATTATTATATTCTTCTTGAAGTCTGAGGGTATTTCGCCTGTCTCATACATCTTCCTCACCAGATGGTAGAGTTTTGTCAGGACTGGCTCTCCCACGGCCGTCAGTAGTTCCAATGGAATATTGTCTACTCCGGGGGCTTTGTTTCGACTCAGGTCTTTCAGTGCTCTGTCAAACTCTTCACGCAGTATCATATCTCCCATTTCATCTTCATCTACATCCTCTTCCATTTCCATAATATTGTCCTCAAGTACATCGCCCTTGTATAGATCCTCTATATACTCCTTCCACCTTTCTGCTTTCCCTTCTTTGCTTAGAACTGGGTTTCCATCTGAGCTCTTGATATTCATACAAGTCGTTCTCTTATCTCCAAAGGTCTCTTTAATTTTCCTGTAGGCGGTATCTATCTTACCCCTAGTGAGATAGGCCTCTACATCCTTACATTTGTCCTCTAGCCATCCCTGCTTAGCCATTTTGCACTTCCTGTCGATCTCATTTTTGAGACGTTTGTATTCCTTTTTGCCTGTTTCACTTACTGCATTTTTATATTTTCTCCTTTCATCAATTAAATTCAATATTTCTTCTGTTACCCAAGGATTTCTACTAGCCCTCGTCTTTTTACCTACTTGATCCTCTGCTGCCTTCACTACTTCATCCCTCAAAGCTACCCATTCTTCTTCTACTGTATTTATTTCCCCCATTCCTGTCAATTGCTCCCTTATGCTCTCCCTGAATCTCTGTACAACCTCTGGTTCTTTCAGTTTATCCAGGTCCCATCTCCTTAAATTCCCACCTTTTTGCAGTTTCTTCAGTATTAATCTACAGGTCATAACCAATAGATTGTGGTCAGAGTCCACATCTGCCCCTGGAAATGTCTTACAATTTAAAACCTGGTTCCTAAATCTCTGTCTTACCATTATATAATCTATCTGATACCTTTTAGTATCTCCAGGGTTCTTCCATGTATACAACCTTCTTTCATGATTCTTAAACCAAGTGTTAGTTATGATTATGTTGTGCTCTGTGCAAAATTCTACCAGGCGGCTTCCTCTTTCATTTCTGTCCCCCAATCCATATTCACCTACTATGTTTCCTTCTCTCCCTAGCAGTACTAAGGGAGCTCTGGTGTATTCTTGGATTTCCTTACTATATACTATGTCTTAGAACTTTATAAATGGCTATATACAGTATCATTTACACTTTGAAAAACTCCGCGGTGAAATCGTACCAGAGTAATGAAACCGCCAGACCCCATTACACACCGCTTAAGAATCGATGTTAAATTTTAGTTTCTCAACGAAATCTCTATCTCAGAAATGATACTAACTTGAAATCCTAAGGAGGACCACGGCCATAAAATCCTACTGAATAATGAATTGAAGGAAACTAAAAGTTACTTTAAATGAATTAAAAATAAATTTGTATTGTTGTTTTATTATATTAAAAGGAATGACGTAGCATAACTACTAGATAAGGTGACTGCAATAAAGGTATAAAGCTACTGGGGTACTGAGGTGGGGGGGGGGGGGGACACTGCTGTATCCTACCTGCACATCCAATCACTAATACGAATGCAACCCACCTGATGTTTTAGTTACTCCAGTGGTTGATTGAATAATAAATGAAAACGGTGTTATCACTCCAACCGGGATTAACGGTACTCCGGCAACGGTATGTCCACTATGCAAACATCAACGCCCATCTATCGCCGGTGCTGGTGCAGACTCTCATCAGACTGCTGTGGCGGTAAGTCAGCCGTGCGTCCTCACATGTGAAGAACCAGAATCTCGCTCGTCAGGACGCGGACGCCATGAACTCCCATACGCCGTCTGAATTCACAGTTCCCCAGTCATCTTTCATCTTCCACATCGAAAACAAGAATGTTCATGGTAAATAAATTCCCATCACTGACTGTCTCCAGTCGCGGGCCCGTCACAGAACATCTTCCTCGCCAGTTTGCTCTAGAAATTATCGTCTGACGTCAATAGGAGATGGGCGAATCAGAGCGTTGTGTACGCACTTCTGAATTTCAATAAGCATAACCATAGTGACGGGAATTCCACGAGGCTTCTCTTCTCACCGCGAAGGCCCAGACATTCCAAGACTTGTGATCTCTCACCCCGAAGCTAAAAGGACGCGACGTAGCGATCATTGCAACAGATGCACACACAAATAATGCCAATCACGCTGAGGAGAACAATTTCTTTAATGATCTGACAAATCTCCTAGATGGCATTAGCAACAGGAACGAGCAGTATTTTTGGGGAGATTTTAATGGACGAATGGGTCATCAGGATGCTAGGAAGGTTGAAGGCAAATTTGGAGAGAATATTGCGAATGATAAAGGAGAAAGGCTTTTAGAAAAGTGCGGACAGTTAGACTTGAGATATGGCAAGGCTTTTCCTCAACGCAAACAGATCCATAAATATAGAGAAGGAAAATAATCGTTGAAAAATGGAGGACAGCGGAGTCTACAGGGAAGCAAAATGTTGGTCTGAACATTTCCTGCTTCATTGTGCGCTATGGCTCCCCTTTCAGTAAATTAGTAGGTGCCAAAAAAATAGTAAGGAGAATGGAGAGAAATTGTACCAACCACAATACATGTTAAGTTTACTGCAGCACTGCCTTCTTACACAAGCTTTAATTGTGTGGGAAGCTACATCAAACGTGGAAGTAGCGTATAAGACAGCTATGAGAGCTATTCATGATTCTGTCTTTGAAAGTCTCGGAGTAGTTGAGAACACGCCTCGCAAATCAAAAATTAATAGTGGGATGATGATATTGGCGCAAAGGTGAACGAGAAACAGGAGACCTATAACGGATGGCTCCAATAAGACTGATGATAGAAGTAGGCTGAGGGGAAAGGCAAAGAAAGCAGTAATGAGAGCAAAAAATGTTATGTGTAACATTGAACGTGAAGAAATTAACAACTGCTTAGCGAGTTCAAAGCGCAAAGAAGCAGGGAAGGTAATAAAACAGCTAAGAACAATTGACAGAAGTAGTATAAACGGATAAGAATAAGTAGATGGAAAACATACTATGAAGAACGATTTAAAGAAAATCGATGCGATTTTCAGTATATATGCTCCTTTGCGGGCAAAGAACTTGACTCACAAATCCAGAAGACAACAATAGCGGAACCTGGGGCTGTATATATGGAGATGAAGCCCAGCCCTAACCTGCTTGAACATCTCCCAATGCTATTTAATCGCTGTCTTAGCGGAGACGAAATCCCTGTCGAGTTTAAAGAACGGTTCATCACTAACATATTTAAAAAGAAAAGCGGGGATGATCGCGCAAAAAACTCTTCAGCATTTCGGACCAGCATTTCTTACATGTAAGTATATACTACAATAGTGCGAAAGATGAGTAAAATCAGCCATCAGTTGGGTGCACACTGAAAAGCCAGAACATTATGGCCACTCCTCAGCGAGACGTTGGATGCGATCCCGAGTCGTTGCGGACACGTGACGCGGTAACAAAAGAATGTAAGAGGAGCAGACACGGACGGGGGATCATCCTACTGAAGATAAGGGCTAAAAAAGGGGAAGCCATCGAGATAGGCGACTTTGACAAAGGACAGATTATTACTACGCAGAGTCTGTGAACGAGTATCTCGGAAATAGCGAAAGTTTTCACTTACTTACTACTGTCGTGAGCATCTACGGAAAGAGGCATCATGACAGTGAAACTACCACTAGGTGCCAAATGGTTGGACGTCCACGACTCTTCGCAGAACGTGGGGTTCGGAGGCTTGTCTGCTCTGTAAGGTAGGACAGATGTCAGATCTGTGGCAACTCTGCCGAAAGAGTGCAGTGCTGGCGCACGCACAAGTGTTTCGGAGCACACCATTCATTGTACATAGTTGAAAATGGAGCTCCGAGGCAGACCACTCCTATGTGTTTACATGTTGACCAGCGACATCGATTGCAGTGGACAGGGGACCATCAGGATTCGACCGTCGATCAGTGGCAATGAGTCGACTCTTCGGGAAAATCGCATGTTTGCTACATTAGGTCGGTGGTCGTCTCCACAAACGCCGTCATCGAGGTGAACGGCGGCTCGAAACGTGCAGCACGCTACAGACGCAGGCTGGTGGGAGCAGTATTATGCTATGGAAGACATTCTCCTACGTTTGCATGGGACCTGTGGTAGTAATCGAAGACACGCTTACAGCTAAAAACCGCCTGCACACTTTCATACTTAATGTCATCTTTCAATAGTATAACTGTCTGTGTCTCGGAGGCAGAACCGTGCTACAGCGGTTTCCGGAGCATTATAGTGAACTCACGTTGTTTTCTCGGCGACCAAATTCACGTGATGTAAATGCTATGGAACCCATCTACATTTCTATTGGGCCCCGTCACCGCGTACGCAAGGCAGCGGGCCGTTATTTACGCGAATTACGTGACCTGTGCGTAGACGTCTAATGTTACTTACCTCCACAAATCTATCAACAAATTGTTGGATTCCTGATAAGCAGAAGCAGTGATGGATTTCGTTCCAAGGATGGACAAACAAACTATTAAACAGGTGGGCACAATGTTTTGATTTTTCTGTGTATACTTCCCTTGTAAGATGGATACTTGCCCAGAATTGTGTATTACAGAAAGCAGAGGGTAAAGGACATGTGTTCCGACATATAGGCTACTCCTCTCGATTAGTACCGAGGGGGCCGCTAAGCCTCCCTCTCTGATCAATGGGTAAGCGTCAGCAGTCACATGTACTGGGTCCTTGTGTCTTGGTCAGTGTCTCGTGAAGCGTGACGTTGCTGTGCTACTCGTCTGTCAGAAAAAGGTGATGAAGTTAACGGGACACTTGCTCCTATTTGACAGGAGTATGTTATGAGCTAGGGCAGGGTTTCGTTATCCTCTGCTTTGATTTCATTTCCGAAATGTTGGTTGCAGTAGTGTAGTGATAAAGTGCGTGCCTGGAAGCCGATAGGCCGCAGGATCAGATTCCAGTCGGATCACGGAAATTTTCAGTCCGCGTTTAATCTAGCCAGCGCCTATCAACGATGTGTGGAGTCGCCGGAACGACAAGTGGTTTGGACTCCTCGTATAACTGTAGACTAGATAACTTGGGTAGATGAGGGGTACTCCAATCGGCAAAGTGACGTCCAATAGAAAGACTTGCACCCGGCCATTGAGCCACAAGCTGTTATTACTTTTAAAACCATTCATAACAGCACAAATACATCACCGCTCTTGACACGCACTCATTTCAGCGACCACACGGTGAAGAACACTCACGACACTCCATGAAAGGTCGGTGAAAGATAATGTCAAACCACGTGCACTAAGACCTTTCTCAGAATAGAGATGCGAGATTCCTGCATTCTTCCCAGCACTCTTTGCTAGCTTTGACTATTGAAACTGAGAACCAAGACAGTCTATAAACTAACCAGTTTATTGACGGAATTGCCATACACCGTGAAGGCAAAAGTCACGGGAAGGTGCTGAGTGTGATGCGGATTGTTAGCAGCTCCAACATACGCGTTGCATTTCTCTCCATGGAATCCTGGTATAAATACGTTCTGACGCCCCACATCCAAATGGGCGGCTATTTGACTGTAAGCAGACTGTCCAGCGCTCCTTATGGCAATATGGCAGCGACGTAATATCTGTTCGTCGAACTCTTGCTCTCATCTGGTGTGGCGGTTAACGCGTGTGCAAACATCGCGATGTCGAAGATATACCCTAGACACTGTTCTGCCCTGAAAGACCAATTCTCGTGTAATCTCCAGTCTGGTACAACCCGGGCGTCTTGCACCGAATATCGTCCCAAGTAAAAAGTCGGTTACCTTGCAACGTGGTGCTATGTTCACCATAGACGCGGTGGAACCCAGCCCCGCCCCCCTCCCAGTTGTCAGGGAAGGGAAAAATACAGTGTAGGCAGGTGCTTTTCTTTCAATAACGTGTATTTTTTTTATAGCGTACGAGTGCCATGGCCTAGTGTTATAGTAAGAGGACAAATTGTCATATTGCCGCACGGGATTAGCCGAGCGGTCTAAGTTGCTACAGTAATAGACTATGCGGCTGGTCCTAGCGGAGGTTCGAGTCGTTCCTCGGGCATGGGTGTGTGTGTTTCTCCTTAGGATAATTTAGGTTAAGTAGTGTGTAAGCTTAGGGACTGATGACCTTAGCAGTTAAGTCCCATAAGATTTCTCAAACATTTTGAAATTGTCATATTGGCGCCCTTTATGCTGAAAGCACATTGTCAATATAAGGACGCTCAGATACGGTATCTGCACTCGTGCCCTGCTTTGCAAAATGGTTCAAATGGCTCTGAGCACAATGGGACTTAACATCTGAGGTCATCAGTCCCCTAGAACTTAGAACTACTTAAACCTAACTAACCTAAGGACATCACACACATCCATACCCGAGGCAGGATTCGAACCTGCGACCGAAGCGGTCGCGCGGTTCCAGACTGAAGCGCCTAAAACCGCTCGGCCACTGTGGCCGGCCCTGCTTTGCAACTAGCAGCAACATGGGCGTCAAACATGGTACATCTTCAAATGGGATAACACATACCGTAATGATTGACCAGTCAATTTAAATTGATTGCGAAAAGTTGATACAAGTGAAACGCTTACCTGCTCATAAATTATTTTATAGATAAGGGCTCCTATCTGAGGAGCCACCCATTCTCTTGTATAGGCTTTTCGTGTCTGCTGTGGAATTCCTGTAGCAACGGGGCTACGGACTTGCAAGTGAAAAGCTGGCTATTCCAAGTTCATGAACCATACAAATTCGGTTTATCAAAAATATTGAGAACAGGGAAATGAACATCGGTTTATCGGCATGGAAACCTGTCCGAAAGTTCTCCTAAAGTTGTGTGCAGCTTTCTGACTTGAAGCCGGAAGTGACAGTTTTATTGGGTCGGTACATAAGTTCGTGCCGTGTTTACAATGCCATTATTTTATATTATTAATATAAAATACACTACTTTACGTTATAATACGTTACACAATAACAAGACCGATGCGTTCATTCAGTCAGACGTTCAGGTAAAAGTTCTGTGGCTCTCCTGTAGAATCTCTGCGGTTTCGAGTTCAAGAAACCTGTTAGGTAGTTGCTACGAGAAGCTGCATAACGGAAGACTTGTCCTTGAATGTTTTTAGAGAGAGATCGGGAAAGATGATAATCAGACGAGCTGGTTGTGGTGATTCTGACCGACTGCGGAGGTGCATTATCGTGAAGTAACAATACAAGTTTACGACGTTTTTGCAATGGCAACAACGTTTCGTCTTAGCTGTTCAGTATACGCAGCAGCTTTTATCGTTTCATTTCTTTGGTAACAAGTCACTATGAAGAATGAACCACTAAACGCACAACGAGGTTTTCTTTTGTTTTTGTTTTTTCGATGGGTGCAGCCATACCTTCCCATTCCTTAAGTTCGCACACAAGCAGCAATTCTCATCACTTGCAACAATATTCCCAAGATATGGTTTGTACCTACGACAAACCAAACGACAACGAGTAAGCAAAGACGAACATATTGACATAAGGTTACTCGCTAATTTTTGCTGGTGCCCATGTATCCAAGTTTTGCATCTTGCCGAATGAACGTAAATGACGCACAATGGTTGTGTGATCGCATTCCACACAATTTGAGCGTTCTTTGACGAGGATTATCGTGAACTAACGGATTTAGGTGGTTTTCATCAAAAAGATGCCATCCAGAATGTGGTTCATCATACAAATCGAATATTCCTTGCCAGAGACGAGAAAACCATATTCGTGCCGTCCTCTCAGCAACTACTTCCCTGTTTCAAACACCACTAATTCTCCCCGAGGCTTCTACAGCACTAGATCGTCGATTAAACTCGAGCAGTAAAATGTGTTGGAAGTGTTCATTTTTCTCTATTTGACACTCCACACTGATTAGCCCTGAAAACGACCTAACCTTCTTTTTGCAACAATCAAACTTCAAACTGAAGAAAAGCGACTGAATAACGAAAAGCGAAGGCTTCACAATGCATTGGTGCCAACGGACTTACCCACCGGCCCAATAAAACAAAAGCTGCAAGAGGTACACTACCTGCGCACTACCGTAGATAACCGACCTGACACTTTCCTGTTTTCCGTCGCGTCCTTTACACATCTGAGGCAATGTTCTGTCTCTTAGTGTGCCGTTATCGCTGGGACAGAGAGCCCTAATAGATGGCCTCTGGCAATGCGACCTCTTTGACAGCAGCCGCCTCGTGTGCACGCGGCTGCAACCCTCGTGTCGATGGGCAGCACTTGTCACACCGTACCCCCACCCCACGCCTCCTTTATGGCATTATTGAACTCGTAACGGGATGTCGCACTTAGCCCGAGTGCGCGCGTGTGACGTCAATTCGCTCTTATATCTGATTTTTACATTACCGGCGCCAATTCGATTAAAGAATGCCGTATGGAAGGGCTCGTACGTTCATCCATTCCGCAGGCTGTGCTGGCGATCTGCGCACAGGCCTCTTCTCCCAGCTGCTCTTTGTATGGCGTGCTGCCGCGTGCTACAGCACCGATGCCGTAGTATAATTATTTCTGGTATAAGAACAGTGGTGCGCTTTTCGTCTACACCCTGCTTCATACGTAATCACGATTTTCACAGGCTCTTGAATTTCACCTTGCCAGATGTATGATTTCTGTGTGAAAGTATTTTTGTGACCTTGTTGGAACAATGCCTCATTCTGTACTGTTAAAACTGGGAGAAACAGGAAACGTCCTTCGGTCTTCGACAGTGTAAAACACGCTAGGGTTTTTTCATTTTTTATATTGTCAGTTCTTTACTTTTTCTTGGAGACACACCTAAAAGATAATATTACGTAAATGTTGCCCGAAAATAGTCCTGTCAAAATTCTAGAGATGTTCCAACCAAACACAAATACTTTTCTGCATATGGGATACATGCTCCAAGTTTTTTGTGTTGTTTCCCAAAAGAGACAGGTTACTTTGCCTCGATGAGCAGCATATCTCCATTATACGTGGAACGTATTTTCCACAACAGTTGTGATAAAACAAGATAGAAACTCAGAAACGTGGGTAAAAAAACGTTAACAAAGAAAACACGCTTTTTTCCGAAATCCGCCCATGTTGCAACGACGGAGATTTTCGTCTTACCTTATTTCAATGTGTTAATGTGACAACATAATGCTTTGTTAACTGTCTTTGGCTCCAACGTAGAGTTATAGAATATATACATTGCTGGCACATTAAAAATGCTACACCAAGAAGAAATGCAGATGATAAACGTGTATTCATTGGAAAAATATATTATACTAGAACTGACATGTAATTACATTTTCACGCAATTTGGATCCATAGATCCTGAGAAATCAGTACCCAGAACAACCACCTCTGGCAGTAATAACAGCCTTGATACGCCAGGGCATTGAGTCAAACAGAGATTGAATGGCATGTACAGATACAGCTTCCCATGCAGCTTCAACACGATACCGCAGTTCATCAAGAGTAGTGACTGACGTATTGTGACGAGCCAGTTGCTCGGCCACCATTGACCAGACGTTTTCAATTGGTGAGAGATCTGGAGAATGTGCTGACCAGGGCAGCAGTCGAACATTTTCTGTATCCAGAAAGGCTCGTACAGGACCTGCAACATGCGGTCGTGCATTATCCTGCTGAAATGTAGGGTTTCGCAGGGATCGAATGAAGGGTAGAGCCACGGGACGTAATACATCTGAAATCTAACGTCCACTGTTCAAAGTGCCGTCAGTGCGAACAAGAGGTGACAGAGACGTGTATCCAATGGCACCCCATACCATCACGCCGGGTGATACGCCAGTAGGACGATGACGAATACACGCTTCCAATGTGCGTTCACCGCGATGTCGCCAAACACGGGTGCGACCATCATGATGCTGTAAACAGTATCTGGATTCATCAGAAAAAAATGACGTTTTGCCATTTGTGCACCAGGGTTCGTCGTTGAGTCCACCATAGCAGGCGCTTCTGTCTGTGATGCAGCGTCAAGGGTAACCGCAGCCATGGTCTCCGAGCTGATAGTCCACGCTGCTGCAAACGTCGTCGAACTGTTCGTGCAGATGATTGTTGTCTTGCAAACGTCCCCATCTGTTGACTCAGGGATCGAGACGTAGCTGCACGATCCGTTACAGCCATGCGGATAAGATGCCTGTCATCTCGACTGCTAGTGATATGAGGCCGTTGGGGTCCAGCACGGCATTCCGTGTTTCCCTCCTGAACCCACCGATTCCATATTCTGCTAACAGTCATTGGATCTCGACCAACGCGAGCAGCAATGTCGCTGTACGATAAACCGCAATCGCGATGGGCTACAATCCGACCTTTATCAAAGTCGGAAACGTGATGGTACGCATTTGTCCTCCTTACACGGGGCATCACAACAACGTTTCACCAGGCAACTCCGGTCAACTGCTGTTTGTGTATGAGAAATGGGTTGGAAACTTTCCTCGTGTGAGCACGTTGTAGGTGTCGCCACCGGCGCCAACCTTGTGTGAATGCTCTGAAAAACCAATCATTTGCATCTCACAGCATCGTCTTCCTGCCGGTTAAATTTCGCGTCTGTAGCACGTCATCTTCATGGTGTAGCAATTTTAATGGCCAGTAGTGTATTTACAGATTTTTGTTAACACAAATGTAAAATGTGAATCCGACAGTATGAAATTTTATATATAAACTACTTCTTACCCTTAGCTGCGGTCGCGTAGCAGTAGTTCCGTTATGATGAGTGCTGGTGAGTTAGTAAGCCATTTGCCTCCGATGCAATGGGTCCGCGTTCGATTCCCGGCCGGGTTGGAGATTTTCTCCGCTCGTGGACTGGGTGTTATGTTGTCCTCATCATCATTTCATCCTCATCGTCGGCCGGAAGTCGCCCAGTGTGGCGCCGACTCAAATGAGACTTGCACTTGGCGGCCGAACCTGAATGGGACCTCCCGGCCAACAGTGCCATACTATCATTTCATTTCATTTCAGTAAGCAATTGTACGGACAAGAACATCAGCTGCCCCACGAATCTGCCTGTTCTGGAACCTATAGCCACACTAAGACACGTCTTTTGACACATAATACATGCAATTCCATGTGAGAACAAGATTGTTGATATTAGTACAAATATTAAAATTTTCGCAATGGCAAGTGCACTTTCAGGTACAAATAAGATCAGTGGTAGTGCCATGTATGTTTTGTAAAGTTACAGAACATATTTTTATGTATTTTGATAAATCATACAGACAATTATGTTTTCTGCAATTGTGTATGGTGGATCAAATTTAGATCAGTGACAAGTGCAGCTTAACCTGCAAGTCTTAATATTAATCCAATTATGCAAGACATGTGCGTTTTTTTTTTTTTTTTACAGAACGTTTAGGTTGCAACAGTAGTGTCATGTGTGTTTTGTGCTCACAAACTTATGTATTGCAATAAATAATTTTATTTTGGTGCAAGATCGTATTTTCGTTTGTATTCAGAGCTCTGCAGTTATACTTGTCTCTTATGGTAACCAACCGGCTTCTTTTTAAATAAATAATTCTGTTTCAGTGCAGAGATAGTATTTTCAAAATGAACTTTCCTCTCTATGTGTTGAAGTTTGTTGTATCATTATCTTTGACTGTTTTTACGTTTCTTATTTCACACATTACATAGTTATTCTTGTGTCTTACTAAAATATGTAACTTAAAAGTTACAACAAATTAAAAACCTTCTCAGAGCATATCATATTCGTATGGTTATTTTAGTATAGTTCTTCTTGCATATTACATAAATATGTAATTTAAAGCCGGCCATGGTGGTCGAGTGGTTCTAGGCCCTTCAGTCTGGAAACGCGCGACGGCTACGGTCGCAGGTTCGAATCCTGCCTCTGGCATGGAAGTGTGTGACGTTCTTAGTTTACTTAGGTTTAAGTAGTTCTAAGTTCTACGGGACTGATGACCTCAGATGTTAAGTCCCATAGCGCTCAGAGCCATTTAAAAGGTACAACACGTATTAAACATCTTCTCAAAGCACATCATTTTAGTATGGTTTGTTATGCTAAAACTGAACTAAACTCCATCCGAACAGATCTCGCAAGAGTCAACGGTACTGCCGGACCGCCGTGTCATCCTCAGCTTAAAGTTGTCACTGGACGGATATGGTGGGGTGTGTGGTCAGCATACCGATCTCCCCGCCGTTGTCAGTTTACGTGACCAGATTTGTTGTGCTAAAGTGTAAGAAAAAGTAGCACCAGTGAATAAAAACGCTACCACAGGAATGTCCCAGATAAATTGTGATAAACAATCAATATTAGCCAGGCAACAATGTCAATTATATTCTCTTACCATTACTGAAAAACTTCAGAAACATCAGACGATGATAGATGAATCAGTGTACCACTAGTAACATAGCTCCAAGTAGGCTTATGACAGAGATACAAAATTTTGACAATCGACATAAACATTGTGTGTGTTGCTGATGTATTTTTGACATAAATTTTAGCCGGCCGTAGTGGCCGAGCGGTTCTAGGAGCTACAGTCTGGAACCGCGTGACCGCTACGGTCGCAGGTTCGATTCCTGCCTCGGGCTTGGATGTGTGTGATGTCCTTAGGTTAGTTAGGTTTAAGTAGTTCTAAGTTCTAGGGGACTGATGACCTCATCAGTTAAGTCTCATAGTGCTCAGAGCCATTTGAACCTTTTTTGAACATAAATTTTAAACATAGTAATACTGTAAGTTACATAATTTAGGTATTTTACAGAACATTTTAAATGTTAAAATAATTTTGTGACACTTGAAATAAATTTTGTGTGTGTGTATAAAATATTTCTTTCCCTGTGAAATGGTGCTTGGTAAGGTTAATTTTTGTGCATACTCTCATTTAAACCTAAATTAAAATTTCAGCGTGCTTAGCATGTTGTTTTTGCAGATCCACTGAAGAAGCAGTGGAAACATGGTAAGCTACAACCATATCATATCTTTGATGCTGTCGGCATGCATATAACATTAAATTTGTTGATGAGGTGGTACAAAATTTGGCATAAAACTTTTTTAAATAGATTCTAACACAGAATGTGATGAATTTTACTGACGAGGCAGTAAAAGCATCTGACTTAAACATTTCTGTGTAGTATAAAAACGTCCATTTACGAATGCATTTGTGAGTGTGTGTGTGTGTGTGTGTGTGTGTGTGTGTGTGTGTGTGTGTGTGTGTGTGTGTGTGCGTGGTGGATTTAATTTGAGAGTTCCTTGTGCCTTACATCAAGTACAGTACACTGATCGAACTACGCTCACTGACAGTGCTGCCTAACCTGTAAGTTAGATTACTAGAGCTAAGTTACATCTATATTTTCAATTTCTTTCTGTAATACTGAAAAATAATTGAATGCTTTTGAACAAGGCGTAATATTCAGATCGTTTTCATACTTCTGAACATGGCCTCGATCGCAGCCTTGGGCTGACGTCCGGACTGGCTGTTACTTTTTGACCAGTAAAGTACTGGTATTAGATTGGCAGTTTCATTTTAATAGTTGGTAAAAACAGTATAAATGGCGGATTTGGCTTGTGATGTCATAGATAAGTGAGTATGACGGCTTGTAATATCATAGGAAAGGGGTTGGGGCTTGGGATTTAAAGGTGGTGATGTTACAGATAAGAGACGTGACTCAAGATGTTATATGTAGGGCATTGACCTTCACACGTGATGTCACAGGTGATCTAAGGGATCGTTGTGTCAATTTATTGTATGCTGGCCATTATTTTAACTGGACCAAAGGTGAGAATCTTCCTGCACTTCGGCCACGGGGCCTGAAGATGGCGTAATATATCACCGAAACTGGTTGCTCAATAAAGTAACAATTGGAAATTTAGACGGCTGAAAGATGTTTTGATTCGACATTCTGCAAAGTTCCGGCGTTGTCGGAACAAGTACTGTGTGCAGGCAGGCGCCAGACACTACACTTTCCCAAGCGATAGAAAATCGTTTTAATGACCGTATTTCCTACAAAAACAAAAATCTGACCACGTGCTTCGTCTCAAATGGTTTCGTCGTCGACTAGACGTTAAGTCCTAGTATTCACGTATGGTATAAATTACGGTAGTGTCTCTAAGTATATCAATAACCTTTTCGAAACGGCTAGGATGTTACCCTCCCTCGGCTGTGCGTATTTCCAAAGTTGTGTATCGTGCCGTGTTTGCTACGTACAAGCTTCAGAAAACAATAAGGAAGAGTATTGCACCTTGGAACACTTGTCATACTTTCGCCTCTAGCTAGCGCTGTAACAGAAGTTTAATATGTTGTCTTACACCATTTTTAAACGACAGCATTCACTTTTCATGTGTTGTAGTCTTTCTCTGACATTACAAAAATTACTCTGGAAGATTAAGGTTTCTCCAAATGTGACAACATATTCCAAGATACGACAAATTCTACTGAAATGTAAAAGAGTGGGAATGGAAAACATCGTATCAGTTATCGTATTGTCTTCTATCTGTTTATTCTTACTCTATTAAACATTAATAGCCTGAAAGTGAAATTGAAATAAGCACAAGTATTACGATAAACGTTGCAAATCAAATACCCTTTTAAAATGAATGTATTGGAAACGAACACAAATTTCCATTTTCAATACTGGTAAAATTATTAAACATTAACGAAACTCGGGTGCTTTGCAAATATGACATGTTCCGTGATAAAATATCTCCTTCTGTTCTAGGTACAGGATGGTGGACTACCGACGAAATAAGACGTAACTGTCCACATCTTACATAAATAGTTCCAAAATTGAGAGCATTTTGCTCACCGTGAAATTCTGTAGCTGGAGAATTAAAAATAGATCCAAATACCTTTAACATACAAGCTGAACGATTTTAATCCACAATGGGGAATAAATGTTTTAGATAAAGGTTGTAGGTGACAAAGAGGGTGGCGCATTGCTAATAATGGCCGTGACCTTGAACATGATTACGAAGGTGATTTGGAGGTTAAAGTGATTTTTTTAAATGGGAACCCCAATATTTAATTCAAGGTTTGAAAAGAGCGGCAGATTTGATGTATAAAATGATGCATTATTCAAGGTCATGGCAAGGTTCAGTCAAGGCCTAATAAGCAAACACATTTTTAGGTAGGGATTATCTCCGAACAGAGTAGGTATACAGCAAAATACAACGTTAGATGAAGATTGGAAGAGGCATAAGGGCATACATACGTCATGTATCATTATCAATAACCATGATTTCATGTAAACCCCTACTTGTAACGTCGGATTTGGAAAGAGCGGCCAGAGAATTGAACTTTTAAGTTTTAACTAACGTGTTTATTGGCAAAAATAAATACATCGCAATGTATAAATGTTATTGTGGCATACAAGACCGAAAAAACATAAATGAAACGTAGATCATTGATTTACAAGTAGTTGAATGAGTCCCCTTGCCTCTCATTCCTCGGGATGCCCCTTCTAATTTGTATTTAACATTGTATTTCGCTGCATCCATCTTCTATTGTAAGTTATGCCTACTAGGATTAAAACATGTATTTGCTTATTTGATCTTCACTGAGTTAGTCATGACCTTCAATAATGTATCATTTCATTTGAAAAATTTACTGCAGTTTTCAAATCTTGAATCAAATATTAGAGCACCTATTTAAAAATTCGCTTTAATCTCCTAATCACTTGAAAATCACTTTCAAGGTTACGTCATTAGTAGCAATGCGTGATCCTCTTTGTCACCTACAGCTTTAATCTAAAACATTTTGCTGTATCTCATCTCCATCCGAATTATTCGCCGTTATGGATTAAAATGGTCGACCCTGTGTATAGTACTTAAGTGTGAAGAACCGAATCTCATGTATAATAACAAAAACTGTAGAAATTTCGGAAACTGCTATGGACGTCTCTGGTATGCATTCCTTCATATAAGTCCTAAAGCAGTCACTACACTGAAGTACTAATGAAATACATCATGTGTTCCTACGTACACTATTCTCTAGATGCAACACTATCTCTTAAAAAATGGTTCAAATGTCTCTGAGCACTATGGGACTCAACTTCTGAGGTCATCAGTCCCCTAGAACTTAGAACTACTTAAACCTAACTAACCTAAGGACTTCACACACATCCATGCCCGAGGCAGGATTCGAACCTGCGACCGTAACGGTCTCGCGGCTCCAGACTGTAGCGCTTAGAACCACACGGCCACTCCGGCCTGCACACTATCTCTTAATTTGTACAATTCCGCCAATATTTAATTCGCAACAAGTAAAAAGTTTAAAGTCTTTGCATCAAAGAAAATACGTGAAAGTTATGAAATTCACGTATGATACTGACGTCTATAGCATCTCTAAGCATGTATAAAAACCATTCAAAATTTTGATTCGTGCCAGAGCTATGTTTTTTTTCTCCGGGACAGACGAGAATTCACATTCGCAAGAGTTTTGTATTTGATAACTGTCAGTCACAATGCTTTGAGAAGCGGAAGTGGCAACAGAGTGAGAGTCAACAGTGCCAGTGTAGGTGCTTTGGCGTGTCGTTCCCGGGAGCAATACGGTCCGCTCGCTGAGAAATGGCAACTAATTTAAGTCGGACCACAGTCACAGGACCACATTATATCATTCTGCTGTCGCATGTACTGTAATAGTGTAAGACTCATTTGTCAAATTTTATTAGATGTACACTGTTTATTATTGCACGAAAATCATAGCAGTCTGGATTACTGCTGTCGTATGACTGTGCCCTTTGCTTTGTCTCTCTCGGCACAGCGGTTCGTTACGCGGCAGTGGAGCAGGTCGCTCGGCGCCCCTTGCTGTCACTCGCAGTGCAGTCGCCACACGCACCGCCCACCTCGGCGCAGTGCGCGCCCCTCTCTGCTAGCTACTCCTCTCTGCTGGCCGCGTTTAATATTATGCGGGGATTGCAATGAGCTGAAACGCGAAGCGGCACTAGCCACAAAAAGTATAATGAACCGCCAACTTCCGCGAAGTTGTTTCGGCGCTGCTCCCCGCACCACGGCCCCTGGCTGCCGCGCCGCCGCCACCGCCGCCGCCGCCTCCGCTGCTACTGTACGGCCGGAACCGTGTAGCCTTTTTCCGCGCGCCGGGCTGCGAGGCTACAGCTGTAAATAAAATACAAAAACAAAACGCGAACAAGAGGAGGGGCGCAAATGAAAGAACACAACGGCGGAGCATAATAAAGGAATCGCCGGGCCGCGGCGTGATCTCCACCGTTAATTTCGCCTCCCCTTTAATTGCGGCCGCCTCGTACCGGGAGGATGTTCTGAGTCCCTGGACGGCGGCGAAACAATGGCCGCCTTTGATCTCGCTGCGGCGGCGGCGGCGGCGGCAGCGGCGTCCGGAAGTGAGCATTAAGCCCCTACCCGATCATGTTATTGTCGGACCGCGCAGGTATTGTTTCGCCCACACAAAGGAGCCCGTAGCGTGAGTACTGCGATCGGCATGTAATTGTCCCCTTCACGCCGCAGTCTCCCAAGATCAAAGCGAGTTTGTGCTAAGAAATGCGATAGTTGGATTTCATCATTCCGCTATTTCCTCGTAATAATTTTCTTTTGACCACTTCGAAGTGCCGAAGGGGCGGTTAGAAAATATTGATACAAAGTAACGTAAGCACACAAAAAAACTATTGAGAAATCGCCTACAAATATAAAAAAAATACGCTACACTTTGTTGACAGAAAGGGAACCACTAGAACGGCTAAGGAGTGGTGATACAAGTCATCACAATTTGGCAATTACGTTCCATAGCTGGGAGATTATGGCTTAACGTCTTGCCGACGATGAGAACTTTAGAGACGAAGCATGTGGTCTGGTTAGGAAATATTAAATAACGAAATTATATATGTCCTTAAAAAAATCACGGTATTTGCTTTAAGCTATTCACTGAAACCTACAGTTCACACAATTTATCCTGGCTGCTGGTGGTGGGTGAAAGTCGATTGACTTTGTGCCGCTCCGGAATTTTCAAGGTCGCCGCCAACATTAGGTACGTAACAATACTGCGGGCCGCAACAATAAGTAGCCGTTGTGAATACAATGCCCACCCATGTACGGTGTTTGGCCTAGTGATTATTTACAAAAATGAGCGATGAAGCTGCACCTGGTCCTTGAACCGACTGGGTATCAACTTTCGTGTCAGTTCCGTGTTACATTAACGTACGTTCGTTTGTTATTATTATTATTATTATTATTATTATTATTATCAAGCCGTAAGCTCGCTGATCTGCGAGAAGGAGGCGGAGACGGGGCTTATACAATGTGCTACGAGCCAATCGTAAGCATCCGCTCCCAATATCTTCCGCTCAGGGTCTAAGTAAAAATATCCGATTAGTATACACGTATGGCTGGAAGGCGAGTTGAAGCCCATTCCTCCAGAATAGGAATCCAATGTCGTAATCAGTGAGCCATCTCACACGCTATGTAGACGACGTCTTCTTCTGTGTATATATCGTTAGTCTGCTATTGAGCTTCTTCTTTGCTCGCTGTGACATCTAAGATGTTGTGCTACCAAATTCATCTTGTTTTTACTCATCGAGTGATATTCCTCCAGTCGAATAAACCCAACTACTAAGTAAGTCTCACAAGTGAAAAGTAACGAAGTAACGCTCGCACAAATCTAGTGAAATCAGGGACTACGAAATGTCACCGAACTCTGATATTAATGAATGTTACTATCACCCCCTTAAAAAAATAAATAATGCTCTTCATTAAAACGTGGCGTCTTACAAAGGCACACGTAGCACAGTGCGTCTTCCCGCTGGAGAACACAACCTGAGTGGATTAGTGCGACTTCATCATGTCTCTGTAAAGAGGATCACCATGACCAGATTTTTGTTTTCACCGTCTGCGGCCCCCAAAAATTGGTTCAAATGGCTCTGGGCACTGTGAGACTAAACTTCTGAGGTCATCAGTCCCCTAGAACTTAGAGCTACTTAAACCTAACTAACCTAAGGACAACACACACATCCATGCCCGAGGCAGGATTCGAACCTGCGACAGTAGCGGTCCCGCGATTCCAGACTGTAGCGCCTAGAACCGCTCGGCCACTAAGGCCGGCTGCGGCCCCCACCTTCAGTCGTTTTCCTCCCACTGGTGCATCAGTTTCTACCTCAAAGTCGAGTTCCAATCCGTTATGGAATAATAATTTTTATTCTTCAACTACGCCTTCATTGGATTGTAATTGTACGTTTCAACTTCACACCGTGCGCTCCGGTTCCCAGAAGAACTCTACCTTCTTCTCCTTCTTTTAATAACGTTAGCAGGGAGTAGGTCATGTCTCGTACCATTTTATCTGTCGGGTCTATTTTCTGTCTATTTGATGAAGGCCTTCAGAGCGCCAACGGAATAACTTAGTCATTCCTAATCTTCTTCAGTGTCTTCGGAACAGCACATAATGAGTTGTGCACAGTGATAGCATTTAGTAGGCAGGTACTGAAGACATAGGAAAACTGAGCACCTAAGGGAATTTTCCTGATTCAGCCGATCGCCATTCAAAGATTTAAATATCGTGTTTGGACTGTATAACGCGGCTGCCGGGATTTCATAATTTAGTAGTACCGACTTATGCAATAATGTGACCGTGGATATCGAACTACCCTTCAACGTGCTATAACTAAATTTCAAGTACATGGAAAAATACTGTTTCTTGCGCATGTACTGACAATTTTGGAATCAGTAATAAACAAAACTTCGAAAGCACTGGAGTGTTGGCGAAAGTCTCCAAACGATATTGCATATGGTTCAAACGGCTCTGAGCACTATGGAACTTAACATCTGAGGTCATCAATCCCCTATAACTTACAACTACTTAAACCTAACTAACCTAAGGACATCATACACATCCATGCCCGAGGCAGGATTCGAACCTGAGACCGTAGCGGTCGCACGGTTCCCGACTGTAGCGCCTAGAACCGCTCGGCCACCACGGTCGGCGATATTGCATATGCTGCAATGGATTATAGAATAACTTATAAATCATAAGTCACACATATAACTAAAATATTAATTATGAATTAAGCAAGCAGTTATTTGCACGAGAAATACTGTGCAGTTTTGATTCTGTCAGTTCACTGCTATGACAAGCTAGTTCGTCGTATTTCAGTCATTGCCAAATGTTTTATGAAAGTGGGTTAGAAAAATAGTCAAATACACAGATCCATTTTACTGATTTTAATGTTCGATAGAGCCTACATTGATAATAATAAAAAGATTCTTATTGTTTGGGAAACTGCTCTTTACAACGGAGAGGGTCATTTGTCGTGGTGGTTGTGTTCTAGTGGCTGATAACCTTCATGTCCTTCATTGTTCATTTTATGCCAACGCCACATCAGGAATTCCATAGTCAGCCTCTCCTTTTAATATTCCCATACATTGCCATGTTCTGGGTAAATTTCCCTTGTGCATCCCTTTGCTTTCACTACATATTTAATAATGTCTACATTATTCATCTTTTTGAGGAATTAATCACGAGTTTCATCATACAGGAAAATGAAAACAGTTATGCAAATATTTCTTTACGCTTCTAACAGATGAATTTACTTGTCACATTAACAAAATATCGACGTCTAGTTTCAAATATCTCAAATTCCACTAAGAACTGAAATTAACAGATATACGAATAAAATTTACGAGTATGTTGTGTCTTTACGTTCTAAAAGTAAGTATATTTAAACGTGTGTTACTGACTTTATTTAGTCGTTTCATCACACTCGCTTCCTTTCAAAATTGATGGCGTAAAACAATTTAAACGTGTGTTACTGACTTTATTTAGTCGTTTCATCACAAGCGCTGACTTTTAAAATTGATGGCGTAAAACATTAATATTCAGCGCACCCATTTCTAAAACAGAACTCTTTGCACGAATCTCAAAAGGTATTGTTGCTCGTGGATGGTTATTAAGGTATTGTTCAATGGACAGACAAGAAACGATACGTTGTCCAGATCATTGGTAGGTGAAATACTTTACCTTATATAATGAGGTGACAAAAGTCATGGGATAGCGATATGCATGTACACAGGTAGCGGCAGTATCGCGTACACGAGTTATATAAGATGCATTGGAGGAGCTGTCATTTGTACTCAGGTGATTCATGTGAAAAAGTTGATTATGGCCGTACGACGGGAATTAACAGATTTTGAACGCGGAATGGTAGTTGGAGCTAGACGAAAGGGACATTCCATTTTGAAAATAGTTAGAGTATTCCGAGATTCCCAGTGCCAGGAGTGTGCCGAGAATACCAAACTTCGGGCATTGCCTCTCAACGGACAATGCAGTGGCCGACAGCCTTCACTTAACGACCGAGAGCAGCGACGTTTCCGTAGTCGTCAGTGCTAACACACAAGCAACACTACGCGGAAAATACGCAGAAAGCAATGTGAATCGTACGACGAACGTATTCTTTAGGACAGTGCGGCGAAATTTTGTTCTTAATGGGCTTTGCCAGCAAATGACCGACGCGAGTGCCTTTGCTAACAGCACGACATCGCCTTAGCGCCTGTCCTGGGCTCGTGACCATATCGGTTGGGCCACAGCCGACCGGAAAATCGTGGCCTGGTCCGACGTTCCCAGATTTCAGTTGGTAAGAGCTAATGGTAGGGTTCAGGAGTGCCGCTAACCCCACGAAGACATAGGTCTAAGTGCAGGAATTTGTGCGCGAACTGTCCTCTCGATTTTGTCCCACAAATTTTCGGTGAGATTCATGTCGGGCGCAAACTGGTGGTGGCTCCGTAAAGGTGCGGGCCGTGTTTGCATGGAATGAACGGAGTCCTCTGGATGTTCGGCTATTTGGAGACCATTTGCAGCCATTCATGGACGACATGTTCCCAAACAACGACGGAATGAGCCATGTCACCGGGCCACAATTTTTCACGATTGGTTTGAAGAACATTCTCGACAGTTCGAGCAAATGATTTGGCTACCCAAATCGCTCGACATGAATCTCACCGAACATTTGTGGGACATAATCGAGAGGGCAGTTCGTGCACAAAATCCTGCACTTGCGACATTTTAGCAATTATGGACGGCTATAGAGGCAATATGGCTCAATATTTCTGCAGTGGACATACAACGACATGTTGATTCCATGCCACATGGAGTGCCTGCACTACGCCGGGCAAAATTAGGTCCGACGCGATATTAGGAGGTATCCTATGACTTTTGTGACGTCATTGTAAAACAGAGACAGTTTCAAATGGTTCAAATGGCTCTGAGCACTATGGGACTTAACTTCGGAGGTCATCAATCCCCTAGGACTTAGAAGTACTTAAACCTAACTAATCTAAGGACATCACACACATCCATACCCGAGGCAGGATTCGAACCTGCGACCGTAGCGGTCGCGCGGTTCCAGACTGTAGCGCCTAGAACCGCTCGGCCACTCCGGCCGGCTCTCTTGAATAAATCAGATTTTTCAGAATTTGTGATTATTTGTAGGTCTGTACGTATACGCTACATTTACTGATTTCCGTCTCTTTCGTATAATTCGTTCGGGTACGTCTCTGCTTTTTTCTTCGAGTGTATTTGTTAAACCCCTACATCCGTTTCGGTTGTTGTTGTGGTCTTCAGTCCTGAGACTGGTTTGATGCAGCTCTCCACGCTACTCTATCCTGTGCAGCCTCTTCATCTCCCAGTACCTACTGCAGCCTACATCCTTCTCAATATGCTTCGTGTATTCATCTCTTGGTCTCCCTCTACGATTTTTACCCTCCACGCTGCCCTCCAATACTAAATTGGTGATCCCTCAATGTCTCAGAACATGTCCTACCAACCGATCCCTTCTCCTAGTCAAGTTGTGCCACAAACTCCTCTTCTCCCCAATCCTATTCAATACCTCCTCATTAGTTATGTGATCTACCCATCTAATCTTCAGTATTCTTCTGTAGCACCACATTTCGAAAGCTTCTATTCTCTTCTTGTCCAAACTAGTTATCGTCCATGTTTCACTTCAATACATGGCTACAATCCATACAAATACTTTCAGAAATGACATCCTGACACTTAAATCTATACTCGATGTTAAAAAATTTCTCTTCTTCAGAAACCCTTTCCTTGCCATTGCCAGTCTACATTTTATATCCTCTCTACTTCGACCATCATCAGTTATTTTGCTCCCCAAATACCAAAACTCCTTTACTACTTTAAGTGTCTCATTTCCTAATCTAATTCCCACAGCATCACCCGACTTAATTCGACTACATTCCATTATCCTCGTTTTGCTTTTGCTGATGTTCATCTTATATCCTCCATTCAAGACACTGTTCATTCCGTTCAACTGCTCTTCCAAGTCCTTTGCTGTCTCTGACAGAATTACAATGTCATCGGCGAACCTTAAAGTTTTTATTTCTTCTCCATGGATTTTAATACCTACTCCGAATTTTTCTTTTGTTTCCTTTACTGCTTTCTCAGTATACAGATTGAACAACATCGGGGAGAGGCTACAACCCTGTCTCACTCCCTTCCCAACCACTGCCTCCCTTTCATGCCCCTCGACTTTTATTACTGCCATCTCGTTTCTGTACAAATTGTAAATAGCCTTTCGCTCCCTGTATTTTACCCCTGCCACCTTCAGAATTTGAAAGAGAGTATTCCAGTCAACATTGTCAAAAGCTTTCTCTAAGTCTATAAATGCTAGAAACGTAGGTTTGCCTTTTCTTAATCTAGCTTCCAAAATAAGTCATAGGGTCAGTATTGCCTCACGTGTTCCCATATTTCTACGGAATCCAAACTGATCTTCCACAAGGTCGGCTTCTAACAGCTTTTCCATTCGTCTGTAAAGAATTCGCGTTAGTATTTTGCAGCCATAACTTATTAAACTGATAGTTCGGTAATTTTAACATCTGTCAATGCCTGCTTTCTTTGGGATTGGTACTATTATATTCTTCTTGAAGTCTGAGGGTATTTCGCCTGTCTCATACATTTTGCTCACCAAATGGTAGAGTTTTGTCAGTACTGGCTCTCCCAAGGCTGTCAGTAGTTCTAATGGAATGTTGTCTACTCCCGGGGCCTTGTTTCGACTCAAGTCTTTCAGTGCTCCGTCAAACTCTTCACGCAGTATCATATCTCCCATTTCATCTTCATCTACATCCTCTTCCATTTCCATAATATTGTCCTCAAGTACATCGCCCTTGTATAGACCCTCTATATACTCTTTTCACCTTTCTGCTTTCCCTTCTTTGCTTAAAACTGTGTTTCCATCTGAGCTCTTGATATTCATACAAGTGGTTCTCTTTTCTCCAAAGGTCTCTTTAATTTTCCTGTAGGCTGTATCTATCTTACCTCTAGTGAGATAAGCCTCTACATCCTTACATTTGTCCTCTAGTCATGCCTGCTTAGCCATTTTGCACTTCCTGTCGATCTCATTTTTGAGTCGTTTGTATTCCTTTTTGCCTGCTTCATTTACTGCATTTTTATAATTTCTCTTTTCGTCAATTAAATTCAATATTTCTTCTGTCACCCAAGGATTTCTACTAGCCCTCGTCTTTTTACCTACTTGATCCTCTGCTGCTTTCACTACTTCATCCCTCAAAGCTACCCATTTTTCTTCTACTGTATTTCTTTCCCCCATTCTTGACAACTGTTCCTTTATGCTCTCCCTGAAACTCTGGACAACCTCTGGGTTAGTCAGTTTATCCAGGTCCCATGTCCTTAAATTCCCACTTTTTTGCAGTTTCGTCAGTTTTAATCTACAGTTCATAACCAATAGATTGTGGTCAGAGTCCACATCTGCCCCTGGAAATGTCTTACAATTTAAAACCTGGTTCCTAAATCTCTGTCTTACCATTATATAATCTATCTGAAACCTGTCAGTATTTCCAGGCTTCTTCCATGTATACAACCTTCTTTTATGATTCTTGAACGAAGTGTTAGCTATGATTAAGTTGTGCTCTGTACAAAATTCCACCAGGCGGCTTCCTCTTTCATTTCTTAGCCCCAATCTATATTCATCTACTACGTTTCCTTCTCTCCCTTTTCCTACTACCGAATTCCAGTCACCCATGACTATTAAATTTTCGTCTCCCTTCACTATCTGAATAATTTCTTTTATTTCATCATACATTTCTTCAATTTCTTCGTCATCTGCAGAGCTAGTTGGCATATAGACTTGTACTACTGTCGTGGGCGTGGGCTTCGTGTCTATCTTGGCCACAACAATGAGTTCGCTGTGCTGTTTGTAGTAGCTTACCCGCATTCCTATTGTTTTATTCATTATTAAACCTACTCCTGCATTACCTCTATTTGATTTTGTATTTATAACCCTGTATTCACCTGACCAAAAGTCTTGTTCCTCCTGCCACCGAACTTCACTAATTCCCACTATATCCAACTTTAACCTATCCATTTCCCTTTTTAAATTTTCTAACCTTCCTGCCCGATTAAGGGATCTGACATTCCACGCTCCAATCCGTAGAACGCCAGTTTTCTTTCTCCTGATAACGACGTCGTCCTGAGTAGTCCCCGCCCGGAGATCCGAATGGGGGACTATTTTACCTCCGGAATATTTTATCCAAGAGGACGCCATCATCATTTATCCATACAGTAAAGCTGCAAGACCTCGGGAAAAATTACGGCCGTAGTTTCCCCTTGCTTTCAGCCGTTCGGAGTACCAGCACAGCAAGGCCGTTTTGGTTGGTGTTACAAGGCCAGATCAGTCAATCATCCAAACTGTTGCCCCTGCAACTACTGAAAAGGCTGCTGCCCCTCTTCAGGAACCATACGTTTGTCTGGCCTCTCAACAGATACCTCTCTGTTGAGGTTGCACCTACGGTACGGCTATCTGTATCGCTGAGGCACGCAAGCCTCCCCACCAACGGCAAGGTCTATGGTTCATGGGGGGGGGGGGGGGGGGGGGCATTTCGGTTATAGAGACTATTATATTTTTACCTGTATTGTATTCTATGCGTTGCAGTACAAAATAAGCTAAGAGTCGAAAATGGCCAGTAGCGTTTGCTGAAGTATTTATTGTAAGGAAACATCCTCGTGGGAATGATGACTTTCTTTAAATTTACCATGGCAGTGGTGCACACATAGAAAACCGATTTTATACGTTCATAAAAATGATGATGAATTTACACTGATTAGCCAGAACATCATGAGCCAGCCGCGGTGGCCGAGCGGTTCTAGGCGCTTCAGTCCAGAACCGCGCGACTGCTACGGTCGCAGGTTCGAATCCTGCCTCGGCCATGGATGTGTGTGATGTCCTTAGGTTAGTTAGGTTTAAGTAGTTCTAAGTTCTAGGGGACTGATGACCTCAGATGTTAAGTCTCATAGTGCTCAGAGCCATTTGAACCATTTGAAGCCAGAACATCATGACCACCTACATAATAACCGGTACGTCAACCTTTGCCGAAGCAACATGGAAGACCGCTGCGGCCGAGCGGTTCTAGGCGCTTCCGTCCGGAACCGCGCTGCTGCTGCTCCGGCCGGCTGAGACACTTTATCAGGTAGTGCTGATGCAGAATATATCATCTGCCTAAGCGAAATGTCGAGGTGTAGGAAATTAGAAGAATAACGATACTTAACAGTTCAGGAGATGTTCGATTGGATTATCTGACTATGACATCATTGGCGACACACAGATACTACGACCTGGATCAGAAAGTAAACATCGTAATTCAGAATTTCATAGGCACTGGGGAAGTACACGTATCGTTGTGATAGGCACAGAACTAGGCGGCTGCAGGATACAAGCACCTGCTTTCATATCCAGCCTGAATGCCGACCGGAGCGGCTTCAGGCCTTGTGGGACGTTTCCGTATCCGATACAGGCTGCGCTGCGGCGCGGCGGAGCCGGATGACGCAATAAGGGCCGGGATGCAGACGCAATAAAACAGCGGAGCGCGCAACTTTGCAGGCCGGGGAGGTAAACACGGTGCAGCCGCTGCCGGCCGGCGCAGCACGGGGCGCCATATAGAAATGCGGAAGCGGCCTCGCCTACTGAGCCCACTGCCCGCTGAACGCAATACTCTCTCACGGCTTCTGTAAATAGGCGAGCAACATTCAGCCGGGGTGTACTGTGTTCCTTTCCTCTCATCGCTAAGCACGCCCGAGATCAGAGAGAGGCGACAAACAAGTTCACGAGGAGAAGTGAATAAGGAAGTGCTCGACTGGTACAAGAGGGATGTCAGCCGTCGTTGGTTCCTGTGACGGATAAACATGATCAAAGTTTGCAGATGCTTTTATGATGGACAGGTGCTGTCATTTTACGACCATGCTAAACTGAAACACAAACCTTTAGAAAAATGGAGTACAGGAAGAATCGAATGTGCTGAGAATGTAATACTTTAGCACTTCTGAATTGTATACCAATGTTTAAGAACAGGGGGGACATAATATGCCCCTGACCAAGTCGTAACGCCAGCATATTTTGGAGTAAAAACGATTACAGTTGTGGGGAAATAAAACATTGCTTGAGCAACGCGAGACGTGACGTGACGCGCAGTGGGAACCATTTCACGGTATCTTGTTACGCGGCGCCCCCACGTACGCTGCCACCACGACCGCAGAATTCGTTTTCGGCGGCACCGGCGTGAGGTCGAAACGAGAGCGTCTGTTTCGCTCGCTACCAGCGCCACCGTCGTACTGAGCGAAGGTTCTGCTTACCGACTAGGGCTATCCCGTGATTTTGTATGAGGAACATTGCGTATAATCGGACTCGACTTGGACTGAAATTCTTCTGGTAATATTCTCTCGTGCCTGTATAATTTTGGTGCTCCGGCACTACCGTTGTACTTCTTGTGAACTTGGTTGTTGTAATAACGAACTGTAGAATACTGCAGTTCTTGACGACGAGGTTGTTTCAATTCCACGCGTTCCGTGTGTACAGAGGATTCGGCGTTAGTTCAGTTGGTGTAACAACAACAGCAGCAGCAGTTCAACCACCATCAACAGCTGCTTGACCACCATCAACGGCAGTCTGAACACCAACAACGGCAGTTTGAACAATAACAGCAGCAGTTAGATTTCCTTCGTTGGCTGGTTACAACTTAACAAGGTACCACGGTCCCTCTGCAACTGCCCTCTGCACGACCACCTGTTTCCCTAGCGTTTCCACCATTCCAAGAGTCGAATGTAGACCGGTATTGTGGTATCGTAGCCAGTGGATCGGCACCCGTGGTCTAGGGGTAGCGTCTTTGATTCATAATCAAAACGTCTTCGGTCCGGGGTCCGAATCCCGCCGCTGATTAAATTATGATTAACAATCAGCATTGGTGGCCGAAGACTTCCGGCATAAGAAGTCACCCTCATTTAGCCAAGGACCTTGTCAAAGAGAACGGAGGAGCGGACAAAGGCCCAGGGCACTCTCTGGTCCTATGAGTGGGAAACTGCCCCAAAGGTCCAAGAATCAGCAATGATCAACGCCATGAGGATGCAGAAGGCAATGGAAACCACTGCATTAAAGGCACGTAACGTGTATCCACAGGACATGTGGCCTGTAATTGAAGAAGTGTCATGATGATCTCTCCATTGGCAAAAGATTCCGGAATAGTCCCCCATTCGAATTTCCGGGAGAGAACTGCCGAGGGGGAGGTTACCATGAGAAAAAGATTTAATAATCAACGGAAGGGTAACGTTCTACGAGTAGGGGCGTAGAATGTCTGAAGCTTGAAGGTGGTAGGGAAACTAGAAAATCTGAAAAGGGAAATGCAAATGCTAAGTCTAGATATAGTAGGGGTCAGTGAAGTGAAGTGGAAGGAAGACAAGGATTTCTGGTCAGATGAGTATAGGCTAATATCAACAGCAGCAGAAAATGGTATGGCGGGAGTAGGATTCGTTATGAATAGGAAGGTAGGGCGGAGAGAGTGTTGCTGTGAACAGTTCAGTGATAGAGTTGTTCTTACCAGAATCGGCAGCAAACCAACACCGACAACGATAGTTCAGATATACATGCCGACGTCGCAAGCTGAAGATGAAGAGATAGGGAAAGTGTATGAGGATATTGAAAGGGAAAAACAGTATGCAAAGGGGGATGAAAATCTAATAGTCATGGAGGACTGGAATGCAGTTGTAGGGGAAGGAGTAGAAGAAAAAGTTACAGGAGAGTATGGGCTTGGGGCAAGGAATGAGAGAGGAGAAAGACTAATTGAGTTCTGTAACATGTTTCAGCTAGTAATGGCCAAAACTCTTTTCAACAATCACAAGAGGAGGAGCTATACTTGGAAATGACCGGGTGATACGGGAATATTTCAGTTAGATTGCATAATGGTCAGACAGAGTTTGCGAAATCAGATATTGGATAGTAAGACGTACCTAGGAACAGACATTGACTTAGATCACAATATAGTAGTGATGAAGAGTAGGCTGCAGTTTAAGACATGGGTCAGGAAGAATCAATACGCAAAGAAGTGGGATACAGGAAGTACTAAGGAATGACGAGATAACTTTTAAGTTCTCTAAGGCTATAGATACAACAATAAGGAATAGCCCAGTAGGCAGTACAGTTAAAGAGGAATGGACATCTCTAAAAAGGGCCATCACAGAAGTTGGGAAGGAAAACATAGGTACAAAGAAGGTTGCTGTGAAGAAACCATGGGTAACAGTAGAAATACTTCAGTTGATTGATGAAAGGAGGAAGTACAAAAATGTTCTGGGAAACTCAGGAATAGATAAATACAAGTCGCTGAGGAATGAAATAAATAGGAAGTGCAGGGAAGCTAAAACGAAATGGCTGCAGTAAAAATGTGATGACATCGAAAAAAAATGATTGTCGGAAGGACAGACTCAGCATACAGTAAAGTCAAAACGACCTTAGGTGACATTAAAATCAGGGGTAATAACATTAAGAGTACAATGGGTATTCCACTGTTAAATGCAGAGGAGAGGACGGATAGGTGTAAAAAACAACAACACTGGAAGCCTCTATGAGGGGGAAGATTTGTCTGATGTGATAGAAGAAGAAACAGGAGTCGATTTAGAAGAGATAGGGGATCCAGTATTGGAATTAGAATTTAAAAGAGCTTTGGAGGATTTAAGATCAAACAAGAGTTTGGCAACATAGCACCTGACTTTCGGAAATGCGTCATCCACACGATTCCGAAGACGGCAAGAGCTGACAAGTGCGAGAACTATCGCACAACCAGCTTAACAGCTCATGCATCCAAGTTGCTTACAAGAATAATATACAGAAGAATGGAAAAGAAAATTGAGGATGCGCTAGATGGCGATCAGTTTGGCTTTAGGAAAAGTAAGGGCACGAGAGAGGCAATTCTGACGTTGCGGTTAGTAATGGAAGCAAGACTAAAGAAAAATCAAGACACGGCTATAGGATTTGACGATCTGTAAAAAGCGTTCGACAGTGTAAAATGGTGCAAGATGTTCGAAATATTCAAAAAATTTGGGGTAAGCTATAGGGAGAGACGAGTCACATACAATATGTACAATAGGAAAGAGGGAATAATAAGAGTGGACGACCAAGAACGAAGTGCTCGTATTAAAAAGGGTGTAAGACAAGGATGTAACCATTCGCCCCTAGTGTTCACTCTGTACATCGAGGAAGCAATGATGGAAATAAAAGAAGGTTCAGGAGTGGAATTATAATTCAAGGTGAAAGGATATCAGTGATACGATTCTCTGATGACATTATTGCTATCCTGAGTGAAAGTGAAGAAGAATTACATGATTTGCTGAACGGAATGAACAGTCTCATGATGGATTGAGAGTAAATCGAAGAAAGACGAAGCTAATGAGAAGTAGTAGAAATGAGAACAGCGAGAAACTTAACATCAGGATTGATGGTTACGAAGTAAGTTAAGGAAGTCTGCTACCTAGGCAGTAAAATAACCAATGACGGACGTAGCAAGGAGGACATGAAAAGCAGACTAGCAATGGAAAAATGGCATTCATGGCCAAGAGAAGTCTACTAATGTCAAACATCGGCCTTAACTTGAGGAAGATATTTCTGAGAATGTACGGCTGGAGTTCAGCATTGTATGTCAGTGAAACATGGATTGTGGGAAAACCGCAATAGAAGAGAATCGAAGCATTTGAGATGTGATGCTACAGACGAATGTTGAAAATTAGGTTGACTCAACAGGTAAGGAATGAAGAGGTTCCGCGCAGAATCGGAGAGGAAAGGAGTATGTGGAAAACACTGATAATGGGAAGGGACAGGATAATAGGAAATCTGTTAAGACATGAGGAAATGACTTCCATGGTACTAGAGGGAGCTGAAGAGGACAAAAACTGTAGAGGAAGACAGATATTGGAATACATCCAGAAAATAATTGAGACGTAGGTTGCAAGCGCTACTCTTAGATGAAGAGGTTAGCACAGGAGAGGAATTCGTGGCGGACCGTATCAAACCAATCAGAAGACTGATGATCCCCCCTCCCCCACCCAAAAAAAAACAAAAAAAAACAGCCAGTCGATTTCACACATGTGGCAATCGTTCCGGGTACAGAGTTTGGCACGCGAGTTTCCGCTGTTATCCGACATGGGCGGCGACAGTGACCGGCGCCGGCCAAACACTGGCCTCGCGTGCGCCACGACCGCTGAGCTGAGGCGCCAGCGGCGCAACGGTTTACGAGAAACTGAGGATAAGAGACCGTCCGACTGCTGCTCTAAATAGTTCTTGCCCACTTATCGAGTAGCTCAGTTAGCAGCAGTCGAGGATCGTCATAGTGCAGTCCCAACTTTTTCTACGGAAGTAGTACTTCAGAACCGGCCTCAAGACGGGCTTATTTCTACGTAGTGAAATGTTAAAATGTTCAGTTTATCCCAGCTTTGCCAATTGCTTGTAAACGAATTTCGGCAAGGGCGCTCTGTACCGTAGTTGAGTATAACACAATATTTCTCTCAGCGGTCGTGTTCTCTCATTCTTTTGATTTTTGCCTCAGAAGCCAAGCTTGTGCCGACAGGACATTGTATTTTAGGCGACGAGACATACTGGGTCACTTCATCGATCGCATGTGCGACATTTGCAGACTCTCTTCGCACAGTCTCAGGTAGAGGCTCCGTCCTAACAAAACTATTTTTACTTGTCTTGGATTGTGCCCAAAACGTTTCACTTGCTTCGCAAACTTGCTCCTAGGATCGAGCAGCGTTGTCGTTTTCTCTTATGTCTGAGTTGTTCAGTGATTTCTAACTATGCAAATCCACCCTGTGCCTTCCCGTATGGAGTTTCATCAGGGGCGTAAGAACCGCATCACTCCTATTAAGCGTGTATAGCCGGCGTCCGGGATTTAAGTATAAAGTGTCGAATCACTTGCTTTCATTGTAAACAGCCCTACATCGACTCTCTGGTATGCGATGTAGTTTTCCGTTCTGCTCTGGACGTTTAGCGTTTAATGTGTCCCGTAAATTTTCAGTGTGAGGACCATATATTCAGATAATTCAGTTTTTCAACACCGTGACTGTCGCAGCCGCTGGAAAATCTATGGCATGGCACGAGGTGGTAATAGCTGCAGACACTAATGCGTCCCACAGATGTTCCCAGTTATTATACCGTTAGGAGCACACTAACCCTTTCACCTGTCCCGCAACCAGAATTCCGCGGGCGTGAGATGCGGAAATCGCGCTGGCTATGCAACCAGTCCGTTGGGTCTAGTCGGTCGCCTGTGATAACGTTTATTCAAATAGCGAGCCACCGCACGCTATTAACCCAATAGCACCAGATGACGAGTTGTAGTCGCAGAGGAACGAACAGCCAAAGTGCACGCCGGTGTAAGAAGTATGCTGTTATTTTACTTTTAGAAGACTCTTTAGCGACCTGCCATACCCAACAACCATACGGTCTGACATGAGAAACAGACTCACTAGCTGATATGTGTTAAATCCGATTTCACAGCAACCACTCTCATATTTATATATGACGTACTTGGGTTAGTGTGCAGAGGTTCCATCAACAACGAGTCACGCGTTCCGTAGCCGTGCCAGTGGAATATCCTCCAGGAACGAAGCATAGGGTTTAGCGTCCATTAGGTACGAGGCTTATAACATCGCCCCGAACTTTTGGAAGAACGGTATGGAGAAACTGCAAAAAGTAGCGTCTCAAGTGATCTAGTAAAAATTCAGCAACATTTCTTGTCTCTAGTAATACCAGACTTTATGAGGAAATGGAGAAAGCAATCTTAAAACTTTCAGTAAGTTTGTAAAAAACTTTCTATTACCTTTTTTTTAATTATCTATATCGCTAACAACATGCAGCATTAAATTTAATAACTAGTTTTATTTGTTCATACAGCTATCCTCAGATGCAGAAAAAAGAAAATTGTGTTATGTGACATTGACTTAAACAGACATCATGAACATACATATTTCAGCATAATGTAACGCACATACCAGTTACACAAAAGACGTTGAATCAACGTATACCCTTTATTAAATAAGGAAACATACCGGTACCATGAAATATGTACATTCCCAAAGTCTATTAAAGTCAGTGTCATCTAAGGCAATTTTCTGTTTCTGCTTGTTTCAGATCTGAGGATGGTTCTACCAACAACCGAAACTACTTATCAAATTTAATGTCGTATATTCTTTGCGATCTAGAAATTAAAAGATTTTTTATAAACTTTAAAGAATCCGAATATTCTTTATATTGTTCCTGACAGTGTCAGATATTGCCTTGTCAGGAAACTGGATATGTGACTAAACCCATCAAAAAAGGCACAAAACTGCAAAAGAACATTCAAAAATTGTTTTCAGTTAGAAGCTTATGGAGTTAGGCATTATCCTAAAGTACGCTAGAATTAGGAGTGCCAGTAAATCCTCATTATCTCAATATGTTATAGTTAAAAGTGACCTGCTGTGATTGAAATTGCAGGTATGTGAGTCGTGTGAAGTGAAAGATTTGCTCACTAGAGAGGCTGTGCAAAGAGTCCCATCTACTTAAAATGTAGTCACCTACTCAAATAACTGTGTCAAACACATCATTAAGTGGCATTTGACTAGACATTTTAAATCCATTCACAAATAGGATGAGGCGAAGATTTCTGATTTGCGTAAGGAACGTAAGGAAACAAGTGAAAAAGAAACCCGGAAAATACACCTTATTTTAACTGATGAAGAACAAGAATTGTTAAATAACAGCCTACAGTTTAAAGGCTGTCCCGAGTATAAACTGAACATAATCAAATAAATAATTGCCAAAACAAAAATTGTTACTGAAGTAACTAAGATGGCTAAATTTAACTCAAAAATGCTTAACTATTTAACATAAACCGAATACTTCACTCAGTAAAAAATTCACACAGTAAGAACTTTAATGAAAAACTTGAAACAGAGAACGCTATCATTGCTGAGGAAGATAACGCCAATACCACTGTCGTGATGACGACTACATTAAGAAAACAGTCCCTTTTAGCTTATATTGCATCGTCAAGATTGAAACGGATCCTAACAAAATTTTTCGTAATACGCGAAAAGAAAAACTGGTAACACCACTTTCCTTTTTAGAGATAACGAAAAGAAATGCGTCGTATTGATACGTCCCAGCGTTCCACACTTAAGATCCCAAATTAAAATACTTGAAAATGAAAACTCAATTAGGCCAATTGTTAATAACAATATTTTCCAAATTATGATCTGAACAAGGTGATGAATAAGAAAGTAAAAGAAGCCTATATCTTTCAGCATTATTTCAGTGTAAAGAATGGTTATGAATTTACAAAAATTTTGACTGACATTAAAATACTGAGTTATGAAAAGTTAACATCCTTAGACATTGCCAATTTGTACACCAATGTCGCTATAAAATAATGTACACAAATTATTAAGGATAACATGCTGTCACATAGGAAGCTTAGCACAGATGAAGTCAACAAACTGATAGAGCTACTCCACTTGTCGCTAACATACAACTACTTTGAATTTTAGGAGAAAATTTATCACCAAATAAATGGGCTCAGTAAGGGTAACAACCTAGCAGTTACCTTAGCATTTCCAAAAATATAAAACACTAGAAAACAAAACTGGTTACTACAAACATTATGTAGAAGACGTTCTGATTCTGGTTAAAGGTAATGGATGAGGCATTAGTAATGCACCCAAAAATTAGTTTGTCTTTGGATCAAGAACAGAATTGTTCTTTTAATTGCATAGATCTGGCTACTGCTAGGGAAAATAACAGCATATGTTCGGGATTTTTAGGAAACCAACACGTAATGTTGTTACAATTAATGTGTTTTTGTTTCATTTACTTGTTTATAACATTAGCTTTCTTTTTAAATTCCATGATCCATCGCCTTTTGCGGTTGCGCTTACAAGGCGAAATCGACAAAGAAATTGCTATCTTAAAACTGGTTGTAGTAGTGAGAGTGTATAACACAACCGATGTTACCAATATGTATAATAAACTTTTAAAAAAAGAACCTTTCATGCAATGCCAATAGCGTTTTTCGTAACAATAATAACCACATACTTAAAATTAAATTTGTAGCCAGGGACTAAAACAGTCGTGTCTCAAATAAGACTGAACAATGCTTCAGTAAAACTAACGTTAACCATGGTTCCCGAACAACTGGTACTCTAAAAGTACGTCTTCAGCACCGAATTGGTCCTAAACGAAATAAGTCTGGTAAATGAGGTGTGTATAAAATTAAACAAAATGACTGAGTTCATTTTTTTATTGGTTTGATGCATCGTCCTTTTGATACTCGTTTTGGGGAATATATTTATGCTCAGAATAAAACGGCCATTGGCGTACACATCGCTGCAGCGGAACATACAGTGCAGGATATTGGGCATGGCATAGAGCGATGCCGTGCGGTCAAAGGATGGATGCTTGATTTATTGGAGGAAAAAAAAAATCCTTAACATCTACTAAAAGAACAATGGGAATTTAATCAGGACTACTTCTGCTATATTTTCGATGAACCTTTAATTTTATATGGTTAGCTTGTATTGGAGATATGTTTTCAATGTGTGCTCCCTGACAAATATGAGCCACACTACGGTCTTCCTGCATCCGTCTGCTCACACGCCCTCTACGTCGGTCTCCGCTGTGTTCACATGCTGAGAGACGGCGCTTCAACCACGTTGGCAGTCTTCCAACTTCTGTTTGTTATTTTGGCTGCTTGTTCTTAATACCTTTTATTCTGTACTGATACGTTAGCATTCATATTGTCCTCTTTGCCTTTTAATATCAATTAAATATGTCGCCTTCTCTTAGCAACTGTTCTCTCTTACATGGTCACGAATTCATCACCACGATTTCGACATTAGATGATCAGAAGTGTTTTGAGTTTTGTTCTTGTACTTAATCTTTACTTTTAGTCTTACTTATTACAATTATACTTCTTTTATGTAATAAGTTTTATAACTGTGCGTAATCGCGCGTCACCTTCTGACTTGTCTAGAACTCTTGATGAACCTTGGCAATCACACACAACTGTTAGTTTAGTTATGGATTCGAATAGGTCACATACGAGTTTGACCTACTTCACATACCTGTATGTGTTTTCTTCACGCCTTCAATAAGTTGCGCCTTGTAACGATGAACTGTCAGAAAATTTTGTACTCAAGATCAGTTTATAAGCACGGTTTGTTTCTTTATTCACTGTTATTCGTAAGGTCTGCTTATCGCAACATATGACTCTTAGGCTGTTTGCCGCGCGGGTTAGTCTTGTGGTCTAAGGCGCCTTGTCACGGTCCACGCGGCTACCCCCGTCGGAGGACCGATGGCCTCAGTAGTTTGGTCCCATAGGATGTTACCACAAATTTCCAAATTTTTATGCTGTTTTATTATATGTATTGAAATTGTTTCTTCTCTATCACGCCTATACGTTTAGAATAACTGTTTTGATCTCGTTGGTATAGTCAGCGTTTTATTGAAGTTGTCTCTAATATGAGAATGGTATGTCTTACATATTTATTACTTCTCTGTTTTTGTAATGCCATTAAACTGATTATGACTCACGTTCATCTAATAGTAGAGTTTTCTTTCTTTCTTTCTTCTTGAAATATTTATATTCCTGCGTCAGTCTCATCTAAACAATTTTCTGTTTCTGCCTGTTCTTTCAGATCTGGGGATGGACACTACACTTTGCAACACAATTAGTGTTTTCAGAAACCTGGTAGTTGTCTCCGAATGAGGCATAGAAGTTATAAATTTGGAATAAAGATGCCAAAAACTTGCTCTGTAGTGGTACATGAGCATGGCGCTGTTCGGCCTCGCGTTCCGGATCGGCAACGCTTCAAACAGCGTGGTGTCGACACAAAGGAATTAAAAGATCACAGAAGTTCATGTGAAGTGTAAGCTGGCCAACGCCACCGTGGACGTGTTACACGATTGGGAGGTCAGCACACTCCCTCTTACCCACGTTTCACCCTTCTTTTGGCGCCTCTGTGATGTAGATTATAACCGCGAAGCCCAGCGTTCAGATCTCACACCGCCGCTCAGAACTGGAGCGGAAAGGCCTCAGAGTGTGGCATGAAGGGCGTCAATGAAACCACCCATTTCCTTGAGGTGTTGATTCCCACACATTTCGCTGTCGAAAACGACAGCTCGCAGTGCAATGAGCAACAGGGGAACCTAGTTAAAAATTTGCCACCGCTGACAACCTCGGCCCATTCAACACTTTTCTAAGGAAGTCACGTTGCTGCAACCTCATTGAACGTTATCTCACCCCTTTGGAGCGTAATATGACAGTAACTGTTGTTCTGGCATACAAGGTGAAACCGCTAGGGAGCGTTCAAAACCATTCGATATACACGAACGTAAACTGAAGAAGAAAAACGTTTGTATGCTTTTTCATCCTTTCTTTCTACACACTGCCGTGGTGGTACCGCAAGGGAGTGCGACATTGACACACGAGTGAATGAGACGACAAAGGGTTCCTCTAAGACCACCCAGATCGGCAACTTCTTTGGTGTCACTCGCCCATGTTTGTTGGCACTTTAAAAATGTATATGTACAGAGGCAACTCGTGATGGAATCCTAGGTGCCTGGAGGAAGGCTACACTAGCCCCAGCTAGCGGACATATGTAACTGGAGGGGTGTCAAGGGGTCTAGTAAAAATTTACAGTCTGTCATTCACGCTCACATAATTATTTCAAATCCACTGAAAAGTGAAAAAAAGTCGCACTCACAAAATCATTCCAAATCCAGCGAAAAGTCAGAGTACGTAACTCAAGTGGCTGCTGGGCAGCTCGGCTGCATGGCCAAACGACAGAGTCGCCAATAACGACCAACAAACGCGCAAAAGACACTGACAAAAGACCACACACCTTTCGTTCGTCCTTAAATACTATCTGTGACGTCACACTACTGAATCCAAGTGAGACACTTAAATTGTGAATACCATACAGATTTAAAGCTAATTGCACCGAGATATAACATACTACAAAACCGGTGAAACTGCTGCGGTCATTCTGCAACTTATTGTTAAATTAACAACACACTATTAAACAAGCTATTAACGATTTTGCGACGTGGCAGTCTTACGTAAAATTAGATACACGTGTCAAATAGTAAATTGTGTCTACTCATCCACTAGGATGATTAGGTATGGAACTTTGGAAACTCGCGCTGCCTACGCATTACATACAAGTGTGGAGATTTATAATATTTTAATTAACTCATCTGTAATTCTTTATACGCATCCGTGAGTAGGAAAGTATCTTTTATAATGTTCTTCATATGCGTCCGTGGTAAGGAAAGTGTATTTTATAATGTTCTCTGATGTTGTGATCTTTTATTTTATTCTTCACATGATCATAATGCTTCAGCGGCTTAGTTGTTATAATTTTGTAATCTATAAAATTAAAAACGATTTCCACTTTTCCAGTTGTTCATCCTGGAACCATGCTTAAAGCTGCAATGAGCTTGACCTACTGCTGTGATTTTTATTGTGCACTTGGTTTTTCTTTCTCATATCTGTAGGGTCTGTGACTTATTTTCGTTGAAAATATTTCAATATTCACATCTCATTTCGCCAACTTTGGCCACCATTGTGTCTTCTGGACACTTCAGTAAACTGTACAAGCTCTGGCCTCGGAAACTCCTGCGGCCAGCACTCATCCCGCAATGTATCTACATTCCTCTCTCGGTCGGCGGTCACGTGTAAGGGTACAGACGTTAATCCCGTGCGTAACATAATGAATCTACCATTACTTAGCCCTGTCAGGGTGGGGTAGCACAAATGGCACAGGGATGTCCCATATTACGAAAGAGGTGCGGTTTTGGTGCCTGCCTTCTTTGGTGCGTGGGAATGAATCAACCTCGTCTGAGAAAGCCAGCGGTGTACCGTGAGCGAGTTTTGTGAGAACGTTTATATTTACGGATTAATGTCATTTTTGTATTAACTGCGGCGAGAAAGCCTGAATCAGCTTACGGAATGGACTGGATTCAAGCATGAAGTGCAGAATCGACCATGAAAATTTAATAAATGTGTATTAAAACTAATTTCAGATATGATGCAAGAATATTGAGTGTATGATGGCACCTGTATCGAACGTAAGAGCAACAGCTAATTCAAAGAGAACTGCAAAACCGACTGCGTGCAAAATGTGAAGTGAATTCTCATTAGGCAGTATAGGGACATTTTTCTTGCAACGCAATACATTCGCTGTTCATTTAAACTGCGTATAATTTCAAGAGACCTTTACAGCATTTTTATTTTTAGGGAATGGTATGCAGGATCTGTAGGTATTTTGACTGGCACGCGTCACTAGGTGGACGGTTAGAGACTTTAATACTGTGAAGCGTGTTAGGCGCAAGTCTGTAAGTCTGTCCTCCAGTGCTGCCATTATCTAGTCGGTTCGATGCCCAAGAAGTCCGACAGCAAACTAATGAGGTACAAACTTGAAGATCACTTGCTTGTGAATATGCTTTAAAAATTATTCTTAAATTTGTGCTTAGAATTTTATATTAAAAGAATTGAATTAGGCATTGAGAAGTTATTTATAAACCGATTTCTCTTGATGTACGGTCACACCCTTGTTTCGGCTGCTTTCATACGTCAAGTCTCATTACACTTCCATTCGAGGAAGGCATACTAAACAACCATTTCTCGAGCTTTCAGCCCTGTTAAAGATACGCTTTGTGATGTTCTTATGTTTTTCCTTGTGTGTCTTTGGTTTTAGAGCGTTGTTTTGCTTATAAACATTTGTATTGTTTGAGTTTTTGTTATTTTGTCAGTCTCGAAAATTATTATGCCTCCAAAAAAGTGTTTTGGTACTGGTGTGAAGTTCTAGATTTGCTATAAATATATTTTAGGTTCAATATGAGGCAAACACTGGAGCAACTGAGTCCATGAGGGCGGCCAAAGCTGACAAGTGGGTCCATGAAGCAACTAAAGAGGCCCGAATAACAAGGAGAAACAAAGAAAGGAACAGAAAAGATGGAAAACATGTAAACCAACAAGATTATGCAGCTAAAATGTATTAGGAACAACGTAGATAGATCAAATATAACTCTGAATTGAATTTCCTGAGAATTAATTTTTCCGGTATGCTTATTTTTTGCACAAAAAATCTAGTTGAGCTAGAGGTTCTAAAATTTTTGAAATGTTTCAGGATACTATTCGCAAAAAATTAGACTGCAGACGCTAACGTACTACCAAAAGGAAGAAAAATACAGACTGATTACTTACAGACAAGAAACCTTAATTTTGATTATCAGATGTAACTATATGTAGAATAAAAGTTTGTCACTTTTTAGATGTAAATGTAAATTTCAAACGTAAATTTCAAACATCTAAGTAAGATAGTTAGTCAGTGAATAGATTCGAAGTTTTGAGCGGCAAATGGAACATATAATTTTCTGATTTTCGCAAAAAATTGTAAAAACGTCAGTATGAAAACTAAAATGGCTAACTGTATCTTAAAATGTTCAACAATAAAGACTCCTATAGTACTACAAGTTTCATCCAAGTAACAGCCTTTCTTTTTTTTTTTTTTTTTTTTTTTTAGAGCCAAGTAAACTTCATGAAAAGTGCTACAATTTTTCCAGGCGTTCACAGGCAAGCTATCTTAAACGACCAGTACTGTGGGAAACTTACATTGTTGCCACTTAACAAGACTGAAAAGTTTAGCATCTTCATGTGACAACTACAGGTGTTGAAAAACGACTCAACTATTTCAGTCTTTGGATACGACCGCGACACAGAAGTCAAAGTACTAGTATCAGCTTATAAGGAACTAAATGAGAAAAGAAGCAAAATATTGCCATGGCACACTTTTATCTTTCTGAGAAAAATGCTGTTTAAAGTTTCAAAAAATTCTATTAATCAGATTTTTGTATTTTACTCTAAGTACGTTTACTTGTGTTGCTTTATGTCAGATAGTGCATGTTTTCAGTTTGTATAACGGCATGTATATCTCAAAAACTTTACGTAAATTGCAATTAAATGGAAGCATGCACGAATAATGGTGGCTTAGCACTTTCTTGACTCAAAACTTGGCACTATATGTCACTAAATAACGATATTTATTAATTACTATCTATTACATACTAAATATTTGGCAATATATAATAAAAGTGTATTTTAATGTGATATATGAACCAAATATCGAGCAAATGAAAAATATTCTTTCTCAATGATAAGCACAAACTGTTCAGTCAACATTAAGAGGACAGTCATAATCATCACCACTTTCTTCGCCTCCTGTCTCTTTGCACTTAATACTACGAGTGAAAGGTACACTAGTGAGATGAACTGGAGTAGAGCTTTCAAATCTTTGAATTTTTTTGAGACAACTGGAATTGGTTGCCAGCATTTCTTATTGAGCCGAACATCTGCTGACCGTCCTCGATTCGCAGTTGTGATTGGAGCTGCTTTACCAAGCTTAGTACATTTCACATACATTGTTCCCGCTGTTATACTCAGGAATCTGAAACTCAGAACGTTGGCGAACTTAAGAGGCATTCTGTTATCAGCGGTTGTCCTCTTCCATATTTTTTTCAAAAAGCAGCCAGTTCCATTAAAAACATCTTCTTTTCCATAGTGGTGACTTTGAATGGTTTCTTCTTGCAGCTTTTCGAAATAATATCTTTCCACTCATTAGTGGTATACACATTTCCGTAGTGAGTTCTCTTGAATTTCCCGATTCTAGAAAGATACTCCTCTGTAGGAAGAAAATTGTGACTAGAGATAAGAAAGCTGTGCTCCATAGAATCAAATTGGCTACTGGTTACTAGATGGTGCCAATTCTTATTCTACCTCGCGCAGTTTTCTGAGAAAACAGCAAGTTTTTTTGTGTTGTTAGCACTGCTGATTTGCAAGTACTTCGGAATACAGGTAACAATTTTGTCACTACGTCACTTTGCCACCGCCTCAGTTCACAGGAACATGTACCACTCCTATTTAGCACAGTCATGGACACCGAAACTAAAAGTCCACTATTTGGGTTTGTAGAACGCTGATCCAGTTGTCAACATAGTAGTAGGAAGCACTTGCTGAAAATCCATGGTTATTACTTGGAAGTCAGCGTTTTCCTTCGCTTCTTCAGCTCGCTATTGTAGGAGATTCTTCATTCCCTCTGCTCTGAGTAAATGTGCTTCGTTTTCGGCTTCGAGCATTAGAAGTTCAAGCTCATTTAATGTAGTACTGGCATTTTCTTTTTGTATGGTTAATTTATCACACGTACTGCACGTATCCGACTGGGGAATCTTAAATCCAGTGTTGAACTCTGTACAAAATAAACGTCTGTATATGTCGGCACAGGCCACAGTCCAAAAGTTCATGTGAGCAATAACGCGAGTTACTGATATCACATTGGCACCAGATTTTACCAAAATTCTGCCCAACGCCAAAGTGGACGTGCCACACGATGGGAAAGTCGTCTCATGCCCTCTTACCCGCAGTTCACCCATTCTTTCGACGCGTCTACGACAGAGGCCAGAACGGTGACGCCAGCGTTGAAATCACGATGATATCTTATGAGTGTGTGAAGGAAACATCACAGACAGACTGCCGTCCAAAATCGACTTGATGTGTGGGCGTCCTAAAGGGTGTTAATGAAACCTCTACTGCTCTAGGGTCGTTGATTACCATACATTTCTCGAAACTTCCTGGCAGATTAAAACTGTGTGCCAGACCGAGACTCGAACTCAGGACCTTTGCCTTTCGCGGGCAAGTGCTCTACCAACTGAGCTACCCAAGCGCTTTGGTAGCTCAGTTGGTAGAGCACTTGCCCGCGAAAGGCAAAGGTCCCGAGTTCGAGTCTCGGTCCGGCACACAGTTTTAATCTGCCAGGAAGTTTCATATCAGCGCACACTCCACTGCAGAGTGAAAATCTCATTCTCATACATTTCTTGGTTGAAAACGACAGTTCGCAATACGATTACCAACAGTACGACGTTCTTAACAACATTCGGCTCTTGTACCAACCCCTGGGCGTTTCTACCCCACCCTAAGGACATCATGTGGCTGCAACCTCATTAAACGTGATCTGATCCATTTGGAGTGTAGTGCGACCTCAATTTTTGCACTGGTATTCAGTGTGGAGCCATTAGGATTCCTTCAAAACCATTCGATGTAATCTGAAACAGACCCGAAGCATAAAAGCGTCTTTATAATTTTTCATCCTTCCTTTTTGGCGTCCTCCTATGTCGTGATCACGGAGGGGTGGACTATCAACTTGTGGCTAAATAAAAAGTCAAAGTGTCCCTCTAAGACCCCCCCCCCCCCTCCAGTTCGGCAACACTCTTGGTGCCATCCACGCTTCTTTGTTGAGAACGCTACAAATGTACCTGTCAGAATCTTCGACACACATTCAGCCTCGCACCTGAGTGCTAGGCAACCCTTTCGACACCTTTAAGAGCGGTTTGCGCAGCCCATGAGTGACGTCGCAGGGCGCCACGCTTTTGGCACGTTATAGAGGAATGTTGTAGGTACCTCTGAACCAAATTTAAAACTTATACGTCGAAATGGAAAACAGTTACGGGCTTAAGACAAAGCAATCATTTAATCTTGTTGCTCCTTGCGTATTCAACTACATCATCCAGGAACAGCCACACGAAACGTCAGACGTTATCCACGAGGTCCAAATGTTCAAATGTGTGTGAAACCTTGTGGGACTTAACTGCTAAGGTCATCAGTCCCTAAGCTTACACACTACTTAACATAAATTATCCTAAGGACAAACACACACACACCCATACCCGAGGGAGGACTCGAACCTCCGCCGGGACCAGCTGCACAGTCCAGCACTGCAGCGCCCTAGACCGCTCGGCTAATCCCGTGCGGCTATCCACAAGGTAATGTGTGCATATTGTGACCAGTAATGGTCCTATAACGCTCCCTCGGTGTGCTTCCGAAGCTGCTTTTAGGTCTGAAGATTTCTCTCTGTTAACGACGACAGCCACGCAGGATTAGCCGAGAGGTCTGGGGCGCTGCAGTCATGGACAGTGCGGCTGGTCCCGGCGGAGGTTCGAGTCCTCCCTCGGGCATGGGTGTGTGTGTTTGTCCTTAGGATAATTTAGGTTAAGTAGTGTGTAAGCTTAGGAACTGATGACCTTAGCAGTTAAGTCCCATAAGATTTCACACACATTTGAACATAACAACGACATGTTGTGCTCTGTTTCCTAGGACTGTCTGAATTGAATTCCAAAGCTAGGCCGATATTCTATCAGCTCGTATTTTCCATACTTAACTTTCATAGCTTCTGTAGTTAGGGCCAAGTAGCAGTGTAAGAACATCCCAATACGGTGTGGATTCGCTTTCAACCGAGAGAATGCTCCTTCAAGGATATGCGCCACATGCGGTAATATAACAAACGTCCCGTAAGGTATGCGGCAGTAAATCGAGCACTCTCGTTGCCGTGGCAACAGAGCGCGGGAGAGCGCGCAGGCACGGGGGGAAGCGGCAGCCGCCGAAGCACGCGGCACGCCCGCTCGCTCAGGTCGGAAAGGAGCGAACCGCGGCATAAAGCTTGATAAGCCGGCCGTAATACACAGCGGGAGGCCGCGAGATGAGGCCGCCCGGCGGGCTTAACTATGACAAATGGCCGGCGCAGTTACCGCTTTATCCATTTGCGGAATAAGAAGGAACGGCCGCGCCGCCTCCCGCCCAGCAGCAGGGGCACGCCGCGCGATACGAAAGAGAGCAGCGCCGATCGGCCGGGAACTTGTCGGAAATTTAATATTGATGAAATTACAGGGCCGCCCAACTTTGTCTCCGCCTTTGCCGGGAAATGCACAAAATGCCAGCTAGCTGGCGCTCTGTTATTCCGCGCGCGTATTCCGATCGGAAACGTCGCATTCCTCCCTGCCTCCCTCCCTCCTTCCTTCCTTCCTCCATCGGTGCTGCGGGAAATTTCGCCTCTTAGACAAACACACGTACTTGGCCCACTCTCCTCGAGGTTTCGTGCCGGCGTAAAAATGAGGTACAGAGACGAAATATAAATATACTTGTTCCAGACTGGAGTAGATCTTGCAGCGCCAACTTCTTCCTAAACCGGCGGAACACCATCAAGAGCTTTGTATCGTGCGATGAACTGTGTTTGTGTTAACACAGCCGGCTGGTGTGGCCGAGCGGTTCTAGGCGCTACAGTCTGGAACCGCGCGACCGCTATGGTCGCAGGTTCGAATCCTGCCTCGGGCATGGATGTATGTGATGTCCTTAGGTTAGTTAGGTTTAAGGAGTTCTAAGTCTAGAAGACTGATGACCTCAGATGTTAAGTCCCATAGTGCTTAGAGCCATTTCAACCATTTGTGTTAACACAGCCGTAAGATACAGCAAAACAAAGCTCTCTGAGGCATATTGGATCCTTCTTTCCCACGGGTGTATCACCAAGTTGATTTATGTTTGGCTTACCACGAACTACTTCATGTGCAATGGCGATTTTCGCCAACAGATGAAGTCGTCGACATGTATAGTCCATTTAGTGTTTTGCTTGCCAGCGACATCATGGAGTGTTTCGAAAGACTGGCACGGACTTAAGGAACATTGTAAATTGTGATACAGATGAGCTTGACACCTTCGTGATGTGGAGCTGTGGTTAGGAACGGCTCGACGACTTCCTAAGAGGTCTCAACAGTCTCCATGCCAGCATTAAATTAACTATGGAACAGGAAAAGGATCCACAACTACCATATTTGATTGCGCCACCTGGGCAATTGCGTGTATGACTTTCAAGTCATCACCCAAGCCAGAAAATAAGGATGGTTAGTAGCCTCGCAACGTATGTGCGATGGATACACGAGCCACAGTATCTCAGATGCGCGAGAAGTGGCACATAGAGTGCCTCCTGAAGAACAGTCGCTACTACACCAGCGATATGAGAAGTGTCACGAAACCAAACACCACTGAAGAGACACATCAAATGAAGAAGGGTCGAGCACGGCATTTACGCCGTACATCCCAAATGTGAGAGACAGACTCGACCGAATATTGCACAAACGGGGCGTAAAGACTATTTACAGGGCCACCAAGAAGAGCGTAGAGTATCTCAGGTCGCAATATCGGGGGTGTACAACATACCGTGTACATGTGCAAAAGTCAATATTGGAATGATCCATCAGTTCATTAAGAACAGGATCATCCAACAAGAACGGTATTGCAGGTTTGAACAGGTGGAAAAATTGCCTGTAGTGGAACGTGTACTGTTTGAGATAAATCGCCTAATTAAATTTGCCGACACGTAGGTTGTCGCTGTCAAAAAAGTGCTGTGGGCGCCCTTTTGCTCAGGGAAACCTTCATAAACCGTCATAAACATGACGGTTTTGATAAGAAAAAAGAATCCCTCCCGCTAAACGAATCTTGGATTCCCGTGCTTCAACGAACGACCGTTGCAGGCAATAATGGATGAACAACAGCAATTACGACCAGGGCGTTAGCGTGGTGATCTGTTCCAGCCCACCACCACAATGAAGACCGAATCTCTCAATGGTAAACATTCGTGCTGCAATAACGTCAGAGAATCCACTAAACGATCATCGGCAGCAGACTGCGAAACGAGAATGAACAAGAACCACGTCATGAGCTGCCGCGAATTCTGAACAGTTCTACGAAACACAGTTAGGCTGTTTTCGCACGAGAGCAGCTATCATCGGCAACTTGTTGCTGTCGACACTTGACACACTGAAAAGGTCTGCTACACAGCCGGGCGACTTCCTATCCCAAGCCACTTCCAGCAACAGACGACCACAAGTGCGTCTGTCATTGTGTTTCATATGGGCCAGCTTTCTGGTATTCGTCAAGTACAAAAGAAGGAAAATAAAACAATGGTTACGTCATAACAACAAATTTCGTGAAACAAAGAAAAACTTCATTTTTTTATCAACAACAGAAGGGCGACTCAGATATGTTCTTCAGCTATTTATGAATACTTGCAGTCTCCTTACAAGAACTACTGAACAGCATTATATTTCGGTTGCTGCAGAAGATTGTTCTGCATTCACACGAAAATTCTCCTCCCACGATTTTGTTTCTTATAAAGAGAATAAAGTAATTTAATCATGGCGTACAATGGTTTCACCAATTTGGCTTACAGTGAGTTGACAAATACCAGTTGTCGTGAACAGAGGAAGATACATTGTCTCTTCAAAGATAAACAGTAACCATGCCGTACAATAATTTCGCTGCGTAAGACGTAAAATGACTCGACACATGCTAATAGTCGAGAACGGACGAACATACGCTTCCTCTTCCAGGATAAACAGTAATTTCAAAGTGTTATCTACAGTTCAGAAAAAAATTGTTAAATGGCTCTGAGCACTATGGGACTTAACATCTGAGGTCATCAGTCCCCTAGAACTTAGAACTACTTAAACATAACTAACCTAAGTTCATTAGTCTCCTATTCATCCCCCCTCCCCCCCACACACACACACCAGGACGGAACCAGTGTCTAGAGAAAAATCTATTCACAAGTGTGAGGAAGTGTTCTAGATGTATCGGAGGTGGACATGGATACCAGCCCAGTGTACGTCTAGTGGGATGTGGGAAACCACCTTAAAAACCACATCCAGGCTGTCTGTCACACCAGCCCTCGTTATTAATCTGCCGGGCCGATTAAAGCCGAGGCCGGCGTGGCTTTCAATCCTGGAAGGGAGCATTTAACGTGCACGGTTATCAGGCGGGTAGATACAATGTAGATTTATCTGCCTTTGTCCCGCATCTGCACAGGGCTGGCATGATTGTTGACGGATTTCGCAGGGTTAATTTGAGGAGTGGCCATATGCCCTTCCTGTTGACTCCCCTCCACTCCGCCACTGAGATACAATAGAATATGTGTCCCTCTGTAAGTAATGTGAAAGTGAGCGAAAGTTTTCTAAATGTTTTGAATCGAGAAAATGACGCGGGTCGTGAGTACCAGCTCGGTATTCACGTAGTGGGATGTGAGAAACCGGCTAAAAACCACTTCCAGGCTGGCCGGCGCACTGACCGTCGTCGTCAATTCGCCGGACGGATTCGATCTGGGGCCGGTGCATCTTTCCGCCCTAGAAATGGCGCTTTAACACGTGCGCCTGTCTGGGCTATATGCACAGATAAATGGGGGTAAGAAATCAAACAAACAGACAGCGACTCTTCCACACTAAACTACTCAAGTATATCCTAAACAACCTCGGAAATTTTGTCGGTGTTGTTCGGGTTCACCCCATATATGTGGTGCAACACTTTCTTTGAACAGAATAGAAAGCGAGAGAGTATCGTCAGCCTGATTTACAGACGACGTGGTGAACGGGATTGCTCGTGAGAAGACTGGGCATAACAAGTGGAGGCGGAATGAGAGCGGAGCAGGGCGCCGCGTGGCGAAAACGGGTGGCGCGGAAGCTGGCGGCAGGCGGGTTGCGGGCTGCGGCACTTGCAGGCGCCTGCGACTGCGACTGCGGCTGCGCCCGCGGCGCGATAAAGGCGGCGCAGATAAGTTGCTATTGTGGCGACCGTGATAGGCGCCGAGCGTCGGCGCAAACTGGCGATTATTTTTAAGGGCCTTGCAGGGGCTGCCCCGCTCTCCGTCCGAGGAGATTCTGGGCACAGCGCGAGAGACCCTCAAAACGACAACCTCCTCCGAAAGAGGGTGAAATTACGGCTTTGTAGGCAGTGCAACATTAGTGTCATCGATTTTGCTTTCTCTCTCTCTCTCTCTCTCTCTCTCTCTCTCTGTATTTATTTCATTCTGTAGTTGAATCCACGGTTATTAGAATACACGGTAGGGACTGAAGCGTTGCTGAGATGTTTAAAAAAATTCTCAGTAAGTCACACAATATGAACAGACTATGAATATTAAGAAATTTTAGATAACTTGAATGCAGTGACGAGAAAGAGAAAGGTCCAATGGCGATGAGTAAAAGGTTGTCTGACGGCACAGTACAACAAAGCTCTTACTTGATAACGTTAGTGAGAATGAGGAAATTTTCGGCAAATAAATGTTAGGGTGGTTCCGCTTTGTAGTAATAAATAAGAAAGAACACGTGAAGTGTGCTTTCACTATACTACCGAAAAATTCGCCCTCAATCTTTTTTGCTCTGTCCACCGAAAAAGTAGAGAAATTTATATAACGTTATAATCATTACACAGGAAACGAGGAAGGTAAGGCGTTTTCAAGGAAATCCGTTTTGTATCAAAATTACAATATAATCTCTTTCGACACAGGACAGGATATGCTACTTAATGTCCACAGCTCGATATGAGATAGAGAAAAGCGCAGATACGCGGAAGAAAAAAAAGGAAGATAGCTAATTTCGTTTGTTAAAAAATTAATAGCATGACATCTCGATACCTATAATGGTGCGGCCCATTAATTATGGTCTGTGGCCACTGCATAACACATTTATTACTCTGAAAATTTAGGTTATTTCGTAAGATAAAAAAAGAAAAACTTTGGTTATTTCGTTAGATAAGAAAAGAAAAACTATCATTTTCGGAATAAACGTAAAATCACATACAGGTATTCGAGTGCCTGATACGTATATTTCCCATAGCAACATAGGTAATGTTTTAAGATCATGGGCATGGTCTTAGTTGCAAGCTCGTATGCAAGCGTTCAGTAGCCCGCTGAACCTGTTTCGTTGCCATTCTGTTTTTGAGTGAATACAAGGTTCTTTATGGGAGAGTGTGTTCTTATCAACGACTGATGACTAAGAGAAGAGATACACTATAGTTAGTTCAGCTGTGTATTGAGCGGTTCTGAATATCTCGTATTGTTTTCAGCGAAAAATAATGGTTACCTGTACGATCGCGAGTTGTACTGACCGCTTCAGGCTACGAAAAAAGTACATTTTTCAGTGAGGAACTGGCTTCAGACAAGTTCAAGAGCATCTTTACTTAAATAAACTGAACGGATTATGGAATTCATTTTGAAATGGAAAGAGAATTTCGACTGTTTCACAGTAATTTCACTGGCGGAATCCCATAAGTTATTATAATATTAATAATTAGTAATATTAATATTAAATAATAAATTAATAATATTAATAATAAACATTAAATATCCAAGAATGAAAGACTTCAGTGTGATGTGTTTCGTAACGACACGTATTTTCATCAGATTGAAAGGCAATAATTGTATGAAGTGGATTACGAAGCAAACAGATCAGATTTCTCAGACTGCGAATGGACGTGAAGGTAGAAGAAAAATCAACGTTTCAGTATTTAGTAAAGAAGGAAAACCCCTCAAGATGAGAAACAGCAAAAGCAATAAGCGAACAAAGACAAAAAGTGAAGAAAATGAAAAACACTATAGCTAGATTTTAGAGAATAACAGTCTTTTAGGTATTTCTTAAACAAAATTTTATATAGAGACAAAGTTCTGAATAAAGGCAAATTTGTTTCTTTATTTAACTAATATATAACTTAATAATAATAATACAGTATAACATGAAAAATTCTAACTGTATTCCCAGTTGTATACGAGTTAAACTGCCCATAAGCCCCAACACACACACACACGAGTTAAACTTGTGTGCCTATAAGCTTCTATGCGTTGCAGTAAGACGAAAGAGTCTGTGGAGACATCACCGCTTGCAGCGCATTTGCGCGTGAGACTGTGTGCTCTTGTAACCGCGTGTAAACCCTTCCTACAGTCCCTTTGTCGCAGTATATGAGCTGTCAGCTCTGTTATAGTGACAGCTTCCAGAGGTCATATTGAAGTTACTTGCCTGTTTACGGAGCTCTAGCAAGCCTGGGGTACCTGTAAGACAGATTCTTCGTACCAGAAAACAGGAAGAGATACGGTATTAGCTCTGCCGTGTATCGACGACGCCGACATCTTACTCTTCTTGACTTACCACTTAAAGCTAGCCAAAGGTTCTAGCACAGAAAGGGAACCAATACTGTAGAACCTGGTGTATTATAGAACAGCGCTGCTTGAGCCCCACTTAAATAGTTCGAGAAATCTCGGGTTCTGCTCGAAATTTCAATCACCCCATTATCTAACGATTTCTGTTGGTACTGTCTCCACGGTAGGTCTTATCGTTGTAATTTATTCTCCCGATCACAACTACAGTTTGTTTAATATCATTATTTCGTTTATTATGCATTTAATGCTCAATTACTTTTCTTTCTTCTTTCATTTGAAAGTTACCACTGTGTTTTCAAGTAGAATAAGAGCTGGTAACATGTTCAAGTAATATTTTCTGAAGGAGAAAGTTTTTACCCTTTTTAGCTTTACCTGAAAATCACCTAACAGATTTATATATTCATCCGTGCAGCATGAGAATTATAGCTGCAGATTTGTTCAAATACAATATTAGTTCTACAATTCTAGAACCTCATGAAATTTACCTATATCTGTCAAGCAATTGTTAATTTTTAAGAGAGCTAAAGCTTGTTGTTGTGGATGGTTTGTTCTCTCTGTGTCACTGTCCAAGTCAAATGTCATGTAATTGCTCGAACAGCGCTCGATACCGTATCGACCACTGATCTGTATCGCAAAATTCCGAGCTCCTTCGAATGTATTGTTTGCCCAGCCCTACTATACAAACATTGATTTATTTGCTGTATATAAATACTGATTTATTTTCCCTCAGTAATGTTTCTTAAAAGTAAAACAAGGTTAGTGATGAGCATAATGAGGTGGCGCCTGCAGGTTTCTTGCCTTATACCCGGATTATCTCCAATAGGATTGACGGTATTCTGAAGAAATAGTGTGCGAGGTGTGGTTTTCAGCCATAATTTATGATTAGCGCTCTTTTAGAATCTGTAAAGGATGGTATTCGTTTGCGCAAGGCGGTTGAGCAGTTGTGGCACTCCATATGTCGATTGGCCATAAAAACAGCGGAGGATCGATGTATAGAGCGTAAGCGTTGCATACACATGCTTACAAGAGACAGAAGAGTCTCCGACTACAGAATACTGATTTCGTAATATCCTACAGCTATAACAACACAGAGACTCTGGAGTGTGATTCCAGTTACTGGGATAGGAATACTAAAGAAGCTGCTAAGATTGAACTAGCAAGTGAGCTTATAAACAGAAACCTTTTCTGCCTAAATTCTGTTTGGTATCCTGCTCTCTCCTTGATCATGTACGATAGGGACAGACTTAGCGCTCTTCGCTCATCTGTTGTTGGTTAATGTTTCACTACAGATAGCGTCTGATTTCGGTCGTCTTTGGTTGCATTGTGGTGCAAGCTGTGTTTTATGTATGTTGTCTACCTTCGTAAGCCCTTTTTCGCTTTTCTGTCGACGCGCCCCATCCATCGAGGACTTACATTGCCAGGCACATTGACTTCTCATTGTAGCTCTCCAAACTCTATTCAGTGGTTTTCATCCTTTACTAATTATTGAAACATTGATTCTTCTTCTACATTCATGTCCATTATCTGTCTGAGCAATTTGATATAGTTGCTTCATAATCCACTTCATACTGCCTTTGTCCAACTTAAATTCTGCATGTACATCATTATACGCAGTATTCGTAATAGGCTGCATTGAATGATGAATCCAAAGGAGCTTGATCGGAATACGAACTAGAATTATAATGTGGTTGAATGTAGCAAATGACTAAAGCATACGTCAACAAGAAAGTGTCACGTAATATTTTATATGTATTTATTGTTGATAGCTTACAGTTCAGCTAACCTCTCTTTGCAGTAACAATGACACGATCACTTTCTGCAAGCTTCTTTAAAGCGATATTTACTTCAGCAAATTCTTCAGTGATTTCGGATAACTTTAGAAAGTCCATAGCTTTTAAAAGACGCTCTTTAACATTCGTTGAAAACCACTCACCGTGAATTTAAGACTCCAATAGACTTGCATTCCTTGCTCTTACAAGCGATTCTGCTACCCCGTATGCAGTATGAATTTGCAGATATATGGATATTTGGTTTCAATTACTATGTTTTCTAAAATCGGAAAACGGATATTCGGTAAGTGTCTGGGCTCCTTAAATCCACACACATTTTCGGTTTTAGCACCAACTATTCAGTAGTGTCGCTTTCGCTCTCTTCTTAATCGGCTTTCAAATTGATATCGTCTACAAAATTATTCATTAGTTTCCTCATCCCCGTTACCTCTTTCATTCCTACCAGCCTCATTATCTTATACCCGGTCAGTCATAAACGAGGAAAAATATGTCATAAATTCGTTTTCAGCATGTTCCTATGTCAATACATGACAATGCAATTGAATGGTAAAAGTCTGGAAATATGAAGTGGGCTTTTGGGTGTTACTGTGCGCCGACATTGGCCAAGGGGACAGATCGGCAACAGGGCACAACATGCGAGTGTTGCAGGTAGTCTAGCCGCTCACGAGAAGGCGAGGCATGCGGCGTCAAGCGACGGTCTGCATGCCACTGCGAGCAATGGCAGCGCCCACATCTATCTCGTACCGGTTACGCTGGCCGGTATTATGTGTCGTGGCTAGTTGGCATAGGGAAAGGAACGTGAGGAGAAGCTGCACTACTGTACATGCATATTTTATAATTTGGTTTTTGTGTACCAGACTTAGTTTTAAGAAACGAGTACATAGATGCAGCATACAAAATACAACTGCACAGGTATGTGGCAGTTAATACAAACGAATACAATACAGCTGTACAAATCGAAACTAACATAGAAACACATGACCAGAAGCTGCAATGGCGGTTTATAAGTACTGTTCGAAATGACAGTCACGATGTGTGTGGCAAAGTTGAACTCTTCGCAGGAAGGTTTGCTGAACACTATCCAACATGTCTGTATCTCTTTGCGTAATAGCACAGGCATGTTGTATTCTGCGTTGAATGGTGCTGACATCAACATCCTCTCCTTCATAAATCACAGATTTCAGATGGCCTCACAAAAAGAAATCCAGTGGATTCAGGTCTGGCGATCTTGCTGGCCATGCTACAGGGCCTCCAAGACCGATACATTTCGAAGGTATGGCGTTGTCCAGGTGGCGTCGCATTGTGCCGCTGAAGCGAGCGGGGGCACCATCATGCATGTACCACAGATTCATACGAGAGGCCAAACTAACGTCTTCCAACAATTCCGGTAATGTAGCGTACAGGAAACGCAGATACCGCTCTCCTGTAAACCTTTGTGGTAGCACATGTGGCCCTATGAGATGGTGAACAATAATACCACACCAGATGTTGACACCGCATCGTTGTTGGTACCCTCGTATCACTGTGCTGTGGGGGTTTTCTTCCCCCCACTCGTGCCAATTACGTGAATTCTCTACACCCTCCTTCGTGAAATAGGCTTCGTCGGTTAACAGTATTGTTCGTGAAAAATGCCGATCGCGGATCTGACACCATAGGATAAAGTTTCAGAAGTCCAGCCTCCTGTGGTAGTCTTCTGGCAATGATGCCTGTACCTTCTGCATGCGAAAGGGATGGTAATGGTTTCTATGGAGTACTCGCATAACAGTAGATTGTGACATTCCTACCGCAGTGGTGAGAGATCTGGTTCTTATTGTTCGGTTCTCCGCAACAGTTTGTAACACTTTTTCTTCGCCATCCCCACTGTACGTCGACGGTCGGCCACGACCAATAAATCATGGATGTGCTACACATGCACCGTACTCCCTCAAGCGCCTGTCCACAGAGTAAAACGTTTTTGCGCCGTCCAGGTAACCTCTCGTGATACAGTTGCCTTGCAACTTCAGCTCTTCCATCTGCAAGCCCGTAGGTGGGGTGGATGTCGACGTATTCCTCGTTTGTGAATCTTGCCATGGTACTGTAGTAAGACTGCGACGCGGCCGCTAGCAGCTGTCGACACAGCGAGTATCGGGCAGAGCGAGCAGCGCAGAGGTGTTGTAAACATATCATGCAGGCCGCGGTTTTACTTCCGCCGTTGACCACTCTTTCCGATTACAGGACACACATTCCCTAACATGGGACAGTACACTCCGTTACCGCCGGCAACGTGTGATTCAAAAGTTCCCGTTCAATGGTTAATAGGTGTTTTTGCTTAACGTACACAGTACACCGAAGAGAATGGAATTAACAACGGTGCGTCATGTGTTACGTATAGCAGCATGCGGTCCTCGACATATTTTTTTCTCATTTATGACTCATCCTGTATAATGCGTCAGCTATTAAAAAATTCGAACACTTGACATCACCGCGTTCATAACCTAGGTGTCTAGCGCGCCAAAACAAACAAAAAATTGTCGTATCCTTTACTGATGTTTCTTGTTCCTGGCACACGGTCGTGTTTCCTCCTATATCTCAATGTATTTTGTATCACAGTCACAGCAACCGTATACCAAGCCAAGCAGTAATTTGTATGAACAGAGGTTGAACAAAAATATGGAAACACCAAAACTACAAGACATTACCACGCCCAGTGCGGTTTAGGAAAACCGTTCGCAGTCAAAACAGCTTCCAGTAGTCTCGGAATGGATAAATGCAGGCCATATCTGGTTTTCAAGGGAGTCTTATACCATTCTCCCTGCAAAATAGTGGCAAGGTCAGGTAGCAATAATGGAGGGGGTTAGCGATCGCATACCCTTCGATCACGCACCCTCCTTTCCAAAGTAGACCACAAAGGCTCTATAGTATTGAGATCTGACAATTGATGACAATTGATGTGACAATTGATTTACGTGCTCACAAAAACAGTCCTGGACGATCGAACTGTGTGAACAGGGATCCTGTCGTCTTGGAACATAGCAACAGTAATGGGGGACAAATATTGTACCATGGAAAGGACCTGATAAACCAAAACAGTCTACAATCCTTGACAGTAACGTGACTTTCAGAGCAACCCTGGCGCTCATGGAGTACCATGATACGGCTGCTCAAATCATCACCCAACCTTTGCCGTGTTTCACTCTTGGGACGTAAACTGGACCAGATGTTGGAAACAGTGTGCAACAATACTCATTAGACCAACGTACTGTCTTCCATTTCTCCATAGTACAGGCTTTACGGCTCCGCACTACGTTTTCCTGTTGCAAGCATTTACATCACTGGTGTATGGTTTGAAATTCCACTTCTCCCTGTAACTCCCAGCTCATGGAACTCACTTCGTGTTGTGCTGATGCTGATATGAACCGCTAGTGTAGCACTCAGTTTCTCTCTGATTTTTGCCGCTGTTGCCCAGTTATTATTTTTCGTTAAAATCCTCTTCAATGACTGTCTGTCACTCAACATACACTTTCATCTGCGTTGTGACTTAGTGGATGATGTTTCTCCGCTTTGTCTGTAAGCAGCATAAGTTTTCGATAAGGTGCCTCTTGAAACACGCACCACTTCATCTCACTTGGTTACGAAAACACTAACAGTTTGCCCACATTCGAGTTCCCATATCTCCGACATAATGCACTGGCAACTACACAGAACACTGTTCTGACCGCGAGTGACGCTTGCAACGTATTGAGGACATTGTACAGGAGCCTGTAGTGGTCAGTTACAACAGCGCAACTGCAGGCTTAGCTAGTATCTCTGCTTATGCTGAAGCAGGCATTTCTCGCGGTGTTTCTGTATTTTTGTCCAATCCTTGTATGTAATGTTCGTTATCATTTGCTTGCAGTAGGTGCGCATATCTGGAGGCGCTCTTACTATTCACGAACGTATCTTCTGAAGAGCGCCAACACGTAGACATGTCTCTGCAATTCCCTTGGGATCACAGTGCGGGCAATGGTAATAAAATTTTAACTATCACCTCCAAATATCAGGATATGATCACGAAACTTCGTGATGTTTTCAATGGTTCTCTCAATGCTCTCTTCAATGCAATGCATTTTCTCAACGATTGATGGCTCGGAGGAGATCTTTGTTGTGGGAGCCTGCATTTGGCTGTTCAGGAAACGCTCCCGTTTTATAATCATCCTTCTGGAAATGTCTGATATGCAGTGGTTTCTTCATCTGAGGGAATAAGAAGCAGTTACTACTGGGTACCATATCAGGAGAACACGGGGGCTGTGGCAAAATTGATAGCGGCAAGCAGTAGCATGTGAGACTGCGTCCTATGCTGAATGATCTGGGGCATTGTCCTGGAGCAAACAACGCTCCATAGGACAGCTTCCCGTGAGGATTCGACTCGACAGACTCCCGTAACATCATGAAATTTCGATAGTATGTTCTTGTCGCCCCTTACGAGGACAATCTGTTAGCATCACGTCGTGGCAGTCGTAGAAAACAATCAGCATAACCTTTTTCGGGGACGATGAGTCAACAGGTTTCCACTGCTTGATGAGCTCCTTTGTCTCAAGGTCATATTGATACAACCTCCAGCCCACCATGGTGATGGGGTGTATAGAAAAGACATCATGATTGGCCTGATAACTGCAACATTTCCGCTCCTGTCTCGCTTCGATGGACTTTTTGAATGTTTGCGCGCAGTCGCGGAACCCAGGGGGCATGCCAAATGTTGTACACTGATCCAACGTTGACTTTGACTTTCACCATTGTGGCCCAGTTAGAGCATCAGGACCTCGACTTCTCTTTCGATTCCTGGTTCTCCACAGACAGATGGTCTGCCATTTCGTTCCTTGTCGTTCATATTCTATTAACCACACGGTAACCGTCTGCTTCACTCATAGTAAATGATGGTGCACTGATGTCGTACACTTCCTGCAACTCAGCACGAATTGTTACATCGTTGTGTCCCTTCAGATGCAGAATTACCGCCCAATCCTTCACTTTAAAATATGGTGCGTATTTTTTTTTACTCTTCTAGTGTCGTGTAACGGTACTGTGGCGCGAGAATCTCGATATCTGTAAGGACTGCAGACATTTGCCTGAAAAAATACAGATAATTAATTAAAATTTTCACTTTTACGAGGTGAGAATTAAAAAATTATGATTACTCCTCGTATCAGCACATTGTATTTGCTTATGTGACGGAACCGTATTCACTGTGTGATTCTGTTACGCACTTCATTTGGTTTGCTTGTCAGTAAAGCTTTAGTTTTACGTGTGCACTCTTGAAGAACATGTACGTTGAGATATCTTCCTTGTATTCACATTATCCAAACAACTGAAGGCGTGGGAAATGTCTAGCTTTGAGGTATCTATTTGGCAGCCATATGTAGAGAATTAGAATCATTTGTTGTAGTCCAGTTACGTGTGGTTTGTGAGCGCGGAAATTGAGCGACAAAGATTTAAAGTGAATACTGAAGTAATTAAGAAACGTTGGTATTGTGTGGCTTTAATGTGCAGAAGTGTAATTAAGGGACGATTAGAAAGTTTTCAGTTGAAAGTGCTGAGCAGAGTGTTTAAGAATCAATCAGGGCTCCAAACGGTTGCGCGAAGTAGTTTGCTCACATCGTAATTAAAACTACTGAGTGACCTGGAGTGTCTGCTGACATGAGCCAGATTCAGCACGCTTCTAACCAGTTGACACTAGGAGTGTATCGATGTGGGAATGCTCTTTATGCAGTGGATGATCGCAGGAAGGCGACCAGCTAAGAGTGGGACCCAATTGAGCAGCATCGACCCCATCGCCTCACTGACAGCGCGTCAAGAAGTATTAAAAACTGTTCTATCCACGAGATGCAGCTACGCAGTAATGAATGTTAGCAGCGGCAGATTGATTTCACAACTGTTCACTTTCAAATAGATTGTCTTCAGTTTGGATGATGTTTTGTTTTCCTTCACAATAAATTTTTACCTTTTTTTAAAAAAAAAATTAGTCTCATTTATTGATTCCCTGCTCTTCTTGAACCTGAGCCCACAGTCGATGAAATATATTTTTTTGATAAATTGCAAAAACCTGCTAAGCCTTAAATTTAAATCTAAGATTAAAAATATTCGACAAATTCGAGCTGACGGGAAAAACAACCCGTACAAAGGAAAGGGCAAAATACAAAAGATTAAAAGGCAAGAAGGTGAATCATCATTGTTGAAGTATTTATGGTCTGTTATGGTTAGAAAATTTAAAAAGGGAAATGGATAGGTTAAAGTTGGATATAGTGGGAATTAGTGAAGTTCGGCGGCAGGCGGAACAAGACTTTTGGCCAGGTGAATATAGGGTTATAAATAAAAAATCAAATAGGGCTAATGCAGGAGTAAGTTTAATAATGAGTAAAGCAATAGGAGTGCGGGTAAGCTACTACAAACAGCACAGTTAACGCATTGTTGTGGCCAAGATAGACACGAAGCCCACGCCTACGACAGTAGTACAAGTCTATATACCTACTAGCTCTGCAGATGACGAAGAAATTGAAGAAACGTATGATGACATAAAAGAAATTATTCAGATAGTGAAGGAAGACGAAAATTTAATAGTCATGGGTGACTGGAATTCGACAGTAGGAAAAGGAAGAGAAGGAAACGTAGTAGGTGAATATGGATTGGGGCTAAGAAATGAAAGAGGAAGCCGCCTGATAGAATTTTGCACAGAGCACAACTTAATCATAGCTAACACTTGGTTCAAGAATCATGAAAGAAGGTTGTATACATGGAAGAACCCTGGAGACACTAAAAGGTTTCAGATAGATTATATAATGGTAAGACAGAGATTTAGGAACCAGGTTTTAAATTGTAAGACATTTCCAAGCGCAGATGTGGGCTCTGACCACAATCTATTGGTTATGAACTGCGGATTAAAACTGGAGAAACTGCAAAAAGGTGGGAATTTAAGGAGATGGGACCTCGATCAACTGAAAGAACCAGAGGTTGTACAGAGTTTCAGAGAGAGCATAAGGGAACAATTGACAAGAATGGGGGAAAGAAATACAGTAGAAGAAGAATGAGTAGCTTTGAGGGATGAAGTAGTGAAGGCAGCAGAGGATCAAGTAGGTAAAAAGACGAGGGCTAGTAGAAATCCTTGGGTGACAGAAGAAATATTGAATTTAATTGACGAAAGGAGAAAATATAAAAATGCAGTAAATGAAGCAGGCAAAAAGGAATACAAACGTCTCAAAAATGAGGTCGACAGGAAGTGCAAAATGGCTAAGCAGGCATTGCTAGAGGACAACTGTAAGGATGTAGAGGCTTATCTCGCTAGGGGTAAGATAGATACTGCCTACAGGAAAATTAAAGAGACCTTTGGAGAAAGGAGAACCACTTGTACGAATATCAAGAGCTCAGATGGAAACCCGGTTCTAGGCAATGAAGGGAAAGCAGAAAGGTGGAAGGAGTATATAGAGGGTCTATACAAGGGCGATGTACTTGAGGGCAATGTTATAGAAATGGAAGAGGATGTAGATGAAGATGAAATGGGAGATATCATACTGCGTGAAGAGTTTGATTGAGCGCTGAAAGACCTAAGTCGAAACAAAGCCCCGGGAGTAGACAACATTCCATTAGAACTACTAACAGGCTTAGGAGAGCCAGTCCTGACAAGACTTTACCATCTGGTGAGCAAAATGTATGAGACAGGCGAAATACCCTCAGACTTCAAGAAGAATATAATAATTCCAATTCCAAAGAAAGCAGGCGTTGACAGATGTGAAAATTACCGAACTATCAGTTTAATAAGTCACGGCTGCAAAATACTAACGCGAATTCTTCACAGACGAATGGAAAATCTGGTAGAAGCCGACCTCGGGGAAGATCAGTTTGGATTCCGTAGATATATGGGAACACGTGAGGCAATACTGATCCTACGACTTATTTTAGAAACTAGATTAAGAAATGGCAAACCTACGTTTCTAGCATTTGTAGACTTGGAGAAAGCTTTTAACAATGTTGACTGGAATACTCTCTTTCAAATTCTGAAGGTGGCAGGTGTAAAATACAGGCAGCGAAAGGCTATTTACAATTTGTGCAGAAACCAGATGCCAGTTATAAGAGTCGAGGGACATGAAAGGGAAGCAGTGGTTGGGAAGGGAGTGAGACAGGGTTGTAGCCTCTCCCCGATGTTGTTCAATCTGTATATTGAGCAAGCAGTAAAGGAAACAAAAGAAAAATTCGGAGTAGGTGTTAAAATCCATGGAGAAGAAATAAAAACTTTGAGGTTCGCCGATGACATTGTAATTCTGTCAGAGACAGCAAAGGACTTAGAAGAGCAGTTGAACGGAATGGACAGTGTCTTGAAAGGAGGATATAAGATGAACATCAACAAAAACAAAACGAGGATAATGGAATGTAGTCGAATTAAGTCGGGTGATGCTGAGGGAATTAGATTAGGAAATGAAACACTTAAAGAAGTAAAGGAGTTTTGCTATTTGGGGAGCAAAATAACTAATGATGGTCGAAGTAGAGAGGATATAAAATGTAGACTGGCAATGGCAAGGAAAGCGTTTCTGAAGAAGAGAAATTTGTTAACATCAAGTATAGATTTAAGTGTCAGGAAGTCGTTTCTGAAAGTATTTGTATGGAGTGTAGCCATGTACGGAAGTGAAACATGGACGATAAATAGTTTGGACAAGAAGAGAATAGAAGCTTTCGAAATGTGGTGCTACAGAAGAATGCTGAAGATTAGATGGATAGATCACATACCTAATGAGGAGGTATTGAATAGAATTGGGGAGAAGAGGAGTTTGTGGCACAACTTGACTAGAAGAAGGGATTGGTTGGTAGGACATCTTCTGAGGCATCAAGGGATTACCAATTTAGTATTGGAGGGCAGCGTGGAGGGTAAAAATCGTAGAGGGGGACCAAGAGATGAATACACTAAGCAGATTCAGAAGGATGTAGGCTGCAGTACGTACTGGGAGATGAAAAAGCTTGCACAGGATAGAGTAGCATGGAGTAGCATGGAGAGCTGCATCAAACCAGTTTCAAGACTGAAGACCACAACAACAACATGGTGTCCCTTCCTCCTACCATTTTTTTAATATTCGTGTTGACCAACTACGATCGCGTAACAACTTCAGTTCCTCTTCTTCTTTCCCACTTTTCCAGTACTCCTTCATCTTCACGCCATATTGTCTTTTTCTTTCTTCTGTCCATATTATTCACAATATCTTATTTTTCTGACTTAAAAGTTTTCTAAAATTAGTATTTTTTTAAAAAGAAGGTTCTTTCTGTAATTTCCGTTTATTTGAGGTTGTTTCTTTCTACTTATTTCTTTATTTCTGTAAAGCACGCTACTGTCGATTTCTTTTTCCAGAAATAGAGGAATATTTGTTTCGTCAGCCTATTCTTATCCATTCGGTAGTGGTATCCAAAGAAAATTAGTTTTCACTTTGCAATTACTTTTGATTTTTTTCTATATATTTTCTTAGGTTCCATCTGTGGTTCGTTTTGCACCCATTATTTTCCTCGTAGTAATTCTTTCAAGTATCTCTGTTCTGGTCGGTTTATAGCTCATCGTTAAGTTTCTATATGCGAGTAAATATTCTGGTCCTGTCACTGTGGTATGGTATTTTAGCTTACTTCTTTATATGTGCTTCTAGTCTCATATATTTTTTTTCTAACCACATGCTCTTTCCATGTTATTAATTCTTAATCTACTCCAAATTTTTCTAGTATATTCTGCTGTACAGTTTATCCAAGATATTTAAATTTAATAACTTTCTCTATTGTGTTTCTTCAGCTAAAATATGAGCCCATTTCTGTTTGATATTTTTTCTGGACGAATTATTGAGTAACTCCTTCTGTCAGATTTTCAGAAACTATAGCAAAATCGTCTACAAAAGCCACACAGTTTATCTCAATTTCATTTGATTTCTTTCCCAGAATTATTTGTTCAGTTTTGTCATTTTGTAACTCCAGTTTCCAGAACCTCAGATTTTTTTATAAATAGTTTTTGAACTGTAAAGGTTCTGAGCCATCCCCTTGTCTAAAACCAGTTTTTATTTCAAATGGCTGAGATATCTCTCCTACGAATTTAACTTTAGATATTGTACTTGTTAGAGTTTCAAGAATGTTTTTTAAATTTGCTTTAACGTCAAATTCTTTCATTATTTAATTATTTTTACTCTCCATACAGAATGAAATGCATTCTTTAAATCAATAACTGATTTTGTTATAGGTTTGCCGGTTAACAGTCTGTAGCGGATTATTGATTTTAACTTAAAAATTTGTTCCCAGAATGAGATTTTCACTCTGCAGCGGAGTGTGCGCTGATATGAAACTTCCTGGCAGATGAAAACTGTGTGCCGGACCGAGACTCGAACTCGGGGCCTTTGCACTTCGCAGGCAAGTGAAGTACCATCTCAGCCACCCAAGAACGACTCACGTCCCCTCCTCACACCTTCACTTCTGGCAGTACCTCGTCTCCCACATTCCTAATTTCACAGAAGCTCTCCTTTAAAAATTTGTTGTGTGCAGAATCTTCCCCTTCGACAATATTCATGATACTCTCCCAGCTGTTTGTTTAAAGTACCTTCAACTCGATTCATGAAAATTTCGATAATATAAGGAGCAGAGAAATGAAAACGGGACTGACGGATAAAAGTAAGTAAACTGTTCATTACTTCAAAATCAATAGCCGTAACTGTTAATATATTCATCGCACTGGGAGACCAGGCTGTCACTGACTACCTGGAAAAATATTTGCGGCTGTCTACGGAAAGTGATTACACCCAGGCGTGCACCACTTCGTCCGAAGCAAATCGGGCCAGAATGACTCTCTGCAGGGCCCGTCCACACGTTGCCAAGTTTCGCTCGGAAATCCTTACACATTCCCAATACATTCCCGATCTCTCCCCATACAATTCACTTTTTTCCGTGAAACCATTTAGCGTCTAGTCTCACAGTGGGATAAATATATTAACAATTATGGAGATTATTTTTTAAATAATGAACAGCTTACTTACTTTTTTCCGTCTCGTTTTCATTTGACTGGCCCTTATACTTTGTATACCACTAGTGAAAGACACACTCTTCTGCAATTTTTAACATTTTGTTTGTCTCCCTTTTATGTAGCAGGTGGTTAACGCTGTTTTCTCTTCTTCTGAAATCCTTACGGTTACCCAAATGTTCTCAGAAAGCTAGGGCACCTGACTCTTATAGTGTCTGATATTGATTAATAGCATCATGAATTCGATCGCTCCATTAATTTTTGTCTCTGTCGGTGCGAAATGTCTTCTGGTATGCTGGAAATGATAATGTAGCTGTTAGAATTTCTTACAGTTTTATTTATTATTATTATTTCTTTTTACCTTTTCCTTTGCTGTATCATAGAACACCTCAATTTACGATGTTTCTTCTTCCTTTATTGCCTTTCTTTTGTTTATAGGGTGTAGGAAAATTTCCGCTACCAGTCACAATAAAGGGTTATTTATTTGTCACACGACCGGTTTCGGACATGTGCCCATCCTCAGGTGTTTATACATTCATGTATATGTTTATATTGCTGAAGGTCACTGTACAAATACAAAAAAAATTACTTGCTGGTAACTAAACAGATACAAGTGGGACAATTGTAATCGGCAAGGCAGCATTTGTCGAAAACATATCTGTACTTACATAAAGCTGAAGCATCATTATTATAGTCACGCTTTGGTGACAGTTTTTCCACTTAGTTTCAAATTATAACAAGTGTGCAACTAAGTGGAAAAACTGTCACCATAGCGTACTATAATAATGATGCTTCATCTTTATATAAGTACAGATGTATTTTCGACAAATGCTGCCTTGCCACTTGCAATTGTCCCACTTGCATCTGTCTAGTCACCAGCAAATAATTTTTTTTTGTATTTGTGCAGAGATCTCGAGCAACATAAACATGTACATGAATATATAAACACCTGAAGATAGGCACCAGCCCGAAACCGATCGTGTGACATACAAATAATTTTTTATTGTGACTGGTAGCGGAAATTTTTCTAATCCCCTATAAAGGAACAGTCACGGATTTCTACAGCATCCATTATGGATAAAATTCATTTCTTTTGTTTATTTTTCTTTTTCCTTTGGTTCGCACTTGGCAAGCATTTTTTATATTATATTTGCAATTTAGGATTTACCAGCTTTGTTCTATTACACAATTAACTGTAACCATAGGTTTCAACAATCAGAGTGTATGTATGTTCACACTGCTAGCCCCTTCTCTGGGCCAGTTCAACTGGCGAGTTGCCACATAATATATTCAAGTGCTTATAGTTGTGTACAGAAATTGGTTTCATTTTTAATTTGGTTTCCTAGTGTTTTACTATTCCATTTTTCTTTTTTTTCAGGAAGATCATCTGATATGACTTGCTAAGAAGTGTAAACCAATAATGTTACCGTTTGTGTGTCCTTACAATGGAACTGTGTTACTTCACATTGCTCGTACTGTGTTATTGAAATATAATTTGTTTCGTTTATGAATATTTAATCATTCTCATGTACAATGAGATGTAATCAACACCTCTTGAAGCTGTTGTTGTGAATTTTTCTACTGTTATTGCCATAAGTATACAAAAGAACGAGAAATGTAAATCGTCTGACTTCATTCTAATGGTATTGTACATTAATATTACGCAATGCCTAGTACTCTGCAAAAGAATTGTGGCAGCCGTTAGGCCTGAGGGGGGCCAAACCTTTTCCCTGGTCGTCCCATTATGTAAAAACCTTTTCTACAATGTCAGTGGGAGCGTCGAGATAGGATGGTGCAGGTATGGAAAAGTAGTTTACAAAATGCTTATATCACTGTTTAGCTGTGAATCGAAAATAATAAGTTACGAAAGATGGCCAACGTAGTGGTAATGTCACGCTGCTATGCAGATGCGACCAACAATTCGCAAAATATAAAACGATCGAGAACGCTATATTTTACGAATAGTAAGGTCGGTGATAGCGTCGATACAACTCTAGTCTGGCATATATAATGCAAAAATTTCGTTTACAGGTTGGTTACAGTGTTCCCTTAGAGCAGTGTCTAAAGTCTGTGTATCTTTTTGAGCAATTTAGATCATTAAGTAAAGAGTAGAAACACTGTTCAAGAGTTGAACCATAATGCCAGAAATCTGCACGTCTCGATGGCGTTTTGAATGAGTTCCTGTCTCGACGTCTCTATTTCACGCTCATGCCACATAAGCATACACGGAGGGACTGACCTTGTGGCGTCATGAATAGCTGAACTATTTCCTCTCCCATTTCGACTTTCCCACGTCCACGTCTCCCCCCTCTACTCGCCACCAACACTCCGCCTCTTGGTCCTGTGCTATTACAAAAAGGTACGAAAGTAACAAAGCTGCGAAAAAATAATCCGTCCTAGATTCGCACCTGAATTAGAGAAGCGGTCCAGACGTGTGTATCACGTTCTATTGTTTTCCGAAGTAATGGGAGTCTAATACTGGGCAATACAGTTTGTAGTGTAAATCTGTTTTTAGGGGTTCTAATATGTCCAACAATCACAACGTCTGTACAATATCTATGTGCGCCGGTGCAAAATAGTATCTGCACTTTGGGCAGTTATCTTTTTTCGTAAATGTTCAAACGCATCTTACAAATTTCAGGAATGCAAATAAACTAGTTGGAACAGTGATTTTAGTCTGATGAGTCACCTTGGTCACGAACTAATGAAACAGAAGTCATAAAATGTGCATCACATAGAGAGATCTATGTAATAGGTAAAAAATTGTATTTTTTGTGTTACTGTGTATGTAATAAAAAAAATGGTCCAAATGGATCTGAGCACTATGGGACTTAACTTCTGAGGTCATCAGTCCCCTAGAATTTAGAACTACCTAAACCTAACTAACCTAAGGACATCGCAAACATCCATGCCCGAGGCAGGATCCGAACCTGCGACCGTAGCGGTCGCGCGGTTCCAGACTGTAGCGCCTAGAACCGCTTGGCCACCACAATGTGTATGTAATACTCCACATAAATTTAGTATGTTGGAACCATTTTACGTTCTTCAATAGGGTGGTGTAGTGTAATGTATCATACATATGAGCGTAATCGTGACGAGTGACCAACAGTTTCGCAGTCGCGTAATCTCTCGCTGGTTATAAAAGTTACACTGCAGTATGGATCACGAACGTTGGTGGTTTACGAAGGCGACGCACGGATGAAGACTGTAGTGATGCTGGTTCCAAGAGACAACTGCGCATACACGTACTTTCCGTTTCAAGAAAGCGTGTATCCTGCAAATTATATCTCTCGCCCGCTTGTGTAGAATTTGTCGCTTACCACCACGGTCAACGATAACAACTCGCAACAAATCGAATAAAGATTCACTAAATAGCTCGCTACGCTCACGTTTAATGCTCGCATTAGCTACGACATTCGCAACAGAGCCTCAGGAAACTACTGAACTCTCATTGGCTGTCTGAGAGTGCGTTACTTGGGCGCTCAGAAAAAACCTAAACTTGACTACCATCATTCGTGACTCGAGTCTGACGGTACCGCTTGGCTCCATACCTAGTGAGGGGTTAGTATTACCGACCACGGAAAGATCTGGCGGCGCATCCATAAATGTACACGCAAAACGGGCAGCTAGCTAATCTCTTCGTTATCCTGAGACGATGAATCACGACGTTCATGCTCACCATTCGTTTATGAATTAATGGACCGATGTCTAGAGTTTTCTCTATAAATTGGTTCTCCGACTTTCTCACTTGATAACTGCGTTCTATACACTACCATTTGACTTTAAATCAGAAATTGATAAATCTGTATTTCTCAACATTTTTTTCACATTCATATCGACGAAAACCGAAAATCTATGATAATTAAGTAGTTTTTGGTCAGGAAAAATCAACTTCAGAGATTGTAATGACTTTATGATATCCTCAACAACTGATAACTTATTTTCCTTCGCTCCTCAGCTTTCCCTATAGATTTCCACCCTTAAAACCTTAAGAATTATCATGTTCTGGAGCTATATTTCGCATACTCTACAGCAGGCGGGTTGTGAAAAGGTATCATGAGTCTTATAACGACTTCAACCAGCAGAGCAGGATGAGCAGAAGGACTGGAAGAAAGAGGAGGACCGGTCACGTAAAAAACTGAAGGTCATCTGTTCACCGTGATTGCAGAACCATTTTCATTTTTATTTTTTAAATGGGAGAGTATGATAGTTCTGTCTTCTTAAAAGCAGCTCACCATTTTGAACTAGCATAACTGGAATATTTCAACAATCTTTGATTTTGCCTGTCATTTTTTTCAATACGTAAATAAACAAATGTCGTGCGACTCCTAGCCTGGTGGGAGCCTACCCGTTTGATGCCGCTTCGGCGGCATGCGTTGTAATTTAGCTGTTTATTTTATCAAATGGCTTTTCATTTGGCCTCACGGGATGACATCAGTAAACGATTAAAATTGCAGTCATTCGTTATGCAGAGCAATACTGATAACTTTTCACATATCGATTGGACTGAAATTCTCAGAGATCATCTGCTATGCTGTTGTGCATATAGCGATAGTTACACATCCTGCCATTAAATATTGTTGATGGTCGGAGCATAAGACTACGTTACACGTAGGTGGACATGTCATGGTACCTGCAGCTTCATCTGCACTTGCTCCACTAGTTTAGGAGTCGCAGTAACGATGTCGTCTGACACATTTCCCTTTATTTCTTACATGTTTGTCTCTGGCGCCTTGATTGTCGATTTCGCTTTCCTTATTTTACGCAAGTAGGTTCTCATTCGGCCTGACAGGACTAGGTTGGCCCCTTTTCGGACACATCCACCACAGAAAAATCGGATGATGTTTACGAGAATGAAATTTGAAACCTTCGTGTTAGTTCTCAGAATGATAACCACGATAGAAGGAGGTGGCTTTATGTTTCCCTTGTTAAGAATGATTTCCTTAATTTATTTTACATTCTATAGCTATGTAGGACACAAACAGTAGTAGTAGATTATAAACACACACTCATGCTCAAACCGAGAGTCGAGCCGCCAACCTCATCGTTACTACGCATTGGGGCAAGTTCTTTACGAGTCACCTCTCTTTATCTTACGCCCCAGAACACGACAATGAATGCTGCGTCAAGTCCCTCTCGAGTGGTCGTACGTAGCAGAGCCGACAGCGGGACAAGATCTCGTCAGGTGGCCTAGTTCTATAATAATAAGGAGTTTAGCTCCCTGTTGACGTAGATGTCATTAGGAATGGACTTGGTCGGATGTGCGACACGTCACACCCACCTCCAACTAAACAGAAATGTTCTTGCATGATTAATTCCATTGGTAGTTTTTAACCAACCTCTGAATGTACCTGACGTCTCACTTGCCATTTCCCATAAGTGAAGATCTTCTGCGTTGTGTTATGGAATAATTGGTGGGGATGATCTCACTAAAATGATGACATTACGTGAGAAATACTTCTGTACTCAAACCTTCTATTTGGAGAAACAGAAGAAGAAACTTATGAATATACAAAGATATGCGCAAACAGAATGTCGTGACTACTTTGTGCCCTCAAAATCCTGTCATCAGTGTGTACTACACAGCGCTTTTTAGTTACATACCATTCATACATTGTACACTCAGCTGTAGCTATGCACTTATTTTATGGGGAAGAAATACACCAAATATGAACACAATTTTCAAGCTGAACAAAAGAGCTGTTAAATAATGACCGAAAATACTAATCATTCTCATTGAAAATGTCTGTTCAAAAATGGCGATTTTAGCCACACTTTGTGGGTACATTTTGCAGTATATTTAGCAATCTACTGATACACAATCAACGTGGATTTAGAAAACATATTTCTTGTGAAACACAACTAGTTCCTTACTCTCACGAAGTGTTGAGTGATATTGACAAGGAATTTCAAATTGATTCCGTATTTCTAGAGTTCCAGAAGGCTTTTGACACCGTATCTCACAAGCGGCATGTAATCAAATTGCATGCTTACGGGATATAGCCTCAGTTATGTGACTGGATTCGTAATTTTCTATCAGAGAGGTCACAGTTCGTAGTAACTGACGGAAAGTCATCGATTAAGACAGAAGTGATTTCTGGAGTTCCCCAAGGTAATGTTATAGGTCCCCTGCTGTTCCTTACCTATATAAACGATTTAGGCGACAATCTCATCAGCCATCTTACGTCGTTTGCAGATGATGTTGTCCTTTATCGTGTAGTAAAGTTATTATAAGGTCAAAACAAATTGCAAAACGATTTGGAAAAGATATCTGTATGATGCGAAAATTGGCAATTGACCCTGATTAATGAAAAGTGTGAGGTGATGCACATTAGCGCTAAAAGAAATCCGTTAAACTTCTGTTACACGATAAATGAATGAGATCTGAACTAGATACCTAGGAATTACAATTACAAACAATTTAAATTGAAAAGGAGACATAGAAAATGTTGTGTGAAAGGCAAACCAAAGTTTGCGTTTTATCGGCAGACGTTTAGAAGACGTAACAGGTTCACTATAGAGACTGCTTAAACTACGCTTGTCCGTCCACTTTTGGAGTACTGCAGCATGGTGTGGGATTCTTACCAGATAGGATTAACAGAGTTCATAGAGAAAGTTCAAAGAAGGGCAGCACACTTTATACTATCGATAAAGAGTGGAGAGAATGTCACGGACGTGATACGGTATTTGGGGTGGAAATCATTAAAATAAAGGTGTTTTTCGTTGCCGCGGGATCTTCTCACGAAAGTTCAGTCACCAAATTTTTCCTCCGAACGCGAACTACATAGTGAGGAGCGATTATCGTAATAAAATAAGGCATATCAGAGCTCGCTCGTTCGTTTTTTTCCGCGTGCTGTTCGAGAGTGGTATAATAGAGAACTATTGTGCAAGTGGTTCGATGAACCCTCTCCCAGGCACTTAAGTGTGATTTGGATAGTAGCCACGTAGATGTAGGTGTAGATGTAGAACGAATTATGCACAACAAAAATAATCCTGATAACTACAACTCAAACAGCTCTGTCCGCGATCATGGAACAAGATCTAAACTGAATTTTCATTTACCAACATACAATAAACAAACTCAAAAGAGAATTTTTCATCAAATAATAAAGTTGTGCAAAAAATTTCCAAACATGATTAAAGATACTACGAAAGCAAAGTTGTTTGAAAAGCCAGTCAAAGATTACATGTTGAGCAATAAATTATACAGAATGAATAATTACTTAGATAATACGAAGTATAGCTTTGATGAGCAAATATAACACGAGTAAATAATAATACTTCATATGTCTTTTCACTTCTGCACTATAATTTCTTTTTTTCATTTTTTAAGAACCCAAACTCTGCAATGGATTACACTAACATCTTATCTTCTTTCTGAACTTAATAAGTCATTCATTATGGGGGAATGCTGCACAGTTTTTGGGGAAGGAAATGAGAAGTTTCAGTACACAAAATAGAAACCAAATATCGTCGTCTTGGTCCTAATGTGAGCTGAGTGTGCGAAGTGGACTGATGAATAACCGCTCCAGTTGTTAAACGTTCATTATTTTGCACCATGACCAGATCCTGCTTTTATATTGAAGCCACTTTTCTGGTGGTTTGTGAAAAATGGAGAGATCAACATGATATTTTTTCAATAACAGTCCACATTTCCTGTGCATAAACGTTATGTGTGGTTTCCATTGCCTTCTGCATCCTCAAGCCGTTGATCATTGCTGATTCTTGCACCTTTAGGGGCATTTTCCCACTCCAATGACAAGAGAGTGCCCTGAACCTCTGTCCACTGCTCCGTCCTCTTTGGCTAGGCCGTTGGCAGAATGAGGGTAACTTCCAACACCGGAAGTCTGATTATTAATCAAACTTTAGTCGGTGGCGGGTTTTGTTCCCAGGACCAAAGACGTTTTGATTACAAATCAAAGACGTTATGCGCAGACAACAGGTAATGCGAATACTGTCTGCTCCATATTTTTATCAATAGAGTTAGTAGTAAAGAGGCAATAAATTAAAGCATCATGCATCGTGCAGCAGTTTGTCACGCATCCCAATGATTATGACGCCATGTGTCCTGAACAATGTGTCGTACAATTACATACTACACTCAGTAGTATATCTGAATACTGACTGCAAAATGTGTCGCGAATATAGTTAGTAGAGAAGTAATAAATTAAAACTTCATGCTTGAGGTGAAAGTTTTACTGCATGAATAGCGAAAATGTAATAAACGACAATCTTTTTCCTTTCATCTTTTGCGGGTGTTGTCACCGAGAAAAAGTTTCGTAGAGGTTTGACATTATGTGCAAAGTTTGTTTAAGTCACTAAGTAGTCTCATTTTCAATTGCTGGATGACTACAGTAAAGGTATTAGCGAGTCGTGGGCTACGCTGCTTTCTCTCACCAGCCCCACCCCTTTTATAATTAGGTGATTCTTATCCCCATAGGGAATCTTTCCAGACAGCAATTGATATTTGTACCAAGTTTGGTTGAAATCGGTCCAGTAGTTTAAGAAGAAACGTGCAACATACATATAGCATACGTACATCCATTTTTATAATATGCATCGGTTACAAATGCAAGACCTTACATCAGGTTTGTTAACGCACTGACAACATCGCTATAAGCGCTCCGTCGTTGGTGAAACAGACGACGTTCTGGGGGCGATATTAGCATTTTCTACGGCTCCCCTACCGGACCAGAGAGTGCACAAATAACGGAGCGCCGCGCCGGCACTGAGAAGAGCGCGCCGCTCGGGCGATCCCCTCGATTTACAGTCGTCGCCGGCGAGGCGCGGACCGCAAGCCAAGGGGCGCGGTATTTCTCCCGTAAGCCCCGCTCATCGCTCTCCGTCCGCGGCAGGTGGTTGTTCGCACATTCTTCTCGCACTTAATGCTTTCACTTAACGGCGCCTGCCGTGCCGCGAGCCGCGGCGCTGCCGGGGAAGATCGCGGTGAGCAGGCCAGCCGTCCGCCACAGGCCGGCGATTACAGCCGCGCGACGTCATACATTAAGGCCAGGGAGTCCGCTCCGCCGGCACATATCCTCTGAAAGCGCGCCCTACGCTCACCCAGCTGCACAGTGACAACTCTGTTCCAGCTGGTTCATTCTTTTTTAAAAAAATAATTTCTATTTGGTGTGTTACAGTCTGAACCGCCCTCTAACCCACCTGACAATAGTGCGTCCTGAATACTATAAACAAATTTATTTCTCCTACTAAAGAAGTGTCACATAGCTTTAATGAATTCCACTACATCTACATCTACATCTACATCCAGACTCCACAAGCCACCTGTCGGTGTGTGGCGGAGTGTACTCTGAGAACCTCTATCAGTTCTCCCTTCTATTCCAGTCTCGTATTGTTCGTGGAAAGAAAGATTGTTGGTATGCCTCTGTGTGGGCTCTAATCTCTCTGATTTTATCCTCGTGGTCTCTTCGCGAGATATACGTAGGAGGGAGCAATATACTGCTTGGCTCCTCGGTGAGCCGGCCAGAGTGGCCGAGCGGTTCTAGGCGCTTCAGTCTGGAACCGCGCGACCGCTACGGTCGCGGGTTCGAGTCCTGCCTCGGGCATGGATGTGTGTGATGTCCTTAGGTTGGTTAGGTTTAAGTAGTTCTAAGTTCTAGGTGACTGATGATCTCAGATGTTGAGTCCCATAGTGCACAGAGCCATTTGAACCCTTTGAACTCCTCGGTGATGGTATGTTCTCGAAACTTCAACAAAAGCCCGTACAGAGCTACTGAGCGTCTCTCCTGCAAACTCTTCCACTTCAGTTTATCTATCATCTCCGTAACGCTTTCGCGATTACCAAATGATCCTGTAACGAAGCGCGCTGCTCTCCGCTGGATCTTCTCTATCTCCTCTATCAACCCTACGTGGTACGGATCCCACACTGGTGAGCAATATTCAATCAGTGGGCGAACAAGTATACTGTAACCTACTTCCTTTGTTTTCGGTTTGCATTTCCTTAGGACTCTTCCAATGAATCTCAGTCTGGCATCTGCTTTACCGACGATCAACTTTATATGATCATTCCATTTTAAATCACTCCTAATGCCTATTCCCAGATAATTTATGGAATTAACTTCTTCCAGTTGCTGACCTGCTATATTGTAGCTAAATGATAAAGTATCTTTCTTTCTAAGTATTCGCAGCAAATTACACTTGTCTACATTGAGATTCAATTTCCATTCCCTGCACCATGCGTCAATTGGTTGCAGATCCTCCTGCATTTCAGTACAACTGCGGAACTGACAATTAAAACTGCAACATCACAAAAGATGGTATGCAAGAAACTTCCAATTCTGATCGAGTGTACTGTATCGTTCGATAAGCAAATGATTCGTATTTCAGCACCGAGTCATGAAGTACATTGAAGAGCCAAAGAAACTGATACACCTGCCTGATATCGTGTAGGGCCCCCGCGAGCATGCAGAAGTGCCACAATACGACGTGGCATGGACTCGACTAATGTCTGAAGTAGTGCTGGGGCGAATTGACACCATGAACTCTGCAGGGCTATCCATAGATCCGTAAGAGTATGAGAGGGTGGACATCTCTTCTGAAGAGCACGTTGCAAGGTATCCCAGAGCTGCTCAATAATATTCTTGTCTGGGGAGTTTGGTGACCAGCGGAACTGTTTAAACTCAGAAGAGTTACACTTGTTGATAGACCAGCATTCAAATATGCAGCAATTTGCGGAAGGGTAGCACTTCTGTTAAGTTGAACGATTCTCTTCAGTCGTCGTTGGTCCCGTTCTTACTGGAGATTTGATGTTTAGTCGGATTCCTGATATTCACGGTGCACTCGTGAAATGGTCGTACGGGAAAATCCCTGCCATTGTAGCAGCAATAACCGATCTAACAACTGCGCCACACACATGTTGTCTTATATGGATGTTGCGAACTGCAGCTGTTAACCCCAGTCACAGGCTACTGGAACGCTTGTTCAAATTTTAGTAAGGGGTTCTGTGGTTGGCTCATAGTAATCTTTTCGGTGTTGGGGGGAGAATTCCCATGAATGCATATATGCAGGTCATTTGCTTGGCCATGACTGAGACCTTGTCATATAGGGGCAGAGTTTTCTTGCCTTCTTCCCCGCACTGATAAAAAACTATTGTTAAAGTTGGATATGAAACTATCAACATTCAGAACCCACAACGTCTGCTGCAATTGGCCTGTGATATTCAGACGCTGGCAGAACTAGATAAGTTTTGTAGAGAGAAGTGAGAACACATCTGTCTCAGGGGTACAGCAGACGACACTTGTTACAAGACTTGAAGCAGTACATTGGTCTCAGTGCTGCAGAATGACATGTCTCAAACTTAGAGCAGGATAGAGGGAGGAAACTGAACTTCCACCCACTTCTGCACCTGTGTTCTACCCTCGCGCAGCTTAGGAATGGTAAGTATCGGCCACTGTTGCAGCTCTGAGGTAAGGAGAGCACTAAGTCAGTTAACTTGAATCATGGTTTCATTTCGCAGGTCCAGTTTTCACAGTCAACTAGTTACACCCATCATGCACTTAGGCGAGAGAGTTGGTATTCGTTCATGCTTTTGCGGGAACATTTCTTTAAATCACTAACCTTTTTCACAATAATTGACCGTATTCGTGACGTACACTGACGCAAAAAAATCGCAGCTTCAAGATGGAATTGTGTGACATAAAGGAAAGTTGCTAAGCGTGTTTCCACTTCCGAAAGATGATGTCTATTCAAATTTCGCGTCAATTCCAGAAGATTGCCGTTAGCTGCGTCACTATGAGGATGAAAATCAGGTTTGCTTTAAATACACGCTGTAACAGCGTTGACCTTAGATTACCTTTGAGACTGGACGTGAAGAGTTGATATTAGTCAAGAATGCCTTTAACGCGAGAAAGAAGCCTTTATCAACCACTCATTGAGTTTGAACGAAGTCTTGTAGCAGGGCTACGAGAATCTGGGTGTCCCTTCTCCGATATTGCAGAGAGACTTTGCAGAAATGTAGCCACTGTATATGATTGTTGCTAGCGGTGCTCACGAGAATGTACTGTAGGGAGAAGTCCGGGCTCCAGACGGCCACGTGACACTACCAAAATGGAAACCATCTTGATCGGTGTCTGCACTAGCGCAGCGCACTGGCGCAACTGCAGCAGCAATCTGAGCAGCACTTGGCACCATAGTGACACAGCGAACAGTTATAGATCGATTACTTCAAGGACTGCTCTGAGCCAGACTCCCTGTAGCGTGTATTTCGTTGACTCATACCACCGCCGTTTGTGACTTCAGTGGTGTTAAAGAGAGCTCGTTGGAGAGCAGAGTGAAGGTCTCTGGCGTTTTCTGATGAAGCTGATTCTGCCACGGTGATAATGATGCTTGTCGTGGTTAGGAGGAGGCCTGGTGAGAGGCTACAACCAACCTTTCTGCGTCCTGGACATACTGGACCTATACCTGGAGTTACGGGCTGAGTTGTGATACCGTATAACAGCAGGTGCCGTGTTTATCCCCTGCACACTAACTACAAATTTAAACCTACTGTGCCAGCACTCATGAACAGCATTCTACGGGGTGTTTTCCAACAGGATAACGCTCACCCACATACTGCTGTTGTAACCCAATATACTCTACAGAGTGTCGACGTATTGCCTTGGCTTACCTCTTACCAGATCTGTCTCCAATAAAGCGCATACGAAACATCATCGGACGACAACTCCAGCGTCATCCACAACCAGCATTAACCGTCCCTGCATTCCGACCAAGTGAAACTGGCATCGAACTCCATCCCACAAACCGACAACCGGCACCTCACATGTTTGTATTTATCATTTTGGATGTTATCCCGGTTATTAATGTACCATTTCACATTTTCATTGGATTATCTCGCGCTTACATTAACCTGTGATCTTGCAATGTTAATCACTCAGATATATTACCTAGACAAATGTATTTCAGAAACTTCGTGACACTGAATTAATTATTTTTTATGTTGCGATTTTTCCCTTCAGTGTAGCTTTATATCGTTCTTTTATGTGTGCACTCACCTCTGCCAGGGCTATAGCTCGTATTTGCAATCGCTTGTCCATTTGCTAAATGTTTGTATTCTTGATTCGTGGATAACTCATTTTTTATTCTTTTGACAATAAACCAGATTGCGATAGTGACCTTTAGGTTCCCTTCATAGTTTGATGGATCAAGTTATTAATGTGTCTGTGTGAAGTGCGGTGCGCACACGTTCATGCTTAATAGGTCTCCCGTAGTGATTTCCTTTAAATTCACATCATATTGTGGGAAAATTTCAATTCCTGCAGGTCGTCAGGGACAGGATCTGCAGTAGTCAGCTGCTCACCCCAAAATACATACCTCTGTATTTGTAACAATAGCACCTCAGGTTCGCATAGCTGGGAATTTGAACAGCATCCCTTTCATTTCCACCGCGTTTAGATCGGTGGCTACGCCCTGTCTTCGAGGTTTCGTGACGTTATCTTTCAGCAAAATAACACAATATCACGTATTGCCTGTACTATATTGACCTACGTCGATACAAAGGATGCTCTACTCTTGCCCTGGTCAGCACGTACTACAGATCTCCCACCCATTCAAAACATCTGGCCATAACCTGCCCAGAACTGCCACGTCAACACTCGTCAGCCACTACGATTGACGCCGTCTGACATAGAAGAAAGCAGCATATATTGACGTACCCGTACCTCATTCTAAGCTCAGTTACAGAAGATGCCTAAACGGTTGCTGCCAGAGGTATCAGTACAATATATAAAATATCGCGCCTTGCATACCCAACTTTCGGCTACAGACTTAATCACATGTTCTTCCGCCGGCCGGAGTGGCCGTGCGGTTCTAGGCGTTACACTCTGGAGCCGAGCGACCCCTACGGTCGCAGGTTCGAATCCTGCCTCGGGCATGGATGTGTGTAATGTCCTTAGGTTAGTTAGGTTTAAGTAGTTCTAAGTTCTAGGGGACTGATGACCTCAGTAGTTGAGTCCCATAGTGCTCAGAGCCATTTGAACATGTTCTTCCTACTGTGCTGTATACACACAACGAGTAAAATATTTCGTTGTTTGCTGTCCTACGATTCCTGGTGTTGCAGCTTTAATGGTCATCAGTGTATCACAACGGAAGTTTCAGCTAAAGGGTAAGAAACTCTACGTAGGGAGGGACAAGAATGATTAGGTTTTAAAGTTTGTCGACGAGAAAGACATGACAGAAGGAGCATAAGCTCGTACTGGACAAAGATACTGAAAGGTTTCTACAGTTTCCTTTACAAAGAAAGCGTCCTAACTTTTGCCTTATTCGATTTAGGGAAACCACGGAAAAGCCAACTGTGATGGACTGTGATGGATGAACGTGGTACTGATCCCTGTCTCTTCCGAGTGCGAGTCCAGTGCGCAACTAATGCGGTAGCTCGTTCGGATAAATGCAGGTATATCTCTATACCGAAAGGATGAAATCAGAGTAAACTACCCACGAGAAAACAGATCAAAAATGTATAACATAGTTAGCATACTATATTTTGTAAGTAGAAAAAAACAGACGAAAACATATTGTAGTAGCTATTTTCTACTGATATAGCCCAACTGGCTTATACTAAATATATAGCTGTAAAATCGGAAAAGTACTTGGAAGATCAGTTGAAAAGAGTGTATAGTGTCTTTGAAAGAGATTATAAGATGAATATCAACAAAAGTTAAACAGTAGTTGTTCAGAATTCTTTTCTGAAAGTATATCTCTGGACTGTAGCAAGATACGGAAATGAAAAGTGAACGGCAAAAAAAGTGGGGAAAAGAAGCTTTCCAAATGTGGTGCAACGGTGTAATGCTGAGCATTAGATGGTTGCATCAGATAATTAATGAGAAGGTACGGAATCGAATCGGAGAGAAAAGAAAAGTAAGTTACAACTTGAATAAAGAACACATTTAAGGCATTCTAGGAATTGCCTGTTTCGTAATGGAGTAAAATCCGTATTCGGAATTTGAAGGGGAGGTGGAGGTGGGGATAGCAGAAGAGACCAAGCCGTCATCACAACACACCAGCAAACAGGATCAACTGAATGTTAGTCGCAGTAATTATGCAGAGTTGAAGACGCCTGCACAAGACAGACTAGCATGGCGAACTGTATCAAACCTGTCTTCTGACTGAGGGCCACAACAGAAACAGCAGCTCTATTGCTGTAAAAAGTACCCATTAGTTGCTGTCCAACAACGCCAATCCTCGAGTCTATGCTATTTACGTAGGTAGGTACCATCTGCTAAAAAATGGTGTTGTAGCTGAAATGTGATTAAATCTGAGAGTTCGAGCTGTCTACTGCTGTTTGTCTAAGGTACAGCTGCTAGTCAGGGCATTAGCAAAGCCTCAGCATAAAATCGTGCTATCGCTAACACAATAATAGTACTACGTCATATATAGTTCCTATTGACTGCACGAAGCCTGTGGCTTTTCTATAAGGTCCATTCCCCCCTACCAGTGGCCACCCTCTCTGTCTATAGTTTTTGCTCCTGTTTTCCAGATAGGTGGTGCTACATTCAGCCAAAGTTATCAATAGCTTCACTCCTTATGAAGAGTAATCGCTGTCGTTTGAATTCATTTCGTGAACTGACAGGCGAATCTGGGCAGAGAGTCGAAGCACTGTAACAAGCACATGAATTACCAATTCACAACACTTACATTTTCAGATGCATCGTGCCTGTACATGTACTGCATCATGGGATTTGTTGTTGACAATATTGACTTATTCGAAAAAAACTGCAACTTTCATTCCCTGGACATTACATAAGAAAACGAGTTGCAGTTGAGTAATATTTCCGCAAGCATTGTACAGAAAGGTGTGCACTATTCAGCAGCATTCATTTTTAATAGATTTCTAGCAGAACTGACAATAAGAGTGATAAGCCCCAATTTTTCAATTGTAAGCTGAAAAGTTGTCTTCCGGTATTCCCCCTCTATTTTGTATATGAGTTCCTCTCAGTAGTTCAGAATTTACCTCATAACGCATTATTATCCGTATTTTCTATTTTTTCATATTTTATAAATTATTTATTTTCTTTTACTTATAAATTTTGTAATTATTATTCTGTAAATTATGCACTGAATTGTTCCGTGGCCAACTAGCTTTAGCTCGCATGGTACCACGGAACCTGATAAATAAATAAATTAATACTAACAATAGATTCATTTCTTGGCTCATCACATCACGTTAACGGTAGCAAATATTCAATGGGCACATTTGTGTCGTAACGTGTAATGCAGCTGCACTTCTTTGCCTGCATACAAACAAAAAATTGTTTGGCAGAACCCATCACCACATGACACGTCACTAAGAAGGGAAAGCAGCAGAATACGCAATGGAATTTCGGCGCAAACAAATCTGTTCATTAAGAAACTTTAAGGTTACTCTTTTGCTCAACTCTTTATGACACTGTCAATTCTCAAATTTGTAAATTAAAAAAATACTTCCAGAAAAGTGTGATATCCTTATTGCTCACATGTGTATTTTGAACAACAAATGTTCATGTGCGAGACCTATTAAACAACGTCATTTATTTTTCAATCATAAATCATTTCTTATTTCATGGCTATTTCAGCATTAAAGAAGAATAGTTTTCCAACATTATTTTTTGTTATTGCATAATGTTTGGAAAGACTGCGGAATTAGTAGTAATAATGTAGATTATTATCAAAACAGGTATCAAAAATTTGTGATAGTACTGGGTTTCCTGTTTTCTACTACACCAAATTATTATTTTATACATTCCCTGCTCTTGTGATGTCAGTAATCTTATGAGTAAGCACAATGGGAACCTTTTCCATTTTTGAGCGAGATAAAAGAATAAATAGGCAGGTACTCCCGGCGTCTACAATAGTGCCATGTACGTCTGCTTATTGTTCCACAGAAAAAAGTGGAAAGTTATTTTAAATGCCGTTATTACAGATGCAAAAGACTGTTCCTTTTGTCTAGAAATACGTTGCCTGAAACAATACAGTGCTCGGACATCTGAATATTTCGGTATCATTATCTTTTCAACGTAGTTGACATCGCTTTTATTACTTTCCTCAAAGACCATCAGAATGTTTAAAGGCATATGCTATGTTTCTGCAAGGTAGTTATTCTAATATTTTCTGCTGTTTTCTGGAACAAGGCTAATTTAATAATTAACAGTCTGTATTATAGTCCGCAAATTCGCGTTACTCTTTTTACACAACGCAGAATACATGGAGAGTCAATTTTGCTTTTATATACTGTTAATAACTGTTTTATAGACAGAGCAGTACAAGTTTTACGTATATATTTCCGACATCATACTTTATGGCATTATCCGTAGGCGAAGTCATTAGCAACAGCAGTTTTGTTATATCTCACCTTTACTATTATTATTATTATTATTATTATTATTATTATTATTATTATTATTTTCTTCAAGATAGAGCTCTTGTTTCACCTTATTTACAGTCCTGTTTATAAAGTACTGTTGGCCAAATGTGTCTCTTTCTAGCAATTCTATATGTATTTCTGCTCAAAACTATGGATTTGTCTTTACAAATATTAAAAACAGGAGTTTCTCGAAGACTGACACTTACGATGTTAATATCTAGTTTCAATAGCTACTGCATACAAGGTTGTGACATTAAACTTCCAAAATCCTGCATTTTTCCTGATGAATACTGATTATTTGTTATCATTTGTACGTTTGAACCTATATTCACTTCACTAATTACATGCAATATAAATTTATGTCGATATTCATGAACTACAAGTAAACTGCAGTATCTTCTGTGTACATTCCGAATCCACAAATATTCCGTACACAATCTCTTATTTTTAACAACTGTTCACCCCTTACTGCTTTGTGATTTACAATAGAGTACTGTAGTATTCGTCTTTCCAAACTTGTCTCAATTTTTTCTTGTCACTTACTTTCTGTGACGACAGTAGTGAAATGACATGTCATAAAGAGTAAATCCAAAATCAATACGCAAACATAAAGAACAGCAGAACATTTTACATATTTACGTTTGAAACCGTACCTCGAATAAACGACAGAAGACATTACTAATGTGAATTATATTACTTGGCACCTAGTTACGAGAAATGAATGCATGTAGAAAGCGGAAAATTTCAGTTTATTTCATTTCAGCTCAGCTTCACTTTTTGCTTGTCGAAAGAGAAGTAGTAATCATGATTTTTACATGCATACAGTGTATATTTGACTCAATCGATCTGTAGGAGACGGGCTAAAGATAAAAAGGCGAGTAACAAAACATAGAATAGCAACGAAAATTGATAGCTAATAGTCGAGATTGTTGACAGATAAAAGTCATTGAATCACTCCGCTTTCTAGGGAACAATGTTAGATAACTTAACAAGGAAGACAAAACAAAAATTAGCTAAAGCAAAAAAGTCGTAATTATTACCTTATAATCCTAAAAATATGAATGCTTTTATAATAAATATGAATTTACGAGATGTGGAAAGAAATGTACTACAAGAATACAGAGCTTTATTTATAACACTTAATGGTTGTACTTTCTTACTGCTATATTTGAATCACTTTTTCTGATCTATTTTTTCTGTAGACCTCTGATGAAAATTTTCAATTTCTCCAAAAAGATTTATTTTCTTGCACATTTCTGTAACAAAAATCAATTAAATAAAGGCTTTTTGATGAGTATTTTGTTTTCTCTGAGTGAGTAAACGTGGTTACTAACTAAGGCTGGCTAATGACCCTGAATTTACCAGAATGAGTGACACAAAAGCAGAAGAGTAAATTCTAATTTCACATATCGAATATGAAAATGATGGTCCTATGAAAGCAAAATGGAAATGGTAGTTTCCAAATTGGTATTTTAAGTGTCACAAAATGGACGTAGACCAGTACAGCACACTTCATATCAAATGTTAATATACTCTTCTGTTCAGACGGCGAAGAACATAGTGAAGATCGGCTAACACTAATCACAATTGAAAGAAAAGACTCGAAGACTCGTGTGCAATCAAACAACCAAAATAGCATTACTATTCATACTGTTCAGACCCAAACTGACACCAATAGCTACAATAGCTAACACAAAAATGTAATCCTACAGCAGATTACGACCTTACACTTAACTGTCAATGCTAAAATGACACTCAAAGTTTTCACAAGTCAGGTGCTGTTATTCAACATGAATGTTGTTCGTCCGGCTTAGCACAATGGCCACTGGTGTAGGATGGCACGTGTGGGGGAGAGTGGCGTTTGAGAAATTAGACACTAAAGTTAGCCACTTCCGCAGCGAATTGTGCTGATCGAGAGTTATATAATTACTTCTACATGCGAAAAATATGAACTGTGGTATACGAATATAGCAAGCACAACAAGCACATCGATTTCATCACATCAACGGGATTAGTTCAGCAGGACAAAGATCTCATGTGTACTTTAATTGAATTATGTATTATTTTTATCATTTGCATTTATACTGTACAAAGAGTCACAGTATGAATTCCAGCACTAATATTGATGATAACTACGATTGTACGAGCGAACGTGAATCGGAAGTTATTAAGGCAACTGCGAGTGTCACTGCACATAATTTATAACATAATATTAGACATGTTATACAGCAAAAATGTAAGCGTGATTGAGAAGTGTTGGAATCTGACTTGATACCCAGATACGATGATCACGACACACACACACACACACACACACACACACACACACACACACACACACACCACTGTTTCAAGAAAAGAGCAGCAGTGTAACATTAGAACAAGTAAACTTAACATAGAAAATTGCTGAAATGATAAGCAATTAGATTTAATCATAATTAGTATAAGTAGCGGTTTCATAATTTAATCAGGACGTTATGCAAAAAAGCGAAACCAATTACAAATTAGGACCTCGCTACACCAAGTAAACACCGCAACAATTCAACTCATGTGTAGAAGGTAATGATACATTAAGTGTAAGTGGCATAATTTACATTTTAAGTGAATTTTTCATCACTTTGACTTTTATTTGAATTCTGTCTATTCTGGAAGCCTCTTGCCCTTTTTATTGACCAAAGTATGTAAATTAAGTAAAAATGCCCTGAAAATATTCCTCTGTTGTACGAAATTTTTACCGAAGAGGAATTGCTAATGCTAGCGGATCCTGCACAGCTGAAATATTCAGGAGTATGCTTTCATAACGCAACGGAAAATAAAATGGGAACCTGAATGAATACTTGAATGAATGCCTGATCACGATTACACCTTGCAATTTCCTTGCATCATTCATAAGTGAGTCGTTTTCCTGTAAACAGTGAATGTAACATTAGACATTGATTTTCACCACTGGTACTGAAAGAGCTTTTGTCTACTTCCACTAGTAATCACTATCAGTATTGCCTACCCCGTCTTAATTACTACGTGGCACGGATACCGTGTAAGTAGGTGGGATACAAATAAACATTAAGGAACTTAGAATTCTTGACTCATTCGCTACAAGGAGATGGCAATGACAATGGATAACACAGTGCTGTCAACTTATTATCATGCAGCCAATCCAGTTAAACTACATTTATTCCATGAATTAGTTAATACTACATAATAAGGTGAATCAGTAGACTCATTGGTCTATCCACTTCTATTAGTGGAAGCGAAACTACTCCCTTCTGCAGTGATTCCTGATTGGTCAAGAACGCTACATTCATTGGTATGGTTTTCTCACAGTACTGAGAGGGTGGAACAGCAATTGTCTGTACTGCCGATCTGCACTGCGATTTAATATCTGTGGACGATTGGAATCGGCCACTATCCAGTTCATTTTTTGACCTCCTCCTGTCTGTTTGCTCTGTGTCATAACATTGACACTTTCTATGTTTTTTTTCTGCTGCTGGCGAATGGTAGTTTACGCTTATACCTTCAGACAGAACCGATTCTCTGTCACATCTTTTCCACCGATACAGGCAGAAGCATCGCAGTTCTCTTATTTTCTTGGAGTGAGGAGAACAATCTGGTCACTCTCTTCTGTTCCACCTGCCTTGCAGGACGGATGGATTAGGCCGTCTCTCTTTGGCTCTGCATCTTCTTGATCTGCCACTAGTTAATTCAGGCAATCATTCCTACTCTCTTCCTGCCATTACTTAGAATAGTGGGCGGCCTCACAGAACGGCCAGACGAGCCCTTAGAGCGTTTATGTAACCCACATTCTCACAACATAATAAAATTCAGTTTATTTAACGTTTTTATTTCAAACTCACTTCGGACATCCATATCCTCATTCATACTGAACAGCTACTATGCCTGTACAGCGTTCTGCTGTACAGACGAAATTAAGTGTTTGAAAGTGAATACAATGGCTTATAATCACTTAAGACTCTTATCGTATCTTGAAATCAGTAATTAGTTTGTTCAGATTCATTTTAATGAGGTCACAATGCAGTTAATTAATAACTATATTTATGCACTCTTCAAATGAGCAGAGTAATTTAGTACTTATTACATACGTTAAAAAATCTGTGGCCAAAATGAGAAAAAAAAAAAAATCAAATGTTGAAAGATAAGAAGTTAGCTGTGTATTACGTATTACAACTCTACAAGCAGAATAAACACACTTAAATGCAACCAATTCTTAATCTGCCTGTTAATGTTCGTTTTGGGATCGGCCGACGATCGTTTAGTTGTTTTTCTGACGTTTTGTCTGATCGAGTGGCTGTCGTTGTCAAATACTCGCCTTTTATCGTTGTTTTGGGAGCGTAAACATCAATGGCATCTTCAGTCACTATGTAATTTTACTTGTTTGGGATAGTATTTCGAATTTTCTTTCAGTCAGGCAGGCAAGGAATACTTTTATTTCTAATAATGTTTGTTATCCGATACGAGGAGAACAATGAAATCACGTGTTTGAAAATCTACGTAAGTTTCACTGGTTCTTGTCGAACAGTCTACTATTTTGATGTGTGGCTGCGTGAACAACTTCTGCTTCTTGATGAAGATGTCCTTGGGCTACAGTATGGTTTCTTCAATACGGTGTCTACCGTCATGATAACCAATATATCAGTGTGCCAGATAGTAATTACTCTGATCAAAGGATTTGCTGATCTGCAGAGTAGAAACGGCAAGGTTAGTAGCGTTCAGATTACATTTTAATAGCGTTATTTATTCCTACGGTACTTTTACTTGGATATTGGACATGCACTGGTAATATAATTTTTTAGAACAGAAACAATGTAATTCATATATGCAGGCGTTTATGTACCTAAAGCTCTAATTTGACAAAGACGGGACAGGTAGTTAGTCGTAGCCTTATAGTAGGAGCTATCCTGGCATTTTCCTGGAATAATTTAGGGAAGCAACGGAAAACCTATACCAGAATGACCGCATAAAGGCTGAATCCTCCGACCCTCCCAGAATTCAACCAGTTCCAACTCATTCGACTTATCCCTCGTCTACAATGCTGTTTTACAAAGTGATTTAATAGTGTAAAAGGCACACTACACAAATTCTTTCATAAAATACACTATCAGCTACATAGCTAACAATGGCAGGTTTCTATTTTGTGCACCGCATCTTCCAATCTGCTAACTTGTAACACTGAGTCGGCATTCCTCTATAACCAGTGAGATGCTGAGCTCAGAAAGAGGATGTGGTGATATTCATGTACATTGTATAGCTTGGAAAGTAAAATTACGCCTAAAGGAAAAAAATAATGGAAAACATAATGTGAAAGTGCTATGTGAAACAACATGTTTTATTATCGCTGTTGTTATTAGTTACAGCTTTTTCCAGAGCCCTACTCTTATTACCTAAATAATCCTTCAATGTGTGGAATATATTGCTTAACAAATATTTCTAACTGCCTTTCTAAATGATTGTTTTAGTTATCTCTATAACGTCCTTGCTGAAAATGCTGTTTTTGTTTCATGTTTATTCCTTCTTGTTAAGTAAATGGAACCACTCCTTTCCCTCGGACATTGATTCCCACATATTTCGCTGCGGAAAACGACGGTTTATATTATTGCGATGAGCAACAGGAAGAAGTTCCTGACAACCCTTGACACTGATGACACCCTCGCACATTTCAACTCTCCTGTAAGGACACTGTGCTACTGCATCCCTACTGAACGTGATCGCATCCCGTTTTGCTCTCATGTACATCTGAACCCACTGTCGACCGTTTAAAACTATTCGACGACATTTGAACGTCATCTGAGGCACCAATGACAATAGACGCTCTTTCTGCCTTCGTGTTTTCCGCTCTCCTGCGGCATGATCACGTGGTAATGCAACATTAACATGTGCGTGAAAAAGAGGTGAACGGTCCCTCTAGACCCCACAGCTTGCCAACACCCTCGGCGCCACCTAAGCACCTCTGATGAACACACAACAAATGAACCTGTCAGAAACTTCGATACCCTTACAGCCTGGCGGCTGCTCTAGTGCCTGAAGTAGGCAGAAGCCACCGGAGTGTATCGCAGAGGCTGCCTAATGTACAGGCGCTATTGCAAACGCCTCACTTAACTGGTATCAAAATTTCTGACTAGCACATCCATTACGTGACCAGAAAATATATATGTGTGACACCGACTCTATTGGCGAATTGGGTGGGGGTGGGGATCTTAGAGGGACCCTTTGCCTTTGCCGTTTTATTGAAGCACATGTTAATGTTGCTCTCCCCTGAGATCACGCCACAGGAGAACGGAAAAAGATGGGCTGATAAAAAGCATTGTGCCCTTTGGTGCTGCGGAAAAAGTTCATATTTCGTCGATTGCTTCCGAACGGTAGTTGGTGGCTCAAGCCTGTGCATAAGGGCAAAAATTGTGGTCGCGCTGCTCTCCAAGGACTGAGACTACGTTCACGGAGGATGCAACCTAACAATCCCTTACAGAAGAGCTGAAAAGTCCGAGAGAATCACCAGTGTCAAGGGTTGTTAAGAACGTCACACAGTTGCTCATCGCAATGCAAACTGGCGTTTTCGACTGCAAAATGTGTGGGAATCAATGCTCAAGGGAAAGTGGTAGTTTCATTGACGCACTTTATGCCACCCCCTGAAGCCTTTTCGTGGCTATGCTAAGCGCCTGATTTCAACGCTGATTGTCGCGGTTCTAACCTCCACCACAGAGGCGTAAAAAAAAAGAGTGCTATGTGAGTAAGGGGGCTTTGACGACATCCCATCGTGTCACATCTCCACGGTGACGGGCAGAATTGTGGTGAAAGTTTGTGGCAGTATAGCGTCATTGACCCACGTTACAGCTCAGTGAACTTCTCACGTGTGGTCTTTTTTCAGATGTGTCAACATCTTGCTGCTCTAAGCATCGCCGAGTCTTCGCTGTGAGCACTATGGGACTCAACTGCTGAGGTCATTAGTCCCCTAGAACTTAGAACTAGTTAAACCCAACTAACCTAAGGACATCACAAACATCCATGCCCGAGGCAGGAGTCGAACCTGCGACCGTAGCGGTCTGGCTTTTCCAGACTGCAGCGCCTTTAACCGCACGGCCACTTCGGCCGGCCGGAGTCTTCGCACCATTATAGAGGAAGGTACTCGGCAAACTCATGCGTCCCGATGAGAGGCAAGTATGCGATTTCCAAAAAGTGATCTTTTAATTCTGTTGCGCAGTGTGGATGAGGAAATAACCCAAGCCTGGCATCATGTGTTCTGTTGCGAAGCCCGATGCAGTACTGTTCTACATTGTGCGTAGCTAAACTTAAAAATAAGGAATACAGTAAAAAAAAGTCAGGCAAAAAGCCAGAATGAGATTTTCACTCTGCAGCGGAGTGTCAAGTTATTTAAATAAGTTTGCCACTTCATCTAACTGGGGTGAAATTACATTAGGTGTTCCACAGGGAACAACCACGATTCCCCTTCTGTTCTTGATATACAGTATGTGAACGACGTCTCTATCTGAAACAGGAAGCTGAACTCACACCGTTTGCAGATGATACGAGCATCATTATTAATCCAGAAAAAGAAACTTCAATTTAAAATGATACAAATAAGGTTTTTGGGAAAGTCATTAATTGGTTTTCTGCAAATGGGCTTGCTTAAACTTTGAAAAAACACAGTACATCCAATTTTCTGCTGCAAAAAGTACAGTTCCTTCAATAAATATAATGCATAAACGGACGTCAATAGACAGGGTGGAGCATACTAAGTTTTATGGTGTACACATAGATGAGAATCTTAATTGGAAAATTCATATTTTGACTCTTCTAAAGAGACTAGGTTCAGCAACTTTTGCAGTGAGAACAATTGCCAATTTGAGGATATAGAAATTAGTAAGCTAAAATAATTTGCGTATTTTTTACTCTTTGATGTCATATGGAATAATATTTTGGGGTAACTCAACAAAAAGTTTTTACTGCTCAAAGGAAAGTGGTTAGAATAATGCGTGGGGTTCATAGTCTCACATCTTGTAGGCATCGTTTTAAAAGATTGGGAATTCTCACAACAGCCTCACAGTACATTTAATCACTAACTTGTTCTCAATAACATGGACCAGTTTAAAAACAACAGTGACATTCATGATTATAATACCAGAAAAAAGAAAGACTTACTCTATCCTTTTCTCAAGCTTTCTTTGACACAGAAAGGGGTAAAATATGCTGCTATAAAAATTTTCGACAAATTACCACATGAAATAAAATGTCTGACAGCAGTAATAGCTTCAAAAATAAATTGAAATCATATCTCCTTGACAACTCCTTCTATAGCATAGATGAATTCTTGAATAGGAATAAATTAATCTGTAAGTATAGTATATGCATTTTTTGCCATTTAAGGGAATGGGGTAAATAATAGAAATAGTAAACTTTAACTCTGTATTGTAATTATATATATTAAAAAATCTTGTTTCATATGTGCATTTCTTGTGCACTTGTACATCCCACATCACAACGGCTACTGTACCGTGCGAATGATCAATGAAACACGCAACCAACTGACTAACTAAGAAACTTCCTGGCAGACTAAAACTGTGTGCCGGACCGAGACTCATTCTGGAAACATTCCCCAGGCTGTGGCTAAGCCATGTCTCCGCAATACCCTTTCTTTCACAAGTGCTAGTTCTGCAAGATTCGCAGGAGAACTTCTGTGAAGTTTGGAAGGTAGGAGACGAGATACTGGCAGAAGTAAAGCTGTGAGGAGGAGGAGTGGGTGCGTCGTGCTTGGGTAACTCAGATGGTAGAGCACTTCCCGAGAAAGGCAAAGATCCCGAGTTCGAGTCTCGGGGCGGAGCACAGTTTTGATCTGCCAGGAAGTTTCAGGCAAAAAGCTTCTGGCAGAAACATACAACAGAATTTTATTATCATTGTTTGCGGGACATGTATTCATGGAGTATCATCGTGAATGGAGGAACAAAAAAAAAAAAGACAAAGCCAAAGTAACAGCTCTTCAGTGGCGAAAAATTGAGTCAGCTTAGTGATATATCAGCCCATATATGTAGCCTCCAATGAAATAGCTTCTTTATACCACTTTCCGCGAGTGGTCAGGCGCCGCAATATGACATTTGTGGACGATGTCACTGACAATGCAGGGAACAAACCACTAAGTCAGTGCGAAAGCATAACCAAAATGTGGGAATATTACAGCAATTTTCACCGCGAACAAGCGTTTAAGAAACATTTTAGTGACACGGTGATTGAAAAATCGTCGCCCGAAGGAACCCTTCACCGACGACGAGATGAAAGAATCTGTTTAAAAAACCGCAAAAGGAAAATATTCCCGACTGGACTGCCTACCCCCAGAAATTTACGAACATTACTGAGCCTTATGGGACTCTTACTGATGGAAACGGTGAAAGAGTTATAGAACGCCGAAAATAGACCAATCGCATTCACAGATGGCCTCAACGTTCTGCTACCTGAGAAGAACACCAGCAAGAATACTAATAAAATGAGGTCCCTTCATTCTCTTAAATGAAGATTACAAGATCACTGCCAGGGAGCTGAAACTGAGAATGCAACCAGTTTTAAAGATGAAGTCAGGACGCTCATCGGCAAAGCAGTATGTCAGGCCGAGGCGTAATATCTGCCGCCTGCGACCCCCGCGACGTGATTAGTGCCTTTGCACAAACAAAGGATTGCGGTGCCCTTCTATCATACGACCTGATCAGTCATAAAATCTCCACGACGGGATATATTGCGCGTTTCATGACATTAATTAAAGGGCTCACTGCAGACGCTTCATGACGGATCTTGATCAATTAACGTTTGAGCGAGCATCTAAAAATTGAGCATACAATTCGGGAAGAATGTCCATTTTCGATAGTTCTTGTGTCATCCATGTAGAGTCCCTCTTAACAAACGTGACCATCAGAAAAGTCAGAAATCGTTTCTCAATGTTTGCCATTACATATGTATTGCCGTACAATCGTCCGAAGATCTTGTTTTGGCACGCAAAATCATTAATGATTTTATTGTGAAAACGGGTTCTCCGCTAAATAAAGGAAAACCCTGCTTGTTGCACATCGGTAGTAGCTCCACACCACGCACGACATTATACCTGGAATCAACAAAGCAGCAGCAAGGAAACCCTCGGTATATACTTGAACGCAATACCCAACAAAATGTCGACACGAAATTGGGCAGACATGCTTAACAAAGTTAGAGCCTTCATCGAATTTTACTGCGACACTCAGCTAAATTTGTTGCAGAAAGTGCAAACACTAAAAGTCACGGTATTAACTAACCTGAATTAACGTTTGTTCTTTGGGGCTCTCAGTGTAAAATATGTTTTCTAATGACATTATTATTACGAGTATCAGCCAGCTACACCGCTCTTTAAATGTTTTTCATATTATCATTCAAGATGAACCCACTTCGGTATATTGCCATCATCAGGTGCTCTTTAAATACCTAAGTAAGCAATGGTCTTACTATAATAATCTTTAACTATGATTAGAAAAGTTATACTACATCGTTAATAGATTTTACCGCACATGTAATATTGTTGCCGCCATGTTCTGCCTTTCTTTAGAATTATTACTTTCTCCTTAGATGTAAACTGGAGATCTATATCTGATCTTACTTGCTTTTTATGTAAGCTATTTTTCCTGACAGCTTGGATGACAATGGATCAACGATATTACATGTTTAGATAGTTACCATTAAATAAGTGATGTATGGAAATTCGGCTATTTCTTATTGTTTTTATAGGTTTTGTTCTAATTATGTTTTTGTCTGGAATTTGTTTTAGTTTTGAGATTTTTATTTTATATTTTTATGTTTTCGTAATAATTTTGTTATTTTCCATGATTTATGTTGGTGTTCTGTTCTTTTATACTGTTCATGTTGTTATTACTGTTTACTTTGGATATGTGTCATTTTAGTGTCTCTGATTTATTACTTTACCCGTTTCCTTGATCTGTAATGTGAATAAAATTTTCTACATATTTTTTTTCCCTTTAGGTCCGTTTGTTCGTTCAGTAAATTTGTAAGGTTGCTGTAAGCATGTGAATGTATCTCTGTTTCCTCAAGGATGTTTTTGAATGCTCCCTTCTGCGTAATATGGAGAATTCCTAGTGCTTCGTTTACAGGTCTTACGTCGTGTTTTTCTGTTTGTAGCTGTTAAGAAATGTGCATGGGTTGCTGACACTTTCTCTGGTGTGCTCTTTATACCTAATTTTGAATTTCTGCCGGTTTGTCCTACATAGAATTTGTGGTACGTGTTACATGAAATTCTGCAACATACACACAATGAAAAAGAAGAAAACAACATACGTAACCCCAACTTATCTATGAAAGATCTCAAACAAATTATTCAACAAAACCGACATCACCTTTGCGTATCAAAACACACTGCCTCAAACACAAAATCCACAAAGGTAGCTCGAAAATTCCCGTACACAACAACCCTGGCATTTACGTCAAGGTGGTTGAAATTCGGTAAAAATTACTCCGTGCCGTAACAGGATTTACAAGATCACGTCCCTTCGCAATTGGGCATCCCAGGGTAAAAGACATTATTAATCTACGCAGCGCAGCTGCATATGTGCGCGATTTGCCGACTAACGAGGCACCTGCGACCACATTGGCCATAGGTTGTGACCAGGCCCCGGGTTCATACTGATGCAGCGGAAAAAAAAAATCATATCGAAACTAATAAGAGTCCCGACGTGTGCGCAAATACTCAAATGAAAACCTTAAATTTGTAATAACAAATCGAAATTTCGCGCCGTTGTCCTGTAAGTTGGTAAGTGTGCTACAAACAGCGTGCAGAATGGCCTGTAGGTGGCAGCATAGAGCAGATGCACACATACCGTTGCAGTATCAGTATAAAAATGGCCGCCCCCACTTGCGACTCACACCAGGGAAGAACAGCGGTCTGTTATTCGGTTTTTGCGTAGTGAAGGTGTAAAACCTACTGAAATTCATCGACGAATGAAGGTTTAGTACGGTGATGCATGCTTGTCACAGCAGCAAGTCTACGAATGGAGTAGGAAGTTTGCAAATGGTGTGACTGGAAGTTGCTCCACGTCCAGGTCAGGCACAACGAGTTGTGACTCAACAGAACACTGCAGCAGTTGAAACCATAGTGAAGCAGAACCACCGAGTGACACTGAACGACATGGCAGCATGTTTACAGATTAGTCATGGGTCAGCACACCACATTTTGCATGATGTGCTCCAGTTTCACAAAGTGTCTGCAAGTTGGATGCCGCGGCAGCTGACTCCTGAAGTGAGAGAGAATGACGTGCTGATGCTTGTGAAGAATTTCTTCGGCGCTTTGAACGAGAAGGTGATGGCTTCCTTGCAAGAATCGTTACTAAGGACGAAACCTGGGTTCACTTCCACCAACCGGAAATGAAGAGAGCGTGCAAGGAATGGCGCCATTCCTCATCGCCAAAACCAAAGAAGTTTCGAACAGAACCATCAGCAGGGAAGGTTATGCTGACTCTTTTGGGGCGAAAAAGGCGTTATTTTGGAGCCTTACATGCTTAGAGGGACCACTGTCACCAGTGCATCATACACAGATCTCAAAAAAACTGCATTTTGAGTGTCTTCCTCATTCACCATACTCACCAGATCTTGTCCCCAAGTGAAATCCACGTGTTTGGGCCACTCGAAGACGCAATGGGAGGAAAGAAGTTCCGTTCCGATGAAGAGGTACCCCACGCAGTGCATGAGTGGTTGCGGGGACTACCAAAAAACTTTTTTTCTATAGGAATTTATGTACTTTGTAAGGGCTGGAGGACTTGAATTGAGCGTGGGGAGCTTATGTTGAAAAGTGATACACTCTTTGTACCAGTTCTGCACAATAAATAATATTAAAAATATATTTAAGGCTTTCATTTGACTCACCCTCGTATCATTAGACCAATGTAGCAGTCTAGTCCATTTTCTGACATGCAGGTGTTTTGTCCTCACAGACATTCAACAGCAACTAATCCCTCATAACCAACCAGGAGAGCGACGACTGAGTGCAAAATAGAGGCTGGGGAAAGAAACAAAAAATGAACCTGAAACTTCCAAGCACACAAACTACGATGATGGAATAAAATGCCCGCCAATGGTGGTAGAAAATCCATTAGATGAACGCTAAATTACTGTTTTTGATAGAATGGTCATGGAGATCCGACAACTGGAAATCTACTCAGCTTGTCTGGCGCGAAAGCCCCTCTCACTCATGAACAAAGACTGCCACATTTAGAGTCACATGAAAACGTCCTCGCAGAAGCCCCTGGGCAGAGAGTCAGCAGACCTAAGCGATCGCTCAGACTACGAGAGGATACGGAGAATAAAAAACGTGAACGTAAATCAATGTGCACAGAAAATTCAATAAAATCTTATAATAAACCAGAGGACGACGAAGAGGAACTGGAAACGAAAAGCTCTCAAACCTTAGCAACGGCGCGTCTCACACGAAGAATCTCACAGGGAAGGTGAATTGATGGACGTATGCCGGGTACCCATCACAATGGAGAGCACTGATTGGGTAGAAGATATGGATGCCTGAAAGCACACTCCATACGCAGCAATTTTATAACATTATCACAGTCAGTATAAACAAAATTCAGTCTGTAACCAAAAATAATAAACGCTCCGATCGCTTTACTGAAATCCGGGCGAGGTACTACATTGACGTGTCTCGGCATGAAATTCATTAATATTTACACGTCTTCTGGAGGCAACACAAAACAAGAAAGGCGAGAATTTCTTACAGCTGGAATGGTGGAACTGATCCCCAGCATACGGTGTCCTACTATCGTTGCCAGTGACATCAGTTCTGTACTCCAGCAGTTAAACCAGACACCTTGTTATAATTAGAGCTGTGAATTGAAAGTACATCTATACTGTAAATAAATTAAAGTCCCAGAGCACGTTTTTCTATCTCTATATGAAGGTCAATGCAGGGAATCTGTAACGGTTTTGACACACAGAGTGCGATTACAGCAGCGCAAAATACCGAACACATGGCTCTGTTCCAAAAGAACAATTACTCTGTGTCCTTAAATCGGTCCCACGGAATAAGTCAGCAGGACTTGATGGCCTGCCTGTAGAGTTTACCGTAAATTTTGGTAAATAACGGCTGAGTTAATGGAGCCCACGTGTGGAGATAATCTGCAAAGGATGATACCGCCACCTGAGTTCACCGACATGACCAAAATTTTAATTCTTAAAACAAAATAAAAAGACAAAATTATACATCCCTCAAATATGAGACCCATCGCCCTGCTTAACGCTGACTTTAATCACAAGAATAAGAAAATTTCCGATTATAAATGTTGTTACAAGAAAACATAAGACTGTATCAAAAGTCGGCTATCTCTGGACGCAAAACTACGTACAATTTAACAGAATGTAGTTTTCTTGATCAAATCACATGGAAAGCTCCTATATCCTTAGCGATTGCGTTTTTAGGCTTCTAAAAGCGTGCTATACACGCGAATTAAACTACGTTTAAGGATAAAATTACTTTTGACAGGGCTTTTACTACCGCAAAAATCAACTGTATGAAAATCCTAGAACTCCGTCGGGGTCTGAGACAAGGCTGTCCTTATCCGCCTCACTATACGCTACTGAAGCTTCCACAAGAAAAGCTCCTGAGTTTTTGGTGCAAAAACCGTCGTGCATGTTTACGCTGACGAACTTAGCAACGTAATGAGCAGCCAACGTGATGAGACACCAGTTGTAAAATCATAGACGAATATCAGCAGATTAGTGAGGCGCTGGTGAACAGAGAACAAACAAACACCCCCTGCCACTCTAGTTCCAACAGTTCAACACATGGCAAATGGCTTAATACAGTAGTCTCTAGATGTCAGCTGGTTACGGTCATTACAGCCAAATTACAAGACATCGTAGAACTAAAGTGAAGAGGAAAAGGACGGTAACTTGAGGTATCATTAACAGAACATTATCTGCGCAACTTTTTACAAATTACAAGTCTTATTACGTAAATACCTACATCCTTTGCAAATCTCAGTCACATTGCAGTCATCTTATGTATGCCATTAGTTGTGCAAGACAGGTCCTGACATCAACGGCATAATGCGTGTGGAGTTTAAACCTTTTTAAATTACCCTTCCTTACCGCCGCCACCCCTGCTATAGGAGCAGGCTTGGCTTGCGCAGTACACCTGAAATAAACTTACTAACAACAAAGGTAGTATAACAGAAAACTGGTTCAGCATAAGTCGCTTATAAATGCTAAACCACCTGTAAACCTCGACGCAAATGATCACATTTATTTGAAACTTTATTATTTAGCGATTGGTTACATTGATCCAAAGATCCTGAAATAGCCGACTGTCCACCTGTATCACATCCTCTTTACAGGATGTCCCAAAACACAACTTGACTGCCAAATATCCGGAAGCAAAGTGGAGCCAGTTTTGGTGCAACATTCGTTCCAGGTTCTAACGTGACGGCGATCTTGTTATATTTAGCCATCGAAACTGGTCCGTCTTTGAAAAAGAAACACAGACTAAATCTCAGACCAACTTCTATTTGTGATAAACGCAATTTGATTGAAGCCATAGTCCATACGTTTTTACGCAAGTATGTGACCTTGTGGTATCAAACAAACGGTCTTGCTCTGCTGGTACTGAGAACGACTTAAAGCAAGGCGTAACTACAGCCGTAGTTCTTCCCCAAAGACTTTCAACTCTACCGTATGGTTAAGTGGTGATGGCATCCTCTTGGCTAAAATATTCTGCTGGTAAAATAGTCCCCCCGCTCCGGGAAGGGGCTATTCAGGAGGATGTCGTCATCAGGAGAAACAAAACAGGGTTCAACGGTTCGGAGCGTGGGATATTAGATTACTAATCTCATAGACAGGTTACAAAATTTAAAAAGGGAAATGGATAAGTTGAAGTTAGATTTGGTGGGACTTAGTGAAGTTCGGTGACAGGACGAACAGTAATTCAGGTCAGGTGAATACAATGCTATAAATACAAAAAGAAAAGGAGGTAATGCAGGAGTAGGTTTAATAATGTATAAGAAAATACGAATGCTCTAAGCTACTATGAACAGCACAGCTAACATTATCGTAGTCAAGACAGACACAAAGCCAACACCCATGACAGTAGTGCAAGTGTATACGGCAACTATTTCCGCAGATGAAGAGATAGAAAGAACGTATGATGAGATACATGAAATTATACTAATAGATAAGGCAGCCGAAAACTTGACGGAAGGGGCTGGAATTCGATAGCAGGGAGAGGAAGATAAAGTAAAAAACTAGGTGAATATGGACTGGGGCGGAAAGGAATGAAAAAGGAAGCCGTCTGGTAGAATTCTGCACAGAGGATAACTTAATCATCGCTAACACATGATTTAAGAATCATGAAGGAAGGCTGTATACTTGAAAGAGACCTGAAGACACTGGAAGATTTCAAATTGAATGAATAATGGTAAGACGGAGATTTCGGCACCAAGTTTTAAGTTTTAAGACATTTCCAGGGGCAAATGTAGACTGACAATTTGTTATGAGCTGTAGAAAAAAAAAAAAAAAACAGAAACTGCAGTAAAGACAGCAAGTTAAGGAGATGGGAGTTTAATAAGTTGAAACAACCAGGGGTTGTCGAGAGTTTCAGATGAAGCATTAGGTAACGATTGACTAGAGGACTAGAACAGTAGAAAGGAATACAGTAGCAGACGAAAGATGAGACACTGAAGGCAGCAGAGGACCACATACGTAAAAAATAGAGAGCCTAGCAGAAATACTTTGATAAAACGAGAGATATTGAATTGATGAAAGGAGAAATACAAAAATGCAGCAAATGAAGTAGACTATGGGGAATACAAATGTGTAAAAAAAAAAAAAAAATGAGGCTAGCATGAAATGCAAAATGGCTAAACAGAAGTTGCTCGAGGATAAATGTAAGGATTTATAAGCATATTTTACTAGGGAAGAGGTAGATACCGTGTAAAATTAAATATGTATGAATATGACAAGCTCAGATAGAAAACCAAAGCAAAGAATGGGGAAGACTTATATGTTGAAGGAGTACATTGTAGTGACCTGCGGTCGGCAGCAAAGAACTATGAGTCCATATGAACACACTTTATTACAATTAAAGAAAAAGACGCTTTCTCGACATATATTAAGTTTTAAAAGCAGAGCAAAGAAACAAAAACTACAACTGTGTGGTGGCAAAACACATAAGGAAACAAGACAATGGAAGAAAATACTGACCAAAACTACTCTACAAAATACAACGTGCTACTCCAAGACTAGGGCGAGTGAATACAATGCTAGGGCCGGCTAAGTACTGGCCGGAGCTGTTGGTAAACACTGCCAGTCTGGCTGTCTAGGCGTGCTTATGAAGCCAGGTCGGCGGAGTGCTACATCAGTCACCTGCGTTCCGATTGGTGGAACACTGTCACATGCTGTCTGGCGAAGTAGTTCCGTGTTTATTTGGAAAGTCTGTTATTGTTTCTGTCCGCTGGCGATGTTTTTCTCCGCACTCCTGAAAAGGGGTCGGCAACCCATCTTGCGTGTCGGTTCTGCGGGCCCTCTAACAATAAGGGGCAGCTACAACATATATAGCGGATCTACACAAGGGAAACGAATTTGACAGGAATATTATAGAAACGGAAGAGGACATAGATGAAGCTGAGAAAGGAGATCTAATACTGTGAGAAGAATTTGACAGAGCACTGAAAAGCCTAAGCCGAAACAGGGCTACGGGAGAAGATGACATGCTGTCAGACCTACTGATAGCTTTGGCAGAGCCAGCCATGACAAAAGCCTTCCATCTGCTGTGTGGGACGTATTAAATAGGCGAAATAACCTCAGACTTCAAGAAGAATATGGTATTTCAAGTCCAAAGAAAGCACGTGCTGACAGGTGTGAAAACTGCCGAACTACCAGTTTAATAAGTCATTGTTGCAAAATACTAACACCAATTCTTTACAGAAGGATGGAAGAACTGGTAGAAACCGACCTCAGGAAAGATCAGTTCGGAATTCGAAGAAATGTAGGAACACGCAAGGTAACACTGACCTTACGACTTATCCAAGAACATAGTTTACAGAAAGGCAAACCTACGTTTAGCATGTCTAGATTTAAAGAAATCTTTTGACAGTTATGACTGGAATACTGTCTTACAATTCTGAAGGTAGTAGGGGTAAAATACAATGAGAGAAAGGCTATTTACAACCTGTTGACAAAGAAGATGGCAGTAATAGGACTCGAGGGACAAAAAAAGGAAGCAGTGGTTGTAAGTCTGTTAGAAACACCAAAGGACTTGGAAAAGCAGTTGAATGGAATAGATAGTGTCTTGAAAGGATATAAGAAGAACACCAACAAAAGCAAAGCAAGGATGATGGAATGTAGTCGAATGAAATCAGACAGTGCTGAGGGAATCAGATTAGGAAACGAGACACTTAAAGTAGTAGATGAGTTTTGCTATTTTGGCAGCAAAATAACTGATGATGGATGAAGTAGAGTGGATATAAAAATGTAGACTGGCAATTGTAAGAAAAGTGTTTCTGAAGAAGAGAAGTTCGTTAACATCGAATATATACTTACGTGTTAGGAAATCTTTTCTGAAGGTATTTGCCTGGTGTGTAGCCATGTGTGAAAGTGACACATGGACGACAAACAATTTAGACAAAAAGAGAACAGAAGCTTTAGAAACGTGGTGCTACAGAAGAATACTGAAGGTGTGTGTGTGTGTGTGTGTGTGTGTGTGTGTGTGTGTGTGTGTGTGTGTGTTTTTGTGTGGAGGTGGGGGGGAGGGGGAGGGGGAGATATCGTAGAGAGAGACTAAGAGATGATGAATACAGTAAGCAGATTCAGAAGTATATAGGTTGCAGTAGTTATTCAGAGATGAAGAGACTTCTACAGGATAGAGTAGCATGGAGAGTGCATCAAACTAATCTTCGCACTGAATACCATTAGACAGGTTATCACGATTTGGAATGTATGAGAGAACTGTTATATCTTTATCACACCATACACCATCATCAGCGACCACATCATCCTGTCTAACTGGACACTTTTCCCCACCAACAGCCATTATATTTATGTTTCGCTCGCGGCAAATCCGACGATTTATGTCATTTTTTCAGAGGTCAATTGTACGGAAATACATAGAATAGTTGCGGCTTGTCACTGGAACCTCAAAAAGAAAACCGGAGGCAACTGGAAAAACTTATTCGTAACTAAATGTAGTTCTAGATGAGAACATCGTGCTAGAACAAGGAGTGGGGATTTCGCCAGTTGTTGGACCCACAACCACTTCACGGCAATGAAAATTTTAAAAATTGTATAAACAAACGACCATTGTAGTGGTGTAAGTATGTGGCACTGAATGTTTGCAATACTGTTGTTGTATTGCGCCTGTGCGTGCGGGTTCCGTAACATGTGTAATCCAGCAGATCGAGATCTGCTTTGTACTACTTAAGCGCAGCTGACTCCCATTAATATCGTCAGCTCTGTGTCCTGTCGTACAACGAATACACCCAGCACTCTGCAAAACAGCGTGTGCAATATCAGCAGGAACTAATAGAAACGCCTAGGTTTCCAGTCCTCAATAAACAAAACTAAGTCAGGATAAGGCTGTTGTTTTATTATAATAGTCACACCCAAACTGCGAGTACAATACACTATGGATTTACATTTTGAAAACAATTTTATATCTTACGTTATTATTTGCACTAAAATGACTAAGCTACGAATTGTTCCTGGATAGAGAAAACCAACACCAAGGAACGAAGTAACTAACACACGACGTCTCACCAGTCTCCACCAACTCACCAGAGTCGATGAGCTAAGAACAAAGTGTCCTTTTCGAAGGTATCGTCTCCAGACTGGCTCGCACAACGAATGCCTGTGCAAGCCAGTCAGGGGCCGTGCCTCCCTCTACGCTGCTTTATCTTGTAATGTCATTTTATAGAAACTGCCGTTTCGAACAAGTTACTAATCTTTCCAGATGACTTGGCTTGAAATTGACGCTCTTGCCTACACGTCTTGAACGGAGGAAGTAGTTTTTATAGTGTATAGGACACACACAATTCAAATGCAGGGCTGTGATTCATTATTCTGTTTTTTGTCGGATTCCAGTATTTTTCAGTAGCGCAAGGCAGCCCTCCCGTTGGCCTAACACGACGTGTCGCGTTCCACCTGCTCTTTCGCAGATCCACCTGTTAGATGACTTTCCACTCCGCCATCCACCATCATGTCATTTTTCATCGTAGCCACACTACCAGGTAGGACATTAGCCGTCTTCTTATTTGCGTGTTATATTCCATTACAACATGTTATTAAAACTAAGAGTATGCAAGCTGACGCCACTGTAAATGACGTTCTGAAGACTTATCGAAAATACGAAGTCAGCCAGATTAACATAGCCAAGGATGAGGTTAATTTCCCTCATTTTTTTATTTCAGCCATGCGTGAACCAGAAGGGTTATTCCCTTGAAGTCTTTTGTATATATTACTCATTCCTTTATTTCCATCTACAATAAAGAATTGTACTTTTCTTTCGCCACAGTCGGTGATGCTATGATTTATCCATTTGTACTGAGGTATTTTTATTCCACAATAACAGTTAAATTTGTTAAATATTTAGTTGTCAAGGAAATTTCATCCGTTTATTACTCAATGGAAGAAAAAATAGATTTCCGGAAAAGAATGTTCATTTTATTTCCGGCTGCCACCGAAGAAGGTGATTATGGAAAACACAAGGAAGGTATGAAAGCAATAGCATAGGTCCCAGGCTCTAATCCTGGTCCGGTATACAGTTTCAAGTGCCCAGAAAGTTTTTAATCTGCTCATAGTCCACTGGAGGGAGAAACTTAATTCTGGAAGCAATAAGTTGCAGTATACAATGCTGATCATTAAAACTGCAACACCGTGAAAATGGCATGTAACAAAAATCAAATTTACACGTTTGGATTCACTAATGATTAGCAGTTCAGAATAACCGAACAAAGTAGATAGGAGTAACGACATATACATTCCATTTTATGGAAAGAACACAGATTGGGGTTCTCGTTCAGTAATCGCACTTGATTGTTTGTTGTTTGTGAGAGGACTGTGTTATGCTTTGCTTAAGATGAGGAACGTCTACCAACACGTGTCGATATTCTGCGGCGGCAGGGCCGTGACCTACTGAGAATGCGGCTTATACACTGTCGGGAAAAAACTGTAACACTCTGAGCGACAAGGTCATTTTACTAACAAGCAATGTAACAAATAGTACATCAGTATAGAAGTATGTGATTACAAATTAAGGCCAAATGCAATACACATGTCACAGAAAAGGGCCCCAAACAGTCACATCAACACACAGTGTACAACACCACTGGCGGCAACGAGGGCGTCCATTCTCGCATGCATACAATCATAAAGTTGCTGAACGGTATCCTACGACAGACTGTACCAAACATCTTGCACTTCGTGTTGCAATTAGGCAATGGTTCTTGCAGGCTTCACAACGTCACGTACATGTTCAATTGGCGAGAGACCTGGCGGCCTTGCTGGACAGGACAGCCGTTGTACACCACGAAAAGCACGTAGCGTCGCAGCAGCCCCATGTAGAGGTGCATTGTCCTGCTGGAGGTGTAACTGATGGCATCCCACACCAAGACCCATGTGTTAGGATATATGTGTCGCAGGCGAACACACTCCGGAACAGGACGCTCACCAGGTCCACGCCGTACACGTGAACGTCCATCACTTGCGTAACAACAGAATCTACTCTCATCACTAAAGACAACAGAACACCATTGCACTTGATTGTCGACCCTTTCACGACAACAGGGTGGCCACGCTTGGTGGTGTCGTGATGTCTTTAATAGCATGGCCAGAGGCACGCGTGATCTGAGTTCTCCTGCGAACAGACAGTTCCCAATGGTTCGCGACACAGAAGGTGAAAGATATGGCCGTATTTCGTAGCTGGAATATGTTCGGTCGGCCACTACTACTCGCACAATGCATCGATCTTGACGTACGTCTGTATTAGAGGGACGTCCAGGACCTGACCTATGGGTGAGGGACTGTTCCACAAACCAGTGCTGAAAGTAGGGTCAAAATCACCGATACATTGTGTCCACCATGAGTGCGGCGATCCGTTGATACGCCTATCCACCGTCTAGCAGGCCCAAAATGTGACGCAGTTGAAATAGCTGACGTCGTTCAGTAAATGTACGTACTCATTGGCGGGGTATGGTTGCACTCTAGAACGTTGTAACCAACGTTGACCTCTAAACTGAGTACCGTTACTGCCGGCAGAATGAAAACTGAGCACTTCTTTCTGGGAGTGAACTTCCACAATATTGATGACGGTGTTGGTCGGGTTCCCTGACTGTCATGCGAATATGGAATCGATGGGCTGAGGAGGTCCATACCCAACTACATGCTTAGTCTCGACGTCCCCACACGACCTGAATCTGAGAGGATCGAGTCATTTTTTTGTTAGCACACAGCGAGATCATCACGAATCCTGAGTCAGAAAATGGTCATGTTTGCAGTCAGGCAAGTAATCACACGGACAGTGCGAGGACTTCTGTAGCATGTGCACTTTCGTTACGCCTACCTTTGTTGAAGCTTTCTTGACTTGGGAGCAGAATGAGGCAGTACGATAGTGGTGTGCCCCACGACAACATCGTTCTTTTCAGACGAACCCAGTTCTGTGTACAGCATTTTTAGTTCGTCAGTAAACTGAAGAGTGAACTAGGTCTGTGGTGGGTGGAAATTTCTTTTTTCCGGTTGGCTGATTCGGGGGAGGTGACCAACCAGCGAGGTCATCGATCCCGTCGGATTAGGGAAGGATGGGGAAGGAAGTCGGTCACGCCCTTTCGAAGGAACTATCCCAGCATTTTCCTGAAGCGATTTAGGGAACTCACTGAGAACCTAAATCAGGATGGTCGGACGCGGGTTTGAACCGTCGGCCTACCGAGTGCGAGCCCAGCGAGCGAACCACTATGCCATCTCGCTCCTTTCGTTTTCTGGAAGAACGCTGCGTGTGCCGTGCAGGATGACTAAGAATCAGTTTTTTGTCCAGCAGTGTAGTGCAGAGTAAGGTAATTTACGTACATTCTATGCTTTTGCGTTTCTTCCATTGGTAATATTGGTTGTTATTTCTATATTATGTGTTTTTTACAGATTTTTTGGAAAATACTCACCACCCTGACGTGTCTCTGCACTGCTTCGCCACTAATTTAAAAAGAACGCTGCGGAAGAATCGGTATAAGTTGTAAAACAGCCTTGAGAAGTCGTGGGTAGGGAGAGTGGGATCTCGTTTACTTATTGGTCAGTTTAGAGATAGGCTATACAATGGACGATGTGTAGATGCTCAAAGAAGATCTAAAGTTGCCAGACTGCATACATAACTGTCATATAGGCGCAGCGGCTGGATAGATAGTATGAGGTACCAGTGCGTGCTTCACATGATCACCTCCTGGTTCGCTTAGTCAGTAATTTGGGCAGCAGACGTTACATTTCTGATGTGTTAAGACCGGTGACTGTTCGTCTTCTCGAGGTCTGTAAGACTTAGTCTTTCAACAAGATAATACAAGACCACATTTTACTTGTGCTGTGCTGATCCACCTCAATGTATAGGGTGTTCGACTGCTGCCCTGACCAGCACAGTTTCCATGTGTATTCCTGATATGAAGCATCTGATGATTGGTTGCCGCGAGATATCAGCAGATCACCTCTCGTCAGCAAGTACGGTAGATAGATGTTGCCATGGAATGACGCACTCCTACCTGTCACGAAAGCTCTGGCCAATTCGATGCAGATGCTTCTTAATGACGTTATTGCAACACTTCGTACTAAATTTCACACCCTACAAATTGAATGATGTATTGTTCCCACTATACGGTATACGCACAGCAAGTAACAAAGGAAAAAATAGTCTTGTCCGAGCACAAGAAAGGCGAATATTTTCCTGTTTATTAAAAGACTCTGACTGAAAGTACGAGGTGCCTCATTCCACCTTCCCCACCACCTTTAAAATTTTTCCTAAATATTTTGGTATGCGAACATATTCGCTATCTTTTTAACATACAACTCACCTCTCACTCCTGTAGGCTCCCATGACAATAAGTCGCTCACACACCTTATTCCATTGCTGTAAGTCGCTCATAACCATCCACTCCCAATGCCAATTTTCACTCACTCACTGAGCGCAACTCTTTATCACTATTTTTTTTGGTCTGTCTAACTGTCACTCTCTCCTGTCACATAGCTATAGTCTCCTTCGTTCAGCTATTACTGTCTCTTCTCACTGTCGCTAACTACATCTTGCTCTCCCTTGCTGCTGCTATCTCACTCATTCCTTTCCACTGCTGCTGTCTCTTCTCACACTGGTCCCGGCGGAGGTTCGAGTCCTCCCTCGGGCATGGGTGTGTGTTTGTCCTTAGGATAATTTAGGTTATGTAGTGTGTAAGCTTAAGGGCTGATGACCTTAGCAGTTAAGTCCCATAAGATTTCACACACATTTGAATTTTTTTTCTCTTCTCACTGTCACTACCTCTATCTTCCTCGTTGCCATTTTCGTATCTACTGTCATTGGTTCTCACCCGCTTCCACTTTCTCTTTCTCTTTCTCTTTGTTCCTCCCCCTTTGGTGCTGTGTCCAAAGCTCTTTTCCTAGCACTGTTTTGTCACTGTCAGTCATGTTCCAGTGCCACTGCGTCCCTCTCTTTCTTTCTCACCGCTGTTGTCTCCTCTCTTTCTATATCACAACCACAATCAACTCCTTTCCAGTATTTATAACTTTTCCGTCACTTTTCCATTGCCACTTCCGCAGCACAAAAAGGAGCGAAAGTTATAGGAATATTTTTAAAAGTTCTGACAAAGGTAGAATGAGGCTATCGCCTAAAGAACACGAGGTACGAGGCCCGGAAAAATCTTGTTGCTATGCGCAGCATTTTGGAATATATTAGGTAGCGCACGCTGTCGCATGCTGACCGATATTTCTTTTATTTACTGTCCTTCCTGGTGTTTAATGGCCAGCAGTGTATTACGAGGCTTAACAGCGTGCGAAATGCAGATAACAACCGGCTTTAATTTCCCTGCCTTGTTCCAGCTGCCGAGTTTCTATTGCGCGCTGACACGGAGGGGTGAGTTTTTTCCGTCGGGCTGCAGCGCCAGCGCCGGTAGGCCTGCCGTCAGCTCGACCGCAGCCGCAGCCGCCGCCGCAGACACGCAGCGGGCGCTGGGCGGTGAGCGGTGAGCGGTGAGCAGGCACGTCGCAACTTTACAACAGGGGCCGCGCGCGCCCGGAGAGTTGCGCCCTCGCCGCGCCTCGCCGCGACTCTGCCCGGCTAATGAGCATCGCGCGACGTGACGTGGCGGCGGCGCCGCCGATCGCGAAACAACTGACAGCCGGCCGGCTCTCGTCTCATTAGTGTCGGGCCGGCGCGCCCCTTGCTGCTCGCTGCCCGCCCGGCACGGAGTGCGGTCAGCGCGACCGCAGCCGCCGGACCCCGCTGTCCGCCGGGTTGCCGCTGCTGCCCCTCTCGCTCTGACTCCGAGCGCGCGCCGGCGTTTGCAGGGCACCGTATCGTCCACACTGTTGCTGCGTTGTAGTTATTTTGAAATGCAGGATAGCTTACTTCTACATCTACATCTACATGATTAGTCTGCAATTCACATTTAAGTGCTTGGCAGAGGGTTCATCGAACCACAATCATACTATCTCCCTACCATTCCACTCCCGAACAGCGCGCGGGAAAAACGAACACCTAAATCTTTCTGTTACAGTTCTAATTTCTCTTATTTTATTTTGATGATCATTCCTACCTATGTAGGTTGGGCTCAACAAAATATTTTCGCATTCGGAAGAGAAAGTTGGTGAGTGAAATTTCGTAAATAGATCTCGCCGCGACGAAAAACGTCTTTGCTTTAATGACTTCCATCCCAACTCGCGTATCATATCTGCCACACACTCTTCCCTACTACGTGATAATACAAAACGAGCTGCCCTTTTTTGCACCCTTTCGATGTCCTCCGTCAATCCCACCTGGTAAGGATCCCACACCGCGCAGCAATATTCTAACAGAGAACGAACGAGTGTAGTGTAAGCTGTCTCTCTAGTGGACTTGTTGCATCTTCTAAGTGTCCTGCCAATGAAACGCAATCTTTGGCTGGCCTTCCCCACAGTATTATCTATGTGGTCTATCCAACTGAAGTTGTTCGTAATTTTAACACCCAGGTACTTAGTTGAATTGACAGCCTTGAGAATTGTACTATTTATCGAGTAATCGAATTCTAACGGATTTCTTTTGGAACTCATGTGGATCACCTCACACTTTTCGTTATTTAGCGTTTTCTTCTTCTACTTTTTCTTGTGCTTTTTTCCGAATGTCTGTACCCCAGTTGTCTGTATGTAGCGTCGTTAATTCGCCCTAAGGTTTCGATCCGGGACCGGCACAATTCCCCGAGCCAGAAGCGGCGCTTTAACACGCAAGACTATCTGGCCAGGTCCTCTTTCTTGTGAGTCAGTTTAAAAAGCACCTACAAGGGACTGTACCATAATAGCAAAACATTGAAACTGCTACTACCACCCATCTACTGTCGCTCACGATGTTATGAAAGTGCGGATCTAAACCAGTGGCAGGAATCCAGTTCCATAACGATGGTTATAGTTATTTTCCTTACATCACATTCGTTGTCTTTGGCAAGTGATAGCTCATCTGTCAAGTTTCAGCCCAACCGACGAGGGTACCAAACACCCGACGGATTGACGAATGTTAGTAATCAATCTTCTGACTGAAACCTCCTGGCAGATTAAAACTGTGTGCCGGACCGAGACTAGAACTCCGGACCTTTGCCTTTCGCGGGCAAGTGCTCTATCAACTGAGCTACCCAAGCACGACTCACGCCCTGTTCTCACAGATTTAGTTCCGCCAGTACCTCGTCCCCTACCTTCCAAACTTCACAGAAACTCTCCTGCGAACCTTGCAGAACTAGCACTCCTGGAAGAAGGGATAAGGTTCGCAGGAGAACTTCTGTGAAGTCTGGAAGGTAGGAGACGAGTTACTGGCGGAACTAAAGCTGTGAGGACGGGACGTGAGTCGTGCTTGGGTAGCTCAGTTGGTAGAGCACTTGCCCGCGAAAGGCAAAGGTCCCGAGTTCGAGTGTCGGCCTGGCACACAGTTTTAATCTGCCAGGAAGTTTCATATCAGCGCACACTCCGCTGTAGAGTGACAGTTTCATTTTAATCTTCTGACTGGTTTGATGCGGCCAGCACAAATTCCTTTCCTGTGCCAACCTTTTCATCTCAGAGTAGCAATTGCAACCTACGCCCTCAATTACTATTTGCTGGGTGTATTCCAATCTCTCTCTTCCTGTACAGTTTTTAACCTCTACAGCTCCCTCTAGTACTATGGAAGTTATTCCCTGCCGTCTTAACAGATATCCTACAACCTTGTCCCGTCTTCTTCTTACTGATTTCGATATGTTTCTTTCCTCACAGATTCTGCGGAGAACCTCTTCATTCCTTACCTTATCGGTCCATCTAATTTTTAACATTCTTCTGTAGCATCGAATCTCAAATTCTTCGATTCTCTTGTGTTCCGGTTTTCCCATAGTCCATGTTTCACTACCATACAACGCTGTGCTCCAAACCTACATCCTCAGTAATTTCCTCCTCAAAGTAAGAGCTGTCCTTGATATTAGTATATTTCTCTTGTATGTAGTACATACTCAGCTGTAACGGATACTGCTCTAGTAAGACGTACTTTTCGAGCATTTTCGAGGTTCAAAGTTTTCCGTTCTTGTAGAATACCAACGAAAGTGGCATCCACCTGGTGACAGCGGCAGCAAAATTCCTTAGGCGATAGACTAGCTCTACACATACTGCCTTTCACTCACGTCATTTTATTTTTTGCGACCTTTTAGCAAACCTTAGTATTGCTATGGAAAGCAACAACAATAATAATAATGGTAATCATAGTACTACATTCGCCTTAATCGAAGTATCTTTATTATATCGTGATGAAATTGTCGTTTATATATCAATATTGTGAGCTATCGGTTGAGCTGCTTAGCACACCCCTAAGCTGCAAGCAAAGGAAGAAAAGCTACTAGGCGGGCCCGTTAAGCATGAAAGTAGAGGTGCTACACAAATCACGTACATATTCATGAATGACTCATATAACTGCAAGGGGAAACTAGCATTCACTATAACAATTTGATTTATTACCTTTAGATATAAACAAATAATTTTACCATTGAATTAAGAGTCTAAACATTTAGTAAGTAGACAGACTGTTGTAATTATGGAATATAATCTTGACTCATATGAATGGACACACGAAAACATAACGTGAAACTGCGTCGCGGATAAGCCGCTAGGTTTGTATGGAGTCCCATTTCGGTTGTATAAAGAGTATTCCACAGCACTACCCCTTACTTACCTTGTATTTATCGCGAATCTCTCGCCCAGCGCGAAGTCCCAAACGACTGGAAAAAGGCGCAGGTGACTTTGCGAAAAGCAGTTGACACAGTGTCTCACTACAGACTGTTAACGAAGGCACGAGCATACGAATAGGTTCCCGAATACGTGAGTAGCTCGAATATTTCGTAGGTAATACAACCCAGCATGTTGTCGTCGAAGGCGATTGTTCATCAGAGACAAGGGTATCTCCAGGGAAGTGTGATAAAACCGCTGTTATTTTCTATACACATAAGTGCTCTGGCAGGCAGGGTAAGTAGCATCTCATCGCCCATAACTGTGACAGCGTTTCAGTGCTTGGAACGTGCCGCTTACCTGCAAAATACAAAAACACCCTTTCACTGTAGTCCACCCACGTACAAGCCCAAATATTTTCGGCATGGATGCGTCTGATTCCTTCGGATGAGAGAACAATGTGCATGCCCTTGACACAAATGCTTCACATGCCACTATCCAGCTACCCCATGACACGTATCAACATTTGTTCGACGGTACTCTAGGAAGAGGAAAAGATTCTCACTCACATTACGCTGAAAACTAATGCTCAACCCAAATTTTGCCACGCTCGCCCTGTGCTGCATGCATTACGCGACGACGTGCCTACAGAAATTCAGAGACTGGAATTCGTTGGTGCTTTAAAACCTGTTTGAGCATGTCAGCGGGCTTCACCATTAGCCGTCATTCGTAAGCCATATGGGAAGATTCGTCATTGCGCGGATTTCAAACGCACTGTAAATTCGCAGGAAATTATTGATTCCTACCCCCTCCCGCATAAAGAGGAAATTTTGGATCACCTAGCGAGAGGACAGTTCTCCTCAAAAATTGATCTTGCAGAAGACTACCTTCAATTACCATTACACGAAGAGACAAGGAACATTTTTGTTGAGAATACTCATTTCAGCTTGTTTCAGTATCAATGCCTTCCTTATTGAAGTGCTTCGCACATGCTTTGTTTCAAAAATTCTCGAACAAGTAACGTCCAAGATGCCTTCTTGTTTTAATTATCTTGACAACATAATCATCTCTGGACAAACTCCGGAAACCTTAAAAATTTGGACTGTCTTTTTCAAGTTTTAAATAAGGAGGGCTTCGAATGTAACTTATAGAGATGTTCTTCTTTCCACACAACGAGTGAATACTTAGGACATACCATCGACGCCATACACGCTCATCCTCCGACGAAACGTTTACAGCAACTTAACAATTGCCATCTCGTAAGAATTTACGTGAACTGCAAGCTGTTCTTGGAAAACTGACTTTCTACATCAAGTTCATTCCTAATGCGGGGCAAACTGCCGCGCCTCTCAACCGCCACAGGCGTAAAAATGCTCCGTTTTATTGAACAACAGACTGTGACCAAGTTTTCCAAATACTGAAAAATGCGTTGCTTCACTAACCTTGCCTTCTGCAGTACTATCCGCTCAAATCACATGTGCCTGCAATCAATTCCTCGTTCCATGGCATCGGGGAGGTTTTATCAAACAAAATTGGCAAAACAGAACGTACCATCGCCTTTACTTCCAAAACTTTGAATAATGCTCGGAATAATTGTAGTCAGCTTGAGAAGGAGGCCCTGACGTTAACATGAGGTGTCACCAAATTTCATTATTACCTGTACGACAGAAAATTTTTCCTGGTCCTGGATCATAAGCTTTTGACTGCACTGATTCATCCACTGAAACTAGTTCCCGGCCACATGGCACATGAGCTACAACGCTGGTCGCTATTATTCTCAAATTATCAGTATGAAACTCTGTATAGCCCGACGGCGCAACATGCAAACGCCGACGCATTGTCTCGTTTACCTGTAGGCACAGAAGCAGCATTCGACGCACCGGAAGCTTCTTGTTTACATATTGACTCTTCTGATTCGCAAGCAGTGGATTCTTTTCCTATTGATTCACGGCAGATCGCACAACCCACGGAGCGTGACCAGTCACTAGGAATGCTAAAAAGCTACGTTCGAAAATGCCGGCCGCGAAGATACTTTGAGCACTGCAACAGTTTATCTCTTCTGAATTATGTGATTCTCTGCTTCACACGCCTAATAAACAGACACAAGTGTGACGGCACGCCGGCCGGAATGGCCGAGCCGTTCTAGGCGCTACAGTCTGGAACCGCGCGACCGCTACGGTCGCAGGTTCGAATCCTGCCTCGGGCATGGATGTGTGTGCTGTCCTTAGGTTAGTTAGGTTTCAGTAGTTCTAAGTCTAGGGGACTGATGACATAAGAAGTTAAGTCCCATAGTGCTCAGAGCCATTTGAACCATTTTTGTGACAGCACAATGTCGCGCTTACGCGGATAATCATTCACCTCCACGCCAGGAATTTATCTCCTGGCCACATACCGATACTCCTTGGCAATGCAATTACTTTGCAGGCCTCTTTTGTCAAACGCGTTGGTTGCTTATCGTCGATGCCAACCCCAACGCATTCGACCAACGCTGTCAGCACTATCAAGGCTCTCGCTTCCGTATTCTCTCTCGAAAGCTAGCCGCAAACAATTATTTCTGACAATGGACCTCCTTTTCCTTTCAAAGATTTTGCGCAATTTTGCAACGTCTGTGGAATACAACATGTCAAGACCATTCTCGCTTCAGTCTAATGGCGAGGCCGCACGTTTCTTTCGAACGTTTGAGACGCAAATGTCAAAACTTCGAGCTTTACGTACACGTGAAGATACCTTATTGATGTTTCTGAGTTTATATAGTACTTTGCCTGCTCCTGGCATTTCGCCGACAGAACGTTTGCGTGGGGCATTTCATCGGACCTTGCTACATTTGCTTCTTCCTTACCGCTCCACTCCAGCTTCAGACTTCCCCAAGAAGCTTCGCCTGAACGTTAGAGTTCAGTATCGAGTGTGTAAGAAGCCACATTTATGAGAAACCGGCGTTGCTCTTACATCAGCTGGCAGGGCGCAGTGTACTATCCGCTGCATCGCACAACGCATCAGCGCCACAAAGATAAGCTGCAGCTCCTTGAATTCAGTGACCCTACCGTAGATCAAACTGTTTCAGGTTTCTTCTCTGCACGACGACCGGCCGCCGTGACGCAGCCACACCCATCCGCCTCAACGCAGCCTCCTACACATTTACCGAGCGGGTGTCTCCACCCGCGGCCGTCTCACTGATAGAAGTCCCCGCCTGGCCACCTGCGACGCCGCTGCTGCTGCCGCCAACGCCGCAAGTCGCCTCTCCCCTGGACATCGACACCGTCCCCGTCGGACAGTCGACGGCAACCTCTGCATCACCCTCCGAACTCCTACCGGTGCCGTCGGTGCGTCCTGAGCCCGGTTTTACGGGGCAGTTTCGCTGGCGCTCGCAAGGCGCAATATCGGGACGCGGGTTGGTCTGCTTTGCCCCCAGTCGAGCAACCGTTCTCATCACTATCCACGGCACAGGTCTCCCCCGTACCTTCCAAGTTTAGAGGAGAGGGGTGTGTTGTCAGTCGCTATCAGGCCGGCAGCACTGGGCCCATTTTGTGTGTTTACCAGTTGAATAACATTTACAGATTTTCATAGTGACCAGAGCTCGTGATCTACTGAATAGTTATTGTATTTAAGACTGACTGCTTCGTAAATCTGCGGCATCTGTGTATGCTTCGACATTCAAAGCTACTGTTAGCAACTGTCGCTACACTATTTGATGTTATATATACAGTAAATTAATATCTGAATTCTCTATTCATGAACAGCGTCTGTTCCTCGCTCCTGTGTCCGCTAAAGAACCGCACTGCGTGTAAGGAAACTATAACAACGATCACGATAGACAAGCTATGAGGTATCACAGAATTTCTTCTGCTGTAATAATTGAAGAATACTGCTAAACAAGTCACTCCGGAGCAGGGAACTACCTACCCCAATAACACTGGGAAAACACCCATCGAGGGCTTCAAGTCTTCTTTAATAGTCAATGGTCTTCCGACCGTTTACAAACCTTCCTCCATCTCTTCGTATCAATTTCTCCTTATCTTTTCAGCTATGTTTTCCTATTGAATCATACTTCTCCAATAATATGTCTTACTTATCCTAAATCTGTCGCTACATACTGTTTCTTCCTCTTTCCTGTCGTGACAGTACCATGTGGGCAGTTCCTTATGACACGTCGTACTTCAAAATGGTTCAAATGACTCTAAGCACTATGGGACTTAACATCTGAGGTCATCAGTCCCCTACACTTAGTACTACTTAAACCTACCTAACCTAAGGACATCACACACATCCATGTCCGAGGCAGGATTCTAACCTGCAACCGTAGCAGCCGCGTGGCTCCGGACTGAAGCGCCTAGAACCGCTCGACCACCGCGGCGGCTACACGTCGTACTGCACTGTCCTTTCTTGAGGTAAGGGTTGCCATGGACTCTCTTTTCCCACCTCTCTCGTTAGGAGCTCCTCGCAATGTTTTTACATTACATTTCTTTCACTGAACCAGTCCACTTCTCCTCTACCAAAAATGTTCATCACTTATTGAGTGACACTATACGCGGGGCTGACGAAAGTCATGTGATACCGATATGCACATATACAGATGGCGGCATTATCGCGTACACAAGGGGTAAGAGGGCGGTGCATTGATGGAGCTGTCTTTAGTACCCAGGTGATTTACGCCAAAAGGTTCCGATGTGATTATAGCCGCACGACGGGAATTAACAGACTTTGAACGTGGAATTGTAGTTGGAGCCAGACGCAAGGAACATTCCATCCCGAAAATCGTTAGGGAAGTCAGTAATCCGAGAATACCAAAGTTCAGGCATTACCTGTCACCACGGACAACGCAGTGGCTGACGGCTTCCACTTAACAACCGAGAGCAGGGGCGTTTGCGTAGAGTTGTCACTGATGAGAAACAAGCAAAACTGCGTGAAATAGTCGCACAAATCAATCTGAAACGTACGACGAGCGTATCCGTTAGAACAGTACGGCGAAATCTAGCGTCAACGGGCTATGGAAACAGACGACCTGAGCGCGTGCCTTTGCTAACATCGCGACATCGTCTTCAGAGTCTAATTTGGCAATTTGTAGTAAGGTCTTATGGGACCAAAATGCTAATGTTATCGGTCCCAAAGCCTACACACTACTTAATCTAACTTAAACTAACTTATTCTATGGACAACACACACACCCATGCCCGACGGAGGACTTGAACCTCCGACGGGGGGAGCCGCACCGACCGTGACAAGACGCCTTGACCGCGGGCTACTCCGCGCGGCTTCACAGTCTCTTCTGGGTTTGTGACCATATTTGTTGGACAGTAGACGACTGGGAAACCGTGGCCTGGTCAGATGAGCTGATGATAGGTATCGAGTGTGGCGCTGCCCCCACGAAGCTATGGACCCAAGTTGTTAACAAGGCATTGCGAAAGCGAGTGGTGTTTCCATAATGGTGTGGGCTGTGTTCACATAGAATGGATTGGGTCTTGTTATGTTCGGCTACTTGGAGATCATTTGTAGTCTTCATGGACTTATTGTTCCCAAACAACGGTGAATTTTTTTGTATGACAATGCACCATGTCAAAGAGCCACAATTTTTCGAGACTGGTTTGAAGAACATTCTGGACAATTCGAGCGTATGAGTTGGCAACGTAAATCACCCGACGTCTACATCTACATCTACGTGATTACTCTGCTATTTACAATAAAATGCCTGGAAGAGGGTTCAATGAACCATCTACGAGCTGTCTCTTTACCGTTCCACTCTCGAACGGCACGCGGGAAAAACGAGCACTTAAATTTTTCTGTGCGAGCCTTGATTTCTCTTATTTTATCGTGATGATCATTTCTCCCTCTGTAGGTGGGTGCCAACAGAATGTTTTCGCAATCCGAGGAGAAAACTGGTCATTGAAATTTCTTGAGAAGATAACGTCGCAACGAAAAACGCCTTTGTTTTCATGATTGCCACTCCAATTCACGTATCATGTCTGTGACACTATCTCCCCTACTGCGTGATAATACAAAACGAGCTGCTTTTCTTTGTACTTTTTCGACGTCATCTCTCAGTCCCACCTGATGCGAATCCCACACTGCACAGCAATACTCTAGAATAGGGCGAACAAGCGTGGTGGAAGCAGTCTCTTTAGTAGACCTGTTGCACCTTCTAAGTGTTCTGCCAATGAATCGCAGCCTTTGGTTTGCTCTACCCACAATATTATCTATGTGATCGTTGCAATTTACGTAATTGTAATCCCTAAGTATTCAGCTGAATTTACAGCCTTCAGATTTGTTTGACTTATCGCGTAATCGAAATTTAGCTGATTTCTTTTAGTGCTCATGTTAATAACTTCATACTTTTCTTTATTCAGGGTCAACAGACACTTTTCGCTCCAAATCTTATCTAAATCATTTTGCAAGTCGTTTTGATCATCTGATGACTTTACAAGACGGTAAATGACAGCATCATCTGCAAACAATCTAAGATGGCTACTCAGATTGTCTCCTATGTCGTTAATATAGATCAGGAACAATAGAGGGCCTATAACACTTCCTTGGGGAACGCCGGATATTACTTTCTATTTTACTCGATGACTTTCCGTCTATTACTACGAACTGTGACCTTTCTGACAAGAAATCACGAATCCAGTCGCACAACTGAGGCGATACTCCGTAGGCACGGAGTTTGGTTAGAAGACACTTGTGAGGAACGGTGTCGAAAGCCTTCTGGAAATCTAAAGATATGGAATCAATTTGACATCCCCTGTCGATAGCAGTTATTTCTTTATATGTATAAAAAGCTAGTTGTGTTTCGCATCAACGATATTATTTTCTGAATCCGTGCTGACTATGTGTCAATAAATCGTTTTCTTCTAGGTACTTCATAATGTTCGAATACAGTATGTGTTCCAAAACCCTACTGCAAATCGACATTAGTGATATAGGCCTGTAATTCAGCGGGTTATTCCTACTTCCCTTTTTGGGTATTGGTGTGACTTGATCAATTTTCCAGTCTTTAGATATTGATCTATCGATGAGCGAGTGGTTGTATATAACTGCTAAATTTGGAGCTATATTATCAGCATACTCTGAGAGGACCTGACTGGTATACAATCTGGACCGGAGGCCTTGCCTTTATTAAGTGATTTAAGCTGCTTCCTTACACCAAGGATATCTACTTCTATGTTTCTCATCTTGGCAGTTGTTTTTGATTGGAATTCAGGAATATTTACTTCATCTTCTTTGGTGAAGGAGTTTCGGAAAACTGTGTTTAATAACTTTGCTTTAGTGGCACTGTCATCAGTGACTTCACCATTGTTATCGCGCAGTGAAGGTATTGATTGCCTCTTGCCACTGGTGTGCTTTATGTATAACCGAAATCTCTATGGGTTTTCTGCCAGATTTCGAGACAGAATTTCGTTGTGGAAATTATTAAAAGCATCTCGCATTGAAGTACGCGCTATATTTCGAACTTCTGTAAAACTTTGCCAATCTTGTGGATTTTGCTTTCTTTTAAATTTGGCATGCTTTTTTCGTTGCTTCTGCAACAACGATCTTAGCCGTTTTCTGAACCATGGGGGATCAGTACAATCACTTATTAATTTATGTGGTATATATCTCTCAATTACTGGTGATACTATCTCTTTGAAAACATTCCACAACTTTCCTACATTTACATGATCATATCGGAAGGAGTGAAGACTGTCTCTTAAAAAGGCGTTAAGAGCATTTTTATCATCTTTTTTAAATAGATATACATTGCGTTTCTTTTTGATGGTTGTAGGTGTACGGTATTCAGCCTAGCAGCAACTGCCTTGTGGTCGATAATCCCTGTATTCGTCACAATACTCACTATTGTCCAGGATTATTTGTTGCTAAAAGGTCGAGTATGCTTTCGCAATCATTTACGCTTCAAGTGGGCTCATGAATTAATTGTTCAAAATAATTTTCTGAGAAAGCATTCAGTACAATTTCGGATGACGTTTTATGCCTGCCGCCGGCTTTAAAAGTATAATTTCTCCAGCATATCGAGTGTAGATTGAAGTCACCACCGACTATAATTGTATCAACAGGGTACTTATTTGAAATGAGACTCAAGTTTTCTTTGAACTGTGCAGCAACTATATCTTCTGAGTCGGCGGTTCGGTAAAACGATACAACTAATAGTTTAGTCCAATTGTCAGGCAACTTCTACCCATGCTATTTCCCACGAACTATCTACTTCGATTTCGTTACAAGGCGAACTACCTCTGACAGCAATAAATACTCCACCACCAACTATATTTAATCTATCCTTTCTGAACACTGTTAGATCGTTTGAAAAAATTTCGGCTGAATTTATTTCCGGCTTTAGCCAGCTCTCTGCACCTACAACTATTTGAGCTTCAGTGCTTTCTATTAGGGCTTGGAGCTCTGGTTCTTTTCCAACATAGCTACGACAATTTACAACTACAATACCAATCGCTTCTACAACTACCTTACTGTGTTTTACCTGCCCACTTTTAGAGGGACGCCCCTTCTGTGGTTCCCTGAGACCCTTCCACACAGCCCCCGCTACCCGTGTAGCTGCCTCCTGTATGTAGTGGACTCCTGACCTATTAAGCGGAACCCGGAAACCCACCACCCGATGGCGTAAGTCAAGTAATCTGCAGCCTACATGGTCACAGAACCGCCAGAGCCTCTGATTCAGACCCACCACTCGGCTCTGCACCAAAGGACCACAGTCGGTTCTATCGACGATGCTGCAGATGGCGAGCTCCGTCTTAATCTCGGAAGCAAGACTGGCATCCTTTACCATTTCGCTAGCCGCCCGAAACCAGACAGAATCTGCTCCGATCACACGTCATTGGTACCGACATGAGCCACCACGTGAAGTTGGCTGCACCCTGTACTCTTCATGGCATCCGGAAGCACCCTTTCCACATCTGGAATGACTCCCCCCGGAATGCAAGCGGAGTGCACACTGGCTTCCTTCCCCTCCTTGGCAGCCATGTTCCTAAGGGGCCCCATTACGCGCCTATCGTTGGAGCTCCCAACTACCAGCAAACCCACCCTCTGCGAATGCCCAGACCTTGCAGGCCGAGAAGCTACCTCTGGAACAGGGTGGATGACTGCATCCGGCTCAGAGGCACCGTCAGCCACAGATAACGCCCGACACCTGTTCGTCAAACGAACCGGGGAGGCCCTACGATCGGCCCCTCGGGAAATTTTTCGCTGCCTGCCAGCCTTTGGAATGATCTCCCACTCGACCACGGATGACTGGTCAACCTCAGTGCAGGCAGTACCCGGGGAGGTCACAGCAGTGGACCGATCGGAGGACACGTGGGACGTGCTAGACGTCCCTCGCATCCCCGCGTTCGATCCCCCACGATGATGCCCCTTGGCAGCAGCCTCAAGCTGTGTGGCGGAAGCCAACACAGCCTGGAGCTGTGAGCGATGTGTCGCCAACTCAGGTCACATCTGTACACAACAATCACAGTTCTTATTCATTACTGCAGTCGCTGCTGTTTGAAGCTCGTAAAAATATGTAACAAGCGAACGGTGTACTCACCTTATTAGTAGCAGGAACTCACGGAGTCTCTCGCTGATGGTCTAACCGACGTGAATCCCATAGAACATTTACGTGACATAATTTAGAGTTCAGTTCGTGCACAAACTCCTACATCGGCAACATTTTCCCTTTTATGAACGACTATGGAGGCATAATGGCTCAGTATTCCTACAGGGTACTTCCAGCGACTTGTTGAGTCCATGCCCCCTCGAGTTGATGCAGTATGCCTGGAAAAATGAGGTACGACACGCCATTAAGAAGTATCCCGTGACTTTTGGCACCTCATGGTATGCCTGAGCAACAGCAGAGGTAAATTTGAAAGTGAACCAAAAAGATTTTATGGACGCTTTCACCGGTTCTATTGAAGAAGCTTTATTTACAGGCTTGTAGCTCATTTAGAGTAAAATTGTTGAATAATTAGTTCTTTAACTAACGTAAATACATTTATATTTTAAGTATAATCTTTTAAAAGCGGTCGACCTGCAGCCACATTTAAGTAAAAATTCATCAAAACATTTTAAAAATTCATAAAATCTATCTGTTAATTGAATCTTTTCACATTATGGTTGTTGTTGTTTTGTGGTTCGAAGACTGGTTTAATGCAGCTCACCATGCTACTCTATCCTATCCAAGCCTCTCCACTTCCGAATAGCTACTGCAATCTACATCCTTCTCAATTTGGTTACTATATTCATCTCTTGGTCTCCCTCTACGATATTTACCCCCATCCGTCTCCCACACACACACTCCACTGTAGTACTAAATTTGTGATCCCTCGGTTTCAAAGAACGTGTTCCGTCAACTGATCACTTCTGTTAGTCAAGTTGTGCCATAAATTTCTTGTCTCCCAGTTTTATTCAGTACCTTATCAATACACGAGGTACCCATGTTCTGTAACACCGCATTTCAAAATCCTCTATTCTCTTCTTGTCCAAGCTGTTCATTGTCCGCATTTCACTTCCGTACTTGGCTATACACGATAAGAATTCTTTCAGAAAAGACTTCTCAGCACTTAAATCTATATGCGATGTTAAAAAATTTCTCTTTTTCAGAAACGCTTTTGTTGCCATCGCCAGTGCGCATATTTCACTGATGACCACTTGCTTAATAGCTTGATTGTCTGTTTTTGGAACGAAATACATCAGTGATTCTGCGTATCAGGCGTATCAGGGATCCGACAGATTGTTGGGACGTTTGTGGAGGTAGGCAATTTGAGCAGCAGTTGGCGCCACAGTGACACAGCGAACTGTTACAAATCAAGGAAGGCTCCGAGCTAGACGGCCTGTGGCGTGCGTTCCAGTGGCCCCAAACCATCGCCATTTGCGACTTCAGTGGTGTTAAGCGAGAGCTCATTGGAGGGCAGGACGGAGGTCTGTTGCGTTTTCTGACGAAAGTGATGGCCGAGTGTTGGTTAGAAGGTGGCATGTTTGCCTGCAGCCAACCTGTCTGTGTGCTAGACACATTGGACCTACACGTAGAGTTATGGTCTTGGGTGCTTCTTCATATGACAGCAGGAGTACTTAGGCAGGTATCCTACGCACTCTGACAGCAAATTTGTACGTCAGTTTGTTGATTCGACCTATTGTTCTGCCATCCGTGACCAGATTTCCAGTCGCAAGTTCGAATCCTGCCTCGGGAATGGATGTGTGTGATGTCTTTAGGTTAGTTAGGTTTAAGTAGTTCTAAGTTCTAGGGGGCTGATGACCTCAGATGTTAAGCCCCATAGTGCTCACAGCCATTTTGAACCAGATTTCCAGCAGTGTTTTTCAACAGGATGACGCGCTCCTATACACTGCTGTTGTAACCCAGCATGCTCTACAGAGTGTCGATATGCTGCCTTGGCCTGCTCGATCGCCAGGTCTGTTTCCTATCAAACGCAGATGGAACATCATCGGACCACATCTCCTGCGTCATCCGCAAACAGCATTAACCGTCCCTATATTGACCGACCAAATGCAACTGACATGGATCTCCACCACACTATCTGACAACCAGCACCGGCACACCACAATGCATGCACGTCTGCATGCTCCCATTCAACATTCTGGCGGTTACACCGGTTATTAATATGCCAGCATTTCACATTTGCAGTGGCTTGTCATGTGCTTACGTTAACGTGTGATCTTGCAATATTAATCGCTTCACTATGTTTCCTACACAAATGTATTCCCGAAATTTCATTACTCTATTTAATTATTTTTGGGTGTTGCTTTTTTTCCGTCAGTGCAATTCTCTCATAATTACCTGATCTAATTCAGTTACATTCCATGATCTTTGTTTTGCTCTTGCTGATGTTCATCCTCCTTTCAAGACGCTGTCGATTCCGTTCAGCTGCTCTTCCAAGCCTTTTACTGCCTGTGACAGAATTACAGAATTACATCGGCAAACCTCAAAACACTTTTTTCTTCTCCCCCAAATTTTAATTCCTACTCCAAATTCTTTTTCGTTTTCCTTTATTGCTTGCATAATGTACAGGTTGAATAACATAGACAATAGGCTGCAAACCCTGTCTCACTCTCTTCTCAACTACTGCTTCCCTTTCCTGTCGCTCGACTCTTATAACTGCTGTCTGATTTCTAAGAACCTTACATTCCCCTCATTTTACCCCTACTACTTTCAGATTTTCAAAGGGAGTATTGTAGTCAAAAGTGTCAAATTATTTTCTAAGTCTGAAAATCCTATAAAAGAAAGGTTTGCTTTTCCTTAACCAATCTTCTAGGAGAAGTTGTAGGGCCAGTATTGCCTTGCGTGTTTTTATATTTCTCCAGAATTTAAACTAATCTTCCCCGAGGTCGGCTTCTACCAGTATTTCCATTCTTATGTGAAGAATTCTTATTAGTATTTTGTAACCAAGCCTCATTCAACTGACAGTTCGTTAATATTCAAAGCTGTCAGTACCTGCCTTCTTTGGGATTGGAGTTTTTACATACTTCTTGAAATGATAGGGTGGTTCGTCTGTTTACTACATCTTACACACCAGATGGAACAGTTTTGTCATGGGTCGTTCTCCCGAGGCTATTAGTAGTTCTGATGGAATGTCATCTGCTCCAGGGGCCTTGTTTCGATTTCGGTCTTTCTGTGTTGCGTCAAATTCTTCTCGCAATATGATATCTCGCATCTCATCTTCACCTATGTCCTCTTCCCTTTCTATAATATTGCTTCCAAATTCGTCTCCCTTATGTAGACCCTCTATACACTCCTTCCACGTTTCAGCTTTCACTTCTTTGCTTAGGACTGGATTTTCATCTGAGCTCTTGATATTCTTACAACCGCTTCTGTTTTCTCCAAAGGCCTCTTCAATTTTTCTGTAGGCGGAACCTACGTATTTTCAACCTAGAGAAATGTACTTCTAAATCTTTACATTTTCTCTCTAGCCGTTCTCGCTTATCTATTTTGTATTTCCTGTCAACCTCATTTTCTAGATGTTTGTATTCCCTTTCGCCTGTTTCATTTACTGCATCTTTATATTTAGTACTTTCATCATTTAAATTCATTAACTTCTGTGATGCCGAAGGACTTCTACTAGGTCTTGTCTTTCTACATATTTGATGCTCCACTCCCTTCAATATTTCATCTCTCACAGGTACCCATACTTCTTATACTGCATTCCTTCCTCCCTTTCTAGCCAATCACTGCGTAACGCTCCCTCTGAAACTTCAAACAACCTCATGTTCTTTGAACTTATCCAGGTCGCATCTCCTTAATTTCCTATGTTTTTGCAATTTCTACAGTTGTAATCTAAAGTTCATAACCAATACATTGCGGTTAGAATCCACATCTGCTGCTGGAAATACCTTGCAATTTAGAATCTGGTTCCGAAATCTCTACTTCACTATTATATAATCAATGTGAAACGGCCTGGTGCCTCCAGGGCTCTTCCACGCACACAGAATTCTTTCGTGATTCTTAAGCCAAGTGTCAGAGGTAGTTAAATTATGCTGTGTGCATAATTCTACCAGGCGGCTTTCTCTTTCATTCCTTTCCCCCAGTCCATATTCAACTACTATTTTTGTCTCTCTTCCTTTTCTTACTATCGAATTCCAGGCCCCCCCCCCCCCACCCATCATATTGAATATTCGTCTCTCTTAACTATCTAAACAATTTCTTCGATCTCATCATACATTTCTTCAATCTCTTCATCATGTGCAGAACTAGTTGGCATATAATCTTGTACTATGCTGCACTATGCTGTTCATAGTGGCTTCCGCGCATTCCTATTTTCTCATTCGGTATTAAACAATCTCCTGCATTATCGTTGTTTGATTTTGTATTTATAGCCCCGTATTCACTTGGCCAGAAATACTGTTTCTTCTGCCACCGAAATTCATTAATTACCACTATATCTAACCTCAACCTTTGCATTTCCCTTTTTAAATTTTTAACCTTTCTTCCCGATTAAGGGATCTCAGTAGTCCCCCCTAGAGATCCGAACGGAAGTCTATTTCACCTCCGCAATCTTTTATCCAAGAAGACAACATTATAATTTAACCAGTAGAGCTCCATATCCTCTGGAAAATTTACGGCTGTAGTTTCCCCTTGCTTCCAGCCGTTCGCAGCATCAATACAGCAAGGCCATTTGCTTGATATTACAAGACCAAATTGTCATCCAGATCGTTGCCTCTGCAACCACTGGAAAGGCTACTGTCCTTCTTGTTCTGGTCCCTCAATAGATATCCATTTGTTGTGGTTACATCTACGGTACGGCTATCTGTATCGCTGATGCACGTAAGAAACCCCACCAACGGCAAGGTCCATAGTTCAGGGATGTGTTACATTATAGAATATCGTGTAAATGATGCAGGGAATATCTAACTGTCTGCCTTGGTCCGATGCTCCTCTGTAATTACATTTCCTAGACACTCTTTGCCAGTTTTATGTTTCGTAATTCGTTATTCTCCTCAATGCTGCAATTCTTCTCTTCCGTCTGTCTTTTATTTTAATCATTAACAAAAATGCTGCACTTCGTGTTGCCGCCAATCCATTTAAACGTCTGTCTCCGTAGTGAATAGCAGTACAACATTACACATATAGTAATAAAAGGCATAAAGTACGCCAAATCTGTGGAAAAACTTGTATTTTCAAACGATTGATTCTTATGTGTGACTTTATCGACAAAGATGCTGCAAAACTGCTCGGAAGTTCTCTGAGAATAATGCAGGCGCTATGGAAACTTTACATCCTAACCATGTCGTTAGACGGTATGGAACTCTCTTTCGGACAAATGACAATAAAAGGACGTGATTCCATTAACAGAGCGAAACTGAACTGCACCGACAAAATGTCGTAGGTTGTTCAGCGATATTTTCGGAATATTTTGTTATAAGACACTCGTGGTCCCCAGTACCTCGTTACAGAGTACAGCAATTGCACTTCATTTGATTTCTTACTTCCATTTCTTTTTTTTTTTTTTTTAAATCTGTGTTTCACTGTAATTATCTGCACAGCAGTACAATTGTCAACGATATGAGCTGCCTTTGTTGTTTGTAATCAAAGTTGGTCCATTCACTCACTGTACTTGCTGTTCATGACAGTAGTATCCGCTGTACTCTTAGCGACGTGAGCCGACGTGGACGTAGTTTTTAAGTGGTTTCTCACATCCCACTAGGTGGATGCTGGGATGGTATCCACCTCCTACCTCAGATACATGCTATGCAAACATTTGGAAAACTTTTTCATACTTGCACATACAATTTATCTCTGGACACAGATAGATTGAGTATACTGATCCCGTCCTGGGTGGGTGAATATGAAGCTGAAGGCTTAGATGTTTGGTCTCCTAATCACACAGTCAGCAGTGACAGTTACGGTTGGTGGCTCCCGTAAGACCTGCAGGTCATGTGCTGCACGCGCCACGACCTGTCTCTCTAGTGGGCATGGCTTGGTGGGTAGTGACGTCAACTGGCTGACAATGAGCAGCTGGCGTTCAATCTGCTGCCTGAAACTGTGCAATTGCGGTTAGAGATATTTTCTGTGGCGGCTCCGACATGGTGGAAAATAGTAGATACACAAATACAAGAGGACACAACAAGAACAGCAGGAAAAACGTGCGCAACTCGCGCACAGGCAGGCACCTCGAGTATATTAAGCCCCAATCGTAGTCGCCATTTGTTGTGACCGACGAAACGACTTTCATCCCGCCTTAACTGTGGGTTCTTTGATTGCTCTGGGAGAACGCTCATCCAAGCAGAATATGTGAAATATTAGTTCACTTTCTTACATAACGGAATAAAAGATTTATTTAACTTTGACACAGTTGTTTGCTACTGCACTGCTTGATAATTCGCAACTGTCATTGACTATGAAAGCATCATTTGATGCAAAGATTAACAAATTGTTCTCTTCAGGTACAAGTGCAACACTCAGGAAAATACATTTCATCAGGAACTTTAACTCACTGGACTCGCATTCGGAAGGACGACGGTTCAATCCCGCGTCCGGCCATCCTGATTTAGATTTTCCGTGATTTCCCGAAATCGCTCCAGGCAAATTCCGGGATGGTTCCTTTCAAAGGGCACGGCCGACTTCCTTCCCCGTCCTTCCCTAATCCCATGAGACCTATGACTTCGCTGTCTGGTCTCCTTCCCCAAAACAACCAACCAACTTTAACTGTCAGTGTCACACACGATGATGTTGACAACTAAAGCTGAAATCTCTAATTGGGGTGTGCTCTTGTATGCTCGATTCTATATTGACCTCAGAATGAGGGCCCTGCTATGCTGAGAAGAAGGGCATGTCTTCTAGAGTGTCTCCCACTGGCTGTTGTGGGCTGCAGCGTGCCCTCCCTAACGTCTGTGCTATAGATTCGCACTGTGATATTCAGGGTGACACAGTGATCTCTGGACGACACCACATAAATCATCAATTTTTTTCTAAAATTGTAATCATTTGATCGCACATGTACATCACATCTACCAATCTACGTCCCATTCATATAATTTGTTGCGGCCACATGTAGTAAGCGTTGCTTCACACAGTGGAGACTGGCAAAACAGAGGCAAGCCAGCGACCGAGGCGTTGCGAAGTAGGCAGGCACAGATAGCCTTGCTGACAGCAGCAGTCTACCAACAGATTGGCGCAAGGACGTACACAGACCGAGCGCCGAGCGAAGCCTGGAGAGTGCTGAGTAAAGGGAAGTGAGGCCAGCACGCTAAGTTACGTTGCAATATACTGCGGGAGTAATAACCACTGAGGGTAAAAACGTCCTCCTGCTGGATATAAATAGTGGAGCACAGGCAGCAACAGACAGAAGCCATTAGGAAACAGTTCGGATCTGAGGATGGACGTGGTCCGTGTCCAAATATTCAATCTTCGTAGGTGACGATTCACGAAGTCTGTTCCAGCTCGCAGGAGTCATCCGTTCGCCGACAGATCTCAACTTCAGCTCCGGAGGTCGGCCCGAGTTCGGTCGGCAACATGGCTGACTAACTACAGCGAGAACTTCCAGCAGAACCGGCCGCAGAGCGGTATGGTCACAGGCGCCGCCGGGTACTGACGCCCGGACTTCACGGCAACCCGGCTCCAAGGCGCGTGGTCCGTCTATGACGGGACCTCGCAGACATCGCGACTGACTGCTTCCCAGCCGCCGGTGCAGCAGGCGTCGGCAGCTGACCTCACGTACTGGGGCGCCGAACGGCGACGAGTTCATCTCAACCACAGGGCATCCTGGCCTCAGCGGAGCACTGGTGGCCTGAGGCTCCCGAGTGGGATCAGTGGCGCGCGTTGCGTGCATTGTCGGAGAATCTACACAGCAGCAGCCAGGTGGAGAGATCCGCAGGGCTGGGCAGCGACGACAGGGAGAAATTGCAAGGAAAGTTCAATAAATAATTGTAAAACACATCGCCGTCTCAGTCTTTGGCGTAGCCACTGTGTCTGCTGCTAACAAGTGGTGCAGAAGTCGTAACACATTCCTTGGTGGTAGATGGTTTTATTCTTCTTAGAGTATACACTACTGCCCATTAAAAGTGCTACTCCACGAAGATGACGCGCTACAGACGCGAAATTTAACCGACAGGAAGAAGATGCTGTTATATGTAAACGATTAGCTTTCCAGAGCATTCACACAAGGTTGGCGCCGGTGGCGACACCTATAATGTGCTGACATGAGGAAAGTTTCCAACTGATTTCTCATACACAAACAGCAGTTGACCGGCGTTGCCTGGTGAAAGGTTGTTGCCTCATATAAGGAGAAGAAATGCGTACCATCACGTTTGCAACTTTGATAAAAGTTGGATTGTAGCCTATCGTGATTGCGGTTTATCGTATCGCGACATTGCTGCTCGCATTGGTCGAGATCCAATGACTGTTAGCAGAATATGGAATCTGTGGTTTCAGGAGGGTAATACGGAACGCTGTGCTGGATCCCAACGGCCTCGTATCACTAGCAGTCGAGATGACAGGCATCTTATCCCCATGGCTCTAACGGATCGTGCAGCCAAGTCTCGATCCCTGAGTCAACAGATGAGGACGTTTGCAAGATAACAACCGTCTGCACGAACAGTTCGACAATGTTTGCAGCAGCATGGACTATCAGCTCGGAGACCATGGCTGCGGTTACCCTTGACGCTGCATCACAGACAGGAGCGCCTGGGATGGTGTACTCAATGACGAACCTGGGTGCACGAATGGCAAAACGTCATTTTTTCGGATGAATCCAGGTTCTGTTTACAGCCTCATGGTGGTCGCATCCGTGTTTGGCGACATCGCTGTGAACACACATTGGGTGTATCCGTCATCACCATACTGGCATATCACCCGGCATGATGGTATGGGCTGACATTGGTTACACGTCTCGGTCACCTCTTGTTCGCATTGACGGCACTTTCAACAGAGGACGTTACATTTCAGATGTATTACGACCCGTGGCTCTACCCTTCATTCGATCCCTGTGAAACCCTATATTTCAGCAGGATAATGCGCGACCGCATGTTGCAGGTCCTGTACGGGCCTTTCTGGATATAGAAAATGTTCGACTGCTGCCCTGGCCAGCAATTTCTCCAGATCTCTCACCAATTGAAAACGTCTGGTCAGTGGTGGCTGAGCAGCTGGCTCGTCACAATACGCCAGTCACTACTCTTGATGAACTGTGGTATCGTGTTGAAGCTGCATGGGCAGCTGTACCTGTACACACCATCCAAGTTCTGTTTGACTCAATGCCCAGGCGTATCAAGGCCGTTATTACGGCCAGAGGTGGTTGTTCTGGGCACTGATTTCTCAGGATCTATGCACACAAATTGCGTGAAAATGTAATGACATGTCAGCGTTAGTATAATATATTTTTCCAATAAATACCCGCTTATCATTTGGATTTCTTCTTGGTGTTGCAATTTTAATGGCCAGTAGTGTATATACTAACAGTCCAAACGACACTACGTATACTGGATGTGCATTCACAACGTTCTCCTCTGGAGGCACAATACGATGTAGGTTGCTCATGCAAACATCGATTACCTACATCTATATTCCGCAATCCATTTTATGTTGCGAGGCGGAGGGTATTTTGTATACCGCTGTCTTTTTTCTTATTTTCTGTTGCAGCCACAAAAAATCCACGGAAACAACAATTCTTGTTAAGCAACGACTAAATTTCCGAACGTCCCTCGTTCACACTTTAAACAATATCTACTTTGAATTGGGATGATGGATTTGCCATACTAATAGTGCGGAGAGCAAGAGGACATTAACCACATTGTGCTCGTCTGCTACAGAGAAGAACATACATTATAATTAGTCAACTGCTTAACTTGGCTCACAGAGATGTCACAGCATCTCTACACTTCTGTCTACAGCCAGTATCAGGACTTTCTAAGTATTAACGAACCTCCTTACCGCAGCAGTTTGTGGAAGTATGAGATCAAGCCTTAAGAAAAAAGAAAAGGGAAACATCAGTGATAAACGGTAGACGTAAGAAGTGCAACATTAAGAACTTTGCCGTCAGTGTGTGTGAGAAATAGTGTGGTGAATACAAGGCGGAAATATTGGTGGGAATTGTGTAACAGGTGACGTAACAGTATCTCTGTTGTTAATTCAATGACAAATAAAAAAACTTGTGGTAAAATGAGTAAGTTATAAAAATTGTTAAACATGTCCTGCGTTATGCAATTCACATGACTAAAGATGTTCTTAAACACGTGTTGTAACTTTGGTTGAGGAATTGCAGTAACATATCTTTCAGTTTCTTTGAGCGACTCGGGAACAGTGTGACGGCGAATTTTGTAAGAATAATTTCTAACGTATCAAATAACCACTTCGAAATTTCTTGTCAATGAAAACACTGATCCAAGACCCTCGCGATGTTCTTGCCTGTATAATTAATAGCATTGTCCTGCTGGAGCTACTCTCTATATACAGCAATCACAGATATTTGCAACGTCTGTATGTAGTACTCACTGTTCACTGTGTCACATCAAGAAATGAATATTGGCCAACGTGACCTTGCACACCAAAACATCTACTTTTTATATGTTTAGAGGGGCCATGTACGGACGACGTTGATTTTTCATAGCCAAAACGATTGACTTTTGTGTATTCAAACATCCATCAAGGTCGACCGAAATTAATAACCGAGCTTTTTCCATCTGGCATTACAGATTAGATGAACCACTGGCAGAAAACAACACGCTTGCCTTTGTAATTACGAAATAACTCACGAACAGAACTATTCTGTGTGGGTGCGTCTTTAAATACACTTAAAACAAAAATAGCAGAAAGCATCTGCTTCCAGTGCTTGTTCTAAAATAGTGTAATAATACAGTAAAGGGTCTTCCTATCTATGTATTCGCAATGCGTTGCATTTATTTATGTTGAGGGTTAGTTGCCACTCCCTGCACCAAGTGCCGAACGTGTGCAGGAACTCCTACATTTCGCTACAATTTTCTAGCGTTGCGACCTCTCTGTACACAACAGCATCATCTCCGAAAAGCCTGATGGAACTTCCGACGTTATCTGCTAGGTCGTTTATATAAATTGGGAAAAGTCATGATCATATATCACTCCCCTGGGACGATACTGAAGTTACTTTGAAGTCTAAAGTCTTTTCTACATTGAGAATGACAGTCTGTGTTCTGTTTGCCAGAAGCTCTACTGCCCAATTACTCAGGAGGTCTGATATTTCTTACGCTCGTATTTCGCTCATGGTGCGCCGGAGGGACGACTCGTCTGGCCATAAGTCAACGCATGAGCTCAGATGTGTCTGATTTTATCGAAATAGGTGTGGCGGTAAATAATATGTTGCCTGTCGCTTCTTACGGAATTCTAACGATCCAAAAACCTTTTGTGGGAGCCATGACAAAGATGCCGTCAATGTTGATCTGATGACCGTTTACCAGAAAATGCTCAACAACAGCTGATTACTCGCCGTAGCGTAGGCAATAGTTCCTCTGCTACTGATTGATGAGTAGTGTGTTTACATTTTGCGGCGTGCACTGCAGCTGTAGAGGTTACAAGCTAAGGAGGTCTACTGACAAACTTATTTGTACTCTGTAATACAGTTATTAAATTTAATAGATTTCAGCGGTGTTGCGTGCCGTTTGTGCCGAAATAACGACTTAATAATCTTTTGTAATCGTTCGCTCGCTGTGTTTTAGAGTTTTCAGTGCGTTGAAGTCGTTTAGTAAATTTCGTGCTTTAGTTTTCAACTGACGTTTATTACTCTTGCTAGTGAAATACTTCAGTGAAATTTTCATTCAGTGTTTTAACTCCGCTTAGTGTTACAGTGGCCGTTTGAATTTTTTGGTTCTAGCTAGTAACTTTGTGAAGTTTTGTTGGTATTGGTATTGGCTGTATTGTAGTAGTATTAATACAAGTAGTTGCTTTCTTAGTAGGCAGAGAATTTCGAGACCATTATTGTTAGTTCTTAAATAGTTCTAATGGCGTAACTTAACTTTTTTTGGTAACGTAGGCGTATAGTTTTTTTTTTCAGTAAATGTAAAATTTTACCATGAGTGAGAAGTGTGGGCTCTGTCGTAGGTTTGTGAGTAGTGGATTACGGTGTGGGATTTGTTCAAAGTACACTACTGGCCATTAAAATTGCTACACCAAGAAGAAATGCAGATGATAAACGTGTATTTATTGGACAAATATATTATACTAGAACTGACATGTGATTACATTTTCATGCAGTTTGGGTGGATACATCCTGAGAAATCAGCACCCAGAACAACCACCTCTGGCCGTAATAATGGCCTTGATAGGCCTCGGCATTGAGTCAAACAGAACTTGGGTGGCGTGTACAGGTACAGCTGCCCATGCAGCTTCAATACGATACCACAGTTTATCAAGAGTAGTGACTGGCGTATTGTGACGAGCCAGTTGCTCGGCCACCATTGACCAGACGTTTTCAATTGGTGAGAGATCTGTAGAATGTCCTGGCCAGGGCAGCAGTCGAACATTTTCTGTCGCGCATTATCCTGCTGAAATGTAGGGTTCCGCAGGGATCGAATGAAGGGTAGAGCCACGGGTCGTAACACATCTGAAATGTAACATCCACTGTTGAAAGTGCCGTCAATGCGAACAAGGGGTGACCGAGACGTTTAACCAATGGCACCCCATACCATCACGCCTGGTGATATGCCAGTATGGCGATGACGAATACAAGCTTCCAATGTGTGTTCACCGTGATGTCGACAAACACGGATGCGACCATCATAATGCTGTGAACAGAACCTGGATTCATCCGAAAAAAAAGACGTTTTGCCATTCGTGCACCCAGGTTTGTCGTTGAGTACACCATCCCAGGCGCTCCAAGGGTAACCGCAGCCATGGTCTCCGAGCTGGTAGTCCATGTGGCTGCAAACGTCGTCGAAGTGTTTGTGCACATGGTTCTTGTCTTGCAAACGTCCCCATCTGTTGACTCAGGGATCGAGACGTGGCTGCAAGATCCGTTACAGCCATGCGGATAAGATGCCTGTCATCTCGACTGCTAGTGATATGAGGCCGTTGGGATCCTGCACGGCGTTCCGTATTACCCTCCTGAACCCACCGATTCCATATTCTGCTAACAGTCATTGGATCTCGACCAACGCGAGCAGCAATGTCGCGATACGATAAACCGCAATCGCGAGAGGCTACAATCCGACCTTTATCAAAGTCGGAAACGTGATGGTACGCATTTCGCCTCATTACACGAGGTATCACAACAACGTTTCACCAGGCAACGCCGCTCAACCACTGTTTGTGTATGAGAAATCGGTTGGAAACTCTCCTCATGTCAGCACGTTGTAGGTGTCGCCACCGGTGGCAACCTTGTGTGAATGGTCTGAAAAGCTAATCATTTGGATATCACAGGATCTTCTTCCTGTTGGTTAAATCTCGCGTCTGTAGCACGTCATCTTCGTGGTGTAGCAATTTTAATGGTCAGTAGTGTATTTTCATTGCGGGGAATGCAGTGAGGAAGCCAGTGGTCATATTAGTAAGATCCTCTCCTGGGAATGTAGAATCTATAGTAGAAACAAGTTGACAGAGGAGCAGGAACGTAAGATATGTGCCCTTCAGGTGTAGTTACAATGCGCAAAGGAGGAACTAGATAGGTTGAGGAGGGTTAGGGGTGGTGGGGAATGGGAACTGGCAGTTGCCAAGAAGGCAGCTAGGAAGAGGAGGTATTCAGACAGTTTTAATTTTCATACATGCAATAGATATGACCAACTGTCAGAGTTGAGTGGAGAGGAGCCTCGTGTAGCTTTAGATGTAGGGAACTTGCAGCAGTCCTCAGCAATTAGGAGGCCTAGCAGAAAGAAGGATATGCTGCTAGGTAGTTCCCATGGTAGAGGTGAGGGCCAGCAGTTGCAGGAAGTGTTGGGGAGAGAGTACCAGGTCACCAGCATTGTGTAGCCTAGTGCAGGGTTGGCTCAGGTGATTGAAAGCATAGGGGAGTTATGTAAGAATTTTACGAAGGAGGATCAGGTAATGATAGTGGGTGGAGCACGGAAGATTCTCGATAGGGACGGGGAATATGATGTCAGTGGTGATTTGGTTAAGATAGCTACCCAAACTGGTGGCACTAATGTGCATTTTGTGCAACTGTTTCAGCGTCATGATCAGCCTCACTTTAATGCGGCTGTTAGGTGCGTTAACGTGGGGCTGGGGAGGGCACTGATGGCAGAGGGCATGGACCACAGGGCATGGACCACATCTCAGTGGTGCCAGTTGGGTCTATCAGTAGATTGGGTTTCATTCGGCATGACCTGCACCTCAATAGGTATGGGAAGGGGAGGTTGGCTTAGCTTATGGCTGACAGATTAGTGGGTGGTGGTGGTGGTAGTGGGTGGAAAAATTCCTGTAGTAGTTGGTGTTAGAGCTGCACTTTTTTAGATTGAAGTCGGCTGATAGGTATACCTGCTTAAAAGAAGTCCCTCTAACTAAGCGCTCACCTTTAGAGGATGTAATGTTTCCAAGTAGAGAAGGAATTAGTATATTTCATCAAAATATAAGAGGTATTAGAGATAAAGTTAGTGAACTGCTAATAGATGTTAACTCTGAAATTATTGGTATATCAGAGCACCACTTAAATAATTTGATAATTCAGAGGCTTCCTTTATCAGGCTACAGATTAGCTGGCTGTTTTTCAAGGAGTTCCTTGCGAGGTGGGGGAGTGGCTCTGTACGTAAAAAACTGTATTTCATTTGAGTCCATAGACGTATCACGACACTGCACTGAACAGATGTTTGAAAGTTGTGCAGCATTAGTTGAATTTAGTGAAACTAAACTTCTAATTGCTGTTGTTTATAGATCCCATAACTCCGACTTCAGAGCATTTTTGCTTAAGCTAGAGAGGGTTCTTGATTCACTTTGTAGGAAGTACCAAAAAAAAGTTATATGTGGTGACTTCAATATTAATTTTGTATATGATTGTGCAAGTAAAAGGATGTTGGTAGATCTCCTAAATTCATATGATCTGATACAAGCTGTGTTTTTTCCAACTAGTGTGCAGGTCATAGACAATATTTTTATTCATTCTTCATTACTAGATGGGCATTCTGTTAGTAAAAGGGTGAATGGCCTTTCAGACCATGATGCACAAATTTTAACACTAAAAGGTTTTTGTACTCAAACCAATGTCATATTTAATTACAAACTACGTAGGAACGTTAATCCAACAGCAATAGAGAGTTTTTTAAAACTTGTCAAGGAACAAGACTGGTAAGATGTTTATAGATGACAAATGCAATGCTTTCCATAACAAATTTCTCATGCTCTTTGAGAGTTGCTTTCCATTAGAACATTCTAAACGGGGTACTAGCAGTAATGACTATTGGGATAAGGATATCGTGCAGAACAAAGCGGGAATTATATCAAAATGTTAGAAGTAGTCACAATGAAGCTACAGTAGCCCATTGCAGACAGTATTGCAAGGTGCTTAAAAATGTTATTAGGAAGGCAAAGAGTATGTGGCATGCAAATAGACTAGCTAATTCACAGGATAAAATTAAAACCATATGTTCAGTTGTGAAGGAAGTGTCTGGTCACCAGCACAGGGTCGACGTATAAAGTCAGTTTGCAGTAAAAATATTTCTGTTACTGATAAATCAGATATATGTACAGTATTTAACAATCATTTTCTGAGCATTGCTGGCGAATTACATAAAAATTTAGTTTCTACAGGACATCATATAACTTTCTTGGCAAATGCCTTTCCGAGATTGTTGTCTGAAATACTCCTCTTTGATACAGACACGAGGGAGATTGAGTCAATAATTAAACCACTGAAGACTAAGGAGTCTCGTGGTTATGATGGAGTGTCTAGCAGAATATTAAAGTACTATGCTGCATAAGTTAGCCCTGTATTTAGCCATATTTGTAATTTTTCCTTTAGGAATGGTCAGTTTCCTGAGCGGTTAAAGTACTCTGTAGTAAAGCCGCTTTATAAAAAGGGAGAAAGGGATAATGTAGATAACGTTAGACGTATTTCGATGCCATCAGTGTTTGCAAAAGTTATTGAAAAGGCTGTGTATGTAAGGATAATTGATCATTTTATATCATACGATTTGCTGTCAAATGTACAGCTCGGCTTTAGAAGTCGTTTAACAACTGAGAATGCTATATTCTCTTTTCTCTGTGAGGTATTGGATGGACTAAACAAAAAGTTTCGAACGCTTGGCGTATTTTTTGATTTAACTAAGGCATTTGATTGTGTTGATCACAAAATATTGCTCCAGAAGTTGGACCATTACGGAATACAGGGAGTAGCTCACAATTGGTTCACCTCTACTTTAGCATCAGGCAGCAAAAGGTCATTATTCACAATTTTTATATTGGCTGTGATGTGGGATCTGAGTGGGGTTCTGTCAAGTGGGGGGGGGGGGGGGGGGGGGGGGAGGGTGCCCCAGGGATCAGTGTTGGGGCCGCTCCTGTTCCTTATTTACATAAATGATATGCCCTCTAATATTACGGGTAACTCTAAAATATTTCTGTTTGCTGATCACACTAGCTTGGCAGTAAAGGATGCTGTGTGCAACATTGATTCGGTTTCAAATAGTGCAGTATATGACCCCAGTTCATGGCTTGAAGAAAATAAACTAACGTTAAATCATAATAAGACTCAGTTTTTACAATTTCTAGCACACAATTCAACAAAACCTGACGTTTTAATTTCACAGAACGGGCATATGATTAGTGAAACTGAACAGTTCAAATTTCAAGGTGTTCAGATAGATAGTAAACTGTCGTGGAAAGCCCACGTTCAGGATCTTGTTCAAAGACTTAATACTGCTATTTTTACTATCGAACGGTATCAAAGGTGAGTGATACTTCGACACGAAAATTAGTCTACTTCGCTTATATTCATTCACTTATGTGGTATGGTATTATATTTTGGGGTAACTCTTCCCATTCTACAAGAATATTTTTGGCTCAGAAACGGGCGGTTCGGGCAATAAGTGGCGCGAGTTCACGAACCTCTTGTCGACCTCTGTTCACGAGTCTGGGTATTTTGACATTGGCCTCTCAATATGTATATTCCTTATTGTAGTTTCTTGTTACCAGTATTAGTTTATTCCCAAAAGTAAGCAGCTTTCACTCGGTTAATACTCGGCAGAAATCAAACCTGCATTTGGATCGGACTTCCTTAACTCTTGTGCAAAAAGGAGTGCAGTATACTGCTGCATCCATTTTCAATAAGCTGCCACTCGAATTCAAAAATCTTAGGAGTAATCCACGCGCTTTCAAATCGAAACTGAAAAGTTTCCTCATGGGTCACTCCTTCTATTCTGTCGAGGAGTTCCTTGAAAAATGAAGCTGCTCCTTATTGTATTGCTGATAGCGTTTACTTAAACTTATGGACTGAGTTCCTTGAAAAATTAAGCTGATTCTTATTGTATTGCCGATAGCGTTACATAAACTTATGGACTGACTTTTTTTTCAGGTTCATGAACATTTATTTTTATCTTTTATTACATTTATGTTGTAATTTCATGTACTGACACGTTCCATGACCTTGGAGATTTGCTCCTCAATTTGGTCCTACGGAGCTTGACGTGTAAATAAATAAAAATAAAATCCATAAAAAGCGCGGCATGTCCCATACAAAATAACCTAGAGTGCGGACATTCGTACGTCCAACGAAGAGAGCGCATTATTTAACAACACCAGGAAGGAATATGAGAGGTGCTATTGCCTACGCTACACTGAAAAATCTGCTAAATCTGCAGTTGCTTTTACGAGGTCGCTACAGTGTCTCGTAGTAACGGCTTTCCTACTGGTATGATGAAAGAAACCATTAAAAACATACAATACCGAGAACAGTCTTTATTGAGACTATAGCCCATACCTTAGCGCGCCGTGGTATCAAGTGTTCGGCAGGCTGCAGCGGGCGCAGCGAAAGCGGAGGCGAGACATATATCATACCGCGATACCGAAGGCGACGTTTCAGCTGGCTGTTCGTTTATATGCGGATAACTCATTCTGCTTTAATTACCACCTCGATAAAATCAAGCTGTGGCCTTCAAACTTGGTGTTAGTCCTTCTTAACATTCAGCCTTCAACGCGACTCATATTTCCCAGTGATGGATGGTGTGGCGGAGACCTTATTGTTCAAGTATGCATTTTGGGTATTTAGAAAACATCACTTCGATAATCACCTGGTTGTCATTCTGAAGGTGCCTGTCATGCAGTGGTGTCTTCATCCACGGAAATAAGTAGAAATTACTCGGTACCATTTCGGGATACTATAGCCGGTGGGTCAAAATTTGATATTTCAAAGAATCAGCGTATGTGACTGTGTCCTCTGCAGAAGGAGCTGGGGCGTGTCGTGCAGAAAAAAAAGCCCTTGAACAGCTTTCGGCGTGGTTTTGTTTTGAAGACCTGCCATAATCTCATCAAGACACTTCGGTAGTGTTCTCCTGTTTGCCTCTTATGAGCGTAATCTGTCGGCACCATACCATAAAGTTCCAAAAAAAGCTCTATAACGCCTTTCGCGATGATGGTTGGATGTTGGCCATTTTCGATAGTGTTGAACCCCCACCTTTCCGCTGCTTGTTTCTTTGTCTCGGGACATAGCAATACACCGAGCACTCGCCCGTGGTATTTACTACCGGCTATACAACTCTTCTGGACTGGCCTGATAGCTGGAGTATTTGCGCTGCTGCGTCGGATCGCCCGACTTAGAGAATGGGTGTGAGCAGCCGTGAAATCTTAGCAGGCGACGGCTTTTGTCATCTTCAAAACTTCGTAAAATGCATCACAGATGTTCAGTTTTTCCATCGTCATCTCGATTGTGATACGCCGATATTCGAACAGCTGAGCCTCCAAATGACCGCGTTGAAAGCGTCCCTGCCACTTTACCTCTGCGTAATTATTAGTCTAAATGACTTGAGGTTAAAAATATCCAATCTCGCGAGTTTTCTCATGCGATAAATATAATAATCCCCTCAATATCTGTATGGTACCGTTTACACGGTAGACCTTGCTTGGTTACTGGTAACAGCACTAATTTGAACCAGCACGTCCCTCACTAAAATGTCGTGAGATTAAATTATTTTCATCAAACTATGAGCCACACGAGATTTATTATTCGTTTATCTATAAAACTTATAGTGAAAATTTTATTACTATATGCAGAAATTGGATCACACTTAATACTGAAAATTGACTCGTATGAAAGTATATGACAACAAGCAAAAACGTTCCAGCAAACACGTGATAGGAAATGTGCTGTTACGAGCCGCCACTGACTTCCATTTGAAATGCTATTCTTGTTAGTTCAAACGTATGTGAAGTGTAAACTCTGCAATGAAGTCTCCGTCTAATTGAGTTCAAATTTCAACGATGGCCTACCTTACCTAGTGCAATGTTGGAGTCTGTGGTACATGTATGCTGAAGCTCAGCCCCATTTTGCTGCTGGTACGACAATATCTAAGGCACCGATGCAATCACAGCACATATGTATATTGTTTGTGACAGCCCTCCATGTTCAAGCTATTCACAGCAATTTCCTTACTTATGAACAATTTTCGCAAGCGTTCGAAAACACACACAAACCTGTGTTTTGCGCTATGTTCTAAGGCATTCTCTCTAACAGCGTTTCCACGTAAAAAGAAGGAGAAATACGTAAGCACTTAAAATAGTGTCTCATCAACAAAATTCATCTCTCTCTTTGTGATGTTTTACAGAAGAGGGTATCAGGAGGGGGAAATCACACAAAAGTACTCCGTACAGAAATTGTATTACAAAAAATATACATAGCACACAAAAGTTATGTTTACACTCTAGCTATGACAAGGGATATTCAGAGTTTGCACCGTACAATGTTTTACATCCAATATTTTCATACATTCATGCTAACAATACCAAACATTACAGTACAGTAGTAATACACATACATACGCGTAAGAACGAAATTGCATGCTAGGGTACGAGGTTGAGCGTCTTGTATGTGTGTGTGTGTGTGTGTGTGTCTGTGTGTGTGTGTGTGTGTGTGTGTGTGTGAGCGTGTGTTTGCAAACTTTTTTGATAAATAATGCTGTGGGAAATTGCTGTGGATACTTTTGAACGTGGAGGCCTTAGCAAAAAAAAATACATGCTGCATTGTGATTGGCTGCAAAAATTTACCTGCCTTAGCCATGTTTTTTTTTTTATTTATTTACCACCACACATCATCATTAATTTATAAAAATTTTCCCAATCAGTCATCTTCAACTTTTAAATTTACCCCTATTTAAGATCTTGATGACGTCGTACATTCAAGATTACTGGTGACGTCATTGTCCTGGCACACTAACACTCGCGCTTATTAGGGTCAAGTATCCGCCATCTTGGATTGTTATGTCATTCATATCAATAGCGCATTTAAGTGCAGACTGTTCCTGAAGCCCTATAGCATTCCTTCTCCACAGTCGTGTCAATATTTACGAGCTTATCCGTGTATATTCGAAAGAATTCGTAATACACTGCAGACACCGACGCAGTACTGCCTCAGATACGAGGACGACACAGGGAACACCTCCTTTAACACGTGGGTAATTTTAATATAAAGGGTGATTATAATTAAAGTTAAACTTTCAAATTTCAGCAGAAATAACACCACTGGTCAGAATGACGTAAAATTATAACGGAATATTATCGGAGAAGGGGGAAAACGTACGGCAAAAGAAAAAATGTAGCAATAGATGGCGCTGTAAGCATCATAATTTAATAGTGATCGACTACAAATGAAAAATGAATCATACAACAATGCCTAAGGCGTGTGTTTGACTTTAAAAGAAACTGTACTATTCAGTGTGCATGGGTGTACAAGTGTGATGGTGTGAGTTACACATAAGGCCATCCACCACGGCAAGGTCATATCACATCGGACGGGAAAAATTGGTTTTCAATTGTCCTGAGGACAAAAATCGCATAAAAAGCATCAATAACATCGTTTATTAATTGTCCTGAGGTCAAAAATTGCATAAAAAGCATCAACCAAAATCAAATAGGATTAATAATTTCCATGTGACTGGCGCAAAACATGTTCCACCGTTTTCTGCAACAAGTTGAAATCGAGAAACAGCATATTCCGCAACTGGTCGAAGTGTGGCTGAGATCATGTTCAGAACGTGTTGAGCAATGCGTGCCTTCAATGCAGCTAAGTTGCAGTCGGAACACTGAACAGAACATCTTTCAGAGAGCCCCCCAGCTAGAAGTCACACGGATTAAGATCGGATGATCTGGACAGCCTTCCTGTAGAGAAATTGCGGCTGATAATTCTAGCATATCCGAAATGGCGGTTCAGCGGCTGCTTAACTGGATTTCCAATGTGCAGATGTACGCCATCTTGCATAAAAATGATCCCTTCTACACGCCTATGCTGTTGGAGAGCGCAAAAGACACCATAGCTCTTACCAGTGACGGTACAGGTAACAGGACCGGAAGCACCTGTTTCTTCGAAAAAAATATGGCCCTATGATAAATTATGCCGTAAACGCGCACCACAAAGTGGCCTTTTCAGGATGAAGTGGTACTGGTTGATTTGCGTGCGGATTTTCCTTTGCCCACATTCGACAATTCTGTGTATCGACATAACCTGTCAGTGGGCTTCGTCTGCCCACAAAATCTTCTACGGCCAATCATTGTCCACTTTCATGCGGGCAAGAAATTCTAAAGCAAAGGTCTCTATTGCTGGCAGGTCAACAGGAAGCAACCCATGCACATGGGTAATTTTGAGTAGATTGCAAAGAAGGATGTTTAGTAGGATTTTACGCACCGTGCTCACGGGTATGTCCAATGTTCGGGCAATTCTCCGTGCACGACACGTTTGCACACCACCACTCGTTTCCTCCTGCATTGCTGTGGCCACTGCTTCCACTGACGTCGAATCAGTTCGTTTCCTCCCTCTACAGGCTGTACACCGAAAGAACCCGTCCTTTCGAATTTCCGAATCATTTTCTTCAGATCCACAGCAGTCATCGGACCAACGCCTTTTTTCAAACTCTTCGATGTCCGGAACTTCTGCATAGCGGCCGAGTGGTTCTAGGCGCTACAGTCTGGAACTGCGCGACCGCTACGGTCGCAGGTTCGAATCCTGCCTCAGGCATGGATGTGTGTGATGTCCTTAGATTAGTTAGGTTTAAGTAGTTCTAAGTTCTAGGGGACTGATGACCTTAGAAGTTAAGTCCCATAGTGCTCAGAGCCATTTCTGCAGAGCGACGTGTGCACAGTCATCATTCCTGTAATTAAGCTTTGCAAGCAGGGCGCGATCCTGCATTGAGACAGTCATGGAGAACGTCGCAGACGCGAAAGGAGGAAAGGCCGTGTACCCGGCGTGTTTATACCAACCTCAATGAGTCGTGCGCATAACAGGTGTTTTCATGTAAGTATTCTGAAACATACAACGCCACCTATTGATCGATTTTCGCACTATTTTTTTTCTTCTGCCATACGTTTTCCCCCTTCTCCGATAATATTCCGTTGCAGTTTTATGTCATTCTGACCAGTGGTGTTATTTCTGCAGCGTTTTGAAAGTTTAAGTGTAATTATAATCACCCAGTATAATGTGCTGTGGCAGAGCTGTGGATTAAACGGGGACTCAGTCGAGGTATTTAAATCTGCAGTAAATTTATACTAATAGACTAATATTTGATAGTGATGTCAGTCGCTGCTAATAACCACACACTCGCAATTATCTCGCAAATGGCTCGTTTGCGGACCGATGCTTTCTGGACGGTTCTAAGCTTTTATAATAGTACACATTTACCCGCGTCAGTTTTCGCTACTGCCTGTGACAGATCCTGTTCACAAATTTTGCTCCTGGACGCCTCTGGCGCGGCTCTCAGCTCGGTGCCCCAAGCGACCGCTTGTGTCACTTGGATCTTAAAGCGGCCCCGCATTTGGCGGTGCACAGTTGCCGCACTCTTCCACAAACTCAACACATTGTTGTAGCGTTGATCCCCTTCAGATGCAGAAAACTAATTACCGCACGGTACTCGTTACTAACAACGGGCTAAACCACGGTACTGCGGCGTTGGGACATGTCTGTGTATCAGCACTGTGGACATATATCTGCCAACAAACTAAAAGTAAATACGTAACTTTATTTTGTCGAGGTGATAATACATTTTATTGTGCTATTACAACGTATTACCTCGAAGAAAATGGTCTATTGACACACAGTCAAAATAGCTTTAGAAAACATTGTTCCTGTGAAACACAACTAGCTCTTTATTCACATGAAGTGCTGAGTGTTATTGACAAGGGATTTCAGATCCATTCCGTATTTCTGGATTTCCGGAACGCTTTTGACACTGTACCACACATGCGGCTCGTAGTGACATTGCGTGCTTATGGAATATCGTCTCAGTTATGTGACTGGATCTGTGATTTACTGTCAGAGAGGTCACAGTTCGTTATAATTGACGGAAAGTCATCCAGTAAAACGGAAGTGATTTCTGGTGTTCCCCAAGGTAGTGGTATAGGTCCTTTGCTGTTTCTTATCTATATATACGATTTGGGAGACAATCTGAGCAGCCATCTTCGGTTGTTTGCAGATGACGCTGTCATTTATCGACTAATAAAGTCATCAGAAGATCAAAACAAACTGCAAAACGTTTTAGAAGAAATATCGGAATGTTGCAGGAAGTGGCAGTTGACCTTAAATAACAAAAATTATGTGGTCATCCATATGAGTGCTAAAAGGAACGCGTTAAACTGAAGAAAATACTTCACGGCATTCGTTTCAGAACTGCTACAAATTCGTGGAGCAATAGACCGCTAGAACTGTCAACATAACTGGCACTGCTAAGAGTATCCTACGACTTCCACGTCGCTGGCAAAAGGTTATACACAGTGCTGGTGACTACTTTGAAGGTCAGTAAAACTTTGAAACACGTATCTATTTTGTACGAGCTGTAAATAAATAGTTGCCACTATTAAAGTTACAATCCTCGTAGAATGGAAAAGGCCGGGTGCACCGACACACCGACTAGTGGCTAAGCTTCGAGATGAAGAATTATATTGTCTAGTCTTTGGAGATGACATACCACTAACTGCCAAAGACATCATGGACCACAAAAACTTATAGCAGGGAAAACTGGACAACCAAATTTATCTAAAAGAATTACTTATTGAAATTGAAACAGCTCCGTTCGCACTCAAAATTGGCAGTGAAGAAGTATTCAGTGTTATGTATTTTAAATACCTCGGTGAACGGGTCAGTGGAAACGGTGTCGAAAAGAAGGCCATAGAATTCAGAGCTCAGAAAACAGGAAGGCATGTCGATTAACAAAAATGCTTGTAACAAAAAAAAATGTTTTTTCTAGAGCCATAAAATCTGTCATCGTGCAAGGGTGATCAAATCACAAGCACTGTACGCTTCGGAGACACTATCCAGAACAAAATATTAATACCACAATCATAAGTAAATGAATGTATACTTACGATAAAAATATTAGGACCAAGAATAAAAGATATCACCCAAAACAGGTACGTCCATAAAATCACAGTTACAATGCGAATCCGAAGGATCCAACTCATACTCCACGTACGTACACTGGACCCACATATGCTAACCCATAAGACGGAAACGTTCTTGAAAAATAAGGTTACTAGACCCAACTGGAACAAAGGATAGAAAGATTTTAAGGACCGTCAAATTTACAGGACCGAGATCCAATCAGGAAAGTCACATGCAGTCTCGAACAATAAGAAAGAAGGACCATACAAGATACACGGAAAAACAACGTTTCTGGTCTACATAAAGACACTCTGTCACCATTGTCGACCGAAAAGATTTTCGCCCTAAAAGTACCAGTAAACCTCAAAAAACCAAGGAAGATTAGAGTTTGACGACCCGTCGACAACGTGGTCATCAGAGACAGAGCACAAGGTCGGATCGTGGAGGCATGGGGAAGGAAATCTGTCGCCCCGTTTCAAAGGGACCAGCCCGGTATTCCTTAAGCGATTAAGGGAAATCACGGGAAACCAAAATCAGGATCTCCAGACGCGATTTTGAACTGTCGTCCTCCGGAACGCGGGTTCAGTGTGCTAACCACTGTGCTACCTGACTCGGTACCTCGTCTCACGTCCACCTGCTTAGCTGAGTGGTAATGTGCTTGCCTCCCACACAGTGGACCGGGTACGATTCTCCGCTCGTGGACTGGGTGTTGTGTTGTCCTCATCATTTCATCCTCATCACCGGCGTGCAAGTCGCCCAATGTGACGTCGACTGAAATAAGACTTGCACTTGGCGGCCGAACTTCACCGAATAGGGCCTCCCGGCCATCGATGCCATACGCTCATTTCCATTGTACCTCGTCTCACAAATTTTTGCCAGCTGAAATGTACTATGAACACAACGCTGCGCATGCTTCCCCGGGACAAAATGTAATGGCTAATTTCCTTGCGGGCTTGCGAAGATGGAAGCCAACAGCATGATGGCGCTGACTGATGGTGACAGCATTCAGAGGCACATCGAGGTTTCTGCGCATCAGTAACTGCCATTAATGGATTCTATTTCTGGCGTCTATCTTGGCTTGTGTTTGAAACCTAGTATTTGCAGTAGGCTTACCTCTTTTTGTCGCATACAAAGACCTCCTTCAGCCTCCTCTTTATATTTTTTTTATCAGCATTTTTTGTTACCAATGAGACACCGGCTGCTTCTGCCATACAAGACTGGGCGACCGCGTTTTCATATACCGACAATACGCTCTCAAGTTACGCCGTTATGTAAGACATGGTTCGAGAAGAAATTTTCACCAACCTTCATTCTTATTCTCTGTATACCCTGATGAGCTGGAACACTATGACCACTGCCCATCGTCTGTTGTAATGCCGTTATGGGTAAGTGATGCTATAAAGAAAACGGAACATAGACGAGTGGGTAATCTTCTAGTGACAATATGGGTCAGATATGGGGAAATCTACTGACATAAGCGACTCTGAGAAAGGTCAATTTGTTACGCCCGGTGCCTGGGGATGTACATCTCAGAAACGGCGAAGCTGGTCGGCTGTTCGCGTGCTCCTGTTGCTACAGCATTTTATGGGAAGTGCTGGAAGAACAGCGAAACCACGCGTAAGCGATAACGTATTCGACGTCCACGCCTCATCACACAAATGGAACCTTGTCTGTTCTGTTAAAGCAGGATTGATGAACATAGGGCTCCGCAGCGGACGACCGCAACTTGTCCGCATGTTGACCCAACGACATGGCCAATTACGTTCGCCGAGTGCACGGGATCATCGAGACTGGGTCATGGATAAATTGAAATGTATCACCGGGTTGGGTGAATCACTTTCCTTGTTACACCAGTCGATACTCATGTCCGAATACGTCGCCATCCACATGAAAAGCTGCCCCAAACATGCACCTTGCCACAGACACAAGCTGGTGATGACATTACTACGCTACGGGACATTCATCTGGGCTTATATGGGAAGCTCACTGCCTCCCCAGTGTATCTGGCGACCCAACAGACACGTAACATTTTAAAAAAATCCGTGTCACAAGGTTGTTCTTTTATTATTGCTACCAGTTTCTGTAGTGTACTATTTTCTTGGTAAGAAAAAAGAGCGAAATTGCTCAGACATCATTACAACACACACATGGGAAACCACGTTTCAACTATGTACTCTTCGTAATTCTGTGTCTTAGTAAGGCAGTTCAGTGCTCTGAGATACAATAAGCAATGACCTATTAGATATGAAGTGATAACGGCATATATGTAATACAAAGGTATTCGGAGAGTAAGGTCTGACAGGTCGCGAAATGGAACTAAAAATCCGATGAAGATTTGTACAGCGTTTCTAGTATGCCTGTCGATCACGTCACGTCGCTCTTTTCAGTTCTGAGCAGCCAGTGAGCACGTAAAGATGCCTACAACAACTGTCTCACCAGCCAAGTGTGGCTGCCTGAGGAGAGATTTCGCCCGATTTCATGCAACCCCACATAACGTACATGTCGTGTATTTCCTTCCTCATGACAATTCTAAGCCGCACACTGCAGGGGCAACCAGGACGCCATTGCAGCATTTTCGATGGGAAGCGTTTCTTCACGCCCAGCCCAGACTTGGCTCCCTCTGATGTTCCCTTCTCGCATGAACCGCTGGCTATGATGACAATATTTTGTCACAGACAACGAACAGCAGACCAGCGTAAAGACGTCGCAGAAAGCACAGGCGGCTGCCTTTTATGACGAGGTTATTGGAAAGTAGAAGCGGCGACTATGTAGAGAAGTAGCTGTAAGATGTAGCAAACTGTTGAAAATAAAATATTTTTGAATTTCACTGTGGTTTCCATTTCGCGACCGATCGGACCTTACTTTCAGAATTTTTCTCGTATTAGTCTTTTTTAATACCGAAAATAAGGAATGTTAGCGAAACAAAAGGTATTAATATAGCACCGTATCACACATTGTTAAGTATATCACTGCTGTCGGAAGTCACGTGCAACAAACGTTGGAGACGAAACACTTGAGGAAACCTTTCACTGCAATGCCAGAAGTAATGACTAGGTGGTAGGATCGTGTTTATTTATAAATGCGACTAACAAACGTGGATACCACAACTACAATTCCCATCAATGGACTCTGAAAAATACTTGCTACAGTGCTGTATAATACTCCTGAATTTAATTACTCGAATCGGTAATCAATATCTTTGTCCGCAAAGGTGATGGCTTGGTGTTGACTACCCAGACAGTCTTAATTCTGTTTCCTGTGAAGCTTCAACATAAAAATAGTTTTCCTACATGTCTTATCATTCTTTTAACACTTTAGCCGCTACGCAATGACGACCTTATGGCTACTTATTTTTGCCCGCAGGTATCTAACACAAAAAATTCGGGTCTGTTAGTCGATTCTGTGCGTAAGTGCTCGATTAATTTTTGGGAAAGACGCACAGAAAAAAATTACACTAGTCCTTGTCCTAGGCACCCGTTTTAATCACATGTCCCTCATCTTCTTTAGCTGACGCTCAGTTTTACTCTGTAGGTGAGTTCCATACTCTGGACACACAATAGCGAATAGTATTATACTTTGGAGACCACAGCAGCACGTCATTCTAATACTGCTCATGTACCGTGATCGTCTGTCAAGTGTACCGAGTAGAACAAAAGCAATACGTACGTCACGGGGAGGGAAGCGGAAGCGACAGCGGCGTTCCCGCCATTGCAGAGCATGGCTGTGGGTATTAGAGCTGGCTGCGTTGCCTGATAATCTAATGCCTTATCCGCAATCCGAGTTCAAAGGAGCGCCAGCAGAACTCGGCACACAGTTTTAAAATTTTAACAGCGTGAGTTGTGGCCGCTGCAGCGCGGCTCAAAGCGCCGGCAAACTCCCCGGCCGCTGGAAGTCGGCGGTGCATCTGGCCGTGTAACGAGTCCGTGGGGCAGGCAGAGTTGGAGCGGCAATACCGGGCAGGAGTCGGCGGAAAAACGCCTAACGGAAGAGCAGCTAGCTAGCTGGCTAGCTACAGTGGTCGCAGCTTACAGGCGTTCGGTGTGCCACATTGTGGGAATTTCATCATTAATCTGACGCCTTGTGACCGAAAAAAAAGACAAAATCCTTATTCATAAAAGTCAATGGACTGATTGACTGACTGACTCATCATTGCCCAGTCCAAACCGTATGGACAGAAGCTTTAAATTTCGAGAAGGTGTGGATCTTACACTGTAGGCGTCCTTTGCGAAGGGATTTTTTGAAATTTCAACCCTAAGGGGATGAACTAGGAGGGTGAAAGGCTTTTTGAAAGTACATCGCTATTAATTGAATTTTGAAGCTAGAACTGCGGAAACTTGTATTTGGTTCTGAGACAGAAATTAAAATATACGTGTTTCAGTGTTTCTGGAAACTCAACCCCCAAAAAGACTGAACGGAATCCAGCTACCAGAATCTCTATTTGGTCAGAAGTACATTCGGTAAAAGACCATGATTATATTGCCCCAATTAGCGTGAAAAGCTTAGAAGGTGTTGTAATTTGTAAACAACATAAAAATTCTATTAAATAAAAATAAAAAAATATCTGCGTATCTGCAGGCCAAACAGTCTATGCAAGCGAACCAACGGGCGCTAAGCTAGCATTAACATACTCTATTCGAATTCTGGAGGAGATCGATTCAGCTATGGAACCTGATCGCTCTATACTACCCAGGTTTTCTGCAAATCGTGAAAGACACAAACGTTCTGCATCGCTACGAGCGGCACAAAAATTTCGATTTTACAGCACGTAAAAAGCTTGCACGTCAAAGTCACTGCTTATTCATTGAAGCAGCTTTTCATTCAGTCTCACAAGTCTTATAAGACTATGAGAGAGCTAACACATGGAGGAGGTGCTGGAAGAAGAAATTAATTTGGCAATGCTCAGACGTGAGGTTTTGACACAGACGGGTTGCTGATGCAACTACATAGCTATTAAAATGATGCACAGAGATCAAAACGCGTTATGTATAAGAAAAATTTCAACCGACTGAAGAATAAATGAGAATTTTTTTTAAAAATAAATGTGATTACCCTCAACAGAAGCCCGACCGGCTAGACGCGCGGTCTAACGCTCTGCTTCCCTAGCGGGAGCCGGCCGCTGTGACTGAGCGGTTCTGCGCACTTCAATCCGGAACCGCGCGCCTGCTACGGTCGCAGGTTCGAATCCTGCCTCGGGCATGGATGTGTGTGATGTCCTTAGGTTAGTTAGGTTTAAGTAGTTCTAAGTCTAGGGGACTGATGATCTCAGATGTTAAGTCCCATAGTCCTTAAGAGCCATTTTGACCTTTTGAACCCGATCGGGAAGGCGTGCCGGTCCCTGACACAAAGCCGCCCAGCGGATTGGTGTCGTGGTCCGGTGCGCCGGCCAGCCTATGGATGGTTTTTAAGGCGGTTTTCCATCTGCCTCGGCGAATGCGGGTTGGCTCCCCTTATTCCGCCCCAGTTACACTATGTCGGCGATTTCTGCTCAAACACTGTCTCCACATACGCGTACATCATAATTACGCTACCACGCAAACATTTGGGGTTACACTCGTCTGGTATGAGACGTTCCCAGGGGGTTCCACTGGGGCCGAACCGCACAATAACCCTGGGTTCGGTGTGGGGCGGCGGTGGGGTGGGTGGGTTGCTGTGATCTGTTGTGGAATTGTGAACCACTGAGGGCTACGGCGGAATGAAGCCTCCAAATCATTTCTAGGTCCCTGGTTCAATACACAATGCACTCTCAACAGGAAAAATTAAATCTGTTTTAATGCACTCTAAGACCAAAAAACGAAACACCGTGAAAGAAACGGAAAAATTGGATGATTTCTTCAAGAGACTGAAATTCACAAATTTAGCAAGTCAATAACGCGGTGGTCCACCTCTGGCCATTATGCAGCAGTTATTTACTTTGGAACTGACTGATAGAGTTGTTGGATGTCCTCCTGAGGGATATCGTGCCAAACCCTGTCCAACCGGCGAGTTACATCATCAAAATCCCGACCTGGTTGTAGTCTCTTGCCCATAATACCGCAAACGTTCTCAGTTGTGGAGAGATCTGGCGAACTTACTGGCGAAGGCAGGTTTTGGTAAGTAGGAAGAGAAGTAGTAAAAACTTTCGGCATTTGTGGACGGGCGTTATCTTGCTGAAATGGAAGCCTAATATGACAACAAAATGGGGCGTAGAATATCGTCGACGTACCGCTATGCTGTAAGGGTGCCGTGGATGGTAACTAAAGAGGTCCTCTTATAAAATATTGGCACGATGTTCCTTAGGAGGTCATCCAACAAGTCTATCAAACAGTTCTAAGCCGAATAACTGCTTGTACAGGGTACAGAGGTTTACGAGTCCGTTATTGACTTGTACAGTTGTAAAGCTCTTTCTCTTTAATAAATCATCGCTTTTTTCTGAAACGGTTATCATTTGTTTGCCTGTACATGTACACCACATGTAAAGATTTCCATAGCACAATGGGATAATTCTTTTGTGGTGCGTCGTACTATTTTTTTTCTTAGAGTGTATTTATATTTGGAGAAATAGAGTTAATAGCTTCCCAGTGTTGCAGCAGAATATAGCACCAACAGCCCGATCGTGTCGACAAGATGAATTTACCGAACTACATCAATGTGTAAAATAGAGAGTTAAATACGATCTTGAGGACCCTGGTGTGAATGAGACGTATTCGTACTACGAAATGCCTTGTCTGCTCGGAAATTCCTTGTCTGCTCCGAAATTCCTTTTCTGCACCAGATAAATGCAGTCACGTCATTCAGTGTACGTAAACAAAAGAGAAAGCAGCCAGCACATCCAGGACTCCATCCTCTACCTTCAGACGATAGAAAAGGAAGCGCTGTTTTGTTGGGTAACAGCGCGTATAGGTATCCAGAGCAGCGACTGTATATTGAAGTATCCACAGTGGGATGGACAAGACGTTTTGTAACACAACATTACGGTCTCCCTCATTCATCTCGCTATTAAAGCTCAGGGTCATGCATCACTGGCAATATAAGTGGTTGGAAATGAAGGTCATCAAGCTGCAGCTCCTGAAACCGATTATCTGGTGTAGATCCTCCCAGCCACTGAGACAAGGCGCCGGCCGCGGTGGTCTAGCGGTTCTAGGCGCGCAGTCCGGAGCCGCGCGACTGCTACGGTCGCAGGTTCGAATCCTGCCTCGGGCATGGATGTGTGTGATGTCCTTAGGTTAGTTAGGTTTAAGTAGTTCTAAGTTCTAGGGGACTGATGACCATAGATGTTAAGTCCCATAGTGCTCAGAGCCATTTTTTTTTTTAACTGAGACAAGGCGAATTTCTTGCCACTTACCTTCTGAGTGGACAGTACCCCTTGACACAGGGCAGGCAGAGGATCTCCCACGTACGGTTCTTGAGGCATGTGCCTAATTCTGTAAGGAGGCTCCTACAGCATCAACCCCCTAGTAAATTCCTGTACTTCTTCACAGGCTTTATTCAGTTTTGGCAACAAATACATAAAGAATAGTGTGTGAAGAAGAACTGGCTGAGAAGTAAAGTCAGTAAAGTTACTCTTTACATTTGTAATTAATTGTAACTTAGCAAACGTTCGTCTTTTGTCTCTGCTCTAGTCAACGCTGTAAACAGTATCCATAGCTCGCGTCACCAGAGTCGTTTGGTCGACATCGAGTCGCAAGTTCGATATACATCGCCAGGGGCCCGCGCGTTCGATAGGTAATCATTTTTGAAAATTAAAGCTTTTCTTGGACATTAAGTTTATTTTAACCAAAATACACTTTCCATATTGCAGAGATTTAGACTTTCGTTGTTTTTTTGCCATTTTCACGAATTTATTTTCATTGCCCCACTGGATGAATTTTTATTTTGTATGTCCATATATTATTTTAAATATGCGTGATGACCGCTTTGTCTGCTTCCATTTCTCAGACAATAACAATACACATCCAATGTGAACGTCTCATGCTACTCATTCATAAGGATTCCTGACTAAGACTTAATGCATTATCCTTAGATGCACAAGCTGTTCGTTTAAACTTCAACACCACGAAGAAAGCACGAAAATGTTAATAAATGATACATTCAATTCAGGCCAGAGTGGCAAGGCGTGAGTGGATGGATCACCGACAGTGTTAGGCGTGTCCACTATGGGCTTTAGAATGGAGAAAGGGCAGAGTCCAGTAGACATTGATGTCTTTAGAAACGAAGAAAAGTTACAGCTGGTAATGGACGGGGGAGGAAACTATAAACAGTCTGGTATTCACCTGAAACTATTTAGGGTATCCGCGGGAAACATAAAGCTGAACGGTGAGACACAGACTGGAATCCCCTCTCCTCGCCCCACGTTCTCTCTCTAATGGAATCTCTTAAACACCATTGTCCAGGTGAGCTAGTGTTCTCTGTATCCAATGATCTCGGCATTGATGTGACGACGAATTCCAACCTTCCTTCTACATTACTGGGAACTTCCTGTGGACTCTTTTCTACAATATTACTGGACCCTTAAAAAAATCTCATCACATTTCCTCATAATTTTGTGAAGAACAGTGGTGTTAAATTGATCGTAATCGAGAGGAACGCTGTAAGGTTTTTACGAAGAATTCCCTTAGCGAATGACACAAGGTTGTATGAAGCTACACCAGCAGTTGCCAAGAACACAGTAAGAGAAAATCTGGAGACCGTAAGGTCGCACAATTTCCAGTTCCTGCGTATAGCTTCGATGCTAAGTTGTCTTCAGCCTTTGCCAAGCTACCTGTCTGGAGATGTAAATGTCGCCACGGCATTAATTACAAGCTCACACTGCATGGGCGCCCGACTCTATTTCCATACTTACGAGACTATTTGCAAGTGAAATTGCCCTAATGATGTGTTCCGTCACTGCATCTAATGCCTTTGTATCTGCCGACATCGACCCCTAGCTTGCAGCAAAGTCACATAGGGACACCAAATTCACAAGGTTATTCGTTAATTAAGATTAATGCAAAAGCAAAATGGCTGCAAATAAAATATATGAAGTAATCGGAAAGGAAACGTTAGGCGGGAGGACATATTCGGCATATATAAAAGTCAAAATAACTTACAGTGAAATTAAAGTAAATGCGACAACATCAAGATTACAAAAGAAATCCCAATGTTAAACGCTGAAGAAAGAGCAGATCGGATGTGTTGGAAAGTATACTGAGAACCTTTACATTAGGCGTTAGGGAAGCACTGTCTGATTTCGGTACATATATAAGGCTTCTGACTGGTTTAATACGACTCCCCTTGAATTCCTCTTCTGCGACAACCCTTTCACCTCAGAGTAGAACTTGCAACCTATGTCCTCAGTTATTTGCTAGATATATTCCAATCTCAGTCTTCTCCTACAGTTTCTACCCTCTACAGCTTCCTCTAGTACCATGAAAGTTATTCCCTGATATCTTAACACATGTCATATCATTTCGTTCATTCTCATTCCTCTAATCCCTTATCAGTCCACGTAGTTTTCAACATTCTTCTGTAGCGCCAATTCTCAAACGCTGCGATTTCCTTTCGCTCCGGTTTTTTCACAGTCCATGTTTCACTAACATACAATTCTGTGCTCCAAACGTACATTCTCAGAAATTTCTTCCTCAAATTAAGGCCTGTTTGACATTAGTATATTTTTCTTGGCTATACGTGACGCAATAGAAAAATACACTCCTGGAAATGGAAAAAAGAACACATTGACACCGGTGTGTCAGACCCACCATACTTGCTCCGGACACTGCGAGAGGGCTGTACAAGCAATGATCACACGCACGGCACAGCGGACACACCAGGAACCGCGGTGTTGGCCGTCGAATGGCGCTAGCTGCGCAGCATTTGTGCACCGCCGCCGTCAGTGTCAGCCAGTTTGCCGTGGCATACGGAGCTCCATCGCAGTCTTTAACACTGGTAGCATGCCGCGACAGCGTGGACGTGAACCGTATGTGCAGTTGACGGACTTTGAGCGAGGGCGTATAGTGGGCATGCGGGAGGCCGGGTGGACGTACCGCCGAATTGCTCAACACGTGGGGCGTGAGGTCTCCACAGTACATCGCTGTTGTTGCCAGTGGTCGGCGGAAGGTGCACGTGCCCGTCGACCTGGGACCGGACCGCAGCGACGCACGGATGCACGCCAAGACCGTAGGATCCTACGCAGTGCCGTAGGGGACCGCACCGCCACTTCCCAGCAAATTAGGGACACTGTTGCTCCTGGGGTATCGGCGAGGACCATTCGCAACCGTCTCCATGAAGCTGGGCTATGGTCCCGCACACCGTTAGGCCGTCTTCCGCTCACGCCCCAACATCGTGCAGCCCGCCTCCAGTGGTGTCGCGACAGGCGTGAATGGAGGGACGAATGGAGACGTGTCGTCTTCAGCGATGAGAGTCGCTTCTGCCTTGGTGCCAATGATGGTCGTATGCGTGTTTGGCGCCGTGCAGGTGAGCGCCACAATCAGGACTGCATACGACCGAGGCACACAGGGCCAACACCCGACATCATGGTGTGGGGAGCGATCTCCTACACTGGCCGTACACCACTGGTGATCGTCGAGGGGACACTGAATAGTGCACGGTACATCCAAACCGTCATCGAACCCATCGTTCTACCATTCCTAGACCGGCAAGAGAACTTGCTGTTCCAACAGGACAATGCACGTACGCATGTATCCCGTGCCACCCAACGTGCTCTAGAAGGTGTAAGTCAACTACCCTGGCCAGCAAGATCTCCGGATCTGTCCCCCATTGAGCATGTTTGGGACTGGATGAAGCGTCGTCTCACGCGGTCTGCACGTCCAGCACGAACGCTGGTCCAACTGAGGCGCCAGGTGGAAATGGCATGGCAAGCCGTTCCACAGGACTACATCCAGCATCTCTACGATCGTCTCCATGGGAGAATAGCAGCCTGCATTGCTGCGAAAGGTGGATATACACTGTACTAGTGCCGACATTGTGCATGCTCTGTTGCCTGTGTCTATGTGCCTGTGGTTCTGTCAGTGTGATCATGTGATGTATCTGACCCCAGGAATGTGTCAATAAAGTTTCCCCTTCCTGGGACAATGAATTCACGGTGTTCTTATTTCAATTTCCAGGAGTGTACATCGCTGTCGATTGGGAAGACACAGACAATTCAATATTAGAGTCAGAGCTTGATAGAGCTTTCTAAGACTCGCAAACAGTAAGGCAGAAGGAATAGATCACATTCCTCCGCATTTTTTAAATTCACACCAAATAGTTATTCAAGTTAGTGTGCAGAATCTATGAGACTGGAGACGTGCCATTGGACGTTAGGAACAATATCATACACTCAGTCTCGAAAAGATAGCAAGGGCTTACAAGTGCTAGATTTATCGCACAGTCAACGTAACAGTTCACGGGTCCAAGTTACTGTAAGAAATAATGAATAAGGGAATGGAAATGAAAATTGAGGATCTGACAGATGACGACCAGTTTGGCGTTCGGAAGACTAAAGGCATCACACAAGAACATCTAACGTTGCACTTAATAATGGTAACATCACCAAAGAAAAATTAAGACATCTTCATTGAATTTTTCAACCTGGAACAAGCGGGCGGCAACGTTAAATATATTGCAAAGTGTTTGAAATTCTATGAAAAATAGGTCTATGCTACAGGAAAAGTTTGATAATGTGCAATACATGCACATATCAAGATGGAACAGTAAGGCCAGGAGAAAAGTGTTCGTATTAACGAGGGGGCAAGACAGAAATGCAGTCTTCCGCTTCTACTGTTCAATCTGTACCTCTAAGAAGTCACGAAGAAATAAAATAAATGTTTCGCAGCGTGATCAAAATTCAGGGTCAAAGGTTATCAGTGATAGGATGACATCGTTATCCCCAGTGAAAGTGAGACACAGTAACAGGACTTTGTGAACGGAAGTACAGTCTAATGTGCATAGAAAATGGAGTGACAGAAAATCGAAGAAAGATAACAGTAATGAGGAGTAACTGAAGTAAGATTAAAGATGATCTCAGAATCAAAATTTTGGGGCACTTTATAATGGAAGTGGAGGAGTTATGAAGAGGTGAAAGCAAAATAAAGCAAGATCGACGAATGAAAGAAGATATGAAAAGCAAACTAACACTGACAAAGATGTCTACTATTATGAAACATAGCAGTCCATTTGAGGAATAAATTTCTGTGTACAACGTCTGGAGCACAGCTCTGTGTGGATGTTAATGATAAAATGTGGGAGAACTGGGACAGACGAGAATCGAAGCATTTGATATGTGTTGTTACAGAAGGACACCGAAATTAAGTGGACTGCTAAGGTAAGAAAAGCGGTGATTCTCCACACATTCAGTGAACAAACATATGAGGTGTAAGAAACTACGTATCCCAAATTTTATACGGTTTAGGTGTAATATAAAGATGCAATTTTCTTATGTGTCAAACATATCACAGTCGCCCACTGTTTCCCCGCTACAGATCAATGAAGGGTTTGACGATCGTGATGTCGTGAGATAGAGTTCAAACTGCGGCATGATGAATACTGTTTTAGAGATGTTGCAGATCTTCTGTGGGCTTCTTTCTCTGAGGGGAGAGGAAGCATTTGGTGTACAATACACCGATAAGAACTCCTGAAGAGCTGGTTGCCAGTTCGGTTGAAGGTGCAGCCGTTATTAGTGAAACACTTGATTGCTTTGAGCATATTAGATCATCGTTTCCCAACCTATGGCTCGCGAATCCCCAGAGGTTTCGCAAAATATTTCAGGGGTTCGCCAAAACTCTTTTCCATAATGGTGGGTTTCGAGTTTAGGCTTATTACTGTTTCCTTAGTTTCTGCAGTGTTGTCATAATAGCAGTAATAACAGTAATTATTATTACTGTTTAAAAATTGAATTAACCCTATTGCGCCCCTTGTTATATATATGTGTAACATCGGAAATTTTTCATATTATTTCCAACGTTAGGAATGCATACAATGGAAATTTAGTCTGCCAGCTTTTTTGTGTTCTAACAGTACTAACAACACTACCGCGGCCCCACTGGGTAACGGTTACATGGTTGTCAGGGCTTTGATTTTTCAGCAATAGCCTACTTCTTTTGTTGTGGCAAATGCAGTAACTTGTCAGTTGTGAATCAGAATTGTATCCGTTCAGATTAAAATGGGTAACTGGTTGAAAAGCAGCAGTTTGAAATGGAAACAGATTTTAACTATATCCCAACTTAGTGTTGTGTCAACAGGTCATTCAGCTTCTACTGATGTGTGTCAATCCGACAAAAGTGCACCGTGTGTGAAGAAATGATAGTATAAGAATTACATTAGGGTTGGATTTTCACATATAGATGACAAGGACTGTCCAAGTCCACAGCGTGTTGTTTGAGGCGACACTCTTGCTAACAGTAATGTGAAACCTTCTCTACTTAAACATCCACCCACATAAACAAATCTACTGACCTTTTACAAGAAAAGCTGACGAATGGAAAATGTATCCGCTGCAAACAATGATAATGAGAATACCCTTGAAGCATCTTATTGCGATAGTTATAGAAATGGTAAAACTGCAAAACCTCATTCTGTAGCTGAAGATTTAGTGTGCAATGTATAAATGATGTAGTACAGTGCATGCTTGGATAACCTATCCCAGAAAAAGTTGATGTGGTACCACTGTCCAACAATACCATCAACTACTGGATTGAAAATATATCAAATTACCTCGAAAAAGAAATTTTGGAAAGAGTTCATGCCAGTCCTTTTGCAATGCAACTTGACGAATCTATTGATGTTGCCAGTTTAGTCACTTTTTTACTTTTCGTCCCTTACATTAATAGGGAGCCTCTAGAAGAAGTCTGTAATCCATTAAAAGAGAGAACTATTGGAGGAGATGTCTTTAAGTTAACTGACGAATACTTTCACGAAAATCGAATAGACTGGACTCGGTGTGTGGGCATTTATTGAGATGTTGCGAAATCTATGACAGAGTGTTATGCTGGGCTTGTTGCCAAAGTAAAATCGGTAGCGCCAAACACTAGTTGGATACATTGTTGTATTCATAGACAGGGTGTTGTGTCTAAACACAAGCCCGATGGATTGAAATCGGTGCTTGACGACGCAGTAAAAATAATTTTAATAAGGCTCGCCCTACAAATTCCGACATCTTTGCAGTGCTTTGTGAGAAAATGGGAAGCATTATGAGTGTTCATTGTCTCACACTGAAGTTAGGTGTCTATCTCGAGGTAGAACTATTTCCAAACCGTACGTTTTTGTTACATATAAAGTGCACCTCTGACTTTTTTGCTACATAAAAAGTGTTTTCTTTTGTCTACTATTAACTCTCTACAATTTTGAATACATAGTTTTTTTTACGCCCTGTATATGTGGACAATATTAACTGGAAGAAGGAATAGGACGTTAGGACATGTCTTAAGGCACAAAGGGACAAATTCCACAGTACTGTAGGAAGTCGTACATGACAAAAACTGTACAAAAAAGAGATTGAAATATATCCTACTGATTTCAGCCTCTTCAAGAAAAGGATTGCAGTTGCACTTCATGCATACACAGATAAATAAAATTGTGACTACCAGCCTGGTGTGAGCTTCTCGATTTGACGCCATAAGGGTGGCTTGTATGCCAGTGCCATATCCAGTTCAAGACTCTAATTGATGATTAGATCATGCAGAGCTACCAAATTGCAGGAAAACACTTGCCTACAAAAGGCAAAGATCTCAAGTTAAAGTACCACTCTTACAAACATTTTTTTAATTTTTGAGGAAGTTTCAGGTCAGGTGATTTATATTTTGTCTGGTAAGCTTATGACAAGGAGAGCGCCCAAATGGTGGGACTGACTTTTTGAAACCAAATGTATGGTTATGTAGCTTAAGATCCCAGGTATGACACCCTGCAGCCATTCACCCTGGTGGACCCTCATTTGCGAGTAACTGACGAAAAAATTTTGGAATTTCCTGTGATACTCAGTCCCGTTAAAAAAAGTTCCTTTAAATAGTTTGGTTGCATGCTGTAATGAATAGGGTAGTAACTTCACATGCAGGAGTTTGAGGGTTCGAATGATAATTATGGAAATTAGTTTGATCATTATTTTATTCAATTTATTTGTTTAAATGTAATTTTTATTTCCTTTCCTTCATCACATGTTTTTAATCACTGTATGAACTTTTTTCATTTATTTCTTTTTTCATTCATTTTACAATTGGAATTATTATAAATATGATTTTAATTATATTTACCTACTACAGTATTCAATTATTTGAAAATTCCTATCTACCAGTTAAAAACCAATTTATGAAATAATCTATTTGTATGGAAGTGTGGCCATGTGAAAAATGTATATTTACCAGGTGTGCATTGTGTTTTGCATGGTAATCATCATACAGACATTTATAACATAACCTAAATATCTACAGATATATGGACAAAATAACTTAGATGAACATTTAAGTGGAAAAAGAGTGTATAAATATAATGTAATTTATATAAAATGAGAAAGAAATATAATTAACACAATAATGTGGACGAAAAAGCAGGATGATAAAACAAAAGAAATTGAAATGAAACTAAAACACAAAGTTACTTAAAAACAAATGAACAAAGTTTTCAAGTGGAAAAAGAATAATAGGAAGAAACATGAGAGCAAAAGAAGAAGTTGATATTATTATTAAAATGAAGTGACAAAGGAAAGGAAATAAAAAATTATATTTAAGTGAACTGATTGACTAAAAAAGATGATCGAAGTTATTTTGATAAAAATTCAAAATTTACTATACCTGGTGACATCTGAGCCCACAATCTCTTTTGATTTATTGTTACGTATAACTTTAGTTAGTTTATAATTCTTTCACTTCCATTGACTTTATTTTTATTGTTGAATTTTTTGTATTATTATATTAATCAATTATTTTGTAACTACATCAATCCATTTACAATTACCATGAACAGCAATTTTTTCACATGTTTTGTGTTTATGTTCTATTAAATCTTTCAACAGCAGAAGCTTTTAATTCTGAAAAAGTTGAGTTGTGATTAATTTTATATTTTTAATAACTTCTTGAAAATCTTTATTACAAAACTCATTGCCATTATCTGTTTGTCGTTTTGGTACTGCTCTTAGCTCCAAATTTTTTTTTCAAAAGCTTCTGAAATATTTTTACTGAAATTATCTTTAACTGGAATAGACCACACAAATTCTGGAAAAACATCAATTATTCGTTAATAAATATTTATATCCATTCTTTATTTTTGAGATAGCACTCAGTTTCCAAGAATCCATCTCTACTAAATCTGCTTGCCATAAACCACTTATACCAAAAGAAATAATATTTCTTCCTTTAAAATTTTTCTTATTGGTTTATCTAATTCATTAATTTCTTCATGAATATTAGGCTGTAAACCATCAGATACAAAATTCTTTTAAAAAATTTCTTTTTTTATTTTTATGAAATGTACAAAGACATTCAGTTCTTTGTCTTCCACTTTTTGTTGTTACCCATTGAAAGTGGTAAGATCACTAAATTTTTTACACTTCAAACACTAATTTGTTCATCTGTTTAAATAAGATTAAATTCCTTCAGATAGATTTATTTTTACGCCTACTGGAATATTTTTAATAGAATCCCTTAACCTCATAATTAAAATTTGTTCTATGTGCTATTTATACTGATCAGGTGGCAGGAGTTATATTGTAAATATTATCAAAGACACTTATTGAGATATCAGAATTGATAATTATAAATCTTTATTTACATTTTTACCAATAACAACAACTTTTTACAGGTAAATATGCACTCATAAAGTTATTTTTTGTCATTTCCTGTCATAATTGTAGATTAAAAGACTTGTTTAGCATGTGCCTTCATCTCTATCATATTAATCCTATCTACTGCATAATTAATGGAAGTTGACACATTATTTATCTTTTTATGGTAATCTACTGCGGTATCATCATAAATTGCGTTTCCTTTATTGAAATGTGAGAAGATATTGGTGTTTTCATCCCTTCTAACAAGATTTTTCAGTTCTTCCTTGTAGACATAGTAACTGAATCACATGAGAACACTCCTGTATTCAAATCTGATAATAAGATATTTTAATTCACTTTATAAATATTGTTTTGTAACTGTATCATAACTACTTGTACAACTTTTTATAAGTCTACCGTACTTCCATGAAGACCAACAAAACTATTACTAACTGTGAAGATCTCGCCCAATTTATCATAAATTCCTTTTCATTTCTTATGATTCTTCATATTTATTACCTCCAAAACATTATTAAATATATATTAACCTAACAATAGGTTTAACAGAAATACACATAAATGAACACAAATAACAACATCAAAATTTTGTATTCTCTTAACATTATAATATAGATTATTTTATCCAAAATTATATAGTAATTGTTGTAGTATGTTTCCACCAAATGAATCAAACACAATATTGTTAACATTATTCTTATAATAGTGTATCCAATGAATACCAATATTCTGAAAAACATCTAAATTTACAGCTCATATTCAAAAAATTTTATGTATTGGGTAATTTATTAATTATAAAATGCATCTAAAAGATTAATTTTTAATTGCTTAGCAAGATTTTCTATATCAAATTTTTGATAAAGATTAATTATATTTTCTAATTATCTTATGGAAATGTTCTGTTCCCAATTTTTTGTTACTCCACATCCTTTCTTCTCTGTTGCTAGACTGTGTCCTTTTCTTCTTGTTATTCTGCATCATTTTTTAGTTTATGGTGAAACAATTTTTCAACAGCAGCTGCTCCACCAGCTAAAAAACCACATACTCCTAGCGCTGTAAGTAAAATTGGTAAAAATTCACCTTCATGATTCTTTTTTGTTAAACATTCAATATTTTTTTTCACAACAGGTGTACCTAGTGTTATAGTTAAATTTCCACCAATTTTTAATCTATCTTTCTTCTTTGAGTCTGAGTTAAAAAATTATCTACTATATTTAACTGTTCATTACTTAGTTTAATGTTAATTACTTCAGGTTTAGTTTTATCACTAAGTGTCATAGAATATCTGACACTAAAATTATTCATTTGTATAGACTCCAATTTTATGAAGATTTAATGAAATGTATTTTGATTGAAAATTTGTTTAAAAACATATAGTTCCCAACAATTTTCATAAAGTCCCACTACTAATTTCCTTTTACCAAATGTTATTCCTCTTACTACTGTTGTTGCTCATTTTCCTAAATTTGAATCTTCAGAATATATTATTTTTTGCGTTTTTTGGTGTTCATTTCCATCTTCATGCCTTTTTCTAATTCTTTATTAGCTCTGTAAGGAATATCATGCTTTTTACAAGCCTCAACTAATTTATTTATTCCCTCATCACCTCTAGCTAATCTTTCCAATTTTGTTCATGAATTGCAATAATTGCAACCAGTATGACACATTTTGAATTCTTTACCATATTATGCAAAAATCTATTAAAATCAGGTATATCTTTTAGATTATTAACAATAAATTCTTTAAAATTATTTATTAACATTAGTGGTATTGCAAGTTTTTCATTATAATAATTTTTATTTCCTGCCAATTCTTCACCATGAATTGCTCCCAACGTATAGATTAAATCTTTACATCACTCATACAATCATATTCAACTGGCTTTTCCATATATTTTCCTAATTACCCCTCCAACTACTGTCTCATCTATACTTGAGTTTAAATCTGCTGATAATTTTAGGAAATAAGAATCAACAATTACTTTTAATGACTTATTATATTTAGTACCTCTACTTGATTTGATTTGATTTAGAGTCTTTTCAGATTATAAAGTTCCTGTTCCAAACAGTACAGCTTCAAATACTGTAAAAATAGCATCCATTGTGATGATTCATTAAACTATCTGTACCCTCATGTGTCTTTTCAACAACTATTAATATATCTCCTTCAAATTTTACAAGTAATTCATCAACAAATTTCTATGTGCCAAGAAGCCTTAATCCAATAACTTGATCTTCACTATGGTTAATATAATGTCACATTCTTTCACTTGTGTTTATTTTCTTTACGTTTTGTTCTTTATTTTTTAACTTTTTTCTTTCTTAAACATTTCTTCATATTTCTTCAATGCATCTTGTATCTCTGATTCACTCAGTGTAAAATATCCAACACTACTATCATAGTGTTTCATTCATTAACATCACTAAATCTTTAAGATAATGGTGATGTTGGTATGAAGGAACCATCTGATTCACATCCTATGTATTTACTTCAGTTGCCTTCAATACCTTTCGCCTAGACCTTGATTTCCTTGTTAACTCTTTCCAGCAAATCAATAAAAGGTTTTTTCATAATCTGTTCCAGGTTGTTACTTCCATTTTTTTATTTACACTTGTAATTGGACCTTTATCTTTCTATTTTATTCAGTTTCTTTAACAACTTCAGTCATACAAAACAAACAATTGATAAATATAAAAAATTAATAATTTATTAACGTTTTTATTATGTTTTATGCTTTTATAAATTCATGATTTATGTTTTATGTCTTTTTATAATTTTATGCTTTTTATGTTTTGTTTTTTATAATTTTATGTTTTATAATTTGTTTTATGTTGCTACAGATTTACATTTTATCTGTTATAAGAAAACCAGATTTATTGTCATTCTAACATTTACCACACTTTTGTTCAAACTCATCAGATTTTAAATCACCATCAATGAACTCATTGTACATATGACTTAAATAAAAATTTACATATAAAAATATTTTTAAAATGTAGATTATCCCTAACTAATTCTCTAGTAAAATATTCTTGAAGCATATCTTAATTTTCAAGAATAAAATCATCAAATAAAACAACTGAACTATCTTTACATTCACCTTACTGTATAATTTCTTCACTATTTTTAATTAAAGTAGCGAAGTCAAAGACTCCATCTATATTTTTCTTTAATATTGTTTTACACATGTTTATAAGTTCTTGATTTTTGGTTAATCTAAACTTCTTACATAAATATATGTCATTAATTTTATCTCAATGTAACCTTATTTGAGTCATTAACATTCTCTTACCACAACTTCTTGGACCAATTGTAACACAGCAAATGGAATTTTGTATAAGTTTATAACGTTAATTTTTTGATTTCTTCTCTTGAATTCTGATTTCTGGTTATCAATCGGTATTCATTTAGTTAAATAATTTTTATTAATATTAAAAGAAGCCATTATTTCAATTAAAATGTAATTCATAAGTTCTCGAAAAGATTATCTGCTCCTATAAAAGATAGTTGTAAAATGTAGCAATAGTTCGTTTTTATACAACTTTTTTAACCCTAAATACTACTTCAGAAGGTACTAAATTATATTATAATGGAGAAACTAGGATAATTCCGGTTGGCCAATATAGTTTAAAAAGATTTGAAAATTTTATTCAGCCTTAATGACCTTATATACATATATACATGCTTCTGATATGGTTGCACTATCGGTCAGAGAATGGCATTCACATATCATAGCAGTGGCGTACCTCGGCCCCACATAATCCCACCCCAAAACAGCTGGGTACTTCCACCATTCTGCACTCGCTGGACAGTGTGTCTAAGGCGTTCAGCCTGACTGGGTTGCCTCCAAACACGTCTCTGACGATTGTCAGGTTGAAGGCATATTCAACACTCATTGGTGAAGAGAATGCGATGCAAACCTGACCGGTCCATAGAGCGTGTTGTTGGGCCCATATGGACCACGCTGCATGGTGTCATGGTTGCAAAGATGGACCTCGCCATGGACGTCGGGAGTGAAGTTGTGCAACATGCAGCCTGTTGCACACAGTTTGAGTCGTAATACGACATCCTGTGGCTGCACGAAAAGCATTATTCAACATGGTGGCGTTGCTGTCAGGGCTCCTCCGAGCCATAATCCGTAGGTAGCGGTCATCCACTGGAGTAGTAGCCCTTGGGCGGCCTGAGCGAGGCATGTCATCGACAGTTCCTGTCTCTCTGTATCTCCTCCATCTCCGAACAACATCGCTTTCGTTCACTCTGAGACGCCTGGACATTTCCTTTCTTGAGAGCCCTTCCTGGCGCAAAGTAACAATGCGGACACTATCGAACAGCAGTATTGACCGTCTAGGCATGGTTGAACTACAGACAACACGAGCTGTATACCTCCTTCCTGGTGGAATGACTGGAATTGATCGGCTGTCGATAATGATCGAAGCAGATGACATGAATTAAAATTTATGCTGCAGCTGGGACCCGCAAGCGGGTCTTTTTGCTTTTTTAGGCAGAAATGCTAACCATTACACCACTGCACTACGATGGTCACCATTGCTGCACAAACTAACTAAGCTGAGTGCCCTCCCCAACACAAACTTCATTTTTCCCTTAGATCTTGTCACTCCGGCCAGGGCTCGCCGATATTGGCAAGCACCCCAGCATTGGACGTAATGGGACGTCCTTGTACCATTGATGATCGTATATATCTTATAATTAAATGTTTCCCTGAGACATTTATGTCTCTTATTGTATGATCGAAGCAGACGAAATGAATTAAAATTTGTGCTGCCTAGCAAGCAAGAAGACCCGGGTTCGAGTCCCAACAGCAGCACAAATTTTAATTCGTCTCCTTCGATCATTATCATAGCTAATAATAAGAGACTTAAATGTCTCAGGGAAACAATTAATTATAAGCTCTATAAGATCACCAATGGTATAAGGACGTCCGATTACATCCAATGGTGGGGTGCTTTCCAACATCAGAGATCCCTGGCGGTAGTGACAATATGTAAGGGGAAAACGAATTGAAGTTTGTGTTGAGGAGGGCACTCGGCTTAGGTGGTTCGTGCAGCAATGTTAACTATTGTACTGTGGGGGTGCAATGGTTAGTATTCCTGCCTAGCAAGCAAGAAGACCACTTCATGAATGGCGTCCGCCATTTTCTTTTGCTTCCTCTGTTTAGTGGTGTGCTACGGTACGGTGGCTCGAGGATTTGAGTGTGTAGGGGAGACGGGGGCCCATTTACTCATGGGGCATGTTTACGCAGAGCACTTCTCGCGCCAACCATTTTCACTAGAGCGCTACCAACAATGAAAACCTAGTACTGCCATCTACCGAAAGCTCTCACGAATTTCATGGCACAAGTTCACTGAAAAGTCTTAGCGCAGGTAACGTATTGTGTTTTTGTGCAAGGCGAGTAAATTTTGTTATTCAAATATCGAAGCTCCTAGGGAATATATAAGTTTTAGAGTCGAGAATAGATAAATATCATTTCGTTTACAGGATATTGTTCTACTTCAAGAGGTACATTCGCGTAATTTATAAGCCTGAAAGCTACTACCGTAGTTTCCAAACTAATTCAGATATGGTGATGGGGCACGTTTATGCAGTTGTGTTTTGGGGCCCGTTTATGCACTAATTTTCATTGCCATTCTGATCGGCCAGTCAAGGAAATCTTAAGAAAACAGCTGTTGCAAACGCAATCTAAAAACATGAAGGCACAGAAGAATAAAAGATAGAAAATGGTAAAAAGCTATTTTAACGAATGAATAGCAAACAGGAAGACTTAACTCTTGAGAACCAGGACTGATAAGGGCAAAAATTGTTAAAAGCAATAACAAGGTCAAATGTGGATAGGTGTACTTTTAATACCGTTAGTGGTGTGTTGTTCAAAGGCAGGTCACATGATAATTCCCCACTCTCTCCTGCCTTTCGCCGTCTTCTTCAGATCTGAGTAATTTCCGCATCCCTTACTGTCGTCTGTCATTTCTTATCCTCCTTCCTCTCAATCTCCTCTCATAAACTAGTCCTTCCAAAGTGTCTGTTACCAAGCACTCATGTCTCACCGAATGGCCTCAGCAGTTCTTCCTTTCTCTGATTTACTACAGAAGTCTGATGAATAGGACGAAACCTGCCTTGGTATATACTGCTTCAATCGACACAAGTAGTCAACAAGAAATCAAGAATCTCAGAGTTGTAATTACAACCAACGTCGTCAATTACTTACTGGATATATTCCAATCCCTGTGTCCTCTACAGTTTTTACCCTCTACAGCTCGTGTAGTACCACGGAAATTATGCCCTAATGTCCTTGACAGGTCTACTATCATCCTCTCCCGTCTTCTTGTCAGTATTCTCCATATGTTCCTTTCCTCGACGATTCTGTGGAGAACCTCCTCGTTCTTTACCTTATCAGTCCTCCTAATTTTCAATGCTCTTCTGTAGCACCACATCTCAAATGCTTCGATTCTCTTCTGTTCCATTTTACCCACAGTGCAAGTCTCACTACCATACAACGCAGGGTTCTCGACGTACATTCTCAGAAATTTATACCTCAACTTAAGACCTATTTTTGGTACTAGCAGACTTCTCTTGGCCTGGATTGTCCTTTTTCCCAGTGATAATCTGCTTTTCACGTCCCCTATGCTCCGTCCGTCATGTGTAAAACTTGCTGCCTAGGTAGCAGAATTCCTTAACTTCAGTTACTTCGTGATCTCCAATTTTGATTTTAGGATTCTCGATGTTCTCATTTCTGCAACTTCTCATTACATTCTTTTTTTTCGATTTACTCTCAGTCCATATTCTGTACTCATTAGACTGTTCATTCCATTCAACACTTTTTCTGAAAATGGCAGTGTCATCAACGAAACTAATCATTGATATCGTTTCACATTGAATTTTAAATCCACTTCTGAACCTTTCTTTTATTTCTACCATTGTTTCTTCGAAGTATAGATTGAACAGTAGGGACGAAAGACTACATCCCTGTCTTATACACTTTTTAATCCCAGCACTTCGTTTTGTACTTCTAGTCTTATTGTTCCCTCTTGGTTCAAAAAATGGTTCAAATGGCTCTGAGCACTATGGGACTTAATTTCTGAGGTCATCAGTCCCCTAGAACTTAGAACTACTTAAAACTAACTAACCTAAGGACTTCACACAGATCAATGCCCGAGGCAGGATTCGAACCTGCGACCGTATCCCTCTTGGTTTTTGTACAAATTGTATATTACCCGTCTTCTCCTATACTTTACCCCTGTTTTTCTCAGAAATTCGAACATTATGCACCATTTTACATTCTTTAACCTTTTCTCCATCTCGACAAATCCAATAAACGTGTCTTGACTTTCCTTCAGTCTTGTTTCCATTATCAGCTGATACGTTAGAAGTGTGTCTCTGGCGCCTTTACTTTTCCTAAAGCCAAACTGAGCGTCATCTAACAAATCCTCAACTTTCTTTTCCATTCTTCCGTACATTACTCTTGTCAGCAACTAGAATTCATGAGATGTTAAGCTGATTGTGCGATAATTCTCGCACTTATCGGCTTCGGAATTGTGTGGATAATGTTTTTCCTATAGCTCAATTCATGGAATCAAAAATCTTCACAAGGATTTAAAGTCACTTAGTCTTGTACAAAAAGGTGTGCATTATTCAGGAACACACATTTTCAGGAACTTGCCGGAAGCCATAAAAAGTTTAACAACCAATGACATTCAGTTTAAGAGAAGCCTGAAGGATTTATTGGTGACCAACTCCTTCTACTCCATTGATGAATTTCTCAGTAAAACCAACTGATATATATATATATATATATATATATATATATATATATATATATATATATATATATATACAATCTAACTTCTGCACTATTTCAGTGCAGTAATGTGTTCATTGTAGATAAGTATTATAGTAGTTGTATGACACGTTTATTACCTTATAAATAAATAAAAACTTTTTTTATTTTAAATTCAGTACATTAGTATTTGTAAAATGACTCTTTCATACAGTGTTCATTAAAAAATGACGATCATTCCACTTGGGACCTGTGGAATGCTACATTAGCTTCTTTGTTTTAGTTGTAAATATTTGTCATGTATTGTTGTTTTTCTGACATGTTCTACAACCTGGTGGACCTCCTCACTACGGATCAATTGGAATGAAAGTAAATCTAATCTAATCTAACAGTGTGAAGATATATCGCCAGTCTCATACATTCTGCACGCCAAATTGAAGAGCCGGTTTGTATCAACTTACCCTAATTATTTTAGAGATTCCGATGGAATGTTACCTACCCGTTCTGTCTTGTTTGATCTTAAGTCCTCCAGAGCTCTTTTAAAATCTGATTCAAATGCTGGACCGCTTATCTCTTCCCTGTCGACTCCTGTTTCCTCTCCTACAACGTTATCAGATGAGTCTTTTCTCTTGTACAGGCCCTCAGTGTACTCTTACCATCTATCCACTCTCTCCTCTGCATTTTACAGTGGAATTCCCATGGCACTCTCAGTGTTACGCTCTGTGGAGCGGTGGGTTGGTTTTTAAGAAGAAGAACTATTTATTGTTCCCTCGCCGTCTTTTACAAGAGCCTGAAAACTATGTTTGCGGTTAGCCATAAAGCGATGGAGAACATACCGACCATAGTTTCCAGTCTGTTAGTCCACATTCTTCTTGTGCTCACTGAAAGAAATATTTCTACTTTCTGTTTGCACAGCGGAATCAGGAACTATGATTATAAATAAAAGTTTTATGTTTTAACTGATTCATATATTCAATAAAAGTTCACGCGCCAAAACATAGTTATATCCTGATAATAATACATTATAATAATTTCTCTATCATAAACAGCACTATAACCAGTTCAGAGGAGACCTCTACGATAAGTTCCAATTAAATGATCTTTCGCCCTGACTTCTAATCATCAACGTTAATTGCCCGCTACAAAAGTGGAAAATAATCTCACCACTAGTCACCCTGTTTTATTAACATTACGAGCGGCACACAGGCAGTTACTTCCGTGAAATCTAAACAGTCCTCGCCAGTTCGCTTCCTATTTGTACCGAAAACATGCGTTTAGCAGCAGAATAGCTGTGACGTCATCCGAGGCAGCGCCTAAGCAGGCGTTTGACTGAAGTGGACAGAGTGACAGCTCGGTGCGAAGTGTGTCTTCCTGCTGCCTCTCAGGCCATATTTATATATGGGCTCAGCGGACGGCCGAACGGAACATCTGCCGTCATCTGCTCTATGCCCGGGTAGCGGTGTCTAAATGGCCGATTCCTCCGACATGTGTTATTTAACAACTCGGTCATGAATCAATTTACAATCTTCCTAATTTTTATGTGAATGGAGTTAAGTTGGCTTTAATTACAGAAAAAAGTTTAGCTCGAATGCATTTAAATTTCGCCGGCTAGAATTTTTAGGACGGAACCGACAGTAGAACGTGACCTCTGAACCACATCTTTAAGAGGACTTGTATTCATTGGTATTTACATCAAGGTCTTGAAGCTTGTTATGGCTTTATTATTCAAGAGATGTAATCAAGTACTGTGATCAGAACTTTCTATCATTAATATAAATGATACTTATTCTATTACAAATAAGGACGTTCTTATTCCAGATTTAGTTTTTAGTCGATTACTTGAAAACCATTAGGGGTAGCTTAATGGAGTCACATAGTTAATGTTTTTATATCAAACTGAAGCTTCATACCAATTTTCATCTTTCTGAGTATAATATTTAGCACCTTCAGTTTGTAAAAATGTTGATTTTGACCAAAATGTTATTCCGGTCAAGTTGAAACTAATAACAGTTAATTGTGGCGTACACTTACACATCCTGAACAATTTGTGACCTCCTTAGCTTTACTATTTACCACCACTTGTTTTTTATTTAAAATTATGTATTTGTGGAAACATATTCATGTGATCGTTCTGAGATTTAACAACTTAAACATTAATATACTGAAGCATATGTTGAGAAAGTTTGGAAAGGCTACTTTAATATTTTAACTTCATCCTTAGATCATGAAACAATACTTTGTATGCTACGCACAGGCACGTTATGATGACTGCTACTAGCAGTGAACTGTGGCAAGTCCCGGCACACTCGCTCAAATGATACAGCGCTTGTTTCGCCACTGCTCTTGCTTTTGATTTCACCGAAGATTGTTTTGACTTTTCTATATGCTGAATCCCTCCTTCCGACAATCGTTTCTTTTTTGATTTCTTCACTTCTTCGTGCAGCCGTATTGCCTTAGCTTCGCTGCGCTTCCTATCTATTTCGTTCCTAAGTGGCTTTTATTTCTGTATTCCTGAATTCCCTAAACATTTTAGTACTTTCTTCTTTCGTCGACCAACTGAAGTATTTCTTCTGTCATCCACGGTTTATATACAGTTATCTTTCTTTACCTGCGGTTTTCTTTCCGATTTCTGTGATTGCCTTGTTAGAAATATTCATTCAACTGATCTGCTTACTGAGCTATTCCTTATCGCAGTATCTGTGGCGTCAGAGAACTTCAAGCGTATCTCTCCATTCCTTAGAACTTCAGTATCACGCTCCCTTGTGCATTGATTCTTTCTGCCTAGTCTCTTGATCTTCAGCCTACTTTTCATCATTACTAAATTGTTATCTGAGTCCGTACCTGCTGCGGGGTAAGCGTTAAAATCCAGTATCTGATTTCGGAATCTCTTTCTGACCATGATATGATCCAGCTGAAATCTTCCCGTATCGCCCGGGCTTTTCCAAGTATACCTCCTCGTCTTGTGATTCTTGAGCAGAGTATTCTCTATTACCGACTGATATTTATTGTAGAACTCAATTAGTCTTTCTCTTCTCTCGTTCCTACTACCAAATCCATATTCTCCCATAACACTGTCTTCTACTCCCTCCACTTCAAACGCATTTTAATTTCCCATGATTATTAGATGTTCATCTCCCTTTATGCACTGAACTGCCCATTCAAGATCCTCACATACTTTCTCTGTCTCTTCATGTTCTGCTCGCGAGGTCGCCATGCCTAACTGACTATTCTCATGAAAACAACTCTATCTCTTAAATGTTCACAGTAAATCTCTGCCCTGCTTTCCTATCCATAACGAATCCTCCTGCCGTTATAGCAGTTTTTGTTGCTCTTGATATTACCCTACACTTGTCTGACCAGGAGTTTTTGTCTTTTTTCCGTTTCACCTCACTGACCCCATTATACGTACATATTGAGCGTCCGCATTTCCCTTTTCAGATTTCGTAGCTCCCCTGCCACGTTCAAATTTCAGAAATTTCACTCTCCAACTTCTAGAACGTTAGCCTTTCATTGGTTATTCAATCTTTTCCTCGCCCTCACGGAGATCTGAATGATGAACTAATCCGAAACCTTTAGCCAGCGGTGAGATCCTCATGACACTTGTATTAACTACGGGTCAGATGTCCTGTGGGCACACATTGTGTGTCTTACAGGCGGTGGTTTCCACTACCTTCTGCATCCTCGTGCCGTTGATCATTACTGTTTTACTTACTCATTTTCGAGTTCTATGTCATGCGTAAACTTGTTGCCTTAGGTGCGTAAATCTGCCGCATATTCGGGGCATGTTTAGGAGCTCGCTTTCTACTTACATGAAATTATTTTGCCATCTTAAATGTAATGCCAAGGTAAAAGCGTATACACCAAGTTATACTTTAAAAACTATATACTTTAAAAATCATATATGTACCCCTATCTTCCCTACTAGGTTTGCAGACATGTATCTACCAACAAAAAAAAGTAATTATGTAACGATATTTTTCTACATGATAGTGTAAATTCCCATAGTATCTCATTCCAAATCCGTACCTAAAAACCTGTATAGTTCTATAGAAGTTATCTGAATTTTACAGAAAGTACGGTGATTACGTCTTAACCACAGTGACATTTCCTGGAATTTGTTTACTGACTGGCCGTCCTCGTGCCTTCTTCTTGCAGGCGATTAATGTTGTCAGTGAGTACGAGGTCGCCTCATTTGTTTCACATAATGTAAGTGAATTACATACAGCTAAATTATCCCACTCATTCGATGACGGTCAGGTCGCTCAAATGACTGTCCGCTGCGGTCTGCACAGGGTTTACACCCTTTGGGCTATACGACAGCCACCATAAAGCGTGGAGCCATATTATTAATTTAAGTGGCAGCACACGCGGTCATCATAGCGTGTTCCGTTGATGGTAACGCAGTTGGCTGTAAAATTTTCATAGCAGTGATACACGTGCAGAAATAGGCTTCTGCAGATCGCAGTAACGAAGGACAGTAAACAGATGCGAACAGCACACAGCTTCAGCTCTCCACCCGCTGCTCTTGTGCCAGTCAAGGGTGGTCACTTCCACTTGGTGGAAAACAATTCTCTGCACATAAAGAAGTGTAATATTTATCATGATCTAGTAAACAACCATTATCAGACGTGGACAGACAAATTTTTGCTCAGAAATAATTTGCTGATGGGTATGAAAGCCATAGTTCCTCTTAATGGAAATTCCAACACTCAAATGCAGCTTATCGAAGCGATAAAGATTAGTTCACCGCCTTCAAATTTCCTTTTTGGCCTTTACATAGCGAACACTACAGTATCATGTCGTAAATTTGCATGCACCGATGACTCTGTCATAACTGGCAGTGGGAAATTCTTTGAAGATATGGAGTTAATAATCACTAAGCTCATGTAATAGTATATACATCCTCACTGAAACAAGACAGCATTATGCTGCTACACGTCAGTGCTTTGGAGATGCACACAAAGGTCTAACTTTCTATGAGCGGGCTGTGCAAAAGCATGAGGACACTCACAAATACACTGACGGAAAAAAATCGTAAGCCAAATAATAATTAATGGAGAATAATGAAACATAGGGAATACATTTTCCAGGTAACATTGCAAGTGATTAACATTGCATGTTCACAGGTTAATGTAAGCGCGAGATAAGTCATACAAATGTGAAATGCTGGTACATTTATAACCGGTGTAATGTTGCTTGCAAGCACGGAAACGAACATGCATTGTGTTGTACAGACGGCGGATATCACTTTGTTGGCTGAAGGTCCATTGCTGTTGCACTTGGTCAGCCAATACAAGGAGGGTTAATGCTGTTTGTGGATGACAGCGGAGTTGTCGTCCGATGATGTCTTACACTATGTGTTCAAAAGCATCCGTACACGTGGCTGAAAATGACTAACAAGTTCGTGGCACCCTCCATCGCTAATGCTGGAATTCAGTATGGTGTTGGCCCACCCTTAGTCTTGATGACAGCTTCCACTCTCATAGGCATACGTTCAATCAGGCGCTGGAGGGTTTCTAGGGGATTGGCAGCCCATTATTCACAGAGTGCTGCACTGAAGAGAGGTATCGATGTCGGTCGGTGAGGCCTGGCACAAAGTCGGCGTTCCAAAACATCCCAAAGGTGTTCTATAGGATTCTGGTCAGGACATTGTGCAGGCCGGTCCATCACAGGGATGTTATTGTCATGTACCACTCCGCCACAGGTGCTCGATAGTTTTGAAAGATGCAGTCGCCATCTCCAAATTGCTCTTCAACAGTGCGAACAAAGAAGGTGCTTAAAACATCAACGTAGTCCAGTGCTGTGATAGTGCCACGCAAAACAACATGGGGTGCAAGCCCCCTCAATGAAAAACACGACCGCACCATAACGCCACAGCCTGTTGGCGCTACACACGCTGGAACATGACTTTCATCGGTCATTCGCCATATTCACACCCTGCCATCGGATCGCTTCATTACATACCGTGAGTCGACATTCCACGCAACGTTTTTCCAATGATCAATCGTCCAATGTTTACGCTCCTTATACCAAGCTAGGCGTCGTTTGGCATTTACCGGCGTGATGTGCCGAGCAGCCGCTAGGCCATGAAATCCAAGTTTCTCACCTCTCGTCTAACTGTCATAGTACTTGCAGTGGATCCTGATGCAGTTTGAAATTCCTGTGTGATGGTCTGGATAGATGTCTGCCTATTACACATTACAACCGTCTTCAACTCAGTCAGTCAACAGACGAGGTCGACCTGTACGCTTTTGTGTCCCTTCACGTTTCCACTTCACTTTCACATCGGAAACAATGGACCAAGGGATGTTTAGGAGTCTGAAAATCTCGTACAGACGTATGACACAAGTGACACCCAATCACCTGACTACGTTCGAAGTCCGTGAGATCCGCGGAGAGCCCCATTCTGCTCTCTCACGATGTCTAATGATTACTGAGGTCACTGATATGGAGTACGCCAGTGGAAATGGAACGGCTGGCAGAACTGGAGCGCTGGGTGGAAGGCACACACAGGTGTGTTGGTCCTGCTTATACACAGGAAATAGCAAGACGGACGTCGTATCACCTAAGTGCTGGAGCACAACAGGGTCGCGACCGGCCGGTTTTGTAGCCGAACCGGAAGGATTATACTTCGGAAACGCTGAAAACCTTGGACGCAGGTGAGAGGCACGAAGAAGCGACACCTCGGAAACCACGCAGGCTGGGTTTTTTCCAAGGATTTTTACTCAGAATCGTACCATTGTACGAGTATAGTTTTTTCCTCGCAAACTTACCGCGCTGGACGACAAAAGACTAATATATGGTTGGTCGGCGTTCGGAAGAATCTGTAGAGAGGGAGAATATTCCGTGGTTTCGGGAATATGATTCGTTTTCAGAATTACGATGGTGGGAAGCCAGCGCTGAAGAGACGAGGTCTTCCGTTGTGAGCGCCCGTTTGTGACGGTGGCTCGGTATCAGCTTTTGTTGATACGGACGGACTTGCTGTCTTTGCTCTCAGTAGAGTTTATAGTTTGAACAGTTAGGAACTGTACTGTTGCGAACCTATACGATTCTAGACTTCACCTCCGGGTTGGAAGTCGTCGTTGAGAACGCAACGTTCAGTAATTGAGAGCATTTCCTCTGCCTATACTTACGTTGAGACGTTATCTGAACTCCGTCCTTGTGGTTGGGAGTTCACGTTTCTCGTCTGTAGAACACAGAGAGGAGAAGACAGTATTAGAGTATATTAGTCAGAGGACCACCTTCTGCCGTCCTAGTGTTTGAAAGAGTTTATTTGTGGTTGGAGTTCTTCCATCGTCGCAGACGAGTACGAGAACCATCACTTCGACGCACCGGACGCAGTACATACTGTGATATCGCAAATTGCTTCGGCTTATTAGGACTATAAAAGCTAAACAGCTGTGATCACGTTAGTTTATTTCCATTGAGCTTCCACACCACCGTAGATCATCTTTGAAAGTAGTGTTGTAACGACAACTGTACATATAATAATTTTTTCTTTATGAATTTAGATAAATTAATGTAAGCAATGTTTTGAACTTCTTTTTCGGTTCGTATCGTTATGTTAAAGAGACTGTGAGCAACTTTTGAAATGAATATTATTATTTATGTTAGATTTCCAGCAATGTGATAATCAAAAGGGAAGTGTATTTAAGGTTAAAACTATTGTAAGATGTGAAAATTGTAATTTATACACTTGGTCCATACGTAGGTAATGCAGTAGGATATGTGTAGTAGAAAACCTGTGGTGAATACCCTACCTGTAGGGGAGCGGGAAAAGGTGGAGGCAGGCGAGGCGGGAAAACGCACACTGGGCGCGGTTCGGCACAACGGGCTCAGTATTACAGTCGGAGGCGAGCAACAGTCGGAGTTGGGAATCGGTCAGAGGAACACGTACTGTACCGAGGAGGCTATCCAGGAAAAGTGGATTCCATTGAGCCTCGGATGAGCCGATTCCGACGACTACTTGGCATGGCTATATTCTGAGGCACAAAATTGGAAAGATTACGACGCTAAGAAGAAGGAAAGCGCCAATGCAGTGAGAGCCTTAGCCGTGTTTGTAAGTGTGCTGTGCTGCCCGCTATCTCGCTGCCCGCCAACCGCCGCACCGACTTGCACAGGTCAAACATTTATTTCATCTTTAGAAGTGTATCTGTGTGGACCAGTGTCGAAACTGTTTCTAACCGTTCAATAATAACGTGACTTTTACCAGAATTGCTTTAGCCATTACTTATCCTGATCACTGACCTAGACAGGGTCCTTACCACGTATTGTGCAACCCGAGTATCCTGAACTGAAAGTTTAAAAAATTAGTGTTAATAAGAATTATCAGCAGACAAACCTATGCTGTAAAGAAGTTTAAAGTTCTGTGGGTTATTGCAAATGTTGGTAAAGAACAAAAGAATGACTAACTTGGAAGAGAGTTTTTTTTAATTGAGTTAGCGATGTTATTTAATTCATTTGAGACAGAAATAATGATAGTTAAATTATTCAGAAGTAAGACAAAAGAGTAGTTATCCATAGATTGATAATTTTGAGTTTTAATTTGCCTTCAGTACTTAATAGTTTCAGTATAACGACCATAACAGTTTCAGGGCCCCCCCCCTTTCTCTTGTCTATTTTTCAAACCCTGAAATGTGCTGATCAGATTTGACCAGTAAAGCTAAGTTCTATATTAAACCTAAGAGTATTAGTGTTATTTTCATTCTTAATAGAGATACTGTGTGTGTACTTTCAAGATTGCTAATTCTAGGGTAATCCACGCCCAATTTCAGTCTGATCAATATACAAAATGCAGTTCGTAGTAATCACTGCTGTGTGGTATTGTGTAAATTTAGCTCGTCCAAATTAGTACAAACAGAGAAAACTTTAGTTCAGTGGATTTTTCTGGTTCCAAACTTTGCCATATAACGCATCATTACTACGTGTTACTATGCTTGTACATGCACCCACTTGTACAAGGAAAAACTCACTCATTGCCTAAGTAGGCTGGCGACCGAATTATTAATCGTTGTTAGCATCTACTGTGGGTACTTCTTGTCCATGCGAACGAGCAATTATACTTTACATTTGCTTGATGCATCACTGTAGTTGTTGACTGAGTATAAGTCCGATCTTGCTTTTATTAGGTACACGCGGTCAACTAATGTACTAAAATCCTTGTTTATAAGGTGAAGCCCGTGAACTTACTACAGTACAGGCTTTATATAGCTAACGTACGTCCGAGCAGGGCGGTAGCGTTACAAGTGGCTTCCCGGTGACAGGACATCCAGTGTTGTCGATTACAAATTAATGTAAATACCGAACAGTGGATGTTCAGTGGCACGAATTACAATAATATTCAGTAAAATAAATTACAGTGTGAGTCAATTATAATAGTGTGGTATAGCTGGCATTCAATATGGACAGGAACGTAGGCACGGTAGATGCGCCAAGCGAAATGGAGAATGCGGCTGGCAGTAGCAGGAGTTTACGCGGCCAGATAACAGATGGCGTTAGCGGAAGACAATTGGCGTACATACAATACCACGAACACGTCAACGAACAGATTGAAATGTCGAGATCGTCTCGAACACACCAAGGGACAAAACAGGAAGTAGAGAGTGACTTTGTAGATGATAGTGGGTACGTGAACGAATCCACTGATATATTTGATTCACCACAGATAAAGAAAGAACCGAAAGAAACTTATGAAGTAGAACCGGAACACACGGATTCCGTAGAACAAAACAATGTAAAAATTTTAAGCATGAACGACTTATTTTAACAATTAACTAAACAAATTGCAGGACAGAATGAACAGCTTAAAACGCACGTAGATGAGCAGCTCAAAACGCAGGGCCATCAGCTCAAAACACAAAATGAACAGCTCAAAACACACGTTGACGAGCAACTCAGAACACAGGTGGATCAAATTAAAGCACAGGTCGAAGGACAGGGAACTAAATTAGTAAACAAATAGAACAGGTAGAACAAAAAGTGGGTAATTTAAGTTCTGTGGTAAATACTCTGAAATTTGAAATGGATACTATGCAGGAGGAAATTGGGAACATAAATAGTAGATTCGATGTTGAAATTCTCAACATCCAAGAGAAAGTAGAACCTCTGGTTGAAACTAAAGTAGAGGAAAAAGTTTTCGGTCTTAAAACTGAGATCATAAACGAATGTCAACAAGGGATATCACAATTGGAAAAGGTAGTTTTAGACACTGAAAGGGATTTAAGTAAAGAAGTATCCGGATGTGTTCAAAATTGTGAACAAAATACTACGAAAATTCAAGGCACAATTTTCGATCTGGAGAGCAAAATTAAAGATAGGCCTGGTGTTGTCTGTAATGGCACACCAATTACGAAGCTGTTAGAAGGCGAGGAACGCTTCGATCCAGCCAAGACATATAACAGGTGGCATCCGTTAGATTTTATCAAAAATTGCGAGAGAGTATTTCCTGAGCACTTGTCTGATCAGGAAAAGATAAACGTTGTAATTAGCGCCTTAGCAGGTGATGCTAAGCGCTGGGGAATAAATTTAAATACCGAACGAATGACGTTCGAAGAATTTAGGCAAAGATTTACGGAAGAATATTGGTCTGAACAAAAGCAGGACCATTTATGGCGGGAGTTCATCATGGCCAAACAGCATGATAACAGGGGCAGGAATTCTTTGAAAGATTTCTGCGAGTATTGGTACCGGAAATTGACGCATTTAAGAGGCCGAAGGTCAGATTCAGAAATTATCTGGGAGTTATATAAAAAGCTTCCAGAAGATTCAAAGAGGTATGTAGGAAGCAATCATCGCAGCTTCCAAGCATTTATCGAAAGAGTCGAAGACGAAGATCATTGGCGCGAAAGTCGTGCCAATTATCAAAATTTTGGTAACCATAATAACGACGCAATGACGAACGAAATGACGGCGATGGATTTCGCGTCAATGTAATACAGAGAGGAAGAGGCAGAGGAAGAGGCAGAGGAAATAATCCAGGTCGCGGTAGAGGATATACCACGCAAGATAATAACGATGCGGGAAACTAATTTCCGCGAACGTTGCGGGCCAAACGGAAGCGGACAATACATACCGGCCCCGATTTAAGAAAAGATACCGGACCGACCGTAATGTAATGAAACAGGTTATAGACAGACATGGAGCGCCGCAACGTGTTGTGGCGAAACAAGCGTCAGGTGCGAGCCACAATGAGTCATCTCTGCCGCACAGAGCGCTACATGTTAACAGGCGAGTGGAGCATCAGAGGGCAACGGCCCAGCCTAGCAGAACATCTGTTCGGAAAGAAGCCGCCAGCAATATGGCAGCAGTAGGTACGAACATAGCTGTCAGAGCTAATGAAAATTTTACGAGTGATAATTCCGTGGCAAAGGAAACAATAAATGAAACTGTGAATACACAGAGAGGTGCGGTTAGCAGTGTTTGCAATGAGATAAAAGGCGAGGATGAATTAGCAGAAGTTACTGATTGGCGTGTGCAGATTGATGATCTGTACAAGGGCCTAAAGCAATGTGAGTGGGAGGATTTTAAAAAGGAGGATGAGGCGAAGAAATTAGTTGGTGAAAAGAGAGATAGTAGGGACGTCCATCAAGTGACGTGGCCCAAATTTGAAGAGGGGAGAATAAATAGCGCCGCGCAAAGTACGCGTGCTGCCAATAGGAGGAAGGTTAATGATAGGAAGGATTTGGAGGATGAAATCCTCAGCATTGACGTAGAAATAACTTCTGCTAACAGTCCGCCAATAGTACAAGCTGCTACCGAGAGGCACCGTGGAGAAGGGGTAGATGATTACCTGAAAGTAATTAAAGTCCACGAGGATTACACCGAATATGAAGTCACAGTGGATGTGAATAAGGCTGAGGATGAGGCCGTGTTGCCAAAAGAGGAGATTGAGTTAAAATCCAAGCCTGACGACAATACAGAGGGAGAACTTAGTGCCTGTCTCAGAAAAACTTTTATGTTAGAACCTGAAAGCGATCCGGAATGGTCAGATTCCGACGATAGTTCAGATGATGAAAGGTACGCAAATACAAACGAAATTGAATATTCTAACTCTCCCTATTGTGCAAAAGTAGCGTACTTAAGTGAATCTGATGGTGAGGAAGAGAGTAGTGATAACTCTAGTGTAGATGAATTTTCAGGTGTAAAGGAAAATGAATATACTTTTACTGAAAGAGGATATGAGAAAATCAGTGAAAATAATAGGGATGCAGCTAATTGCGATATTGTACCTAACGATGACGACGTATCAAAACAAAATCCAGACGTTGAAACAGAACAAAGAAAGAAAGAACCACCGGACGACTCAGTGTTTATTTTGCAAAGAGTTCAAGTAAGCAAAGACTTTGAACTCCAGAAACCGAAAAAGCCACCAGACTTAAGTGACTGTTTGATGAACCATAAAAGACTGCCTTGTTAATAAAGAGACTGGGGGCAGGGTGCTGTATTTGTATATATTATTATTATTATGTATGACTTTATTATTACTGTAACTCAGTGTTATCTGAAAGTGAATTATTGTTTTGTTGAATTAGAGCCTGGGGCAGATTTATATCGGATTTTGAGGATGTCATGAACATACTACATCATGAAACTACAGGATTTCCACCGGAAGAAATTTTGTTAGGCAGAAGTAGTAAAAGTTTAATTGAAGAAAAACTAGAGTTTCCACCTTGTACAAGTTTGGGATTGGATCAAAAGAAAGAATTGGTGATAAAAAGGGCAAAGCAAAAAGCTGAATCTAGATCTAAAAGACACAATAAAAATTTAAAAGTTTCAAAATTTAAAATTGGGGATTATGCTCTTTTAAAAACCCACGAAAAGTCTAGTGAACTAAACCATGAAATTTCAAATATTAAATATATTTATAATGGACCATATATAATACAGAATATTCCACATGATAATGCTTACTACCTGATCAACCCAAAATCCAAAAGACCTTTAGGTGTAAGAAATGTTGTGGACCTGAAACTGTATGTTCCTAGGAACGAGTAATTGTGCTGTATCTTATGCTGAACCCAAGTTATTCTAAATGTAACTAATCTTTGTAAATGTCTGTATACCCTTGAAAGTGTGCTAATGTAGTTATGTGAGTTTCAGATTACCAATTGCACTGTAACTGTAAAAATGTATGGAGAAAAGAACTGAAAAGAAAGGATAAATGCTATCAGCCAGATAAAAGATGGGACTGTCAAAAGTGAAAATGGGCAGTGTATGAACCATAGTATGAAGGACTGCCAAATACCAATGAGGGCAGATATATTGTTGATGGAAAATGGTAAATGTGATCCAGGAGATGTGGCAATATGAAGTGAAAAGGACTGCCCAAATCCGCATAATAGGCAGCAAATAAGTGTAGTTAATTTTCTGAATATATGTGTGTGTGTTTTGTTTAGTAAGTAAGGAAATGAACTGCTATTCAAAGCAAGCAGCGACAAATTATCTTATATTGTATACAAAATATGCTATTGTTTTTTTAGTTAAATGTTTGTAGTCCAGAATTTTAAACTATTTCTTTGAGAAATTTAGAAAAAATGATTAAATTGCTATTTTAGTAATGTTATGATGGGAAGTTGGACTGTGCAAAAGGCACTTGAGTAAATGACAAGTAATTATTCTTGATGTGTTAAAAAAGTGTAAACCTATATACAGTGAGTAAAAGGAAATATGTAGTGTAAACCTTTTTGGACATTTAAGTAAAGATTCAGAACCACTGTATAATTGTAAGATTTAGTGTTCCCATAAAATTTGGACTTAAGAAAATTTTCTGGAAACAGGGGCATGTGTAACGACAACTGTACATATAATAATTTTTTCTTTATGAATTTAGATAAATTAATGTAAGCAATGTTTTGAACTTCTTTTTCGGTTCGTATCGTTATGTTAAAGAGACTGTGAGCAACTTTTGAAATGAATATTATTATTTATGTTAGATTTTCAGCAATGTGATAATCAAAAAGGAAGTGTATTTAAGGTTAAAACTATTGTAAGATGTGAAAATTGTAATTTATACACTTGGTCCATACGTAGGTAATGCAGTAGGGTATGTGTAGTAGAAAACCTGTGGTGAATACCCTACCTGTAGGGGAGCGGGAAAAGGTGGAGGCAGGCGAGGCGGGAAAACGCACACTGGGCGCGGTTCGGCACAACGGGCTCAGTATTACAGTCGGAGGCGAGCAACAGTCGGAGTTGGGAATCGGTCAGAGGAACACGTACTGTACCGAGGAGGCTACCCAGGAAAAGTGGATTCCATTGAGCCTCGGATGAGCCGATTCCGACGACTACTTGGCATGACTATATTCTGAGGCACAAAATTGGAAAAATTACGACGCTAAGAAGAAGGAAAGCGCCAATGCAGTGAGAGCCTTAGCCGTGTTTGTAAGTGTGCTGTGCTGCCCGCTATCTCGCTGCCCGCCAACCGCCGCACCGACTTGCACAGGTCAAACATTTATTTCATCTTTAGAAGTGTATCTGTGTGGACCAGTGTCGAAACTGTTTCTAACCGTTCAATAATAACGTGACTTTTACCAGAATTGCTTTAGCCATTACTTATCCTGATCACTGACCTAGACAGGGTCCTTACCACGTATTGTGCAACCCGAGTATCCTGAACTGAAAGTTTAAAAAATTAGTGTTAATAAGAATTATCAGCAGACAAACCTATGCTATAAAGAAGTTTAAAGTTCTGTGGGTTATTGCAAATGTTGGTAAAGAACAAAAGAATGACTAACTTGGAAGAGAGTTTTTTTTGAATTGAGTTAGCGATGTTATTTAATTCATTTGAGACAGAAATAATGATAGTTAAATTATTCAGAAGTAAGACAAAAGAGTAGTTATCCATAGATTGATAATTTTGAGTTTTAATTTGCCTTCAGTACTTAATAGTTTCAGTATAACGACCATAACAGTTTCAGGGCCCCCCCCCTTCTCTTGTCTATTTTTCAAACCCTGAAATGTGCTGATCAGATTTGACCAGTAAAGCTAAGTTCTATATTAAACCTAAGAGTATTAGTGTTGTTTTCATTCTTAATAGAGATACTGTGTGTGTACTTTCAAGATTGCTAATTCTAGGGTAATCCACGCCCAATTTCAGTCTGATCAATATACAAAATGCAGTTCGTAGTAATCATTGCTGTGTGGTGTTGTGTAAATTTAGCTCGTCCAAATTAGTACAAAAAGAGGAAACTTTAGTTCAGTGGATTTTTCTGGTTCCAAACTTTGCCATATAACGCATCATTACTATGTGTTACTATGCTTGTACATGCACCCACTTGTACAAGGAAAAACTCACTCATTGCCTAAGTAGGCTGGCGACCGAATTATTAATCGTTGTTAGCATCTACTGTGGGTACTTCTTGTCCATGCGAACGAGCAATTATACTTTACATTTGCTCGATGCATCACTGTAGTTATTGACTGAGTATAAGTCCGATCTTGTTTTTATTAGGTACAGGCGGTCAACTAATGTACTAAAATCCTTGTTTATAAGGTGAAGCCCGTGAACTTATTACAGTACAGGCTTTATAGAGCTAACGTACGTCCGAGCAGGGCGGTAGCGTTACAGTGTCTTCTAGTGTTTGGTACGTAGATGATGTCAGTCATTTCGCGTTATTGATATTAAACCACGCAGTTATAATAACGGTCAGAGTTGGGCAATTTATCAGTAATTTACTTAGGAAATGTAAACTTTGTAATATAAAGGTTTTTTAAATCAACAATAAATATGTAAACAGAAACAACGTTTATCATTTAGTAGGATTAGTGCCTTCATCATTCATTTATGTTTAGATTGTAATTTATAGAATTAAGAGATCCTAAAATCTGCTTCAGGGGGTAGACAGGGCGAAATCTTCATTTTAGTGTTTATTATTTTCCGTTGCGCACATTCATTTTACATCCGCTTGGAGTAGCATCATAGAAGTTTGAGGACCAAATTTCCAGTAAGATTGGCCGTATGAAACCCATCTTAGTGTAAATAGCCCATAAGTGCTATGCAAGATTGAAGATGAGTACTTGTACGTAAAAACAGAGGGAAATTCAGATTTTGCTAAGAGTGTATGTGGAGTTAAAATGCAGGGAAATTAGAATATACTCGCTGTGCTAAGTCAAAATAGCTAGACAAAACACAAATATTTCGAAACTAGTTCATATTTCCTACGTATAACTGGCACACAGATCTTTCAGATTGGTGTTTGGATTTAGTAGGCCCTGGACTCGAGTCCTGGTGAGGAATTTTCTAGTACGTTTTGCTGTTATCATCATCTCTTATATTTATTTTGTATATCCATAAAGTTGACATTGCCTATTGTTCTTACCCATCGGGATAACTTGTCAAGTCGTGGTTTTGACTCCCAGAAGATGTAGATTTTCAAATATTTTGCGATTTATGACATTTATTGGACTTTTTCATAAATTAAATGAATTTCTCAAGTGGTTCATAACTCTTACCTAACCTGGTGTTCAAGGTCATTTTTCATTGTTTAGCCTATGTGCATTTTCTTAGCTTTATTTTGACCTTTTTTTAGGTCAGTCGTGGGTTGCTAACTTTGTTTATGAGGGGATTACCTTGTTGCATTCACATGTTTCGTCACCACATCACCTCTTTTGTACCAGGCAGAGAACCACAAAACTTAAACCACTATTACCTCTTTCAGATACAAACATGCATTCACATATTTCTTTCCACAGACTCAATGACACACGCAAATACACTGCCATATAAGGGGGCCACGCTACCACACATCCAAATGCACGTAAAACACAAATCCACACACATAACCATGCAACACATACACACTGTGGCGCCCACACACATGCATATCAACGACGTCTCTGCATGTACGCATACGTTATTCAAGTACACAAAGATGTTACTGAAAGAAGAAATAAGAGACCTCGACAGGACTTTAAAATCACACCCTGCAAGTTACACACAATGTCGACAGTCCAGAGCTTGTCACCATATGCCACCGCTCTCGAGACAACCGCTAACGCTCCACTTTGCCCTGTGCCACTGTGGGGAGATTTAGTGGTCACTAGGAGCTGTGTGACACAGTGGAACTAACTTTTAAGTAGCCAGTGACGCCTGGTTTTGCCTTGATACGTGTCACAGTGTCTCCAAACGAAGTCAACTGCTTATTTTGTCAATTTAAAATAAAACAGATAAGACATACAACCATTTAAGACGCTTTAAAAAAGGTTAATAGCATCTGTTATTGGTCCTTTGTGGATTCAAGAAACAAATCTTCTCACTGAACATATTCAATCCACGATTCGATGCTTTCAATGCTAAGACGTGCTCATGGAGGTGTCACCACAGTGAACATTCAAATTAAAAATACACGTAGAGTTCTGTAAAGGTAATTATCACGCAACTAATTGTGATACATTAGCACATTAGACAAACAAATGTAACCCCCAGCAGACATCACACATGTACCGTGCAGCACCCCGTCTAGCTTTGATAACGGCAGTGAGGCAAAGAAGAGAGTCACTGATGGTTAGAACCCATAGAGCCACCAAATTTCAGGGATGCTAACTGTTAAGTTTCATCCGCTGTTCCAGAAAGTCCCACACAGTTTCTATGGGATAAAGACGGATGATTTAGTGGATCATTCGAGGTGCGATAGGATGGCTGCGTGCTCATCATATCAGGAACACACGTGTGCAGTTCTTTGAACACGGCTGTTCTCTTATCGGAACGTTACTGTCGACAGCAAGCTCATCATGAATATTTAGAATAAAGGGTGACATTAATGTGACCATCCGTCAAAAGCCTGAATAACCACCTTTTGCAGGGCTCATTGGTACAAGATGTGCAAGAAGAGAGTCAATGAGGTCCTTGAAGGCAGCAATAGGGATGTGGAGACATGCAGCTGCTCCAAGTTTCTCGGATGAGAATCCATGAATCGAACAGCCCGGTCGAGGTGGTCCCACAGATTCTCGATATGGTTTTAATCCAGGGAGTTTGGTGGCCAGAGAAGTGAACTCATGCTGGTGTTCTGCGAACCACGCACTACACTGCGACTTGTGTGACACTTTGCATTGTTCTGCTGGCGCACGCCATCGTGCCGAGGAAAGGCAGACTGCATGTATGGGTGGACATAGTTCCCAAGGATAGATGCATACTTGTGTTGATCCATTGTGCCTTCCAGAATGACGAGATCACCCAAGGAATACCGTCCAGCCTGGACCCTTCCGTCGATTGTTAGATGGTGTTTGCTTTAGGACGTTTTTGGATAGCACCATTTAGACAAGCACAGTATACTTTAACCACGACAACAGACGAACAGTTTACAAGTTAAACCTTTTCGGAAATGCTTCCAACCGTGGCCCGAAAGCCAATGATCATGCCCTTTGGGATGTCAGATAAATCACTCTGTTTCTGTATTACCACGACTCCATCGTTTTCTGCGTCCCCTGGGCACGCTTTATATGTCTTCCACTGCTAGTGGTGCTACTTGCGTCTGCGAGTGGTTATTGCACGTTGACGTCGAACACAGACGGTGGTCACATTAATGTGCCTGGATTGTGTATAAAAGCTGCGTCTGTTGACAGTTTTGGCACACATCTGCATCCTGCAAAAGTCATTAGGTTATAATTTACATTAAGTATGAATAAACATACACTCCAGTAGAACTATGTGCACAGGAATTGGAATCTGCGTCATTATCTAGTTATGAATGAAGACACGGAAGATCTTCTCCTCTGAAGAGGTTGTAACATAGTCTAAAAAGAGGCGAATAATTCAACTGAGTTTGCTCGTTAAATAGAAAATGCGGGGACTCCCAGATCTGTCTTTTTTCCCCCGGTATTTGTAATTGAGTATGCTATGCACCCTTTCCCACTGTGTGAGGGACTTCCAGATCTAGTGCGTATTTGTGACTTAGGTCCAAGCAATGTTTGGCAAAAGACGGATCTAGCTTCTTTTGTCCCCAGCTTCCATGGGCTTCTTTGAGAGCCGGCCGGAATTACGCTGCTGCTACGGTCGCAGGTTCGAATCCTGCATCGGGCATGAAACTATGTTATGTCTTTAGGTTAGTTAGGTTTAAGTAGTTCTAAGTCTAGGGGACTGATGACCTCAGATGTTGAGTCCCATAGTGCTTGGAGCCATTTGAATTTGGTTCTTTGAGCGTACTACATACTGACTTCCCAGTCTGTCCAATATAGCAGGACTGACACTCTTGACAGATGGTCGTATACAGTCCACTTTACCTGATGGCCGACTATTTATCTTTTGAATTAAAGAAACACCTTCCTAATGTCTGTGTCACATACAAAAACAGAGAGAAACCCGTTACCTTTAAAATTTTCCTTTTCCTATTAGAAACTGTACTTATAAAAAATAAACTACACCATTTCGTTTTCGGTCATGTATGTTGTTCACTGGGTACTGTAGAGATGTGGCTCACTTCTTCAGTTTTTTTTTTGAGGACGTTGTCAATAATTTTGTACTCAGATTCATTATTTGTAGCTACCGTTTTTATTAAGCTCCTGGCCATAGTCTTCTTGCGAGACAAGCATAAAAAGGAGGTGGTGGATCATGTGGTGAAATACTGCTCGTTTGTATGCAGTTGGACTTTTACAGGAAACTGGGAGGAATGTGTCATGATCCACAATCTCCTTTCTACCACAGATAAGTAATAGATGGAGAATTCCTACACGCAGAGGTAACGTGTACAAATCTCCGTCAATGAGAAACATTAGTAATGAAAAAACAAGCAAACGTGTGTATCCCCGTATTTACTATTGAATGAGCGAACTCAGTTCATTTGTACTATAACACAAAAAAAAGAAATTGGCGCACCGCGAATTATCCGAATGGGACGGAAATTAGTAGATTTGATGCACATGTATAGATAAACAAATACAATTTCAGAAAAATTGGATGTTTTATTCAAGAGAAGGAGCTTCACAAATTGAGCAAGTCAATAACGTGGTGGTCCACCTCTGTCATTTATGCAAGCAGTTACTGGCATCGATTGGCAGAGTTGTTGGAGTCCTCCTGAGCTGTATCCTGTCAAATTCTACCCAACTGGCCCGTCAGATCGTCAAAATTCGGAGCTCGTTGGAGGGCCCTGTCCTTAATGCTCCAAACTTTCTCAGATGAGGAGAGGTCGGGCGACCTTGCTGACCAACGTAGTGTTTGGCAATAACGAAGATATGCTCTCTGCGGGCGGGCATTGTCTTGCTGAAATGTAACCCCAGGGTGGCTTGCCATTAAGGGCAACAAAATATGGCATAGAATACGGTCTACGTACTGCTGTGTTGTAAGGGTGCCGCGGATGACAACCAAAAAGGTCCCGGTTGTCGGACCGCATGGTTACCGGCCGACAGTAAGCTTGGCTTACAGCGACTGTCTGTGGAGTCTTCAGGCATTTCTCTGCTGGTCGAAGCGGAACTCAACAGTGAAAACAATCCCGTCAATGAGATTCTAGTTCGAAATCTAGGGCGTACAATACCAATAACAATCAAGTTTGTGAAACAAAGGAAAAAAGTGCTTCGTTTAATTAATATAGTATACAGTGTTTCACCAAAATGTCAAGTTGAATCAATTAAAATGTGCAACTTCATTTGCCACTGTGAACGGTGCCCTTTTGCGAAGCACCCTAGCCCTACATGTGTTGCACGTAGTTCCCTTCACATTGTTCGCGCGGTAACTGGTTGAGATAGACCTGCATTCACTGACAGCAGCTATTCTTGTCTGAAACCGATCGACAAGGCGTGACAACCCGACACCAGTTACTTTCAGTTAAGAACATTTTTACGACCAGTGTTGTTACACCGTTTTCATGGTTGTGAAGAGTTCAACTTTCTTTGTAGTCTCCTTGTACCATCGACTCCGATACACCAATAAATAGGTCAACTTCATTCACGGTGTGATCATGCCACATCCGGAAATGATAACTCCTTTTCCATTTTTGTTATCTGTGCCGTTCGATTCTATCATACTGATACCATACAACCGACTGACAGATGCTCACCACTTCACTGCCACGACTCACGTCAACTATGAAGGGTACCATGACGTCGAGTACCAGTTCTTCATCATCTGTAGCCTTCCAAAGTGATCAGTGTGCTCTTTTAAGGCACTCACTAATATTTTTTTCCTGGTGTATGTCTCGATGTTTGCACTCTCCACGTAGGTTTGTCTAGGCATACATTGTGAGGAACATTAGAATGTGCCACAAGATACCCACTTGAGTCTATCCCCCCAAGTATAGGAAGACAAAGACAAGACGGCGCTTTAGTAGTAATAATAATAATGGCATGTGACGAGGGCCTCCCGTCGGGTAGGCCGCTCACCTGGTGGAAGTCTTTCGATTTGACGCCACTTAGGCGACTTGCGCGTCGATGGGGATGAAGTGATGATGATTAGGAGAACACAACACCCAGTCCCTGAGCGGAGAAAATCTCCGACCCAGCCAGTAATCGAACCCGGGCTCTTTGGATTGACAGTCTGTCGCGCTGACCACTCAGCTACCGGGGGCGGACGCTTTAGTAGTGACAATGGATCACCATTTGAACCGGGGGGGGGGGGGGGGTGTTCAGATACCTGTCAGGGTATCTTGACTGCAATGTTGTACAATTTCCCAAATCTGTTCTCGCGAATGCGATGGTGCCTCCTTCAAAACAGTCATTGCCGTATTTGTCCCTGTTACTCCTTCTCACCTTAAGTTGCGTTTCGTCTCCAATGATCGCTGTGTCGACAAAATTCCAACGTACCTTCGTTTCAGAGATGCTGATTCCCAAACGTGACGTCTAAGTACTTACGATCAGGTCCTGAAAACGCTTTTCTGCGCGAGCTGATTCAAAAGGAGAAGCTGCTCAGAATGTTGGCATTTAAAAGACGAATCAGTCTTTTCCCTTTGGAAAGAGTACTCCAGCAAGTTTCTGGAAAGCTCGCGTTTATGGCACGTTCCGAAAGTGTAAAAATGTGAAAAGTTTGAGTGCCGGCCCGCCGGAGAATATCGCTTATTGTTGACTTTGGCAACTGCGTGGCTGGAGATTAAACGAGCGGCCGCGAGCCGAGGCGGGCAGCAGGGCTCCTCGTGGCGGCGGCTCCAAAGTTACGTCGCCGCTTTCAAAGGACGGACGGGCGCGCGGCTGCGGCCCAGCCCACTCTGCCGTGTCGCTCACGAGCAAGAAAACACGCCGCTTGTCGTATTCAGGCTACGGCTAATCCGGCTCTCGGCAGTGATATCTGAGACTAGCCAGTGCAGCTGACAGCCGGAGAAATGCATGAAAACAGGAAACAAAACATAATCTGGGAACAGGTCATGTGACTGGTTGCTTTTATTATTATTATTATTATTACAGTAGTTTGGCCGTCACCATACTGACCCGTCTCAGCCGGCCAGAGTGGCCGAGCGGTTCTAGGCGCTATAGTCTGGAACCGCGCGACTGCTACGGTCGCAGGTTCGAATCCTGCCTCGGGCATGGATGTGTGTGCTGTCCTTAGGTTGGTTAGGTTTAAGTAGTTCTAAGTTCTAGGGGACTGATGTCCTCAGCAGGTAAGTCCCATAGTGCTCAGAGCCATTTGAACCATTTTTGAACTGACGCGTCTCAAGCGTAACTATTGCCTTAGACTTGCCAACACTATTCGTGAGAAGGGAATTAGCCGGTTGGCCTATGTGAGAGGGAGTTTAGATCTGGCTGTAATGTTATGTCCCTTATGACAAAATGTAAGGATTGGAAATTGACTTGAAATAATCTTATCTGGAAGTGTTTTGCGACTTCGAAATTTATTCAGGAAACAGTTTCAACTCTCGCTCTTCTTGTCTTGAAGAAGTTGTACCCACGAAGAGGCCAAGTTTTGTGAGGCGACTAAGCCGTGGTCGGCTCGCGCTGATGCCGTTTTTCTTTTTTTTTGCGTTTTGTTACCATTGAGTGGCGTCTTATTGCTCCCTCAGTTACTACCTGAACGAATTGCTCACTTGCCTCCGTCAGAGGCAGAAGCAGCGTTTATCGATACTAATACTGCTGTACCTTCTTTGGTGTGGCCAGTATATTTCCGTGTCGCGGTGTGTATGAGGAAGTTGGTCGGCTGCGACGGAGCAGCGAGGAAGTCTCCACGGCGTGAGGTCAGGACGGGGCTGCTAGCGGCATGCACTTGTGGCCGGAGCTGTGTGGCACTAGCTGCGAGTGATGCTAAGTTCGTCGCCCAACGAACCTGCACACTGGAGTTGAGAAATCAGTGAACCTGTTATGAAATCTCAACTGCTTTGACATCTCTTCATTGGTTGCTGGTTGTTGCTTCCTGGGCTGTTCCCACAAAAAGCAACGTGATGGTGTGCTGCAGTTGGCAAAATTTTGCAGCCATCTTCCTGTATGATGTTTAACTTTCGAAATGATTATAATTTATTAGTGAAATGCACCAGTGTTATCTTCTGCCTTGTGGCTGTTAACGTTCCAGTTACCTGCCCTGGTCGTTGGCGTAGTTTTCCGGCAGTGTGTTTTCCTCGCCATGTTGATGCTGCCCGGCATGACGTGTAGTTCGACAGCTTGATGATGTTCTCTCTTTTTCTTTGAGTGGTTATTGTGCCTTGACTGTGTTTAGACGCCAATTTTTGAGGCATAGTCCTGCTGCACTCCTCGTCCTCGTTGATATTTTGGCTGTCGTGTCGTTGGTTGGGTGGAAGGGAATTGATTACGTTGTTGGTTGGTTATTCAGCCGCCCCTTTATTGTGCTGCCTCCCGATTATTTAGTGTTATGCTTGGTTGCCTGTCTCACCTAAACTGTTGTTAGAATTTCCTCCCCAGGACGACCCTTGGAACATTTCTGAGCACCACTGTTCTGTTGTTTGTGATTGTGATTTTCTTTTGTCACAAGTACTGTGCCAAGCCTTCAGCTGTGTATTAATTTTCTCTGTTCTATGTTCAGTATATGGCCATCAGCCGAACCTTATGAGAAGTATTTTAAGATTAGGCCTTCAGTCGTGTTTTATTTAAAATTCTTGTTTGCTCTGTATTTAGGCCTTCAGCCTCATTTGTTTTAAAATTTGTAGCTTTCAGCCGTAATGTGTAAAATCCTGTCTGTAAGGTTTCTTTTTAATTACCTTGAATTCTTAAAATGGTCTTCAGTCGTAATGTGTAAATTCCTGTCTGTATGGTTTCTCTTTAATTAGCTTGAATTCTTAAAATGGCCTTCAGCTGTACTGTGTAAATGCCTATCTTAAGGTTTGTCTTTAATTGTTTCGAATAATTGTTTGGGCCTTCAGCCGATAAGATACTTCAAGTTTTCTTAAGAGCGTTTTCTGTTGTATTTTGTAAATGTTTGTCTTCAAAGGTTGCCTTTTATTATGTTGAAATATTATTGAGCTTTCAGCCGAGGAATTAATCCAAATTTTCCTTAATATGGCTTTCAGCCGAAATTGGTAAAACGTCTGCCTTTTAAAGAATTGCCTTTGTTGATCTGAAATATTATTCCGGCCTTTAGCCCACAAAGGCAACGGCCTTGCCGCAGTGGATACACCGGTTCCCGTGAGATCACCGAAGTCAAGCGTTGTCGGGCGTGGCCGGCACTTGGATGGATGACCATCCAGCCGCCATGCGCTGTTGCCATTTTTCGGGGTGCACTGAGCCTCGTGATGCCAATTGAGGAGCCACTCGACTGAATAGCAGCGGCTCCGGTCAAAGAAAACCATCATAACGACCGGGAGAGCGGTGTGCTGCCCACACGCCTCTCCTATCCGCATCCTCAATGAGGATGACACGGCGGTCGAATGGTCCCGATGGGCCACTTGTGGCCTGAAGACGGAGTGCTAGTGCTTTAGCCCACAAGATATATTAATTTTACTTAATTAAGGCCTTCAGCCGTTTCTCTAAATCCTTGTGTTTTAAAAGGAATTATTTAAACCTTGTTATTGAGAAGTTACTTCGGCCCTCAGCCGTGAATTGATCCTTGTTGTTTTAAACAGAAAACTGGGCATTGTGTTTCGAGGAATAAAGTTGTGTGTTCTTATGCAACTAACAGTAATTGATCTTGGCCCCTTTCCACGACCTGATCCGATCTGTCCTGCGGTACCAGATTTCAGCGACGAGTTTTTTCAGGCCTTCTCACACTTTATCCTAGTTCCATATTGAGTTTGCATATGAGATTGTCTTGCTCCATTTATTTTCCGGTTCGGTTCTTACTTGACGTGATTCTTGAAGTTTTCCCGGCGTACTGAATATTCTATGATGCATCGGGATTGCAGCCGGATCATGTTAAATTCTTGCCACAGCATTTCGCCTGGCAACCGTCCAGCAATTTTCACGTGTGTGTCCGCCAGTGACAAGACGTCAACATGTTCCGGCTGCAGCTCCGAAACCCCATAGAACGGTTCTTACTAGTCGCCTTTTCACCTCTATTGCGCATTGATTACATAAGCGGTTAGGGTGTAGCTTCTAGCAGTGTAGGTAACTCACCTCTCTGTACCTAATCTAACATTTCATGCACGTAATAGTTTTTCTCTTAAATTCATCTGGTCGTTACGAGGGGAACTCATTTTCGCTGGAACTGTCGCACGCTCTTGAAGCGCTCCCTTCACTCAGAAGGCACCGCACGTACAATCAGGCCAGCCTTTCAGGGATTATCCTCCCAGTACACGTATCCTCGGACAAGGAACGAAGAAGTGGAAGATTGACGTCCTCTACAAAGGAACGCGAAATCACTGGTGCAACTGCACGTTAGTAGACTTCGGGTTGACTCCTCAGCTGTCCATTTGCTGTTATCTTGCTGTGTTGTTTTCTCTACACACCGTTTCCTGAAGCAAAATATATAGCCACTCATGTATTTGCAAATTTCCAAACCTTGTCCTTCCCATGAGAACGCTGTGCAAATTTCAACAAAATTTCCAGGACTTTACTTGTTCTCCGTTTCCATACACACACACACACACACACACGTATCTCATTAGCGATCAGATCTTTAACTTATTGGTTTGAACTAGTCTTTCCCAGATCCCTCATTGGAGAAGCACTTAAGTGCTTTCTGAGACTGACTAGAAAGATATGCCAGTGCCTTTTCGAGGTCTGAAGGGAATCTATCAAAATTTAAAAAGGCACTTTGGGATTTCACTTAGCATTCTACTTTGGACTCCGCGTTTGTAGATCTTTTTCTTGACTCCGGAGGATGATGAGATCCCCGTTTCGCAATCACATCAAGTCGGCTCACCCCAACAACAGTTTGCAGCGGCTGCAGTTCGGCCCACCTCAATGGCAGTCACTATACGACCGCATTTGCAATGCCCCACTCTCGAGATATATTCACGGGAGAGGAGTTCATTCCCGATTCCTATCTTTACTCTTCATAACTTGATCTACGTACTTCAAGCACTAGCATATATGTTTTTCTGCAGTCTGATTCTAGCCTCGCAGGGGATCTTTTCTGTGGCCACTCGGTAGTCACTCATGTTTTGTTTCGTTATCGGAGCTGATTCGTTGGAATTCACCCGTCTGGTGATGATTCTTTCCGATTCTTCCTTCTTTCACTGATCTGTTGTGTTCTCTGTTCGGATTCGTACTGCTTTTTTATATAGTTATATAGATTTACAATCACAGTTGAAAAGGTAATTCATGTCGTTTCTGCGCCTCGGAAACATCTCAACCGTAATTATCCAGCATCATGCTAGTGGCGACCCTAATAACCATTCATTTTCTTATGATTATTCCACTTTAATTCTCAAATTGTTTTATAATTTTGCACATTGTTTGAATAAATATTATTTTACCAAATCAAACCATCATTCAGCAACCATTAAATTATTCAACTGAAATGCCCTGGCCCTCCAACGATAAACAATAGACGAGGCCTCTGATGAGTTCAGAAACTTATCAAATAACGATTCCCATGTGCGTGGCATTTGATTTTTCAGATAGTCTTTTGGCTTCGTGGGGTAATGTACAATCTTCTATGGACTGGGATGATACAATGAGCATCAATCCAATCCAATGCATATCCACGGACCACCAGATGAACAAGAGATGGCCTTTACAGCACACCCTGCTTCTTGCAGACTTGGCACAGAGACAGCGGCTGGCTAGTATCGTTCCGTCTACTTTGAAATGAGACTGTAATTATTAACTGGGCCCGCACCCACTATACGCCACACATAGTTCGCCTATGATTTCACTAGCTGCACTGATACTATCGCAGGTTCTTTTACCTAGCTCTGCCTGCTTCTCTCTATTCTTCTGACTTCCCTGATTTCATTCACTGTCTTCCCTGGCTTCCCTTCTTGCTCGAAGAGTTGTACCTCCGAGTTTTCTTTCGGCTTTCCCCTTCGCCATCCATCAGTCCCTGACATGACGTGACGCCGAAAGCCTCTCGCCACTTCATTGGATCTAATTGTGCACTGCGCTTCAGTAGTTTTTCAGAGGCTGGGTGGAAGGCAATAGGCGTCGCTCCCTATACGGTCACATACTGCGTCTTAAGCCTGCAATTGGCTTTTATGACGTATCGGTGTCCCTAGCAAAGACCCTCTCTCTTTATCCCTCTCGTCCCACGCTCTCTATCCAACCAAGAAATGCTGGTCTCACCTACTACTGTTCACATGTTTACCGAGTGCACTTGGAGCTACGCATATCAATGGTACTCTGTAATGTCATTGGATCACTAAGTGTTCATAGCTTACAGCGTTGTCGCTCTACGTGGCCGATCGACATCCTGGCACCAGGATGGCCCACTAGCTGCGCTGTGACTTTCCCTTGCCACGTCCTAAAATTTCTAGGACTTTTAACGTTATTTTCCATTTGTTACCACTTTCCTACAAGACTTGGCTATTTTTTATGGATACGGCAATGCAGACGTCCATCACATTTACAGACTGTCTTTCTTAATGATTATTCTACACTGAATTGACAAAAGTCATGGGATAGCCATAAGCACATATACAGATGGCGGTAGTATCGGATACATACGATATAAAAGGCTGTGTATTGGCGGAGCTGTCACTGGTACTCAGTTGAATACTGTGAAAAAGTTTCCAGCGTGATTATGGCCGCACCACGGTTATTACAGTAACAGACTTTCAACGCCGAATGGTAGTTGGTTGGAGCTAGACATATGGGACATTCTACTTCAGAAATCGTTTGGGAATTCAATATTCCGATATCCACAGTGTCAAGAGTATTCCAGGAATAACAAATTCGAGGTATCGTCTCTCACCATGGACAACGCAGTAGCCGACGACTTTCACTTAACGACAGACAGCAGAGGCGTTTGCTTAGAGTTTTCAGTGCTAATAGATGGGCAGCACTGCTTGAAATAATCGCAGAAATCAGTGTGGAACGTATGAAATTTGGCGTTAATGGGCTATGGCAGCAGAGGACCAAAGTGGGTGCGTTTGCTGACAGCACGCTATCGCCTGCAGCGCCTCTCCTGGGATCGTGACCCTAGACAATTGGAAAACTGTGGCCTGCTCATATGAGTGCCGATTTCAGTTGGTAAGAGCTGATGGTAGCGTTACAGTGTGGCGCAGACCACACAAAGCCGTAGATCCAAGTTGTCAACAAGGCACTGTGTAAGCTGGTAATGGTGTGGGCTGTATTTACATGGAATGGACTGGGTCCTCTGGTCCTACTGAACCGATAACTGACTGAAATTTGTTATGTTCGGCTACTTGCAGACCATTTGCAGCCATTCATGGTTGGAATTTTTATGGATATCAACGCACCATGTAACAGGGTCACAAAAGTTTGTGATTGGTTTGAAGAACATTCTGGACAATTCGAGAGAATGATTTCACCATTCAGATTGCCTGACATGCATCCCATGGAACATTTATAGGACGTAATCAAGAGGGCAGTTCGTCACAAAATCCTGCAGCGTCAACACTTTCACAGTTATGGACGGCTATAGAGGCAGTATGGCTCAGTATTTCTACAAGGGGCCTTCCAACGTCTTGTTGAGTATATGCCACATCGAGTTGCTGCATTACCCCGGGAAAAAGGAGGCACGACACGACATTAGGAAGTATCCCATGACTTTGATCATCTCAGTGAACTATATATTTCGTGAACTACTATTCACAAAAAAAAATTAGATAGGAACAAATCATTGGTACATGAACCACTATAAACTACTCATAAAATGACGATACCGTGATAATAAAAGAAAAACATAACATACACATCATGTACACAGCGACTCTAGCTAGTTAGGTCACATATATTTAAGTGGTGGACCATCACTATTTTGGGTTGACAATAACACTGCAGTCTACGCTGGAAGAGGAATCTTTGCGCTAACCAAAACACAGATGAAGGATTTTTGTTGTGTCTTGTATCTGGTACACGAAAACAGTAGATGATTCACTTGTCCTCCTACAAGTTGCCTTCTATTCAAAAAGTGCAAAGGTCCTACACCTGAAACGCCCACTAAACCCGCTGGGCAGAACAAGTGATTAAGATTGTAGACAGGGCCAAATAGGGTGGCGGTCGGTTTCACATCAACATTTGATTTACTGTAATTTAATAACACATTTAAACCAAAACGGCTCATAGCCGAACCTTTACAACTACAAGTTTCAAAATCCAGTTCTTTCACGGTAGAAGGCCTCCAAACAAGAAATCTTAAAAATCAACAAGATAAATTTCAAGTGACTGAAGACACGCAGTTAAAATTGCAAATGAAATAATTAAAATATATATATATATATATATATATATATATATATATATATATATAATGTTGTGTTCATAGTTCCGAATAGTCAGCACGTACACAACTTTCCCACTAGAGCACGCCCCGCTAAGCACAACAGCGCAGGCACAGTGCTCGTCCGTCTCCACACTACAAGATGGCGCTGCCTTAGAGACGGAACAAATTCTGCTTCCGCCGATCTGCGTATTAATATGTAACGCAGCCAATGAGATTGTTGCTAATGTAGAACCTTTTCTCCTCGCGGATCACACTTGCGCAGTGATACCTGAACGCGCGAGGTATTATAACGAGTGTACAGACCTCCGATTAATCAGTCTGCATTAGTCTGCACCAGTCTGTACCAGTCTGCATTAGTCTGTACCAGTCTATAGTCAAGTTTCAGTTTGCGCCTAATAAGATTACCATATTCCTGTACATAGCCATGAAGATAAATGTATAGACACTTTGTCAAGTATCAGAGATATGTGAGAATAAGATTAACGTACCAAGACCAAAGGAACTTCAGATTGTCAATTGTAAATAACATCCAGTATCAAGTTAAGTAATTTGATGCTTGTTATTATTTTAATAAATGTGTGTGAAAGTAATCAAGTTCTGTTTAAAGTTGGTCACTGTCAATCTGCTACTCTAAGCGTGCAAGTGGCATTTCTATCGTCTGACCTAACGGCAGAAGATAAACACACCACGATAAGACCACGAGACATATTGCTGACACTCGCCAACTTCGTTAGAGCGACAAGTCAAATAATCTGATGGTGTGTGTACTGAAGGTCTTACAGTACGCACATCACAATAAACTTACTTACTTACTTATCGCGAATGGACCCAGAAGGATCACGCAAAGCTTTCTGAGGTCGTTTCTTCCATACTTCTTTCATTCGTTCTCCATGTTTTCTTTTTCTTTCTTCTGTCCATTTTGTTCCTGGTCTCTTTAGTGCTTCCTTCTCCGACAATACAATCCACTTTTCCACCTTATTTCTAAAAGTTTTTCTATCTTTGACATCTTTAAGTTCAATATTTGCTTTTTGTAAATGTAATTTTACTTGGCCAATCCATGGTGTTGTTGATTTGACTTTTTCTATGTAAGTGAGAATTCTGTTGGTGAGTCGTGTGGGAGGAAGTCTAGTGACATGTCCATAAAATTTTAATCTTCGCCTTCTTATGTCTGCTGCCAGGTTTGATATAGTTTCTGTGGTTCTTCTTGATTGTATCCGGTATCCTTCTTCTGTTAATTTTGGACCTAAAATCTTTCTCATAATTTTGCGTTCTTCTTTTAGTATTTTTTCTAAATCACATTTTGTGTGGAGTGTGAGCGTTTCACTAGCATATAGTGCTGCTGGCTTAATTACTGCGCAGTAGTGTCTGATTTTTGTGTTCGAGGAGATGCATTTTTTATTGTATATTTCATGTGTCATACCATATGCTCTCTTCATTTTCTGTTGTCTGATCTTCTGTGCAACTTTCTCTCCTCCGGTTGGCTCCAAAATTTCACCTAGGTATTTAAAATGTTTTACTCTATTTATTTTTCCATATTTTGTGTTCAAACTGTGTATATGGAATTTCGTACAGAAAAATTCTGTCTTTTGAAACGAAATTTGTAAACCTACTTTATCCGCGCATTCCTTAAGGATCTCTATTTGTTTGGTGGCGATTTCTTCATCATCTGCAAGTATGGCCAAGTCGTCCGCGAATGCTAAACAAGATATCTCCACGTTGTCTTTGGTTCTACCAAGATGGATTGGTTTCCAGTAGGATTGATTTTTTAATTCTTTTTCCCATTCCTTAATGACTTTATCCAGGACTATATTAAACAGAAGTGGATACAGCCCGTCACCTTGGCGTACTCCAGTTTTTATGAGAAAAGGTTCAGAGATTTCTCCCCTGAATTTAACTTTAGATACAGTGTTTGTCAGTGATTCTTTGATAAGCCTTAGTGTTTTGGAGTCAAGTCCAAGTTCCTCTAAAATGTTAAACAAAGATTGCCGGTCAATTGAGTCATAGGCTTTCTTAAAATCTACAAATGTACAAATTATGGGGGCATTTCTAATTGCTTTGTGTTTTAATATTGTCTTTAAATTAAATATTTGTTCTATGCATGAGCGACCGGGGCGGAAGCCTGCTTGATAATCACCAATTTGACGTTCCAGCTGCTCTTGTGTTCTTTTCAGCAGGCATGTTGAGAGAATTTTGTAGGTGACTTGTAAAAGTGAGATTCCCCTGTAGTTATTGACATTTGTTCTGTCTCCTTTTTTATGTAACGGGTGAATAAGGGCACATTTCCAATCCTCTGGTAATTTTTCTGTTTCCCATATTTTTGTTATTATTTTTGTGAGCTCTTGCAACGTCTTTGGTCCTAGGTTTTTTAATAGCTCTGCAACAATGCCATCTTCGCCAGATGTTCTATTATTTTTTAAGTTTTTAATGTGACATTTGATTTCTTCCTGTGTTGGTGGTAATGAATCCGGTTGAGCGTTGGCATTGATTTCTTTGCGAAACCTTAAACTAGGTTCTGGGCAATTTAGTAGGTTAGAAAAATATTGAGCCAATACTTGACAGTTTTCCTGGTTTGTTAGGGCTAATTTACCATCTGGTTTTCTGAAACATAAATTTTGAGGGATATATCCTCGTATTTTATCTGCGAAAGTTCTGTAGAAGTCTCTTGTATTATAGTTTTGGAAATTTTCTTCTATGGCATCCAGTTGTGCCTTTGTGTACTTCCTTTTTGCTTGCCTAATAGATTTTGAAACCTGTTTTCTAACCTCGTTAAATAAATGTAGACTTTCTTGTGATTTTTTACTGTTATATTCTTGAAATGCCTTTTTTCTCCTTTCCAATGCATTTTCATAGTCTGAATCCCACCAAGGGTGTTTGAATATCTTTTTCAAGGGAATAGTTTCCTTAGCTATTCGCGTGATTTTAGAATGAAATTCTTCCCATGAGTTTGCCTTTTCCTTCTCCCATTCTTCTTTTACTTTAGATTCTTTAATCTTCTTGGTGTCATATTTCTGTATTTCTGTTTTCTTCTGATGACTTCTTCGTGCTGTAAACTTGATTTTAATTCTAGTTAGGCAATGGTCTGAATCAATGTTTGCTCCTCTGCGTACTTGGACGTCGTAAATTTCTTTTTGTGCTGGGTATGAAATCGCCACATGATCTATTTGAAACTCGCCAATTTGTTGTATAGGAGATCTCCATGTCTTTTGTTTTCTTGGACATTTTCTTAGAGATGTTGACATTATCTTCAGGTTATTCTGCTTACATAGTTCGACGAGCCTTGTACCATTTTTATTGGTAAATTTATGTGCAGGATATTTGCCTACGGTTTTTTGGTGGATTTTCTCCCTACCAATTTGGGCATTAAAATCGCCGAGTAGAACTTTTGTATCATCTTTTGGAATCTTGGCCATTATATTCTCCATCACAATATATATATATATATATATATATATATATATATATATATATATATATATATATATATATCACAACCGGGCTGAAAGCCTCTAGGCAAAAGTGGATAGAACAAACATATTCAAGGTGCAATATAAACGGATGAAGACCACAATTGAATTTCAAAATTTGAAAATATATTACCATAATGTTTTAAGACAGAAAGCCGCAATGTTTTCACTTAATAGGAAATTTTGAGAATAAGGCTTTAAGCGGCTGAAGGCCCACAGTTGATTTTCCAAAAATTCAAAAAATACCTTAACCTTTAAGTTTTAAGTGGCCGGAAGCACACTAAATGAAAAAAGTAGAGCAACGACAGGAACTAAATTTAAGAATAAGGCTTTAAGCGGCTGACAGCCCACAATTGATTTTCCAAAAATTCAAAATACCTTACACCTTCCGGTTTTAAGTGGCTGACAGCGCACTAAATGAAAAGATAGGACAACAACAGTAACTTTCAGCAAAATATCCACTTGCCAGAATTCAAACTTACTTATATGGGCTGAAGGCCCTTAATTTACATAAAACACAATTTAAAAAATTTCTTTTAAAGCATTGGCTATAAGAGATTACCAACAGACCATTAAACACCCATGAAAAGGACAGTATAGATAACGGCACTGAGACGCCTCCAGGGAGGTGGGCCTGCTCTCGAAACATTAACGTTCACTTAGGTCAGACAGGTGGAGGGCCCAACTACACTTGATCCGTCAGTAACCCAACCAAGAGACAGTCACGGATCAACCGACCAAACGACTTGCTAGCCACCAATCAGTACATGAAAACTCAAAGATCAAACTGTTACGGACGTGATTATCCACGATGAAATATGTATTAAGCTGCCAAAACTACACACCGTGTTGGACAGCGACAACAGATGAGAAAAGGACATTGCCTGAAATTACGTTAGTGGCCAGGGCAGGTAACCGAAACACTAACGGCCACACGGCAGAAAATTCTTCTGGTACACTTGAATTTGAAATAAGGTAATATAGTTAACTCCACCAAACAAGAACATCCGGCCGGGGTGGCCGAGCGGTTCTAGGCGCTACAGTCTGGAACCGCGCGACCGCTACGGTCGTAGGTTCGAATCCTGCCTCGGACATGGATGTGTGTGATGTGCTTAGGTTAGTTAGGTTTAAGTAGGTCTAAGTTCTAGGGGACTGATGACCTGAGAAGTTAAGTCCCATAGCGCTCAGAGCCATTTTTTGAACCAAACAAGAACACTACCTGAATTTAAGTCAGTGGTCAAAGCAGGTAACCAAACCACTAACGGCTACAAGACAGAAAATTCCGCTGGTACACTTGAATTGTAGTGAACCAATATAGTTAATTCCACCGCATGGCGGCTCGATCTCACCACTACAACCACTCGGTGTTGCTCACAGGAAAAGCTCCCCAATACTGAACCACGGAAACGAACGACACAATATGAACGGACGTGGCTTGGGTACTTAAGACACCACTCAAGTTTGACGTCCTGGGTCGGTGAGCCACGAAGCTCGTAGCGATCGGACAGCTCCACACATGCTCCGACACTGCGCAGGGACCACCAGAGGACCCAGCCGACTGCGTCGCACAGGAGATATCCTTCCTGGTCCGCACCAACCGAACGACTACCCTCAGAATGCCGACAACATCTAAAATAGTAGTCAGTGGAAATAACGCCAACTACACACACAACCTGACAAACACCTGCACGAAGACCTTGACGATACCCAATAGTAACTAAGCACACACGAAGACAAATCGGGAGTCGATGCGCACACACACACACACACACACACACACACACACACACACACACACACACACACACAGCCGACTCATGAACGATCGGCGAGCCAAAACGCATCATCCGGTAGGACGACCGACCGACGATCCACCATGACCGTGTCCAGGCTCAAGTGATGCGTGGTGGCAATGGTCGGGGGAGCCATGTCGATGCAGACCTCACTGCTCCAACCCGACTCCACTTATGTCGCATTTCAACTCCCCGACTGGCAGGTCCGGACTGCGCTCCAGACGCGTTCCAACTGACTGGCAGCCCGAACTCGCGACGCGAACTGGCTTACGACAGACAACGACCGGGAAATAATAGCAGTCGAGCAAAGATACTACGAGAGGGGAACTATTGATACGCGTTGCTAGCGCCGCTCATGGTCAGGCAAAGCAGTAACTCAGTGACACCAGCAATTTAAATTTACGTAGTGAGGTTTAAGTACGTTCAAAACAGGGTGTAAAATACGTGATGGCGGGAACATGAACCACGCACGGCTCAATACCTGATAGTCTTACGCTCGCGCAAATACAGTGTGAAGCCGAACTCGACTGACAAAACTCTCGAACGTTGTTGGTTGGTTGGTTGGTTTGGGGAAGGAGACCAGACAGCGTGGTCATCGGTCTCATCGGAATAGGGAAGGATGGGGAAGGAAGTCGGCCGTGCCCTTTCAGAGGAACCATCCCGGCATTTGCCTGGAGTGATTTAGGGAAATCACGGAAAACCTAAATCAGGATGGCCGGACGCGGGATTGAACCGTCGTCCTTCCGAATGCGAGTCCAGTGTCTAACCACTGCGCCACCTCGCTCGGTCGAACGTTGTTCTAGGGTACTTTCGCAGAAGGTGCCAGTGCTCATCGGTGGCTCGTTACAGAGTAATTGCATTTCGTTCGATTTTTTAGCACCTCCCCTCCATCCAATTTATTTTTGTGTATGTATTGCACTAAAAACACCTGCCCAACAGTGCAGATGTCAACGGAATGCGCGGCACGTCTCGTCTGGAAACAAAATTGTACCATTCACTCACGGCTGTGCCTGTTGACAACACTAACGTCCAATTTGTTCTTAGAACTCAGGCCTAGCATTCAGTACTGCTCAGTTATGTCTCGTGTGTCTTTTTTTGTTTTTTTCGGCAATATTAGCTGTATATCAATACAACGTTTACAGGGTGCTCCCAAATCCAGATTTCAAGAACCGATTTCATAATACCGTCTCTGGTTCGCCATGTAAACACTCCAAAATCGCTTTTGGGAATCCGTTCCTAGCTGCCGATTTTCCACTCCCACAACAGATTTTGGCTCCCATACAAACGCACAAACGCTCTTTGAAACATACTTGGGTTGTCACGCTACATCTTGTTTTCAAAATATCCTGATAATATGGACGGAATTACTTATTGTGTTGTTGTTGTTGCGGTCTTCAGTCCTGAGACTGGTTTGATGCAGCTCTCCATGCTATTCTATCCTGTGCAAGCTCCTTCATCTCCCAGTACCTACTGCAACCTACATCCCTCTGAATCTGCTTAGTGTATTCATCTCTTGGTCTCCCTCTACGATTTTTACCCTCCACGCTGCCCTCCAATGCTAAATTTGTGATCCCTTGATGCCTCAGGACAAGTCCTACCAACCGATCCCTTCTTCTAGTCAAGTTGTGCCACAAACTTCTCTTCTCCCCAATCCTATTCAATACCTCCTCATTAGTTACGTGATCTACCCACCTAATCTTCAACATTCTTCTGTAGCACCACATTTCGAATGCTTCTATTCTCTTCTTGTCCAAACTATTTATTGTCCATGTTTCACTTCCGTACATGGCTACACTCCATACAAATACTTTCAGGAACGACTTCCTGATACTTAAATCTATACTCGATATTAACAAATTTCTCTTCTTCAGAAACGCTTTCCTTGTCATTGCCAGTCTACATTTTATATCCTCTCTACTTCGACCATCATCAGTTATTGTGCTCTCCAAATAGCAAAACTCCTTTACTACTTTAAGTATCTGATTTCCTAATCTAATTCCCTCAGCATCACCCGACTTAATTCGACTACATTTCATTATCCTTGTTTTGCTTTTGTTGATGTTCATCTTATATCCTCCTTTCAAGACACTGTCCATTCCGTTCAACTGCTCTTCCAAGTCCTTTGCTGTCTCTGACAGAATTACAATGTCATCGGCGAATCTCAAAGTTTTTATTTCTTCTCCCTGGATTTTAATACCTATTCCAAATTTCTCTTTTGTTTCCTTTACTGCTTGCTCAGTGTACAGATTGAATAACATCGAGGAGAGGCTATAACCCTGTCTCACTCCCTTCCCAACCACTGCTTCCCTTTCATGCCCCTCGACTCTTATAACTGCCATCTGGTTTCTGTACAAATTCTAAATAGCCTTTCGCTCCCTGTATTTTACCCCTGCCACCTTTAGAATTTGAAAGAGAGTATTCCAGTCAACATTGTCAAAAGCTTTCTCTAAGTCTACAAATGCTAGAAACGTACGTTTGCCCTTCCTTAATCTTTCTTCTAAGGTAAGTCGTAAGGTCACTATTGCCTCACGTGTTCCAAAATTTCTACGGAATCCAAACTGATATTCCCCGAGGTCGGCTTCTACTAGTTTTTCCATTCGTCTGTAAATAATTCGTGTTAGTATTTTGCAGCTGTGACTTATTAAACTGATAGTTCGGTAATTTTCACATCTGTCAACACCTGCTTTCTTTGGGATTGGAATTATTATATTCTTCTTGAAGTCTGAGGGTATTTCACCTGTCTCGTACATCTTGCTCACCAGATGGTAGAGTTTTGTCAGGACTGGCTCTCCCAGGCCATCAGTAGTTCTAATGGAATGTTGTCTACTCCTGGGGCCTTGTTTCGACTCAGGTCTTTCAGTGCTCTGTCAAACTCTTCACGCAGTATCGTATCTCCCATTTCATCTTCATCTACATCCTCTTCCATTTCCATAATTTTGTCCTCAAGTACATCGTCCTTGTATAGACCCTCTATACACTCCTTACTTATTGTGTAGTGATACTAAAATCGGTATGAATCTATCTACATCTAATATTTACCTGAAGAGAAATAGCGATTCTTCTTTTCTCTTGCTTGCGCCGTTTTTCCCGCGGATACGCAGGGTCGGTATGGTTAATTGGATGTGGCAATGTTAGTTGAAGGGGTGGCCGGATGCCCTTCCTGCCGCCACCCCGTACCCTCCGGGAAGGAATTAGTGTACCCCAAATGTCTGCGACTAGTGTAATCCATGGAATAGTGCGAAAGTATTCAGATGTCTGCGAGCCGTGTAACAGAGGCGGGACGTGGGCACCAGCCCGGTATTCACCTAGAGGGATGTGGAAAACCGCCTAAAAACCACATCCAGGCTGGCTGGCACACCGGCCCTCGTCGTTAATCTGCCGGGCGCATTCGATCCGGGGCCGGCGCGCCTACCCGAGTCCAGGAACTAGCGCGTTAGCGCGCTCGGCTAACCTGGCGGATCGTGAAGATAAATAGCGATTGTGCCGACTAAATCAGAAACTGGAACAGCTGCTTCTCAGACGCCATGTTTAACTGGACTAGTAAATCCGCTTCAGACCTTAATATACAAACACGACAACGAAAAACGGTTTCTGAAATTTAGTTTTCTTCATCCGTAAGACATGTTGCATGTAAACGTATTGTGCGATGCACAGAAGTATAGCTAAGTTTGCTTATGAAAAAGTGGACCATATTCTCCTAGTTAATGGGTTCGTTGAATCAATGGAATCAAATGACAAAGTGGCGCAAAGATGCTATGCTCAACTGCTCCCGCACGACGACAAACCACGTCACAACACTTTTTCATGTGTACATCGGCGCCCACGAGAAAACAAATCCTTCTGTTTTGGTAATTGCATTTTACAGCCACTTTTACTGTTGTGAAAATATTTTCACAGGAACACAGGGAACAAGAGTAACAAACTGAATAAATCACATTATTACTGTGCACTGCAGACCACAATTCTCACATATACAAAAAAAAATATCTCTGAAGAATCTCTGGAATTTTGTTACTGGAGTTCCAATTCGCATTTTATTAGTCTGGAACAAAACAATAATATTTGCTCATGCTTTGACGGGCCTAAAGATAGCCGGCCGGTATGGCCGAGCGGTTCTAGGCGCTACAGTCTGGAACCGCGCGACCGCTACGGTCGCAGGTTCGAATCCTGCCTCGGGCATGGATGTGTGTGATGTCCTTAGGTTAGTTAGGTTTAAGTAGTTCTAAGTTCTAGGGGACTGATGACCTCAGATGTTAAGTCCCATAGTGCTCAGAGCCATTTGAACAATTTGAGCCTAAAGATACAGAACTTGCTCGTTTCCTAACAAGCACAAGCAGGTCCGGGAATATGTGGTAAATACCAAATATATAAAAATCACGAGAAAACTGAAGTATTATCAAAATGTTAAACTGTCTTGATGGTAACCTTACTGTTCAAAAATAATTCTGCCATGAGCTTAAAAAGGTTAGAGGCAGACATCATGGCATTATACGTGCCAATAGCTCCCTCCTTCATGGACTCCAAGACTGAAGCGATGTTTGGAGACATAACATAGCATTATATTTTGACTGCACTAAATAATTTTTCTATCTTTCACAAAATGCACCTTGAATTCTTTATTACATTTTTTTGCCTCCAAAATTGGCAGAAATTACAATGTATGCTGCCTTTGATATTCTTCTTCCCTCCAACAGACAACATGTTCTACGAAATTCCTTGTATTCCCTTAGATTTTGTGAATGGTGGACAAACTTTATTTTATAACCATCGGAAAGAAGAGTGCACCGATGCTTAGTGCTCTTAAAATCAGTGAAATTTTATTTATTAATGGGCATGGATACAGTAAAGCTTTAGTTCAACCTGAAATAACGTAAATGTAACGCATTGCGCATTAGTAAGCAAAGAGATACACTACTGTTTTATTACAATATAGGCAGCAAATCCTGGAAATTGTATCTACCGTAAAATCGTGGACGGTTGAGAAAGAGCTTGAAGGCAGTTGCATGAACCCAATGTCGCACTCTTAATCGTGTTGATTAAATGTAGATACCTAGGGATAACTAGCCGGAGAGATGTAAAGAGAGATGACCACATATAATAAATTTTAGGAAAAGTGGCTGTGCGTTTGAAATCCATTGGGAGAACCTTCAAGAAATGTAATTCATCTATGAAAGAAGTGGCTTACAGAACACTCCTCGATCGACAGAGTCTTGAGTGTTGTTCATCAGTCTGGGTCCTTTATCAAGTTGGACCTAAGACGTAATCGGTGCGAGAGCGTTACGAAGACACTTAACGATCTCCGATGGCGTACACTATAAGAGAGGTTTACAGTTAAACTTCCAGAAAGAGTAGACCTACACATTATCCCTCCCAAATACGTCTAAAGAACTGAACATAACGAGAAATTAGAGCTCATTCTGTGGTTCATTGCCAATCCTTTTTCCCTTATGCTATTTGCTGCAAGGAAGGGGGGAAAGACAATGGTGCCGGAAGTGGTGCCGGAAGTACCCTCTGCCGCACACCGTAAAATGGCTTGTGGCGCAGTAGACGTAGTCGAAGTTTCGATAATAGGTATATGGTCCAGACGCTTTAATGTGAGGGCCGCCTATGTTCGACGTGAACGGGCAATAACTATTCAGAGGCCGCCTGTGGCAGCACTAATAAGGGTATATAAAGCGTGTCGCGCGGACGCGGGAACAACTCAGGCACAACACAACACTCCCCTGCAAGAGTCCAATCTGACCTCAGTCATGCAAGTCATGACGAAAGCTAACACTGATGCCCTTCAGGCTATTATGGCCACTATTCCGCAACAGATTTCTGCTGCAGTTCAAGTCGCCCTACAGGCCATTCCAAAGCCAACCTCCACCGCTCAATATGGCAGCTAGGTTTAGACTAACTGTGTGCACGTGGAACGCCAATGGAATTCGCAATCAAGTAGGAGAGTTCCGTCAATTTCTTCAAGATGAAAGAATCGACGTGTGCCTGGTCACCGAGACTCACTTGAAACCCGACATCCACGTACGAGTCGCCAACTACAGCTGTTTCCGGACGGACCGGCCGACTGCTGGTGGAGGAACAGCAGAATACGTAAGGAACTCCTTGATGCATCACCAACTGCCACTCCCAGCATTAGCCACAGTAGAAGCCACATCGGTTGCAATCCAAACATCAAGAGGCCGCATACAATTCATTGCAGTGTACAGGCCCCCCCGTGGCCATCTAGAAGAAGCAGACTTTGAGGCGTTCCTGTCACTACAAGGAAATCTTTTTCTAGCTGGCGACCTTATTGCCAAAAATACCAACTGGAACAGCCGCAACACTAACATCAGTGGACGTCGTTTCCTACGAGTTGCAGAAAGAAATCACGCCATCATTGTGGGACCATACGACCCCACATGTTTTCCGAACAGAGGCCATAGTGACGTGTTGGATATAGCCATCATTAAGGGATTTCGCAATGATGTTACTGCCACTACCAGAAGGGCCCTTACATCAGATCACGATCCTGTCATCTTTGATGTCGACTTCGTCGGCATCAATAAACCGCCAAGGCGCCATCTTGATATTCGAGGAATCAGCTGGGAAACATATCGCCAACTGCTTGAAAGAGACCTTCTGGACACACCAGACCCAGAGACAGCAGGAGCAGAATCCACTCTATTATACCTAACATCTAAACCATTAGCTGCTGCAACAGAAGCCACGCCTCCGAGACGGCCTACTCGACCAAAAACTTATTAACTGCCTCCACTCATCATAGCAGCCATCAGGGAAAAAAACCGCGCATTCAGAGAATGGCAGGCAACGCGCAGTCCAGCCACAAAGCGCCTAGTAAATCGAATGCAACGAGAAATAAGGGCAGAAGTAGAAAAGCATAAGAATCAAGTTTGGGCAGATAAGGTGGCACTGCTACAGCTACAAGATCAATCAGCCTGGAAGATGACGAAGTCTCTATTAAGGAATGGACAGAAGTTACCTTCACTACACGTGGGCAACAATATAATTAGCGAACTAAATGCCAAAGCTAATGCTTTGGCAGACGTATTCGCAAAAAACTTCACGCCGATGAATGACCCCGCCGACACAGCCCACATTGGCCTAGTCAACGAGAGACTTCCAAGATTCCTCGCCAATCGAGCCGAAGATGACCACATTCAACCGATTTCCACAGCAGACGTTACAAAACAGCTCGAACAACTAAATGGGAAAAAGGCTGGAGGACCAGACCTTATAACAAATGAACTGTTGAAACAACTACCACCTACCGCAGTACCATTAATAGCGGCCGCGTTCAATGAGATCCTGGCAACTGGCGACTTCCCCCTCACATGGAAACATGCTGAGGTCGTCGCCATACCGAAGGCAGGAAAGGACCCTCGATCACCTGCTAGCTATAGACCAATCAGTCTTTTACCTGCCATATCGAAACTTTTTGAACGTTTATATATAAAGAGACTTCAGCAGCATGTGGAAGCAGAGCACCAGATACCAGACGTCCAGTTCGGCTTTCGCAGAGGCCTCTCCACCACACAGTAGCTACTACGCCTAGTTGAGGAAGCACTTGGCGCCATGGAAAGGAAGGAATTCTTCGGGGCTGTATTTCTGGATGTCTCTCGTGCCTCTCATTGTGTGTGGCACGAGGGACTCCTGTATAAACTCCTAGATATAGGGAATTGTCACACGCAACACTCCTGAAGAGCTATCTTGAAAACCGGATATTTCATGTCCGCACTCAAGATGGTACATCGTCCACCAGACCCATCAAAGCAGGAGTACCTCAGGGCAGTGTACTGGGACCACTGTTATACATCTTGTATACATCCGACCTACCATCGACGACCAGAACTCACCTATCTTTGTATGCCGATGATACAGCCATCTACTCCCGAAGTATGAATGCTGCACACCTCCAGGCAAGACTGCAACAAGCATGTAATAAGCTGAGTGAATGGGCGACGAAATGGGGATTGTCTTTCAATGCCACGAAGACGCAGGCAATAGCTATTTGTAGAAGACCACTCCCGCCTAACATCCAGCACATTGAGATAAGGGGCACCCCAGTCCCATGGTCAAAAACAGCTAAATACTTGGGTGTGACCCTTGATAGGCGATTGACATGGCAACCTCATATAGAAAATACTCGAGAGAAAGCCAGGAGAAGAATGGTACAGCTTTACCCACTATTAAACCCATCGTCAACACTACCATCAAGACTGGGGGCTATACTGTACCTTACATTGGTGCGACCAATCCTGGACTACGCCGCTGTTGTGTGGGGCAATGCTGCTCCAACCCACAGACAACGGCTACAAAGAATTCAGAACCGTGCTCTGAAAAGGGCACTCCACCTGCCATACCGGTTCCCAAACAAACGAACTTCACCAACTCGCAGGGGTACCCTATTTGCGGGACCGATTCAGAACCACTGCCAAAACCTTTCACGAAAACACAAAACAGTCAGATAACAAACTTGTACGAGAACTTGGACACAGGTTGCACTACCTGGCCTCCACCAGATGGCCTGACGATGTACGCGAATATCAAGACTACACATCTTGTGTATATATTTTTATATAATTTTAATAATTTTAATTTAATTTATCTTATTTACTTAAATTTATTAAATATTTTTATTGTATTTATTATTTATTTACTTATTATTTATTTATTTTATTATTTAAAAAAAGTGAATGAATGAGTGTGAGAATGTGTTAACTGTAATATGTATGAGTGTGTACAATGTATATATCTTGTGAATGTGTGAGCGAATGGGAAAAAAATAAATAAATAAAATATAAAATAAAATAAATAAAAAAAGAAAAAAGAAAAAGAAGAAATATTATCACCCAGCCAATGTCTTTTTAATCATTTGAAAGCAGAAAAAAACAAGACAACCAAAAAGCTATTGTTTTAATGTCAATTTTTATTATTGAAGGCGTAGCCGCATCGCTTGAACTTCTATTTTCAGACTGAGCAACCCTAGATTCCCCAATATATTCTGCAGCGGCGCGGGAACAGTACCGCTTGAGCGTCGGTAGCGTGCGCATCGTGTTGCGAAGCGCTCCCTATCTGAAAAAGGCCGAGAAGAACGACTGCCCGAAGCTGTGCGCGCGCCGGTAATGCAGAATTGTCGTGTTGCTTTAACAACGAGAGCAAATTGTCGTGCCGGCGTAAAGCGCAGCATTATGGGCAAGCGAAATACTAAAAAGAAGATCGAGAGAAGAGATTGGTCCGCGTCGACGGCGCAGACCGCCGGATATTTCGAGCGTAAAAACTCGGATGACATGGCGAGTCGACCTGAGGGGTCGAACGGCCGCTATACGCCAGATGAAGACCCGGGTAGCCCCGGAAGCCAACGCCTGGATATAATACCTCGCGCAGTAGCAACGAGGACGACTCGCGCCAGAGCGGAACAAACGTTACCGCCGGTGCCGCCTACAAGAAAGTCGTGAACTGTTGCAACTAGAAAGCTCTGACGCCCCCAGTATACGTCCGATACAGAACGAAGACTGGGCTGATTTCGTCGACCAGCTTGAGCGAGTCGCGGCAGTCGAGATGACGAGCGTAGACGACGACTCGCTGCTTGTGGTGCAAGCAAACTGCGAGTGTGACGCGAAGAAGCTCGCGCGCTATTTTGCGCCGCACTCGTCGCAGCGGAGGCGGCAACTGAAGGGGCACCATGGAGGGAACGAAGGAAGAAGAAATGAAGAAACACGGTCAGGGACTGGAGTCGGCGTGCCTCCACAGCTTCACAAAAGGTGGTTACTCAGGCTGTTGGCAGATGCTGGTATTAATGTGACCGGACAGTGTAAATCCATTTCGTCCAGGTATCTCATCCAGTGCGTAATTCTTTCTATGACACAATTTACTTCAGTCTTGCATTAAACTCTTCAAATCTGAGGTCTTTTACTGCGGCAGCCTAGTCAACCAGTTTTAAATTATGGAAGGCAAACCGATGCTTTAAATCAGGGATGAACAGACTGCGGCCTTCGGGCCGCATTTGGTCAGCCCTTGACCTGATGGCGTCCCACAATTCACCGTATCCTTTTTTCTGATATTTTATCCCCTAAAGAATGTAGCGGGCAGTCCTCATACAGCTTAGTCCTTTTGCGATAAGTTGTTGAAAGTACAGTGGCGTAAAAAAATGGCAACTGCGAGAAGGAGTTGTACGATATAAACGAAACTTGGAAGCTTCTTTCTACATCTGAAAGAGAATGCCTATTCAGATTTCACACCAGTCAAATAAGAGTGGCCCTACTAGCGCCACTATGAGGAGGCAAATCAAAAGTTTTCTTTAATTACACGCTGTAACGGCCGTGAGCGTTACTTACGTTTGAGATTGGACGTGGTGAGTTGATGACAGTCAGGAATGCCTTTAAAGCGACAAAGACGCCATTACCAACACCACACTGCATTTGAGCGAGGTCGTGTAATAGTGCTACCAGAAACTGGGTGCTCCTTCTGCGATACTGCAGAAAGACTTGACAGGAGTGTAGGTACTGGCAGCGGTGTTAACGAGAAAGTACGGTCGCAAGAAGATCGGGCTCCGGATGGTCATGTGGCACTACCGGGAGAGAAGACACCGTGTTCGGCGTATGGCTCTGGCGCATCATACTGCATCTGCAGCAACGGTTGGCACCACAGAGACACAACTATCTGTTCCATATCGGTTACTTCGAGGACAACTCCGAGCCGGACGCCCTGTAGTGTGTATCACCATTAGTGACTTCAGTGGTGTCAAGCGACAGCTCATTGGAGAGCAGGTTGGAGGGCTCTTGTGTCATAATCACAGCTGGTTATGCCTCGGTGCTGGTGATGGCCGTGTGTTGGTTAGGAGGAGGCCAGTTGAGGGCCTGCAACCAACCTGCCTGCGTGCTAGACACACTGAATCTACATGTGTAGTTAGGGCATGGGCTGCGATTTCGTATGACAGCAGGATCACTCTCGTGGTTATCCCACGCACCCTGCTTGCAAGTTCGTGTGTCAGTCTGGTGATGCGGCCTGTTGTGCTGCCATTCATGAACAGCATTCCAGGGGGTGTTTTCCAACAACATAACGTTCTCCCACATACAGCTGGTGTATCCCGTCATGCTCTACAGAGCGTCGACATGTTGCCTTAACGAGCTCGATCATCAGATCTGTCTCCAGTTGAGCACATATGGGACATCGTCGGATGACAAGTCCATCGTAATCCACAAACAGCATTAACTGTCCTTGTATTGACCGACCAAGGGCAACAGGCATGGAATTCCATCCCACAAACTGACACACGGCACCTGAACAACACAATGCATGCACGTTTGCATGCTTGCATTCAACATTCTGGCAGTTACATCGCTTATTAATGTGTCAGAATTACACATTTGGTCCGCCCTCGGTAGCTGAGTGGTCAGTTCGGCGCTAGCGGCCGTGCGAAGCGGAGGTTCGATACTTCCGCGACGTGTGCGAGTGTTTGTTTACTTGTGGACTTAGTATGCGCGGGCTAGTAACAACGATCATGGCGAACAAGTACAAGAAAACTACATTACGATTCACTTTCTGCAAAGAGTACGAACGACCAAATGCTTTAGCAGTGGAACGATTCATTCGAGAGGATGTCAAGATACCGCCAACCGATATTGTCGGAATTCACCTGTCCATCATTAGTCCCAGGTGTATGTTAAGATGGTAAATAACGCGGCGTGTGAGAGGATTCTACAGGCGACAAAAGCAGGTCTCCGATTTTGCCATAGTGACAGGAATGTCGGCACGGTAACTGTAGAACATGCTGGTCTGAGTGTACGGACAATACGTGTTTTTGAGCTGCCATTTGAGCCCCCGGCTGACGAAGGTATCGAGGCTTTTAAGCCATACGGCACGGTACATCTTCAGAATCATGTACCGTCCTATCTGACAATTGGTGGTTGTCGGGCGGTGGTGATTTACGATGGTCAACCACGTACATGTTCAGGCTGTGGCCAGGAGGGACACCTCAGGTCGAACTGTATGCAACGGCGGATTACGCAACTGCCTTCAGATGTGCGGGAGTCGTCGCCGGCGATGACAGTACTACCGATCACCTATGCCAAAGCTCTCACTGCGTCCGCTGATGACCGTAAGGACACCGCCCCGGTGGAAGATCAAGATGGCACTCTCCGAAACCTTGTAGCAGACGTCAGGATGACAGAGGATGCTGCTCCATCGAGGATATAATCTACGGCGACAACATCAGATGATACCGAACTCCCACCAAGCACACCGATAGTACACGAAGCAGTTCCAGCCACTACGGATGCTGTTCCGTCTGGAACGCACTGTCTGACGACAACATCAGTTTCGACCGAACTCCGGCCAAGTACAACGATGGGACTCGAAACATTTCCAGTTCCTACGGATGCTTTTCTGTCGGGCAGCAGTGATTTCCTACAATCTGAGGACACGGAAGGAAGATCACGCAAACAGCGTTCCCCGAAAAGGAGGAAACGGCGGCGTCGCACAACATCTCCTCGGGATGACTCCCCTTGCCCCGACGACGATGTGCCTGTGGACCAAGACGACACACCAGCCTCTACGAAACAGGATGAGGCAATGGAAACTGTTCGATCAGACCCGCAGCGGTCTGTCACAATGACGGTACCGGGACATGGTGATGCTAACGAGGAATCACAACCGTTTGGCTCTCCAGACGCAGATGCTGTGGCTATGGACACGAATATATCACTGCCTGCAAAGATGTGGTATGACGATATTGAGGAGGCGCCGGACGTCATACAGAGGCAGCCGGCACTCACGAAGACGGCCTAATAATTGCTGAAGGTGAAGGGAGAGGGGCGAGAGAAAGTCTTCTAACTCAGCCCCCAACGCCGATGCAGGGACATGTTGTTGCGCCTCGACAGAGTGGGATTCAACGCCATGCGAACCGTATTGCGACATTAAATATAAATGACGTGCGTTCACAGGCCAAAATACACCTACTGAAGGAAACGATTTGGGCATCTGATGTGCATATTGCTTTGCTGCAGGAAGTCCACATAGCTGCACTCCCATGCATCGCAGGCTACCAATCCTATTTGTCACATGGAGATCACAATGGCAGTGGGTGGCAGTTTACGTGCGAGATGGCTTCCCCATGGAAAACGTGTGTTATCTTCCGTCGGCCAGGGGAATGGCTTTCACGACGTTTGGGACACGCATCATCAATCTTTATGCACCGTCGGGAAACAATCGGCGGCGGGAAAGTGCGCGATTTTATGCAGAAGATATTGCCCCACTATTCCATGGACGTTATGAATGTGTAATAATTGGTGGAGATTTCAACTGTGTTCTCAGCCAGAAAGACCAATGGCCGCAAGCAAACAGCAGCCAGGAGTTGCGAATCGTTGTCAACGACCTTGTACTTAGTGACACGTGGGAATTACGACATGGAGATGCACCGGGATACACCTATGTGACAAGTCATTCGGCGAGCAGATTAGATCGCATTTATATCTCAGGGGGTCATGCAACTGATGTCTAGGACGCGGAACGCTGGCCATTGGCATTTTCCGATCACAGCGCTTACATCTGTACGGTGCTTCTTCCCCGTAGAGAGGTGTGGAACAGTAAGGCCCCGTGGAAATTAAACATTCAACAAACCGAAGCCAGGAATTACGGTCACACATTATCGCCCCATCACCCTGCTTAATGCCGACTGTAAGATCTTTGCACGGTTGCTAGCGTCCCGATGCCGTATGTTAATTCGTAGCGTTCTCTCTCCAGAACAGACGACACCGGGTGGATCGGTGAATGTGCAAACAGCTACTGGCGAATGCCGTGATGTGATAGCGCTAGCGGAGGAGTGCCGGCTTAAAGCGGCGTTGGTGGCGGTTGATTTTGACAGTGCTTTTGATAAGGTGCGCCACAACTATCTGTACGCTGTACTGGAACAAATGGGATTTCCAGACCGTTTTACTGGTCTCATTAGGAGGATTTATGCGGGCGCACAATCATTGGTACCGGTTAATGGGCGTATAGCAGGGCCCATTCAAATTCGACGATCCATTCGCCAGAGCTGCCCTCTTTCGGTGCTGCTGTTCGCGATAGCGTTGGAACCATTAATTGGGAGGCTAACAAATTCTCTTTCTGGGATGGAACTACGCGGCTACACCTTCAAATGTCGTGCCTATGCGGACGACCTGCTGCTGCTCGTTCGTTCTGAGGAAGAGGTGAAGACGGTCCTTGAACTGTTGCTGGACCACAGTGTGACGGCGGGTAGTGCAGTGAACATGAACAAATCGGCAGCAATGCCGGTTGAAAGGGGCCTTACGCCGGAAGAAATCAGTCAGTTTCCTTATGTGCAACGATTCCGCTATCTCGGCATAGACTTTACCTCATCTGTAAAACATACTGCGGCAGTTAACTACCGACGTATTTCACAGACAACACGTACCATGGTCCGACAACATCTCCTACGGCGCCTTTATCCTTTGCAGTGAGTCGTGTATCTGAACACTTACGTGTTTTCTCGAATGGTGCATATTTCGCAGATCCTGCCCCTACCACTCACACTCGGACGTCGACTTCAATCAGCACTAGGCTATTTTGTGATGATTGGGTCGCCCCTCAAGGTGCGATACGCAACGCTCACGCTCCCTACGGACATGGGGGGACTCGGACTTACGAATGTTCACTGCCGAGCGACGGCGCTGCTTCTAGCCACGATGTACAAGCAGTAGCGTAGCGGGCGTGATTCCCTTACATCCCGCCTACTGGACCTCCTGGTTCCAGCGTCCCTCACACCTCCGGTGACGGTGGGCAACATTACGCCACATTTTGGGCATGTATCAACATTTATCGTGGAACTTAGTTATATCAGAGACGAGCTTCCGCGCACGAGACCGCCATGCGCGAAGGATTTTTATGTTTGGCTGCTACGACGGATAAGTCGTAATGTCATTGAACTCAAACACTCCAAGTTGCATTGGCCGAAGATTTGGAGACATGTGCACCAAAAATTCCTTCCTACCTTCGTTCGAGCACTGTGGTTCTCTGTCGCCTGTGGCAAGTTCAACACCAACCAACGGCTCCATGCAGTTGGACTACTGGACACTCCACTGATGTGTTGGCAGAAGAGCCAACACAGTGTCTGGCGGTGACACCACACTCCACTATGCCCGAAATGTCGCCAAGTGGATGACGACCATCACCGCTTAACTTGTATCGCGATGGAGGACGTATGGCTCCTAGGAAGACAAATGGTGGCTTGCTACCTCCGTGTGACCCCGCAACATATTACACCTGCTTCCTTCTTACATCCGGAGAGTGACTACTTTCCGGCAACTGAATCACAGTCGATCATCTGGGTCAAAGGTTGGACGATCGCGTACCTCTATGGGGATGCCACCAAGTCGCGACTTGACTTTTGGTATTTCTTGCAGCAAGCCCACAATGAGGTTCACAGATGGTCACACTATCGGAAAACCTTTGCCAACTATCTTCAGGCAGTCTTCCTCGACCCCCCACGCAGTTGGGATGTGCCGGGTGCAGACGGTGTGCACATTTGACAGCTGATAATGAAACTCGCGCTTCTCTCACCACTCAATATGTAATGCACATTCTATACCATGAAATGATCTACATGTTCCTTTTAACAGAGTGATCTTTATTGAAAATAAATAAATAAATGAATAAAAAACAACATCCCTGTTCCTTTAAATTTGTGTTTTGTTTTACAATGATTTATTTATTTATTTATTTATTTATTTATTTATTTTTTTTTTTTTTTTTTTTTTTTTGTAGGGGATGCATTTCATCTAGCGTTTGTGAACTGCCTAATTTTGCAAATTTTGTATCCAAATAGCATACCAATAAATAAATGTTCAAAAAAAAGTGGTTAGCGTTCAAGCCCTGTAATCCCTGGATCAAGTCCCGTTCGTCAGTTTTTTTATTTTTTTTTATTTTCAACACAGTCATTTTCTTTACTTTTTATATTGCAATTGATGTAATGGGGAAAATACGTGTAATGGGACGAACTTGTATTAAATTTACTATGTTATTTGGCAGTCTACAAATTTTTACTATCACAAATAATGTAATATTCATAACTATCGACTAGTAAACGACCAAACGCATAAAGTGATACTGAAAATAAAAAAAAGAATAAAAAATAAAAAATAAAAAAAGTGGTCAGCGCGCTAGAATACCAATCCTAAGGGCCCGGGTTAGATTCCCGGCTGGGTCAGAGATTTTCTCCGCTCAGGGAGTGGCTGTTGTGTTGTCCTAATCATCATCATTTCATCCCCATCGACGCGCAAGTCGCCGAGGTGGCGTCAGTTTGAAAGACTTGCACCCGGCGAACGGTCTACCCGACGGGAGGCCCTAGTCACACGACATTTTTTTTTATTACATATTTGCAATGGCTCACCTCGAGCTTACATTAGCCTGTGATCTTGCAATTTCAGTCACTTACCTATGTTACCTAGACAAATGTATTTCCGAAATTTCGTTACTCTAAATTAATTACTTTTGGTGTTGTGATTTTTTCCGTCAGTTTATATTTGTTAAATCATGCGAATATTTGTGAAACAAATGATGTCAATTAGTTATCTACTTTTTTTTTATTTTGCTTGTGGACCTTACGTAGTCACAGTGAGGGGTTTGTCACCCGCGGTGTACACCCCAGCTTTAAACAATACGAATTACGAGGGAAATGTGACGGATTGCCCTGTTCTTTATTGAGATCTACAAATGCTATCGTAGTTATGGCGTAATTTGCAACTCCAGAAAGAGACATATATGCTGCCTTCTGTTGTGTAGGATCCAACAGCTTAATATTTTTTAGTTCTTTCATAGCCTCCGACAAGACTTAGTCACTCTCATTATATTGAGCACTCTTTTCTGAATCGATTCCTCACTATCGTTAACAGTTCTCGCAGTGGATCCACTAATACCCATAACATACCTAACGTCAACAGCAAACTAACCTCTTTCAAAGAAACGAAAATCTTGTGCCTTTTTTTGCTAATAAACATGACTTTCGTGCACATCGTTTTGTGAAAAACACTCAAACGCTTAATTAGGCCTGTGTTGTAATGAAAAAAGGAGTCCACCAAATACGGAAGAGTAGAGTATATACAATTGTTTCCACTTAATAGAACTTCGATTCGGATTCGTTCAGATCCCCGTTTGACGATCCACTCTTAGGATTTTCATGGTTTCCCTAAAAATGACGGGATGTATCGTTTGGAAAGAATAGTGTTAATTTCCTTTCCTAACCCTCCGTCTCTAATGTCCTCGGTGTCGACGGGACGTTAAACTTTTGTCTTAGTTTTTTCGCCTAATGGCAGCCAGTGACAAACTACAGAAACAGGAACACATTTTAAACTTTAATCACGTAAAAGTGAAACCTTGCACGTGGCTGCTTAACTCAAAATTGTATGTCGCATCGTCGTTTGCGGACTGACAGCGAGTTTTTTTCCTGGGTCGGTGTTGCATGGGGGCTTAATTAAATAAAAGATTGAAAATGATTTTTCTTTTTAGTAGCTGTATGTCCGATTACGCTGTGTCTCGTAATCGGTTGGCCCTGACTAGTATTATTACGCTATCTGACTGCAAAGAACAATGTAAGAAAATTTCCGTAAACACAGTTAATTAATTAAGTCCCCAGCAACTAAAAAAAAAGAAAACCAACAAGACCAATAAGCACAAGAGTCACTGTTCTGTATGTGGGAGTGTGACTCAACGTCCACATCTGGCACGGTTCTTTTCCAACAAGACAAGAATTTTGATACCAATTATACTGACGTGACAAAAGAAATTTAGAAAAACTATAATTACGCAAGAAAACCAAAATTCACTCTAATACAAGAACACGAGCCAGATGCTTTGTTGACTGAACCTGTAGTGACACATTATTTCAGATACACAACTAATAAAGGAACATTATAAATTTTACCTTCATATATATTGACGAAATGCACTCATTACAATAACATCTGCTATCTCTCCCATCAAATAACTGCATAAAACATGGAACAACACTCTTTACTACAACATCTTACTCCAACTTCACGACAAGCAGTGCCCACTAGCACATCTCGGTACGAACTCTTAACACACACTCTCCTCTACGGGCTCTCAACAACCACTGTCCTCTCCGATCTCTTAACAACCACTGACTGCCACGAATTCTAAACACGCACTGTGGAGGCGGCTTAATAGTACTCTTTGGCGCACTCTCTGGCGCAGTGGCACAGTGTAGCCACCTTTCATATGCCCCTCCTCCACAGGCCAGAATTTGATGGTATTTTTGCCAGCATTGGTGGTGAAAATACCACCAAATTCGTCCACAAAAATACAGACAAAAATAAAAGATAATATTAATACCTAAACATCACATAATTAGTTAAAAATTTTGGCTTTGCACTGACCTTTCACTAACCTAATGTATGAAATACAGTAAGCAATACTTTACATAATAGTTTACAATATACAAAAAATCAGTTTATGCAAATGTTCACATAAAATGCCTTCAATGATTAGTTTATACAAAAAAAGAACACCAACAGGTAACATCTTTTCAGTAGAAGCAGTCCATCAGTTGCACCCAGTAAAGTTTAGCAGGTACACCCAGCAACAAGTCACATTAGTTCAGTAGAAGCAGTTCATCAGTGGCACCCAGCAATGTTGAGTAGGTGCAGACACCAACAAGTGACATCATTTCAGTAGAAGCAGTCCATCAGAGGCACCCAGCAATGTTGAGTAGGTGCAGACAGCAACAAGTGACTTCATTTCAGTAAAAACAGTTCAGTTCATCAGTTGCACCCAGCAATGTTGAGCAGGTGCAAACAGCAACAAGTGACTTCATTTCAGTAGAAACAGTTCATCAGTTGCACCCAGCAATGTTGAGTGCAGGTGCAGACACCAACAAGTGACACCATTTCAGTAGGAGTAGTCCATCAGTTGCACCCAGCAATGTTGAGCAGGTGCAGACAGCAACAAGTGACACCATTTCAGTAGAAGCAGTCCATCAGAGGCACCCAGCAATGTTGAGTAGGTGCAGACAGCAACCAGTGACTTCATTTCAGTAAAAACAGTTCATCAGTTGCATCCAGCAATGTTGAGTAGGTGCAAACACCAACAAGTGACACCATTTCAGTAAAAACAGTCCATTAGTGGCATCAGCAATGTTGATCAGGTGCACACAGCAACAGGGGACATCTTTTCAGTAGAAGCAGTTCCATCAAATTCATTAGCACTGATCACACTGTTCATCAGCAGAAATTAAACACGACCAAATGTCACACATCATGTTGAAAAGTGCAGGTAACAGTTCAGAATATTTATCTTCACTAATCAGACAGTTCAGGCATGAACAATAGTTTGAATGCACATACAGTGCTTTTACACTAAACATACAAATCATAACAAACACATAAATGATATCAGATAATTGTCCTATTAACTATTACAATACACAAATACCAGTAAACCTATAATATTCATGGGTGTCAGTGCAAGCCACTACCAACAAATAAAATAATATTTAGGAGATAGGTGGGTAGGATTAGGAAAGGAAAACACACAAAACACACAAAACACACTCACTCATCTTTCATCCACATTAAGTACTACTGTGTAATTGAATAGTGTTAACTGTGTAAATGTAATTCTGTCAAAATCTGATGTTCATCATATGTATCAACTAGTACTGGCAGCAATGTATAACAGTCAATAATAGTTAGTCAACGTCATAGTCATCATGTCAAGACCAATGTTTGCCAAGCCAGATCAAAATGTACTGTTGTTGAACAACTGTCAGTGAGCCAAGATATGCAATTACTTCCTCTCTCCAAAAAAAAGTATATACTGCTTAGTTATTTAACAAAGTGTGTGTATAGACTATCTTCCTTCTATTTTAGTGTTCTAGTCTGCTCTCTTCATCCTCCTTGTTCCATAAGACCAACAAAAAAAATATGCTCCTCACTTACTTTACCTCTTATACACCAAAACTCCAATAATCATACCTCAATAATACCTCTTCAATACGTCTTATCATTAATATCATTTACCTTACCTCTTGTCCACAAAAACTCCAATAATCATACCTCAATAATACCTCTTCAATACGTCTTATCATTAATATCATTTACCTTACCTCTTGTCCACAAAAACTCCAATAATCATACCTCAATAATACGTCGATAAATATAAACCTCAGCACCAATATCGTTTCACTTCCATAACAACTCAACTTCATATAATCTCTATACCTCAATAATACGTCGATAAATATAAACCTCAGCACCAATATCATCTCACTTCCATCACAACTCTTTCCTCTAGTCAGTCTCCTCGAACAAGTACAGATAAAATCCTAATGCAACTTCAAGTCAGCATCCCATACAATCCGGAGACACATTGTCAACACACAACCTCTGTGTAATCCATCTGACCCAAATTTTCTACTCATTATAAATTATAAGATACATTTTGGTTCCCTGTCCATCATTAAATAAAAGAAATGCATACCTGACCTCTAACAGACTTAGTTCGAATAACTCTCAGTAATTAAGTACGATTACGGAGTGTGAATGATCATAATATTTCACAGTGTGTACACCACTTCAAGAATCATAGCAGAAGCAAACATGTGGAGTATTTTTTGTGTCAAGTGTCACTTCCTATTTCAATTGCTCACGAAAAATGCAGTGTAATAATTGTCAATGGTCTAAACCTAGTATTGGTATGTCATGTCGTTAGCTTCCTTCCTATTAGCATAAATCTATACAGCTTCCATAAAACCTCAGCTCATGTGACTTCTATGACTTTCTTGTACTAATGTCGTTCGTCGAATGATAGCAGTTAATTTTTTTATCTTAAAAATGTAAGACACTGAGCGTAAGCAAAACTTGCAATAGCGAGTAAATATACCAGTAAAGAACAGAATGTCAACAAGTGGATGCAGCACAATTCCTACAACGAGGCTCTGCCAAGCGAACAATCTATAATTAATCCAATAGTGTGACCTAAACTCTATGTTTATACACAGTATATCAGCATTTCTATACACCAAATTAAAGAGCAGTTATGGCAACAAAACAGAAATGTGTAAACAAAACTTGCAATAGCGAGTAAATATACCAGTAGAGAACAAAAAGTCAACAAGTGGATGCAGCACAATTCCTACAACGAGGCTCTGCCAAGCGAACAATCTATAATCAATACAGTAGTGTGACCTAAACCCTATGTTTGTACACTGTACAACAGCGTTGCTATATACCAAATTAAAGAGCAGTTATGGCAACAAAACAGAAATGTGTAAATATGCAATCCATACAAAAAGCAGCAAACATGTCATTAGCATCATATCAGCATAAGCAAATAAATGTTCATATGTCATCTTAATAAGTAAACATGAAGGCGCAAGCAGATAAATCACAAAATATAACTTACATACATATCAGCACAATAAATCAGGTGACAATTATAATTTAAATAACTAAGCACAGCAGGCACATAATTAAAAAATATGACATCAGTGAAAAGCAGTGCAGCCAAGCGATGCATAATATATACAAGTTACAACCCAGTTCATTAGTCAATAATTGTCAAAATCAGTAAATGTGCGCAAGCGCGTCGCTTCACACGTAAATTCATAGAACATAAAATTAGCACAAAGCATGAATCACGTAATCGCGAGCAGCAAATTACGTCTAAAGTACGTACCTAAGTGGAAATAGGTTACCTGTAAAATGAACTCAATTAATAGTTACCCTTTTTTTTTTAGTTTATTACTTTCTTCTTCGAAATTACATTCTTCCTGAAATTTTCTCGATAGCAAGTCGTCTTAACGTCGGACACGCACAGAATTTACCTGAAGGTCTTAAATACTTTATACACCGTATCCTGCAAAATACTGAATGTTAATAACACAATTCAACAAGTCCTTATAGCTTTATACAGAATTTAGTCGGAGAAATTAGACTGTGTATTTGTTTACGGCTGTCAGTGCATTCGCACTGAGCGCTCGATCAGCTGTAGGCGCGTGACGTAGGAAGCAATTGTTTGCGGTCAACGACTGCCTTGTGCGGCGCGCAGACTTCACTGTTGCTTTGAGTATGTGCCGCCGCCAAAACACAGCGCGGTATCCTTGTACTCTCTGCGTGTTTACATGTAGCTGTTAGTTTCTCACAAGTATGTCATTCCACAAAAATTTTTACGTTTGATATATGATGTATTCCTTTAGAGCGTCGAGATTTAAGAGTTTCTACTTCAACAGTGTTATCATGAATAATTTTGCGAATTCTATATGGACCGTTATAAAGCAGAAAAAATTTGCGACACAAGCCTTTTCCTTTATGAGACAAACGGTGGGACTTAATTAATACCTTTTGACCAACTGAAAAAGTTTTTAAACGACCAGGACGTTTCGCTGATTTCTCTCTTCTAGCAGCCGCAGATGCAATATTTCGTAGAGCCATGTTCACAACTTCAGAATGCCGTAGTTTCCGTGAAGGCGGAAAAGGAACGATTTCAGATATGCGATTTGTCGGTGCTTTATTTTTTAATGTCAATAGAGGCGGTAAAGAAGTTGAGTCATTAGGAAGTTCATTCAGAATGTTTTGAAAAATATGAAGATACTGATCCCAAGTTCTGTGATTCTGATGACAGTAAAGACGGCACAATTTATTGATTTCCTTCATCCATCTCTCTGAAGCGTTAGATTGAGGGTGAAAAAGTGAAATGAAAATTGGTTTAATTTTACGACGCTGTAGAGTACGAAGCCAAATTTTAGAGCGAAACTGTGATCCATTATCTGATATAACCTTGTCAACATGACCAACTTCTTTAAGAAAATGTTTGATGAAAGCGTTAGATACTGAACGAGCTGTTGCTTTGCGTAAAGGTGTAAAACACACATATTTTGACGTCAACTCCACTGCTACGAAAATGTACGCAAAACCATTAGTAGAACGAACCACTGGACCGAACAAATCGACTGCAGCCATCTCCTTTAATTTCGCTGGAATGATGGGAAACAACGGTGCTCTGTGAGGAATCGTTGGAGGCTTAGCCATTTGACATAGTTTACATTTGGCAAGAACAGATCGAATACGTTTTTCCATATTACTGAAGTAACAATTTTCTCGTAATTTGTGAAAGCATTTTCGGGGACCAAAGTGTGCATAACTGAGATGCGTATACCAAATCAATTTATTGACCCACTCATCAGGAATACAAACTAACCAAACGGAGTTGTCGACCGATCTTCGTTTAAAAAGAATGTCATTGCGAACTAAATAATGCTGTCTAATCGCTACGCTTTCCTTTCTCCTCCACTTCTCCTTAATGTCCTTCCAGATTGGATCCTTATTTTGCTCCTTAGCGATGTCCTGGAGCGAAGACGAAATAAAGTTCTCAAACGCAACACCTTGAATATACATCAAACAATAATTGTTTTCTTTGCAGTCCTCTTCAGCACTTCGTTTCAAACCAATAGGTGCACGTGATAAAGCATCGGCAACAATATTAGAAGAACCCTGTATGTAAACAATACTAAAGTCAAATTCCTGTAGGTACAACGCCCATCGTGACAATCTGCCATGAGTTAATTTTGTTGACATAAGAAATTCCAGAGCTCGATGATCGGTGTAAACCTTAGTATGTCTGCCAAACAAAAATGTCCGAAATTTTGTAAAAGCCCAAACAACAGCCAAAGCTTCAAGTTCCGTAATCGAATAATTCTTCTCTGATTTAGAGAGAACGCGACTTCCAAATGCAATAGTCTTCTGTACTACAACGCCGTCTTCTTCTATCTCTTGAAATAAATGTGCTCCTAGGCCTTTGTATGATGAGTCCGTCGCCAAACAAAATTCTTTCGATAAATCCGGATGTGAAAGAAGTGGAGCAGCAACTAAAGCATCACGAAGCTGTTCAAATTCTGACTGAGCTTCCTCATCCCAGCACCAATTAGATTTCTTTCCAGATAGTTCACATAAGCGAGATGTGGCCAAATCGTCCAATTTAACAAAGCGTCAAAGAAAATTACAGACACCAAGAAACTACGAACATCACGTTTTGTGGCAGGAACAGCATAATTACGAATAGCGTCTAATTTCTCTGGATCAGGGAGAATACCTTCTGTAGAAATAATGTGACCGAGAAATTTCACCTGAGAACTACCAAATTCAGATTTTTCCAAGTTCACTGTCATGCCAACTCGTGCAAAAATACGTAATAATGAATCCAAAATTTTGTTCTGCTCACTCCAAGAACGTTTAGCAATAAGAATGTCGTCAACATAAGAAGTAATGTTGTCACGAAGATAAACAGGTAAAATTTCATTTAAGCTACGAATGAATGCTGCTGAAGATACAGTAAGTCCAAACGGTAATTTTCGAAATCTCTTTAGGGTACAACAGTCATATCCGGTTATTGTTCACTTACTCACTAGATAGATTGATAGTCGAAGAGTTGTTTTGACAGATGCAAAGAATAGTAAAAGAGTAGGCAGCGGTACAGAAAACTAAAAGAGAAATAGCACCACTACAGCTCGGGGCCCTATGCTCGCTACGGCACATATTCACTTTAGAGTAGTGAATCCCCTGAGGACTTTAATAACTGCACATAATTTCCAGTTTGTGACTTTGTGGCACATCTGGCGGAAGTGTGTACGCAAATTGACCTGACCATGCACATGGATGTATCTCATTCTTAGAATTACGGAAGATCTTAAATTTCCGAACAGTCAAAAAGCGTTTATAATCAAAGTTTTCGCCTCGTGGCGACAAAGACCTACCGCGTCTGTCCCAGTCCGAATGTCGATTATTGTAAAATTCGCGCGCCTGGCGCTCTCTTGTTGCATCCCGTAAATGAAACAAATTATTTTCTTCAAACCCTTCTGCTAAACTAACACTTGTCAATTTATCTGAGATCTCCTCAACTCTTTCCGATGAGTCACTTAATTGTTCTTTCACTTTATTTACGTCTTCTGTAAATGTCGCGACTCGGGTTTCAGTATTGACACATTTGGTAGATAACTGTTCATATTGTCGTGTTAGATTATTTATTCTGTCGTTTGGTACGGATTCCTCGATTCTTTCAAATATTTCTTTCTTATCGTTTGCACGTTGTAAATTTAACTCTGAAAATTTCTGTACTATCACGCGATCTTTTTCTTCCTGTTCTCTGTCCTGTTCCTCTGTCTGACTTCTGTTGAAATTACGCTATTATTGTGAGAATCTAAAATCGGTTGTACTTCTTCTCTAATTTCTTTCTTTGATTCATCATTCGTATTTTTGAAAGCTGTCCCTCTTTGTGAGCGTAACCATGTTGTCATTGCTTCTATCTCAGTTCCAAATGTTTCTATTTGTGATCCCAAATTTAATATTGCACTCATCAACTGCTCCATAGTAACCGGTTCGCAATTCTTTTCGCGCCTAACATTTCCCGCAAAACCAGTTTCCTTCGTCATAGCTGTAAGGCTATCTGTGTTCGATACTACTTCAGAATCTTCTATCGTTGATCTCGTATTCTGTGAATTTTCTGATTGAGAAAAATTTTGAAATGGTTCCGGACTATTTTCCCGACTTATTACATTGTTTTCCACTTCATTATCCATCATGCTGTTTTCCTCTGTTGGCGAGTTCGCCATGTCAACAATTTCGTCATTCTCACTATTCATCATTTTTCCCTTTTTCATCGATCGCGTAATCATTTGCAAAACATACAAAAAAATTCGTCACTGTACGAAAATTACACACGGTGACTCTTTATCTCAACAATACCATTCAAATGCAATGACTCCCTCAAACACGATCAATCGAACAATTGAAATAATTGCACTAAATTGTCAAACCCGTTGACAAGACAACAAATTTAATTCTGAGAAAAAAAATACCATTAGAAGAATGACAATTACCAAATCTACACATGCAAAATAGACTACAATTACTAACTACAAATTACTACAACAATACTACAGTCTACAATTTCACAATCAGAAGAATCCAAGGGACGATCCTGGCAGGGTCGCCACGTGCATGGGGGCTTAATTAAATAAAAGATTGAAAATGATTTTTCTTTTTAGTAGCTGTATGTCCGATTACGCTGTGTCTCGTAATCGGTTGGCCCTGACTAGTATTATTACGCTATCTGACTGCAAAGAACAATGTAAGAAAATTTCCATAAACACAGTTAATTAATTAAGTCCCCAGCAACTAAAAAAAAAGAAAACCAACAAGACCAATAAGCACAAGAGTCACTGTTCTGTATGTGGGAGTGTGACTCAACGTCCACATCTGGCACGGTTCTTTTCCAACAAGACAAGAATTTTGATACCAATTATACTGACGTGACAAAAGAAATTTAGAAAAACTATAATTACGCAAGAAAACCAAAATTCACTCTAATACAAGAACACGAGCCAGATGCTTTGTTGACTGAACCTGTAGTGACACATTATTTCAGATACACAACTAATAAAGGAACATTATAAATTTTACCTTCATATATATTGACGAAATGCACTCATTACAATAACATCTGCTATCTCTCCCATCAAATAACTGCATAAAACATGGAACAACACTCTTTACTACAACATCTTACTCCAACTTCACGACAAGCAGTGCCCACTAGCACATCTCGGTACGAACTCTTAACACACACTCTCCTCTACGGGCTCTCAACAACCACTGTCCTCTCCGATCTCTTAACAACCACTGACTGCCACGAATTCTAAACATGCACTGTGGAGGCGGCTTAATAGTACTCTTTGGCGCACTCTCTGGCGCAGTGGCACAGTGTAGCCACCTTTCAGTGTAACAGTCGTTTTAGCACTACGGCAGGTAAGTCACATGTTCATACTTATGTTAAGATTATCCATTGAAGAATACTGTGCTTAGGACGTACCTACGCTTTACGCTACATGTACGGTTTTATTGTAACACGTGTACCTAATGTACAGCTATTACTGGAAACAAGGCATCTAATCTGAAGATCAATGCTTACAGATAGGAAATAAATATTTACTACAAGATCGCTATCGCGCGTAGGTTTATCACTACATACAACAACGATCGAAATGTAAAAAATGGTAATAAGTTAGAGTTGACTGTCGTTAGCCGCAGTTTTGAATTCCGAAATTGGTGTGAATGAATTTAGATGCAGAATAAGATCGTTGCCAGCTTCAGCAAGTAAAAGGAAATTTTGGTTCAAATGGCTCTGAGCACTATGGGACTTAACATCTATGGTCATCAGTCCCCTAGAACTTAGAACTACTTAAACCTAACTAACCTAAGGATATCACACAACACCCAGTCATCACGAGGCAGAGAAAATCCCTGACCCTGCCGGGAATCGAACACGGGAACCCGGGCGCGGGAAGCGAGAACGCTACCGCACGACCACGAGCTGCGGACGAAATTTTGGTAAAAGACTGTCATAATTCTGAAATAACATAAATATTGTGTGAGACAGAAAAGCAGCAACTGGAAAATCTGCACTCTCTAACATACGTATAAAAGACACGTGTGACATGAACATAAACAAACGTTAATATGGAATGCAATAACGTTAGTTACTTTGATATCCACCTACAATAAGTAATGGCTAGCAACACTTTATAGAAACTATTCTATGTTACGTAACTTACGAAAATGCTGTCTGAATCTATTATTCTTTACTTAATACCCTGCACTGATTGCTTTTCGAAAAGAAACAGTAAAAACTTTCATTTACTGCAACAACTATTTTTCTGTACTAATGTTACCAGAATTGGCTTCTTTTGTCTATTTCTTTCACTTGTGACTTTCTCGGAATTTATGGTGAAAGCATAGGACCCTGCTGATGATTAACGACTCGGGTCAATGAAGTATCTCTCGACAAATTTGTACTTTGACGACACACACTATAATGTTTCAAAACGTTACTAAGACACTGGTAAGCCCATTACACAACGACAAAAATACTGCCTGGAACTTACTTTGCGATCTTGCTTTACTCCTCTTGATTAGTGAGCAGTTTGAATAAATTTAGGCCACGCAGTTTTCTTCATTACTTCCAAAAGCATCTTGCGACCATATACTGTACCCACATGCTTGCTCTCCCACTGATGATTTGCCTGACCACATATTACAACATTATCGACGCAGAAACCGTGGCACTTGCGCGCCAACACATATGGCTGCCGCCGGCCGCGGTGACCGTGCGGTTCTAGGCGCTTCAGTCCGGAACCGCGCGACTGCTACGGTAGCAGGTTCGAATCCTGCCTCAGGCATGGATGTGTGTGATGTCCTTAGGTTAGTTAGGTTTAAGTAGTTCTAATTCTAGGGGACTGATGACCTTAGATGTTAAGTCCCATAGTGCTCAGAGCCATTTGAACCATTTGAACATATGGCTGCTCCACACCTCAGATGTTTCACAACTATTTTTCTGCCTTCACCTCCACGACGGCGCGCACCCGCGCCACTGATGTTACTGTTACACAAAAGATATTCTCCGTGCTTTGTACAATAAAACTTCGCCGACACTGCCAGCGTTGAGCCGTGGCGAAATTGCTGGCGTCGCCTTCCGAATTCCTGGCGCCACTAGCTCGATTGTCGTGTGATGTTCCTCCGAATTGAGGCCACTAAGACCTTCGTTCGAGGTTGTCGGTGTGGACGGGGCGTGTCGTGTCTTGGCGACTTGGGGAGTGGTAACTGAGCAAGGAGGACGATGAGAGAGGTCCGCCCGACGAGAAAAGGCGAGCACCTGTACAAGCGTCTTGGGCACGGAGTCCAGCGAGTGATTGTTGGGCATATTTGTGGACCGTGGCTGAAGTCGAGTGCCGTCTTTGTGCGTAGCCTGGCCAGCCAGATTGGGGACGTGGAACACCGATGAGAGAGTTGAAGCCAGTTTCGCTGAATTCTGGGCTCCCTTTTGAACCTATAAGCTTCGACTTCGATTCGTGAACTTGAGTTAAGTTTTGGATTTTGAGGTCTTAGCTGTTATACTTGAAGGTCTGCCTGTTTTTTATTTGGTAATTTTACTTAACTGAAACTTTTATTAAAGGAGGTCTGTTGTTTTCCTTTCGGTAATTTTACGTAATTGAAGCTGTTATCATTCGAGGCCTGTCTGTTTTCTATTTGGTAATCTTACTTAGCTAGGTTTAATTAGTTCTAAGTTCTAGGCGACTAATGACCTCAGAAGTTGAGTCACATAGTGCTCAGAGCCATTTGAACCATCTTGAGTCCCAGACCACTCCACTATATCACGTCGCTCGCTGTCAACCGGACCAAAACGGATGAACGGGGGCATTTTCAGAGGAACCAGACATGGTATCGAATATTGTCGTGTACTTGTGTTATTACTGAAGGCCTGCCTGCTTTCTGTCTGGTAATTTCACTTATCTGTAGCTGTTATCACTGAAGGCCTGCGTGTTTTCTGTCTGTTAATTCTACTTAACTGAAGTTGTTACTACTGAAGGCCTGTTTCCTTTTAATTAAATTAAGAGCTTTTTCGTAATTTGGATTAGCTGAAACTCTTATTAATCAAGGCCTTCTTGTTTTTATTGCCGTATAATTGAGATCTGATATCTTTCTCAATCTGTGTTGTAATTAACTGAACTGTTTCAGAGATATTTATGTCAAAAAAATAGAAACAGGAAATGATACATGATGGTACATGGGCCTTAACTTTTTGCCTCACATCCCTTTATCCATAATTCTAGGTCTCAACTGGCATTCACAGGGGTGGTTGCGTTCTCTTGGCAGGGGGGCGGGGATTAGAATTATCTACCCTTCTCTGGCCATTTGTCATTTCTTGTGATCATTTCCTCTAGTGAATAAGGATCCCATACTGGCTACCGAGCATTGCACTAATTTATTTCGTTGTTCGCAGGGATCTAGCTTGCTATAAATCCAAGGGACTACCTCAGAATCGGGCATCTAAGGAAGGAGCACTTGCAGTATGAAAGAAGTCGAGAGCTTAGCACTGAGAGTAGTGTTCCAGAGCTGGCGGCCAGGTTGCACGCGGCGTTGGACACCCCGCTTTGCGCTTCGGCGAGCACCACTGGGGAGGCAGGTGTTTCTCTCGATAATATTTCCGCGACGTTGGATGAGGTGCAGTGGAACTTGACCTTTCTGCGGCACAGTCAACCTACTGTTAGGCAAACTGATAGAATTCAGGCCAACCTAGTACATTTCGGGAATCGTTTCAGGGACATTACCTCCTTTCAACTTAGCCAGCCTGAAGTTACCAGGGTGTGGCAGTTGAGTGACCAAGCGAGAGATTTGTAGGTCCAAGTAGCGTCCTTAAGCTTGGAAAATCAGGAAACGGGAACAAGTCCAGCAGTTATCCCCATGAATCAGATCTTTGATCAGGCGTCTGGGGCCCAAGGTTTAGGTAGCCCATCCTGCTAAACACTTCGATAGATTACCCAACCTAATTGTGTGCCTACTCAACGCTATTTCAGAGCTTTCACTCGATACCTTGGGCCGTGTCCAGCAGTTTTTTTGGCTGTTGGTACAATTTGAATTTCACACGGATTTCTTGGGAACACCTCACCATTGATGTTAGCATTACTTTACCCCTTGGCGAAAGGTACTCTGAGTGATTTTATATTCGAAGTCCTGAAGTGGGAGGGTTCAATAGGACAAATAATGGAACTGACTGTCGATAGGAATCTGTCGCCGCCAATGCGGAACGAGCTTGAACGCAAATGTTACTGGCGTGTGTAGGCATCATTTGAACTGCCAAGTCACAATATGTATAAATGACCTAGTAGATAGTGTCGGAAGTTCCATGCGGCTTTCCGCGGATAATGCTGTGGTATACAGAGAAGTTGCAGCATTAGAAAATTGCAGCGAAATGCAGGAAGATCTGCAGCGGATAGGCACTTGGTGCAGGGAGTGGTTCAAATGGTTCAAATGGCTCTGAGCACTATGGGACTTAACATCTACGGTCATCAGTCCCCTAGAGCTTAGAACTACTTAAACCTAACTAACCTAAGGACATCACACAACACCCAGTCATCACGAGGCAGAGAAAATCCCTGACCCCCCGGAAATCGAACCCGGGAACCCAGGCGTGGGAAGCGAGAACGCTACCGCACGACCACGAGCTGCGGACTGCAGGGAGTGGCAACTGACCCTTAACATAGACAAATGTAATGTATTGCGAATACATAGAAAGAAGGATTCTTTATTGTATGATTATATGATAGCGGAACAAACACTGGTAGCAGTTACTTCTGTAAAATATGTGGGAGTATGCGTACGGAACGATTTGAAATGGAATGATCATATAAAATTAATTGTTGGTAAGACGGGTGCCAGGTTAAGATTCATTGGGAGAGTCCTTAGAAAATGTAGTCCATCAACAAAGGGGGTGGCTTACAAAACACTCGTTCCACCTATACTTGAGTATTGCTCATCAGTGTGGGATCCGTACCAGGTCGGGTTGACAGAGGAGATAGAGAAGATCCAAAGAAGAGCGGCGCGTTTCGTCACAGGGTTATTTGGTAAGCGTGATAGCGTTACGGAGATGTTTAGCAAACTCAAGTGGCAGACTCTGCAAGAGAGGCGCTCTGCATCGCGGTGTAGCTTGCTGTCCATGTTTCGAGAGGGTGCGTTTCTGAATGAGGTATCGAATATATTGCTTCCCCCTACTTATACCTCCCGAGGAGATCACGAATGTAAAATTAGAGAGATTCGAGCGCGCACGGAGGCTTTCCGACAGTCGTTCTTCCCGCGAACCATACGCGACTGGAACAGAAAAGGGAGGTAATGACAGTGACACGTAAAGTGCCCTCCGCCACACACCGTTGGGTGGCTTGCGGAGTATAAATGTAGACGTAGATGTAGACGTATGTAGAGCGAGTGCGCCTATCCATCTTGGCTCTTGGTATGTCGGTTTCTGTTCTCAATAGACACTTTGGAGCGCATGCGTCATGAGGATAGGTGGCGTTTGGCCTTTTCTTCCAACCCCACTACCTTCCAGGAATTGCAAAAACTGGTTCATTCCAATGAATCTTTGTCATTTCCCACGACGAGCGGAGGCTTGAGGAGCACTTGAAAACTCCTCCGCCCACTTCGAGAAGTAATAGGGCTCCTCAAGCATCCAACACATTTTCTAGGAAAGCTTGTTTTCGATGTGGCACCCGTAATCACTTGGTGCACGTGTGTCCCATTGCACGAGCTCCTAGACCCGAAAAAAATGACGCCAGGTGAAGAAGTGAGGGATGGGGGTGGGCGGGGGGGATTGTTTCCATCGGAGGCGCATGCCATTGTGCGTGCGTGTTCAAGCTCCCTCCAGATCTGTCCTCCCCTTTGTCTGTGCCCATCTCGGACAAGAACCCGTTGTGCACGCTGTTCGATTCTGGTAGCGCCATAATAATTGGTATTTGGACGATCTTTGACAACAGATTAGGGACAAACGGCTGCACGAGAAACTTAATGCTCTTTTGTTTTAGTAAGAGTAACATTTAAAGCAGGTTGCGTAGTTTCCGAGTAAGAGGCGAAAACCTGAAAAAAGTGACAAAATTTCTTTTTTTTCCACAAAATGTTGTCCCGATCGTTTTGGATGTCGAAAACTTGGATTCAGGACACTCTGAACTAGATACACAACATAAAAAGTAAAATCTTCTACCTCATATTTTGCAAGCAAAGAGAGTTTTTTTGTGATCCCGTTACCGGACTAACAAGCAGTAACCGTTTGGTAACGTCGCAAGAGGCACGAAGAGTTCGTGCTGACGACTGCTGCGTTGTTGCAGGTAAGATCACAGAGAGCTAGAAACCCATTCCAATGTTGAGCTTACTCTTTGTACTGTATGTACCATGATAACTGACTGGATGCGTCAATTTTCAAGCCGTAGGGAGATAAATGTGTTCCAATGTAAGACAACGAAATCTAAAACGTTGTAATTGATTACTTCTTAGCTTTATGTTTCTACCTCACATCATCTAATGCTTACGAAATCTTACCTCGTTATCAGCCGTGTATAACGTCGTCTTTGCAGGGTGTTCCAACAGATTTTCTGTATGTTTTCAGAAAATAAAGTGTCAAACTCGTCAGTGCGCTGTATCATGAAGATGCTGCTAATCCGATAAGACTTCATCAATATTACTATGTGAGAAAGTTTTCACTTTTGGAGAACATATAAAGTCATTTCGGCGTCGGCGCATTTAATACAAAACAAATGTCTTCATCGCTCGCTCGTCCCTCAAGGCAACAGTGGCCTTCTGCAGTGTTTCGCGTTTGCCTAGAACGAATGCACATCAGGATTTACAGGGCGCTATCACAATGAGCTTAAAAATGTGAGTGACCGATCTCGCAAACGTGGAACACCCCTCTAATGTCAGATACGGCACGGCTGCCGTGCGGCTGCCCACTTTTTCGTCTCTTTTGAGCCAGTGTTTCTTGGACGGAGTGTCCCCGCAGGAAACGACCCCCGGGTCGGGGGTCCAGAGCTCGGGGGCGACGGATTTACGCTGTAAACGAGGGCGCCGCCATTGTTCGCTGACGTGTTGTGCGGAGATAAGCTTATCTCGCCAACACACGGTACAATGGCCGCGACAATGTCAGGTCGCCACACGACCTTTAAACGACCGACCCATAAGCTAAACGGGAAAAGGGGGGCGGGGTGGGAGGGCGTGAGGCGGGGGCGGGGTGAGCCACCCCCTGCCGCCCCTGGCCGGCCGAATTGTGGGGCGAACGAGCGATGAAAAGCCCGACGGCGCTCTTTTACATGGCGGCCAAAGGAATGGGGAGAGGGACAGCCCTGTTATGACGAGATACGGTCGCACACCGCTCGTGAATGCCTCCTCGCCCCAAAGCGTAATGCAGTCTTAAAAATATTACCGGCATAAATACGCGATACGAGTACCGAATAACCGCGCTTGCATATCAAATGTGTTTCCCGGAGTCTCTTGCGATACACCAAACTTGCATGCTGTCTCTTCTCTCCTTGTCTCGTCCCGCGTGAATGTATTGGGCAGAAAATACTGTGCATGTATACAATAAAACATTCTCCCGTGCGAACGCTTTCAGAAAAAAGAAAGAAAGCTTCCACCAGCACTGAGAAAGAGACACGTGTAATCACTTGTCCCGAGGAATCTTAGCTAATGTTATGTACAAGGGATGGGTAAAATAAAATGTGTATCCACCAAACATGGTTTCTGTCACCTATGATATTCTGAGCAGTGATGCTTATAAATCCTGAATGGTGACCAGCTGAGTTTAGACCATTCTGCACAATAGGCTGTTTCGGCCCTCTGAGCGGCACTTAATGTGTACACGGGATGTTTAAAAAAATTCCATATTCTCATACATCGTACTAGTCATAACCAGTAAGAACTCTTGTAAAAGGAGAGGGGGGGGGGGGGGCACACTGTAAGTTGGTTTTCGGAGTGTAGTTGCATATGTACGAGAATACATACCCACAAGAAATACGGCAGCCATCTGTCTGTTCCCATTACAGGAGATTCTCATTGTGGTTAACACTCATTCTTACACATCCTTCAGTCCTCCTCCTAGAAGCATGTCTAACTCGTGCGAACACATCTGGCTGCCCTCGGCTTAAGTAACATATACAGGACATACTCTCTCGTTTCGTGTGCACGTTTTCAATGTGTGTAGAATATAAGAGCGCCACAGCCAGAAGTCTAAGGTATTAAGATCGTGTAAACGGGGAAGTTTGTCCTAGACACTGTTATTCAAGGCGCAGAAAACAGGGTTGGTGCACCGCTGTGAGTAAACCACAGGGATACCATGTCCGTTGTTTCCCGTGTGGAACCGTAAGACTGCATTACTCTATTTATGTGGCCTATACTCCACGGAATAATCAGTCTAGTCTCATTCTGGTGACTGCACGACCTCTAAACAATGCATATGGAAACGATGATGTAAAAGACTGTTGTAAATGATATGTCTGGCTACAGTATGACATTCACAGGAGTGAGTACAGAGACAAACACAACCAGTAGCAAATGTGCAATGAACGTCAACAGCAAGACTGTCTGCATCATTGAATACTGATCTTCTGCGACACAAGTAAAATGCCCCATGCCTAAAGAAGTATTTCAGAACATCTGCTTATAAGATATTTTTCTTGATTGGATCGGCGTTACCCCCTGAAACAACAAGGCACACTTTTTTTAAAACCTCCAACAGAAATGGCCCTTTACCGTTTTCACAGCACACACCTTAATTACAACCGGCCGGAGTGGCCGATCGGTTCTAGGCGTTACAGTCTGGAACCGCGCGACCGCTACGGTCGCAGGTTCGAATCCTGCCTCGAGCATGGATGTGTGTCATGTCCTTAGGTTAGTTAGGTTTAAGTAGTTCTAAGTTCTATGGGACTGATGACCTCAGATGTTAAGCCCCATAGTGCTCAGAGCCATTTGAACCATCTTTCTTTTTCCCCAGGCTGGCTTGCCTTCAGTCTCTAAGGGTCTCAACGTCGACGAAACGTTCGATTCAGCCTTCCGCCCTTCCATCAAACCTAGGACCCCTACAGTACCCTGTAGAATGAGACGACGTAACTTCATGGTAATGTTATGCGGTGTGGACCAATCGATATTTTATAGAAAATGATGTTCTGTGATATGACGCAACTGTCACATAAATATGACTATGCCCTAAGTGGCTGCCATAAGAAGTTATGAAACTGTAGATTCCAGCACAGAGTTTTATTAACTTCTTTATCTACAAGGGTTGGACAAAAATATGGAAACACCAAAAACACAACACATTACCGTGTTGAATACAATGTAGTTAATCAGTTGTCATTTAAACAACTTCCAGTCATCTCAGAAAGAATAAATACAGGTCCTGTACGGTTTTCCATGAAATCTTTACCACGCTTCCTGCAAAGTAGTGGCAAGTTCAGGTAACGATAATGGAGCTGAATAGCGACACGTACCCTTCTCTCCAAAGCACACCATAAAGACTCAATAATATCGAGGTATGGTGACTATGATGGTCAGGGGAGATGCGACAATTATTCTTCGTGCTCAAGCAACCAGTCCTGGACGACGCGAGCTGTGTGACTAGTGGCCTTGCCATCGGGAAACAAACTCAGAACCGGGGGATGTTCACATAATCCGTGGCAGTAATACGACCTTGCCATGGAACACCACGATATGGCTGCCAAAACTGTCACCGAACCCAAGCCATACGTCCTTCGTGAGACGTAATCTCAGCCAGAAGTTGGAAAAAGTGTGAAACAAGACTTATCCAACCAAACGATTTCCTTCCATTGCTCCGGTGTCAAAGCTTTATGGCTTCTGTACCATGTTTTCCTGTTACGGGCATTTGCCTCATTGCTGTCTGGTTTTGGAATTCCGGCTCGCCCTGAAATTGCACACTTACGCAGCTCCTTTCGTGATGTTTTGGTGTTAAGAGGGTTCGCGAGTACAACATTCAGTTCTGCAGGGACTTTTGCAGCTACTGTCCTCTTATTTTTCATCGCAATCTTCAATCAACACACAATTTCGTCCATATTGCGACTTAGCGGATGACGTTTTTCCGTATTCCCTATGACGGTACACGGCACTACACATTACAGTTTGAATAGTTTGACTGGAGCCCCCACGTGCTATGGCACGAAACTATATATATTGGTTACACCCAGCTTAATTGAGTGGCCCAGAGATGTGGCTGATCTCAATGGTTCAAATAGCTCTGAGCACTATGGAACTCAACATCTTAGGTCATAAGTCCCCTAGAACTTAGAACTACTTAAACCTAACTAACCTAAGGACATCACACACACCCATGCCCGAGGCAGGATTCGAACCTGTGACCGTAGCAGTCCCGCGGTTCCGGACTGCAGCGCCAGAACCGCTAGACCACCGCGGCCGGCTGATCTCAATGTTTGGCTAAGTTTTTTCGTCAGAGGGTACCACTTCACACCTGTTGTAAACTCAATTTTTTGAGCTCAAATAAAATATAACAAAACAATGCAGGCAGGTATTGCGGTGAAATTTAAAATATTGAGTCAACCCCGTTGATTGATAATTTGAACAAGTAGTTTATTTTTTTCAATATATTCACTAAACACTTAAAATGCAGTCTGAGGAGCTTTTACGTAAGGGCGACCGTTAATAACTGATGCTACAAAAGTTCACTATAAAATTCATATGTCGCGATTACGACACTAGACAGTCTGTTCACAGTACTCAAAATACACTCTTGTCTGCTGTCCTAATCCACTATATTGCACTCAACTTGATCGTTTTCGAACGTCGCTACGTACATACTGGTCTCCGATTGTGGCTATCAGCCCAGTACTATCCCCAGATGGGCGGCACGTCCGTCTCTTAGCGTCGCTCAAACCCAACTCCAGTCCTCTAAGATGGACGCACTATACACCCTCGAAAAGACTGCCTCACTCAAAACAACGTTTGACAAAAAGGATAACGAATATTCTAAAACTAAACACAAAAATACATATGATACATTGAAAAATATGGAAAATTTCCGGGCAACAAAAATTTAAGGTCCAATTTTCTGTTTCTGCCACCTTTTTCTCACAAATAATGTTCTTGTGGCATGATATTGCTTTTCCGGGGTTTTTGATACTACACGTAAATAAACAAGTAAAAATACGTACTTAAATACTCATCTACCTCTTTAAAATTTAGAATGCTGCCGCTAGTTTCGTCTCTTTAAATTCATTTTTTATCAAAAACAGAGTTATTCACACTCGAATCCCATATTCCGACCTCTCATTCAAAAATGGTTCTTACTCAGCTAAATGGCTATGATTGCTCGATGCAGCTCCACTAGCCGCATCCGTAAACACTTTGTTTATATTATTCGGTCAAAGCGTTGCCGAGGTATTAGCTTTTGAACTTTCATAAATTTACAATTTTTAAGACAACAATAACTTTTAAACTATTACTTATTTTTGTGGCGCATCTAGATAATTTAGTTCTACATATATTTCTGCCCTTGAGTGTCAGCTCGCACCTCCGTGTCACTCTTAGTTCTCGTTTTGTCAGTTTTTCTCTGCCATATAAATTTCTCCAAGCTCGCGAACACGGCCTACCAAGCGTCCACTCGGTTTTTTCCAACGCCGCGTACACGCTAGCCGCTCGCCACGGCCTCGTAGCATCCGCCAGCCACGAGCTCTGCAGCGATAAACTGCCGCTCCAGTCTCACGCCACACCTTGTACACTCACAATTACCCCCACTTGTTACTCAATAAACTAAGTGCATTGTGTCGCGAGTAGCACCAAACCCAATCTTCGGCCTCAGAAACGAAATAATACACAAAAATAAACTCTACGTATGATAGCAGAAAACTTGAAATGAACAAGTCCCTATATTATATTAAGCAGCAGCACTTCCTACCCTAACTTAACTAAACTTAGGCTAAATATATTTATTCATCAGCATTTCCATTATGGTGATATGGCTGTCCAAAGGTTGTGAGTAACAAAACAAACGAATCGAATGTGGACCAGCAAATTTTCTTAACGTCCTCTAAATATTGTCCTTTTTCTTTTTCTTCAGTGTTTATTTCGATGCACAGCACATTCAGTAAGCACTACACTTTTTTCCGTGGTGTGCTCTTGACCTGCATCGGTGCTGCAGCTTAGACCTCAGGCGCCGTTTCTCAAGTTCTTCCAGTCAGCTAACCCGATTCTGGGTGTTTGGGTACCAAGAACCAGTCGGATGTAAACCCACCCTTTCTGCTATCCACACTTGACACAGTTTAAGCCAAATTTCAGGGCGAAACCTGACGCAGACATTCAGATGCTAGTTTCATTGGAGTAAATAAAAAGCGAGAATTTAACTCCAAAGTAGAAGAAGAAGAAAAAACAGCCTAACGAAACATCTGTATAAAGAGATTTATTTCAGTCTGATGGGCAAGATTACACGGTTTGAGAGCATCCCTTGCGTTCCAAACCAGTGTCTGTAAATAAATTGTCAAGTGCGTATGTATTAAAAACGGTTCATACATTTCACGAGGTCTGCTCACATGTCGGAAAAATAAAGACAATCATTTTACGTTCAGCAACGGCAAGCTAGAATTCAAGAGGATATTGTTGTTTTGGTACACTATGGTAGGTCTTATTTTACCAGTGCGACGCTTTATACCACTGATGTTTACGAAACATAGAAACCAATCGTGAGAGCATGCCTTGTAATAGAACCTCATAATCAGGACAGTCGCTACCGCCGTATCAGCCGTACCAATGATACAAAGGATTTGGGTTACAGGGGCCCCGACATTTGTTAACAAAAATCCGTAAAATGTTTTCCGCAATCTCACTGAGGATGAACGCTTCAGTCTTAGTCTCTACCCTAAAAGCTTAATTAACCGGGCGTCCAAATGTTGGCAACACTGAACGTCTCAGGTTTCCCGCGGCGCACGTCAGCAGACAACAATGATTATGGTATTTCTCCTTTTCAGTTAAATGATAACAATCTATACAAGTTTATTTAAGGTAGTTTTTGCAGCAAAATAATGGAAGTTTTTCGATTTTACGCAGGGTGGACATGTATAGGAGATGTGAGCTAAGTTAATGCATCTGTCAGAAGTATCGCTATAGAGCTGTGACCTCTGCAGTTTTGTCATGTGTAATTGGCGACAGCATTGTAGTTTTCTTTTAACGTCATTGGATGTCACAGAATAATCGGATGCGATGGGGAGGGGGGAGAGGTAAGAGAGATGCAAACTGAGAGAGAGATGCGGACTGTATCTTGGAGTTGAACGTAGGAGAATGACTGTGTAGATACCATTCTGTATTGATAATTCAATCTCCTGAAATGACTGCAATGCCTAGTGCACGACACTTTATAATTTGAACACGAGGAATGCTCTCAAGGTACACTGGTTTTGCCCATAAAACCAAAAGAAAATGGACTGCGCCTATTGTCGTGAAAACTGTAGTGTTGGCAGAAGAGCCAACACTGTTTCTCTAGAGGAAGCCGAAATGCACGCGTTTAATTACACGCTGACTGGCGTGAGGTCTGGAACAGGACAATATCTTGAGAATTGCAAATAAAGTACGTAGTTGATATAATACTTAACTTTAATCCACAATTGTAGATCATCGCTCTTGATGATACATGCTTCACATAATAAATATCAATTGAATACGGCGCCTTGCTAGGTCGTAGCAAATGTAGCTTAAGGCTATGCTAACTATCGTCTCGGCAAATGAGAGCGTATTTGTCAGTGAACCTTTGCTATGAACGTCGGCTGTACAACTGGGGCGAGTGCCAGGACGTCTCTCTAGACCTGCCGTGTGGTGGTGCTCGGTCTGCTATCACTGACAGTGGCGACACGCGGGTCCGGCGTATACTAATGGACCGCGGCCGATTTAAAGGCTACCACCTAGCAAGTGTGGTGCCTGGCGGTGACACCACAAAAACAATACTGGTCAAGGGCTGTGCTTGCTGGGGCAGGTCGTGCGGCGGCAGGCCGAAGACCATGCTCTCAGTTACGGCAGTTGGTGGTGGCAGCTGCCTGTTTCCCAATCAGTGGACGTTTCAAAAAACGTTCTGGAGAGTTCGCCAGAATTTCGTTGTTTTTACAGGACGGAGGGGGGGGGGTCCAGTGTTACCAGTATATATGTTTAACAGCTTGCACCTGTGACTGATTTCCGCAGGCTGGAGACAGAGATCACTGTCACCACAGATGGATCTCTTTGTGGACCATCAGTGACAGGATAAAATACCTGTGGTGTAGGGAGGGAGGGATGAGGAGTTGTAAGGAGGAGGTGAGATTGGTTCTAAGCTGGTTAGTTCGTGGCCGCACATTGCGGAGAACACACGTGCGGCTGCAATCCCTCTCTCCTACTGCGGTCTTTTGAGGTCGGTTTTTGGGGTAGTTGTGTTATCACAATTATTTTTCTCAACTCCCAGTATATGTCTTGCATTACCTCATGTTGTTTACAAATGCTGTTTTTTTCAGGACAATTTTGATGTGCAATTAGAATAGTGAAGCACTGACACCATTTTTGAAATCCTACCATTTTTTAATTTCCCGCCAAAATTCGAAATTCTAAGTAGGCTGTTTAGGTTTTCTTATTGGTAACGCCACGTAGCGCTCTGTGTGAGAATCACTGGCTGTGCTGTGTGCAGTCTGTGGCTAGTTTGCGTTGTTGTCTGCCATTGTAGTGTTGGGCAGCGGCAGCTGGATGTGAACAGCGCGTAGCGTTGCGCCAGCAGTGGTGGATGTGGGGAGAGAGATGGCGGAGTTTTGAAATTTGTCATGAACTGCTATATATATTATGACTATTGAGGTAAATACATTGGTTGTTCTCTATCAAAATCTTTCATTTGCTAACTATGCCTATCAGTAGTTAGTGCCTTCAGTACTTTGAATCTTTTATTTAGCTGGCAGTAGTGGCGCTCGCTGTATTGCAGTAGCTTGAGTAGCGAAGATTTTTGTGAGGTAAGTGATTTGTGAAAGGTATAGTTTAATGTTAGTCAGGGCCCATTCTTTTGTAGGGATTATTGAAAGTCAGATTGCGTTGCGCTAACAAAATATTGTGTGTCAGTTTAAGGACAGTCGTGTATAATTTTTCCAAAGGGGACGTTTCAAAATTTCTGCCAAAATTCGAAATTCCCGCAAATAGGGCAGATGGGGGAGGTAGAGGAGGAGGATTGTGGGGAGGGGAGAGATAGGGGAGGTAGAGGGGATGAGGACCCATGCGCCCACTGGAGAAAACCCATGACGTCATCTGGGGGTGGGAGTGGGGTTGGGGTAATTAATTGATCAATTTAATTAATTTGCATTTCAATTTGATATCAAATTTGGGGTCACAACCCCACTACCCCACAAGTAACACATGTCACCTTGTCACAGGAGACTATCAAGAGTCTTAATACTTATTGTGCTGTTCCCCCTAGGTTATATAGCGTTCAGAAGATAAACAAAGAAAGGGTTCCTCTTTGTCCATTTTTACCATTGGTGCTCTGTCATTTTGTGTAGCAAAACACCTTGCTACTCTGTTGAGCCCACTAGTTGGTCGGTGTGAGCATCACATTAAGAACTCGGTGAATTTCATACGTCGATTAGAGGGGATACATTTGTATAATTCTATTCTACTAAGTTTCGATGTGGTCTATTTCTTCACTCATGTCCTGCTGTCTGTTTCGTTACAGTTATCTGGTGGCGCTAGTGTTTACAATGTGTGTGTGTGTGTGTGTGTGTGTGTGTGTGTGTGTTATTTTTCCAGAACCAAGGTTTTAAATTTCCTAGCACAGTGTTTTCCTCCTTCAGTTTTGATTTGAAATTAACAGGGTGATCTCCTGCCGAAATACTGACAGTTGGCGATGACGTCACCTGGCTTCATTCCTGTGAGTTATTTGCACTTCTCTGTTACTTGAATATGATACAGTGCCATGTTGCTACGCCGCCATATAGCTTTAACGTCTTGAGTCTAATCACAGCCCGTGAATATTCTGATGGATCGGAGGCCACTAACTGAATTAAGTTTGCAGTTTCAAGGCATTAGAAGTAAGTATTCTCACCTGGCATTGTTACAGGAAGAGATATGTTGGCTGGGTTGTGGGCATGGTCCTCTGCCAAAGAGGAGTTGCAGGTGTACAGCAAAAGAAGGTGCTGGTGAGGATATAACAACTTCTTTATTAATTTATTCAGTTTGACTCCACCGTGTAACTGGTTGCAGGCAGACACAAGGACGAACACAAACAAGTCATTAAATTATCCATCCAGCCTGTATAGCCTCTCGAGTGCTTTTCAATATTCATGTAATATACTGATGTTCTACAGCCAGGTGTGGGAACAGCCAGAGGTGCAGGGGCGCAAGTTGCTTAGACACTGGTACGCCGGCTCGGTGTGCGGTCTTGACGGCGGCGGCACAGACAGGCATTAGGCACTGCTTCAGCGCAGCGTCCCAGCGATGTGGCAGTGGCACTGCCCATAGTCGAAGTCGATTGCTGGAGAACGGGGGCAGGCGGCTGGTCGAGTCGTCGGTGACAGGGCTGAACAGCCAAGCATGGATCTTGGCAGTGTTAGCAGCCTCATGGCTCCGTCAGTAGATCTTGGGGGGACAACCGACACACAACAGGTTCCTTGCGTGGCTTTGCTGTGTCAATAATGATGTACTCGGCTGGGCCACCGTTTAAATGCAGCTACTCTCTAAAGCTACTCTCTAAAGTACTGGAGGGGACTAGGAAATGACGTTAAGGTCCTAAACCCGATGAAGGGAAACTCCTGATCTGCACCTCCACGCGGTAGAGAGTGGGCAACGACTCTTCATGTGATGGCTAACGTAGACAGGGACCGAGGGATGAACGGGATAAGTCATCACCCCAGCATTTGCTGGACAGGGCACCTCTTGCCCTGGAAATGAGAAATCATTTCCAAAGGGGGAAGAACCAGCTGATGGTCAACGGCATAGGATGTGGAAGGCAACGGGAAACCACCACATTAAAAAACTACGGTTATCCCAAGCATCAGCAGTAAACCATGTCAGTGTCTTCTGTAAAATTTTCTGGAGATAAAATAGTCCCCCAATCGGGTCTCCTGGTGCGGACTGCAAAAGATACAGACAACGTGAAGGAAAAGAATCCCAATTTTAACATTGCCACTTGGAATGTGAGAACAACGCTTCAGTGTAGCAAGTTAGAAAATGTAAAACTTGAAATGGAACGACTGGAAATCGATATCCTAGGCAAATCGGAGATGAGATGGCCTCAACCAGGTGATTTCTGGTCTGGAGAATACAGAGTCATTCACACTGGAACTAACCAAGATAGACCAGGAATGGGAGGAGTTGGAATAATTTTGAGGAAAAACTATGGTTCACGTGTCAAGGGATATGTGCAATATAGCTCTCGAATAATACTAGTCACACTTGAAACTAAACCAAAGGACACTGTAGTAATACAAATATAAATGCCAAAATCCAAAGAAGAAGATGCAGTCATTGGCGAAATATACGAAGAAATAAGTAATGCGATGAGAAATGTTAAGGGAGATGAAAACCTGAGTGCCATGGGGAACTGGAACGCGATTGTGGGTGAAGAACCGGAGAAAGGAATTGTTGGCAAATATGGACTTGGAAGAAGAAATGGGAGAGGAGATCGACTAATCGAGTTCTGCTCGAGGCACCAATTAGGTGTTGCAAACACACTTTTCCAACAGCACAAACGAAGAAGATACACATGGAAGTCCCCCGGAGACCTGAGGAGACAACAGATTGCTTACATTCTAGTGAAAGCACGTTTTAGGAACCAGATAAAAGATTGCAGGAGCTATCCATCTGCAGACATAGGCAGTGATCATAACCTGGTCCTGATGAAAAGTTCACTGAGATTCAAACGTTTCAAGAAGAAGCCAGTAAAACGCAAATGGGAACTAGAAAAACTGAGGGATTGGCAAGCGCTACGCTCATGAAACAGACAATCTAGCTAAAACTTTTCGACATGGAGGAGTAAATGAAAACTGGGATCAAATTAAATCTGGTATATACAAAGCAGCAGGAAAGATAGTTGGAAGAACTGAACCCAAAAACAAGAGGAAATGGATGACAGCAGATAGTATTGAGCTTATAGAAAACAGGAGATTATAAAAAAATGCAACTGATTAACACGGAAAAGCTAAATACCGAAGACTAAGGAATTTAGTTAATAGAGATGCTAGGAAAGGAAAAGAAAATTTTCTTGAAGAAATGTGCAGGGAAGTGGAAAAAAATGCAAAACGGAAGAACTGATTTAGCGTACAGAAAAGCAAATCAATTTTTAACAAACGTAAAACAACACTCTCAGGCACAACAGAAAATAAAGAGGGGAAAATGCTGCTTGTGAAGAAATAGTGAAGAGATGGAAAGAATACATAGATGAGTTGTATGCCGGAACACCTCTTTCGGAGGAAGTAATAGGAAGAGAAGAGCAAGTAAACGAAGATGACATGGGAGATGACATTCTGCAAGAAGAATTTGACAGAGCTCTAAAAGAACTACAGGACAACAAAGCAATGCGTATTGATGACATCCCTGCAGAACTAATAAAGAATGCTGGTGACAGCATGAAAATGATGCTGCTTAAACTTATTAGGTCCATCTATAATACAGGAGAAATACAGACAGACTTCCAGAAATGTATCATTGTTCCTATACCAAAGAAGGCAGCAGCTACAAAATGTGAACAGTACCAAACTCTAAACCTAATATCACATGCATTAAAAATCCTCATAAAAATAGTTCTGAAGAGAAAGTGGAGGATATGCTAAATGAAGATCAGTTTGGTTTCAGAAGGGGATTGGGAACAAAAGAGACGATTCTGGCACTGAGACTCGTTATCGAAAAGCAATTAAAGAAAAAGAAATCCACTTGTATTGCTTTTGTAGACACAGAAAAGGCATTTGATAACGGCATCTGGCAATAGACGTTCACAGTGCTGAGGAAAAGTGGAATAAAGTACAAAGACATCCGTGTGATACTCAATTTCTATTAGAATGAGGTGGCAGTGATTTCGAACTGTCACCAGGAACAAGAAGCAAATATTAGAAAATGGGTAAGACAAGGATGTGCTCTCTCTCCTCTTATATTCAATGCTTACATCCAGGAAGCTATAGATCAAGTTCGAGAAACTACTGAGGTGGGGATCAAAATTAATGGGCAGAAGATAGACATGCTACGTTATGCAGACGATATTGCTATAGCCACGGAGACAAAAGAGGATCTAGAAGAAGTCCTCAGAACAATGGAAAAAGTTCTATGCAATCAGTATGGAATGAGAATAAAAAAGAAAAAGACTGAAGTGATGGTATGCAGTACAGGAGCAGAATATGAACCTCTGAGGGCCGGCTGGACTGGCCGATCGGTTCTAGGCGCTACAGTCCGGAACCGCGCGACCGCTACGGTCCCAGGTTCGAATCCTGCCTCTGGCATGGATGTGTGTGATGTCCTTAGGTTAGTTAGGTTTAAGTAGTTCTAAGTTCTAGGGGACTGATGACCACAGCAGTTAAGTCCCATAGTGCTCAGAGCCATTTGAACCATTTTTTGAACCTCTGAGAATGAGATTTGGAAGAGAGAAGATGGAAGTGATAGAGCAATTTACTTACCTGGGAAGCAAAATCACAAGGGATGGTAGAAGCCGGAAAGAAATTGCGACCAGAATACAAAAGGCCAAAACTGCATTTAATCGGAGATGGAACTTACTCACTAGCAACAACATCAGTCTGAAAGTAAGGAAACGCATCATGAAAGGTTTCGTTTGGAGTGTGGCCCTATACGGATGTGAAACTTGGACATTGGAAGAGAAGAGAGAAGACGGCTAGAGGCCCTGGAGATGTGGTGCTATAGAAGGACGACACAACAACATCATTGGAACAATAACAGAAGGAGCTATTGAGGGAAGGAATCGGCGGGGACGACCAAGGATATCATACATGCAACAGATCATGAATGACGTTGGATGTAATACATACGTGGAAATGAAGAGGAAGGCAGACAGAAGAGAGGAATGGGGCTCTGCTGCAAACCAACCTCAGGGTTGAATAAAAGAAATAAAGAAGACTCGAGGCTGACATCGAGGAAGGGTAGTGTTTATGTGGTACCACGAAAAAGTCTGGAGCAGGAGCAGTGACTTCCGTCCATTTCTTGCCAGAGGACAGTGTGTGAAACTGAAGAAGCTTCCTGGAGGCTGGTCAGTGTACCTTGTCATCAACACTTGGACGTGCAACGACGCAGAAATGGGCACGCAGCAGTGGGATGCTTCTGTCGACAAGATGTTGATCGAGGCTACTGGAGTTCCATATATGGCACTAGTACTGGCTGTGGCATAAGCATTTAAAGCAAGAAATCAGGGTTCAGATGTAGAAAGGTCAGCCAGCAACTGCTGTTGTGGCGATCGGTGCATACTAAATGTGCTACAAAGTGATATGTCACCCTACTGAGATATTAGATGAAATAGTATGCATAACTTATCTGCTGATTCTGATGGTTCAGTTATTATTCCATGTTGGAAATCAATGATTACATGTTTCATCCTCATGTGCACGGCTGGATGCTAGCAAACACTTATTCAATTCTCGCTCAGTTTCTTAGTGAATCAAACTTATTGGTTAATGTTCAAACGGTAGTCATCCGACACCTTGCGTTTAAGATGTGTGTGTGTGTGTGTGTGTGTGTGTGTGTGCATGGTGAGAGAGAGAGAGAGAGAGAGAGAGAGAGACTATTCTGTTAAACATTTAATGTAATTTTGTGTTTCCAGTTTCATTCTGGGGATTGCAGATTCAGATTTATTGCATAACTTAAAATTTCAAGGCCTTTCTTTTCACTGCACAGCTTCCTGACAAAGTAAGTGAAGCAGGGTTCTTTTACACCAGTGATGAAGATTAAACTGTGTGTTCCCATTGTGGTGGAGTGTTTAAATATTGGGATGAAATGGACGACCCATGAATTGAACATGCTGCGTGGTTTGCCAAGTGCTTGTTTGTGCTTCTTCCGAAGGGTAAAGGTTTTTGTGGATAATATGTCAGAATACAGGGGCAAGAATTGCTATAAAGGATGCAGCTAGTATTAAAACCCCATCAAATCTTCTGAAAACAACGTCAGAACGCCCTTGTGACTCTGAAAGCTTCTGACAATGCTCGCCTGGGTAAAATCTGCTTCCAGGAAGAAATGGGAGTACTTTCCTTTCCCTTATTGCTTCTTATGTTAAATGTTGACCGACCCTTTCCTCGTGTGCTGTATGTAAGAGCCTTTTAACGAAGGCAACGATGTTGTAAAAGATACTATTATTTTGTTATGTGTGTTATACATCTTTAATAGACATTGTGAAAGAAAGAAGCATTACCATTAAAATTTCTTCATTTAATGTTTTTTCCGAGATCAATGACACTTAGGTCTGCTCTTAATATGATAGCTATGATTACACTGTGATCTTAACTCCTCCTCGTGATCTGGGTTGAACAATAGTGACTTTTAGTGTCGAATTATAGAAGAGACAGAAAATCCCACCATTCTGTAAAAGTATTTGGTCTTCCATGGGGTTTAAAAAACATCATTTCGTCCTCCTAGGGAGCACTTTTGTTAAGATGTGTGCTACACAGTTCCATATGATTCAGTAACAAGTGCTTCGTGACATGTACACCCCACTAAGTTATTAGCGACTACATTCTGTATTTGGGTATTTTGCAGGAAAAAAAGACCATATGTCTTGTTGCTTTAGTAAAAACCATTACTCAACAGCTGTAATCGGAACTGGAGGTGGAAGTAGCTTGGTGTCTTAGTGTTTGCACTTTACGTTGGACTGAAGGATGATGTCATACTTTAATCGGGCGGAGTCTATGCACTCTGTAGACATTGTACCATTTCCCAGTCAGGAGCAGAGACATATTAAGAGAAACTGGTATGGAGGTGGCGAGAATATATGAAATCCATTTGAAACAGAACTAGTTGACACTGAAATGGTTCATCGGCCTGTACTAATGCAATGGCCTTCTGTTGATGAATACTGGCTTATAGATTTGAATAAAGTGCGAGATTTTATTTTAACAGAACGAGTCAAAAATCAGTATTGTATGTACATGGTGCTGAAGCCTGCATTCTTAATGGAACATTTGTTAATTATGGCAGGGAGTACCCTACACAGTGTTACTGCACGTAAACAGCCCTGACAGACATTTGGAAACTATGTTACACACATCTGATTTTATTGCTCAGCTTGATGTGTAGGTATGTTCTTCGATGTAGATTACGTTTCGAAATTAGGAGAGAGTCTATACGCACATATATGACATGGGAGACTGTAGTTTTTATGGAATACTTGTTAATGGTGGAAGTGAGGACCACACACAATATCATTGTACTGAAATAGCCCTGACAGACATTCAGAAACTATGCTACGTCTTCAAAAGTAAATTACATTTCGAAATCAGGATGGAGTCTATATGCCATAGAAGACTGTGGAAGTGATTGAGTGACTGATTGTTTGCCACAATAAAATTAAATTTCTACTATCAATATGGAATGTACCTGAATTTACAAGGTGTGTAAGTCGGTAGTTTCTGTGGAACATTAGTTAATGGTGCGGGTGAGTCCAAACACACGCAAACACACAGGATTGCTGTACTTAAATAGAACTGACAGACATTTGGAAACTAAGTAAATTTATTTCACAAATAATTGTTTTTTTTTGTATGCCTTGAATTCCACATTTATTGCATCCAAATCTTGTTGAAGTATATATACCATCTTGCTTTGAACTTTCGTTTATCATAGAATGACTGAGTGACCGAAATCACAAAGAGCACATCTCCATTTCAATGCTACCATTGTCTTAAGCAGGACTATATACCACAGATCTACTCTCGCTCCACTGCAGCACTTATCACTTCCTGCAGACCATCCATGTTCAAGACACTTGATTGCTTTAGAAATGCTCTCTGCAATGACTCTCCAGCTATTAATTTTAATGTAGCAACACCAATTGCAATGAGTATTGATGCACTTACACTGCGGCTGTCGAAGACATGAATACCGAGACAGAAAGTGCCATAGTTAGCCGTCAACTGCCCTTCGTTATATATCAGTTTGCCGCACAACTTTACCCCCCTCTATTTGAACGAGCTTCCCCCCCCCCCCCCCCCTCAACTTCGTACGTCTCCATACATTCTCAGTTTACGTTACAAATTTGAAATCATTGCCAACACCTATCCCGACATTAACAGGAATATACCCGTTTGAACTTGAATTATACAAGCTAGTAAACAGCAACATCGATTCGACAGCTCATTACTGCATAGTCACTCTCTACCAGTCACATCAGTCCACATCTGTTCGTGTTACGTAGCTGATCTGTGAAGCAAAAGCATCATCTGAATGCTGCTAGGATTGTATAGGTTGGCATACTCCGTTTGGATATTTAATGAAAAAAAAATCTGTGGGAAAGACGACTTTTTTTTCCTAGAAACGTAAGGGTGGATTAGGGTATGTATGGGGGTATAAAGACAAACATTTCTTTACTCGATCAATGCGTGATATTGGGATGGGAGGGTAATCGATGTATTGGTGCGGTGAAGCCTCCACCCTGAACTGTACATTGGAATGCGGCGTATTTGTTTTAGAAGTAGGAGTTGTCTGCAAGAAGGCGAGAAGGCCTGTGATGGGACTGGTAATTGACCTGAACGTAACTAAATCTATTGCACATTAATAGGACTAGAAATCCCGTACACTGTCATTGGAAGCATTAACTGCTGTAAAATGCCTAGGAATAAACATCTGGAGCGAGCTGAAATAGAATGCATATGTCGGGCTCATACTCATTTGCGAGAATCTTAAGGGAAGTGAGCCAAAACTGAGAGCTGACAGGCCGACTTAACGTGTGGCAGACGAGCAACCGAAAATCCGATTTGCGTGTCACCTATCGAACATTACATCTCGCACTGACATGTAAGTACTGGTGTGTTTGTTTCGAAAGGAAAAAATAAGTTCCTCTACACGTATGCACACTGTCCACTGCTCCGGAAATACGATGTCATCGTCAAACCACTCTTGAATATCACGTGGCGGGAGAGTGGGGGGGGAGATGAACATTACTGTGATTAAACCCTTAATCTTCCCCTTCTCTTACAGTAGCTCCGATCTGTGTGTGGTTGGGTGTTGCAGCTGTACCAATGTAAGTGATTCAATGGATAGTGTGTGTTGGAGACTCTGTAGCACTGTTAGAATTCCATTATGTCAGCATATCCCATTTGAAAAAAGACAATATATCTCTCACAAAAGGCTACGCTGTCAGCTAAGACTCTGGCACCATTATATCAGATGTTTTTAGTTCAGTCCTCGTATGTTAAAGATACAACAGTAAGACTTCCTTGGCCATTGCACTGGAGAACTATTCCCCTATATTCTCTCCATTAAAAAAAGCCTTTACCTGATGTAGCAGTTATAGAGGAGTTAAGGGTTCTTACAGAGGCATAGAGAAAATCATTTTTACTCGATGATTGCGTGTGTAGTGGAATAGGAATGAAAACATCGATAATATTGTCATGACATATCCACAGCGTGTGAAGGTTTTGCGGAATGTGTATTTAGAGGTAGGTTATTGTCTACAGCAGGTTGCAATGCCAGTAGGCTATAGCGATTTGCGGAGGATTGAGATCTGGTGGAAGTTGGAACTGAATGTAGATAAATGAAACTATGAATCTAAAATAGCCGAAGAGATCTGCTACAGTTCTATTACACGACTGACTACAAATCACTAGAACCAGAACCGGTCTTAAAAAATACACTCCTGGAAATTGAAATAAGAACACCGTGAATTCATTGTCCCAGGAAGGGGAAACTTTATTGACACATACCTGGGGTCAGATACATCACATGATCACACTGACAGAACCACAGGCACATAGACACAGGCAACAGAGCATGCACAATGTTGGCACTAGTACAGTGTATATCCACCTTTCGCAGCAATGCAGGCTGCTATTCTCCCATGGAGACGATCGTAGAGATGCTGGATGTAGTCCTGCGGAACGGCTTGCCATGCCGTTTCCACCTGGCGCCTCAGTTGGACCAGCGTTCGTGCTGGACGTGCAGACCGCGTTAGACGACGCTTCATCCAGTCCCAAACATGCTCAATGGGGGACAGATCCGGAGATCTTGCTGGCCAGGGTAGTTGACTTACACCTTCTAGAGCACGTTGGGTGGCACGGGATACATGCGGACGTGCATTGTCCTGTTGGAACAGCAAGTTCCCTTGCCGGTATAGGATGGGTTCGATGACGGTTTGGATGTACCGTGCACTATTCAGTGTCCCCTCGACGATCACCAGTGGTGTACGGCCAGTGTAGGAGATCGCTCCCCACACCATGATGCCGGGTGTTGGCCCTGTGTGCCTCGGTCGTATGCAGTCCTGATTGTGGTGCTCACCTGCACGGCGCCAAACAGGCATACGACCATCATTGGCACCAAGGCAGAAGCGACTCTCATCGCTGAAGACGACACGTCTCCATTCGTCCCTCCATTCACGCCTGTCGCGACACCACTGGAGGCGGGCTGCACGATGTTGGGGCGTGAGCGGAAGACGGCCTAACGGTGTGCGGGACCGTAGCCCAACTTCATGGAGACGGTTGCGAATGGTCCTCGCCGATACCCCAGGAGCAACAGTGTCCCTAATTTGCTGGGAAGTGGCGGTGCGGTCCCCTACGGCACTGCGTAGGATCCTACGGTCTTGGCGTGCATCCGTGCGTCGCTGCGGTCCGGTCCCAGGTCGACGGGCACGTGCACCTTCCGCCGACCACTGGCGACAACATCGATGTACTGTGGAGACCTCACGCCCCACGTGTTGAGCAATTCGGCGGTACGTCCACCCGGCCTCCCGCATGCCCACTACACGCCCTCGCTCAAAGTCCGTCAACTGCACATACGGTTCACGTCCACGCTGTCGCGGCATGCTACCAGTGTTAAAGACTGCGATGGAGCTCCGTATGCCACGGCAAACTGGCTGACACTGACGGCGGCGGTGCACAAATGCTGCGCAGCTAGCGCCATTCGACGGCCAACACCGCGGTTCCTGGTGTGTCCGCTGTGCCGTGCGTGTGATCATTGCTTGTACAGCCCTCTCGCAGTGTCCGGAGCAAGTATGGTGGGTCTGACACACCGGTGTCAATGTGTTCTTTTTTCCATTTCCAGGAGTGTATCTGGACGTACGCACCCGCATGATTGTGAATTTCTTCCCTTATGTTAATGTGCTATTTTGTTCTAGTTGTGATAGCTCTCCACATATCCAGCGACAGGTGGAAGCCTACACAGCCTTCTAACTAATGGAACAGAGCTGTCGCAATGTGATGGGATTTTGAGAGCATTAGGAGGGATCTGTGCCGTGGCTGGGGACAATCGGAACCAGCCTCACTCGTCAAAAACATGTAGATACAACTGCCACATATCGAAGGCTGGAATATTCGTGAATGATGATAATGTGAGGGATAAACGATAATCTGACAAAAGAGGGACTGAGAGGTGATCTCTTTACCGATTCTTCTAAGTGATGCGATCAAACATACATCTTGCAAACTGACTCCCATCAGTTGACTGAAGAACTGATCGAGGAAGTACTAAAATGTTTACGGAAAGACAGGAATACGGCTGTATAAATATCTTAGAAATGAAGCATATAGGAAGTGCAGGGCAGCCAAGGCCATATGGCTGCACGAAAAAGGTGAAGAAATCTAAAAAGAAATTATCATCGGAAGGACAAAACAGTCTTCGATGAAATTAAAAGCAAGGTTGGTAACATTAAGAGTGCAATGGAAATTCCACTACTGTGCGAATAGATGGAAAGAGTACACTGGAGGAGTCTAGGAGAAGGAGCACTTGCCTGATAACGTGATACAAGAAGAAACTGAAGTCTATAAGGAAGATATAGGACACCAGTATTGGAGTCAGAACTTAAAAAATCTCTGGACGATTTAAGATGCAAATAAAGTAGAAGGGATTGGTAAAATTCGATCGGAATTTCTAAAATCGTCAGGGGAAGAAGCAACCAAACGACTATACAAGTTGTTGTATAGAACCTGGCGGTATACCATCAGACTTTCGGAACAGTATCATCCACACAGTTTCGAAGGTAGCAAGGGCAGACAGGTGTGAAAACTATCGCACAATCAGGCTAACATCTCATGCATCCAAACTGCTGACAAGAGACTGGAAAAGAAAACTGAGCGTCAGTGGCGACATGATTTCGACAATGTACGACATATTACGTCTACGTGCAAGCATCTGTCGGGTACATGACACAACTATGCGAATAATAATACAGCAGTGATTGGAAAATTCGATTTCACGTAAGGTTGCTGATAATATACATTTCAAAATTGAAATGACGTTTTCTAGGAACGTATAAGTTGTACTCCATATTAACATCCACTAATAGGTGTTCAGGTACTTTTGACAGGATATAAATAAGGGTGCATGCGTCGATTTCGTCTGCATGTTGGAGTTTCATCTAATCGCACATTCGCCGGCCGTTGTGGCCGAGTGGTTCTAGGCGCTCCAGTCCGGAACCGCGTTGCTGCTACGGTCGCAGGTTCGAATCCTGCCTCGGGCATGGATGTGTGTGATGTCCTTAGGTTAGTTAGGTTCAAGTAGTTCTAAGTTTAGGGGACTGATGACCTCAGATGTTAAGTTCTATAATGCTTAGAGCCATTCTTAATCGCACGTTCCTAAATTCATTGACGAATATGAGGCGAACTTCGTAACTTTTAATTCGCTAAAACAAATCAGTGCAATCAAGCAAATTGAACGCTGAATGGTGAGAAGGTCTATGTGGGGAAAGACCCTCTCATCCACTTCACAAAAATGACGCACCCTTATTTGCAAAATATTTTAGCTGTCATCCATCAATCTTCTCTGGTAGTGATTCTGTACTGCACAGAATTAGTCGGGAGAAAGGATGAACAAGTATGGTATAGGACAATCTTTTTTTTATATGGGTTTAATGTCTCTTGCAAGTGTTGTGGGCAGTCTCCACCCTGCCCTTTCACGTGCTGTAATCACATCGTACCGCCTTTGTTTCTGTGTTTTTAGAATACAAATCACGTTAAGCCGTGTCGAAATGTTACTAAAGAACTTTGCTACAGTACAGCGCATGTCAAATTCTGTGCACTCTTCTCAGACTTGTCTGCCACGACTTTTGTTTTTCGTTTCCAACATGGCGTGCAATTTTATCTATAGTTGGATCTTGTATTAATATCCACTAGTTAGTGTCTGGATACTTGCGATCAGATAGTCTGTAGAATGTTGTTGTTGTGGTCTTCAGTCCAGAGACGGTTTGATGCAGCTCTCCATGCTACTCTATCCTGTGCAAGCCTCTTCATCTCCGAATAACTACTGCATCCTACATCCTTCTGAATCTGCTTAGCGTATTCATCTCTTCGTCTCCCTCTATAATTTTGACTCTCCACGCTTCCATCCAGTACTAAATTGGTGATCCCTTGATGCCTCAGAACGTGTACTACCAAGTCAAGTTGTGCGACAAATTCCTCTTCTCCCCAATTCTATTCAGTACCTCCTCATTAGTTAGTGTGGTGCGGTGCGATGAAGATAGTGTGTTCCTCAGTATGGTAGGGGTCACTTTTTTGTTTTTTTGTTTTAAGGGGCTACTGAACTGTCGGTACTTCGTCAAAAATAGATGCTGTAGCCGTCCGTAATTGCGAAAGTATTGCCGGTGCAGGATTTTGTGCATAGGACTGACCTCACGATTATGCCCCATAAATCTTCGACGGGATTCATGCCGCGCGACCTGGGTGGCCAAATCATTCGCTCGAACTGTCCAAAATAATCTTCAAACCAATTGCGTACAGTTGCGGAGCGGTGACATGGCGCATTGTCAGTCATGAAAATTCCATCGTTGTTTAAGAGCACGACGTCCACGAATGGCTGCAAATGGTTTCCAAGTGGCCAAAAATAACCATTCCAATTCAGTGATCGGTTAAGTCGGACGAGAGAACCCAGGCCATTTCATATAAACAGCCCACACCTTTATGGAGCCGCCGCCGGCTTGCACAATGCCTTGCTGACACTCAGGTTCCATAGCTTCGTGGGGTCTGCACCATACTCCAACCCTACGATCAGCTCTTACCAACTGAAATCAGGACTAATGTGACTCAGTCACCGTTTTTGAGTCGTCTGGGATTCAACCAATATGGTCACAAGTCCAGGAGAGGCGCTGCAGGCGATGTCGTGCTGCAAAGGCACTCACTTCATTCGTTTGCTGCCACAGCCCATTAACAGCAAATTTCGCGCACTCTCCCAACGGATATGTCCGTTATATGTTCCATATTGATTTTTGTCGTTATTTCACTCAATATTGCTTGTCTGTTAACACTGAAAACTCAACGCAAACACCGCTGCTCTCGGTCTTTAAGTGAGGGCGTTTTCCTTGGTGAGAGGTAATGCCTGTAAACTGGTATTCTCGGTACACTCTTGGCGCGTGGATCTCGAAATATTGAATCCCCTAACGATTTCCGACATGGCTTAATTGCCATTCTGCGGCCATAAACACGTCGGAAACCTTTTCTTATCAACCTCCTGTGTACAAATGACAGCTTTGCCAATGCACTGCCCTTTTATAGATTGTGCACGCAGTGTTACCACCATCTTTATATGTGTACATCGCTATCCCATGACTTTCGTTACCTCAGTGTATACATTTCTCTGTAGAAGCATTCCAGACGTTATGTGTTTTACAAGCCTAGTACAATCATACAGGATTAGAGGACATGATCGTTACGTCATACACAAAAAGTGCGGTATATAAGTTTAAGTGATAATGAGGCCTGGTGAGCACTTTGTTGAATATCCATGTAACCTGTTAGATTACCGTGATGTGGCGATTGTTTGAGCTAGATTTTTACGTGTGTCTTTCCGGAAAAAGTAGCCATTTGTGGAATACTAGTAAAAAACTGTTAAGCACCTATAGCGACGCATTTTCATGTGTGTTTCCCAAAACACAGCAGCGAAGCCCATATTTGTGTGCATAGTCTTAAAAAACGGTAACATTAGTCCTGAAACGAGTATTTATGTGTATCTTCCTAAAAAGTGGGGGAAAATAGCAGCGAAACCCATATTTATTTGTGTGTTATTAAAAAATGGGGGAAATCATTAAAATAGTAATGAAATGAGCATCTTCTTAAAAATTGTTAATAAGTAGCCGAGAAACTGTAAATAGCATCGTATGTTGCAGAAAATAGCGTGGATGCCGAACATTCACAAAAATTGGGCCAATACTGCTGGGTGCACTAACAGTCTCGTGGGTGCTAAGGACCAGGGGCAACGACCGATAGCAGCACAGTGGGGGCATCATTTTTTTAGGTCATACATTAGCATCATTGAAATGATAGTTATTACTTTAAGCTGAAACCTTTGAACATCTGAGTAAATATGAAACGACCATGTGGCCATTTTTCCAATAGACAAATTCTGGTAATCAGTAGGACAGATATTGCTCATTAATTATGGCCTAAATAAACAAAATATGCACCCAACTGAACAGTTTGTTTACATAAGGGCCATTAAATTAGGCTAATGCAAGTGGTTGGTTTGTTTACTTATGATAACAATGCGCCTCCATTGTCAGAATATGCCTACATATCTATTACTCGAAAACTATAGTTCAACCAAACAGTGATGCGAAAGTCATATTTGCTTTATACTGGTTTGATGTCAGAGAACGTTCAAGGGTACTGTATGTTTGAAATGAACAATGTTTCTTTTTTTATTTTGTAGAAGTACGCAGCAACGTATTGGAATGGAAAGCAAGGTTGTTAGTTGATTGGAGGATAACATAGACAAGAATGAGTACAAGAATAACTTCCAAATGATGACCAATCAGCAGCTATCCCACAGCCAGCGACAACATTTGATAATGTGTAAGCTATGCTGTTCTTAATTCGTTTTGTCTGTTAATAGCATTTATGAGAATGGAGGTGCCATACAGCAATGGACGCCCAAAGAGGCAGTGATGCATTGAATAATAACTGAGACAGATATTCCAGAAGCAAAGGAAGAGGAAAATGGATAATTATGGGTATGATAGTATGGAAGACTGAGGGACTAATAATAGCATCTGTACTCAGCTTTGCGAATTACTCAGTGTAAGAATCTGTGTGTGTGTACTAAATGTGATACATTGTTGTCGACCAAGACTTATGAGTACCTGAGATCTCGAACAAAATTTTTTGCATTCGAAATAGTGCATCTACATGTTCAGATTTATTAAATATACACTCCTGGAAATTGAAATAAGAACACCGTGAATTCATTGTCCCAGGAAGGGGAAACTTCATTGACACATTCCTGGGGTCAGATACATCACATGATCACACTGACAGAACCACAGGCACATAGACACAGGCAACAGAGCATGCACAATGTCGGCACTAGTACAGTGTATATCCACCTTTCGCAGCAATGCAGGCTGCTATTCTCCCATGGAGACGATCGTGGAGATGCTGGATGTAGTCCTGTGGAACAGCTTGCCATGCCATTTCCACCTGGCGCCTCAGTTGGACCAGCGTTCGTGCTGGACGTGCAGACCGCGTGAGACGACGCTTCATCCAGTCCCAAACATGCTCAATGGGGGACAGATCCGGAGATCTTGCTGGCCAGGGTAGTTGACTTACACCTTCTAGAGCACGTTGGGTGGCACGGGATACATGCGGACGTGCATTGTCCTGTTGGAACAGCAAGTTCCCTTGCCGGTCTAGGAATGGTAGAACGATGGGTTCGATGACGGTTTGGATGTACCGTGCACTATTCAGTGTCCCCTCGACGATCACCAGTGGTGTACGGCCAGTGTAGGAGATCGCTCCCCACACCATGATGCCGGGTGTTGGCCCTGTGTGCCTCGGTCGTATGCAGTCCTGATTGTGGCGCTCACCTGCACGGCGCCAAACACGCATACGACCATCATTGGCACCAAGGCAGAAGCGACTCTCATCGCTGAAGACGACACGTCTCCATTCGTCCCTCCATTCACACCTGTCGCGACACCACTGGAGCCGGGCTGCACGATGTTGGGGCGTGAGCGGAAGACGGCCTAACGGTGTGCGGGACCGTAGCCCAGCTTCATGGAGACGGTTGCGAATGGTCCTCGCCGATACCCCAGGAGCAACAGTGTCCCTAATTTGCTGGGAAGTGGCGGTGCGGTCCCCTACGGCACTGCGTAGGATCCTACGGTCTTGGCGTGCATCCGTGCGTCGCTGCGGTCCGGTCCCAGGTCGACGGGCACGTGCACCTTCCGCCGACCACTGGCGACAACATCGATGTACTGTGGAGACCTCACGCCCCACGTGTTGAGCAATTCGGCGGTACGTCCACCCGACCTCCCGCATGCCCACTATACGCCCTCGCTCACAGTCCGTCAACTGCACATACGGTTCACGTCCACGCTGTCGCGGCATGCTACCAGTGTTAAAGACTGCGATGGAGCTCCGTATGCCACGGCAAACTGGCTGACACTGACGGCGGCGGTGCACAAATGCTGCGCAGCTAGCGCCATTCGACGGCCAACACCGCGGTTCCTGGTGTGTCCGCTGTGCCGTGCGTGTGATTATTGCTTGTACAGCCCTCTCGCAGTGTCCGGAGCAAGTATGGTGGGTCTGACACACCGGTGTCAATGTGTTCTTTTTTCCATTTCCAGGAGTGTATTTGCATGTCAGGATTAATTAGGGTTACTAGCATGTTACGATTGCTTAGGATTACTTGTATAACTGACGTTTAAGTAGAGACTGAGCATGCACATCATCCTAAATAAGGAGGGAAGGAGGGTGGTGGGGGGAGAGGGGGTGGGGGAGGGGGGAGAGAGGGTGGGGGGAGAGGGGGTGGGGGAAGGAGAGGGTGGGGAGAAGAGGGTGTGGGGTGGGGGGGAGGAGAGGTTGCGGGGGGAGGTGGGTTGGAGGAAGAGAGGGAGTGGGGGAGGAGAGGGGGTGGGGGAGGAGAGAGGGGGTGGGGAGTGGGGGGAAGGGGGGCTGTGAGGAAGAGGGGGGTGAGGAGGGGAAGAGGAGGCTGGAGGGAGAGGGGGGGAGATAAAAATACCTTTTTTATTGTAGATAAAAGTATATTTAATCTGTTGTTATTAATTCATGTATGATTTGTATCTCATCACCATCATCCTCCATCAGCAATGCCAGTGGCTCCTATGGAAGGATTTTCCATTGAGAAACTGGTGGCTGAGGTGACGCCTCCACTGCAAATAATAACATTAAATAAGCTCTATGGATTACACATCCATACAACAGGTGATCACTTTGCAACAGTTCTCTCATACCCAGCACAAACACATGTCAAATTGCATAACAGACAGTACTCACAAAAAAATACAGTTTTGACCCTGACATGTAAACGGAAACCGACCACACAATATTATGGTAATTTCTACGAGAGTAGTGAACTGTGACCTAACAGAATAGATGGGCTCATTGGTAAAAAGCATTCTTAAATCATACTGTGCAACTTCTGATTTTATTACGATGGTCATCTCTCCCTATGTAGGTGGCTGTCAATAAAATATTTTCACATTTGGAGACTAGAGTCAGAGACTGAAATTCCTTCCAGGACATTTCCCTTTCCGAGAAACCACCCGCCCGCCGTTGTGACCGAGCGGTTCTAGATGCTTCAGTCCGGAACCACGCGGCTGCTCCGGTCGCAGGTTCGAATCCTGCCTCGGGCATGGATGTGTATGATGTCCTTAGGTTAGTTAGGTTTAAGTATTTCTAAGTCTAGGGGACTGATGACCTCAGATGTTAAGTCCCACGGTGCTTAGAGCCATTTGAACCATTTGAATTCGAGAAACCACCCCTCGCAGCAAATCTAAGTCTTCCACCAACAGTAGTAACGCTACAGTGACTGTTCTCGGACATACATAGTATCAGACTATCCATAGCATCAAACGCATGTGCGGACAGCACCATCAGACATTTCTGCTATAAAGCGAAGATCTATAGGTCGGAAAGCCGTGGTATTGCTCTGTCTGTCGTAGGATTTGGTGTCATTTCTTACGACCAGAATCAGCACTTTAAGTGATTCCTCACACAGCACACCATCTGTTGTACGTGAACAGTATGGACAGCGCTTGTGATCATCCACCATTCAACATCATTCCCTAAATCTGACCATCATTCTCCTCCCCCTCCCCCCTCTCCACCCTATAACCCAGTGAATATATGCGGAACCCTGTTACACTGTCTACATCACAAGGAAGCATATGACATAGGATGGATTAAAAATACTGTTTTTTTGCGTGAGAAATAACCAGCACCATACAGGAGACGAAATATCAGCTTCTTACTACGTTCCTTAGCTATATCACATTCCAAATTCGGTAAGATGGACGATTTTAATACGCTGGCCATCTCTCCGTATGCAGATGAGAGTCAACAAAATACTTTCGGTTCAGATGATTAACGATATCGCTGCAACGATAAACGCCCGTATTTTAATGATTACCACGCCAACTCGGGAATAATATTAGAGGAACTCTCGCCCCTATTTCGTGATAATACGAAACGAGCTGCCCTTCTCTTAACTTTTTCCGAGGTCCTTCATCAATGCTATCTACAGAAAGAAAAAATACTTTCACTTCGTACCTTGCAATTGGTATGCCTCAATATGATTCAGCAATTGAGCTAAGTATTCCGACCATTCCTCATGCTGTTAGTTGAAACTGCGGAATGGTCGAATGCCTGATGGAGGCTGCAGCTGAGGCTGCCGTGCTGCTCGTAGATTCCGCTGTTGCTGTTGTGTTTGCAGCGTCACGGCTTGCGGCAACTGCTCGATTTACTCACTCTTTAACTGGGTAACGCGCATCAGAGAACCGTGCTTGTAAGGAATTTGCATCAGACGACGCACATAAAATGGCACACTCGTCTTATTAGTAGTATGCGTCGTGAGTCAAAAGGCTACGCACTAATGTACTAGACATATAAAAAGAAATAGCAAGAAGTAAATACGAAAGTAACAAGAGTTGGTGGGTGGGCAAAAACAAAAATTAATCCTGTAACTTGTGCAGATCCTATGCCCATCCCCCTCGGCGCTAGCTGTTGTATCGTACTATTGATACACGCACAGAAGGAGATTTTACTCATCGTATCCTCAGCTATTTAAGTGCGCTGGAGGAAACACTATGACAGGAGAACGACGAAACAGGCATTTATTGGCGAATACTCAGCTTAGTACAAATTGGCTCAGACAGCAGATCCTGAAGTTCAACTACTATTCCAGAAGCTAAGGCTGGATAGTAAACAGTTCTTGTCCTATTAGAATTTTAACTGAAGACGGGCTGGTGTGGACTCGCTAGAAGCAGACGACTCGATGCGAGGTACACAAGTAGAAGGCGGTCTTCTCGGTAGTGGAGCTGACTTGGAACTGCCCGCTCTGCCTTGTCGCCGGTGCATATAACTTCTCTGGCAGCGTCACCGCTGCGATTCTTGGTGCGGTAATCGCTGGGCTATACGACATCTCTGGGGTAAGTTATCGACCTATCGACGCCTGTGGTGCTGGCTAGTAGTGCATGATGTGCTGACGATGGCATACTTAATATCAAGGCAGTTCAGCACGCCTTCCTTTCACTACAACTGCTTGCCATCGCAAATGTAAGTACACATCCCAGTAACTGATAGTTAATCACGTGAGTGCAACTCACATTCAGAAAACAGCAAGCAGCAATTTCAGCGCCCAAGAGACACTCCGTGTGCTTTGATACAGAAACACCGTCTGTCGGTGGACTCAGTACAGCTCACTGTCCTGCAAGACGGAACTCAGCAAATATCACAGTACCCTTTAGCACGAAGAGCAAGCGCAGCCCAGGCTCGCAACACCCACCAGGAATGCACACTCTTCCATCGTACGGCCCCAGCAGGATACCGACCTCCGATATACGTTCTTCCAGCGCATAAATTTCAGGGCACACGCCAGACCAGGTGCGGACGCATGTTTACGTGGCAAACCGTCACAACTGTCCGCTCCTTCCTCGCGCTCCGTACTGCCACTGCACACTTCCTCCTTGCCGACCCACAGATAACGTTCTTTCCGGCAGCGATCTCGTAAATCGCAGACAGTGGAAGTATTGCCAACTTCGGTCATACGTTGGAATGGTGCCAACCTTGGCACAGTGTATTATGTACTACGAAAGAATACAGTATTCACTAAACATTACTACACTCCTGGAAATGGAAAAAAGAACACATTGACACCGGTGTGTCAGACCCACCATACTTGCTCCGGACACTGCGAGAGGGCTGTATAAGCAATGATCACACGCACGGCACAGCGGACACACCAGGAACCGCGGTGTTGGCCGTCGAATGGCGCTAGCTGCGCAGCATTTGTGCACCGCCGCCGTCAGTGTCAGCCAGTTTGCCGTGGCATACGGAGCTCCATCGCAGTCTTTAACACTGGTAGCATGCCGCGACAGCGTGGACGTGAACCGTATGTGCAGTTGACGGACTGTGAGCGAGGGCGTATAGTGGGCATGCGGGAGGTCGGGTGGACGTACCGCCGAATTGCTCAACACGTGGGGCGTGAGGTCTCCACAGTACATCGATGTTGTCGCCAGTGGTCGGCGGAAGGTGCACGTGCCCGTCGACCTGGGACCGGACCGCAGCGACGCACGGATGCACGCCAAGACCGTAGGATCCTACGCAGTGCCGTAGGGGACCGCACCGCCACTTCCCAGCAAATTAGGGACACTGTTGCTCCTGGGGTATCGGCGAGGACCATTCGCAACCGTCTCCATGAAGCTGGGCTACGGTCCCGCACACCGTTAGGCCGTCTTCCGCTCACGCCCCAACATCGTGCAGCCCGCCTCCAGTGGTGTCGCGACAGGCGTGAATGGAGGGACGAATGGAGACGTGTCGTCTTCAGCGATGAGAGTCGCTTCTGCCTTGGTGCCAATGATGGTCGTATGCGTGTTTGGCGCCGTGCAGGTGAGCGCCACAATCAGGACTGCATACGACCGAGGCACATAGGGCCAACACCCGGCATCATGGTGTGGGGAGCGATCTCCTACACTGGCCGTACACCACTGGTGATCGTCGAGGGGACACTGAATAGTGCAAGGTACATCCAAACCGTCATCGAACCCATCGTTCTACCATTCCTAGACCGGCAAGGGAACTTGCTGTTCCAACAGGACAATGCACGTCCGCATGTATCCCGTGCCACCCAACGTGCTCTAGAAGGTGTAAGTCAACTACCCTGGCCAGCAAGATCTCCGGATCTGTCCCCCATTGAGCATGTTTGGGACTGGATGAAGCGTCGTCTCACGCGGTCTGCACGTCCAGCACGAACGCTGGTCCAACTGAGGCGCCAGGTGGAAATGGCATGGCAAGCCGTTCCACAGGACTACATCCAGCATCTCTACGATCGTCTCCATGGGAGCATTGCTGCGAAAGGTGGATATACACTGTACTAGTGCCGACATTGTGCATGCTCTGTTGCCTGTGTCTATGTGCCTGTGGTTCTGTTAGTGTGATCATGTGATGTATCTGACCCCAGGTATGTGTCAATAAAGTTTCCCCTTCCTGGGACAATGAATTCACGGTGTTCTTATTTCAATTTCCAGGAGTGTATTTACAATACGAAACAGCGGAGGATCAGTACACATAAAAAGGTGTATTGTTCCTCTGCTGTTTCGTATTGTTATATCTTTGGATATCGCTGGTCTTTGGTACAATAGGAACTGTCGTATATCATATCTACATTCGCATCTACATACATATTTTGCAAACTACTTTGAATTGCATGACGAGAGTGCTAAGTATGCTACAATATGTCAGCATTTCTTCCAGTTCAGATCGTGTATGGAGCGTGGGAAAAAATGAGTGCTTAAATGCCTCTCTGCGTGTTATAATTAGTCTAACTATGTCTTCACGGTGCCTGCGGGAGCGATACGTAGGAGGTTGATGAGTATCTCTAGACGCTTCACTGACAAGAGGAACGCTTCTCGTCGTCATCATCGATTTCTTCCATATATATGGTATTTGCAGGGCTTAGTCATAAATGAAAGTGACCCAAGTAGGAGTTCCAGAGGACCAAGCGTATAAAAAAATTGCGTTTTCGGCGCGGATTGGGCGAGGGATGAACCAGTTATGTTAGCGCGGTTTCTGTGCAAAGGTTGGCGCAGCAGAAAGAGTAAGTAATGGTAATGCGAGGGTCGGTAGGTCGAGTCACTCTGCAGAGACACACTTATCTCCGATTTTTGCATTACTTACTTTGCAAATAAACCGAAATAAAGCACAACATATCTTTATTAAAATTATCATAAAAGGCTTGAAAAGGAAAGACAAAGGAAAGCTTTGGGCTGAGTATTCAAAAAATGATGTGTGAGCAAGTGGCAAAATATAGGCATGTCGAGTTTATTTGATCAAAATCTGGGCAGCTTACAACATCATTATACAAAAGAAAATACTGATTTGTTGAAGCTCTACATGGAAGAGAACAAATTTACTCTGATAATTGACTCTGTAGCTCCTACATCCGTCACTTGCATTTTTGGTCAAGCCTTGTATATGCCATAAATATGGATAAAATCAACGATGACGCTTAGGCGCTGTCCCCTTGTTAATATTGGCTCTTGCAGTTTTGTAAGTAGCCTTTCGCGGTATAATTTGCGCCTGCCTTCAAGAGTCTGCCAATTCAGGTTTTTCAGCATTTCTGTGGCGCTCTCGCGTCAGTCGATCAAACCTGCGACCATTCGTGCAGCCCTTCTTTGTGAACGTTCTATATCCTCTGTTACTGTTATATGGTACTGGTACCGCACATTTATGCAGTATTCTAAAGTGGGACGCACAAATGACTTGTAAGCAGTCTCCTTTGTAGACTGACTGCATTTTCCCAATATTCTGGAAGCGAACCCAAGTCAGACATCTGTCTTACATACGTCTGAACCCATACGGAGATTTCATTTCACATGCAGACATACTTTATTGTTACACCCTGGTACTTGTATGAGTTGACCGATTTCAGTTGTGACTCTTTGACGTTGCAGTCATAAGTATTATTATATATTTATTTTATGTGAAGCGCACAGTTTTATATCTCTGAATATTTAAAAAGAGTTACCAGTCTCTGTGCCACTTCGAAATTTTACTGCTGGGCGACAGTGTGGCACTTAGCATTGAGTTTGTTGTCCCGCCGGCGGAGTATTTTACCGTAGAGATGGCTACACGGTTCATCTACGGTATCCGTTATCGCTCAAACATTGGAAAACAATAAGATATCTCATATAGATATACATTTCTCGAACAGATATTGCTTTCACTAAGCGAGCTGTTCAGTGAGTGCCTTGCCCAGGGGAATTCTCCAAACTTTTCGAAATCTGCTGATTCAACAATCTTGAAAAACTGTTTACAACGTGTGTGTATCGGAAAACGGAGGTAACCGAGCGCGAACACTGAAGAACCCCATCCAAACAGTAAAATAAAAACAAAACAAAAAAAAAACAGTTAAAGAGAAGTTGGGGCTTGTATATCAGAACTGAAACATTAAACGCCAGATTCTTTAAAGAATCGATCTCACTTGTATAAAACAGCTTCAAAGGTCTGATTACTTTGCAAATCGGTTAATGTGTTAAATATTTCATGTTAAGCACCCAAGCGAAATAAAGATTAGAAACGGTCTGAAATTAGCTTAACGTTTGTTGGAAATCGCTAGTTGCTCTCATTATGAAAGACTGGGTGAATCTAGTCTTGGTAATTTGCCATCGGTTTTAAGCACGAGTAAGTTTTTCACGCATCTCAGTGTTTATGACGTCATATCTCCTGAACTATGTGCCTTACAATCATATAACGTTGCAGTTAGGTATATGTGGATACAGTCTGCAAATAAAGTCGGTTCTGGAGAAGTAATAAATTAAACCGTCATGACTGGTGCTGAAGTTGGACTGCATGAACAACAAAAATGTAATAAGCGACAAACGTTTTTTTTTCATCATTTTCTGGAGGAGTGTCAGCGAGAAATGGTTTGAAATTATGTGAAAACTTTGTTGGAAGCCGCTAAGTGCTCTCATTCTCTAATACTCCATGAATAAATTTCGGGTATTTGAGCGCCGCCAGGTACGCTGCATCATCTCAAACACGCAGTTTCTATCTGTAGTACTTGTTATATGTTGTTTCTTCCGGAAAGGAGAGACACCATGCCGAGTCCGCAGCTGTGATACACATTATGTAAACTGAAGGAGAAGTGGGGAGAAAGGAAAGGAACTAATGATGTGAGTTGTATCGAGACTTTATGTGGAATCAGCAGTGACAAACATAAACTTGTGCCCAACCAGGATTTGAACTGGAGATCTCCTGCTTACGAGAGAGTGGCATTAACTACTGCGCCACACGCACACACTGTTTATCACATTTGTGCGGACTACCTCGGTAAGCCTCCCAGCCGCCCTGCATTCCCATCCAGCGCCACCTATCTGCCATCTCCGTACACGTTCTCCATGCTTGCAACTTTGAGCTTTGCGCAGGAGGCCGAACGTAACTGTCCCTCTGCCCTGAAAGTGGTGGATTCATTGCTCAATGAGATGAATTTCCGAAAGAATAGACACCCTTCATTCATATAGCTGATTCACCTCAATGGGCAAAGAATCCACCACGTTCAGTGTGGGCAGTGGTTAGCACACTGGACACGCATTCGGGAGGACGACGGTTCTGTCCCGCGTCCGGCCATCCTGATTTAGGTTTTCCGTGATTTCCCTAAATCGCTTCAGACAAATGCCGGGATGGTACCTTTCAGAGGGCACGGCCGGCTTCCTTCCCCATCCTTCCCTAATGCGCTGAGACCGAAGATCACGCTGTTTGGTCTCTTCCCCAAAACAACCCAACCCAACCTTCAGTGTGGATGCGCAGTTACAATTGGCCTCCTGCAGGAACCTCAAACTAATGAGCATGGAGGATACGGATGGGGTCTGCGGACAGATGGCACTAGGTGGGAATGTGGGGTGGCTGGGAGGCGTACCGAGGTAATTCGCACTGTTATGATAAACAGTATGTCTGTGTGGAGCAGTGGTTAACGTAACAGTGTAGTACACAGGAGATCTAGGGTTCAAATCGCGGTGTGCCACACATTTTCACACATTGCTGTCCCCGTAAAGTCCCGATGCAACTGACATCAGTAGTCCCTTTTCTTTCCTTTCTCCCTCCTCCACCTTCAATTTACATAATACTAATACTTGTCCTTGTGTGTTAAACTTTTAATGTGAGAGAGTACACTACGATAGCTTTTAAAATTTTGAAATTCGGTTAATAATTACGCGAAATGCTGAAAATCAAATATTTATTGCCTGTGGAAGCTGTTAGATAGTTAGGCTGCAACTGGAAATTGGTTCCATGTTCCGGTATCATCACTAATTAATGTAGATACTTGTGGAGGTAATAGTGTTCATTTTTCGTGAATAGATTTTTTCGACAAATCAGATGGCTTCTTTTGTTCTCAAATCTCAGCTAATAGAGCCCCAGTGTGGGCGTTATTACCTGGCTGCGAGTTCGTACAAAACTCGGTGAGATCTGCTGGGGCGCAGCAGCAGCTAGCGCGGTGGCCTCCAGGGCGCTCCTGTACATCACAGCTGTCCAATATACGGCCGGCGGCGCGTCAGTCAACTGTTATTAGACAAGCAACATGGCTGCCGCACCGGCCGCGCCGCGCCACACAAGGCCGCGATATTAAAACTGCACAAGGCCGGCGAAGCCAGAGCTCAAGAAGCGGTCACCAACAATGCTACGCAGTGGATTCTGCTCACTGCGAAAGAAGTCTCTCAGGTAGTCGATAACCTGGATACTTATTACTTACATCGCTGTGGGACGCGCACTGTGAGTACCACACGTTATTTCCATGACTATAGACAAACCATGTGAATGAAATAGTAGCTATTCTTGCTGGATGAAATGAGAATTATATTATCAGTAAGCTAAAAAAGATACTGATATTGCAACACCAGTCTGTGGTTAATCTATGCTAAAACATTCTATCTCCATCGTTTCTTTATTGCGCAGAGATTAGCATATTTTACGTATTAAAAGGACTTGAATATTTGTATTACTTCTCTAATTTTTATAAATACACAGGGTGAAGAAAAATTCGCGCAGCAAGACATTTTAGCATGATTCCTCACATACTAGCGGCACAAAAATGTCTCTCACAAAATTTCGACCTGCACATATTCCTGGTAGTAAATGGACATTAAAGGTTAGTAATCTGGCAACACTGTAATCACATATAGGGTCTGTCAGCACATAGCAGCGGTGCTTTGCGGTTCGAACACAGTGAATAGCGTTTTGGGTTAGCACGAAGGAGGTGGAGGGTTCGCTTCTACATCGCGGTGTATTTGTTTTTATTTGCCAGTTTCATTCTGCCATATAATACTGTAGTATACACACCTTCTTAAGCTGTATGTACCCGATATTTACATTGCACATGTTTTGAAATTATTTGCAAAGCACGTTGCTAACCTGCTTGTGGCGTAAGGCTATAATGAAATGTAATGGAACTGAACATGGCAAGAATAATAGTTGGTACTAATCGATGGAAGCATTGGAGGAGTGTACACAGAAAACTGGTTTCGAATCTAGTAGATGCAGTGGTGCGAAACTATTCGCGTCCACGATGTGCAAAAGGCTTCTTTACAAGCTGAACAGTGAAAACCTCCATTTCTGTGTTTGTAGATGTAAGTGCAGATGTTTTGTAGAAGACCCACTGAAGTCGCTGTATGAGGATTAAGACACCGGATACCATACCACACAGACTACATTTAGCAAATAAAAATAAATGAACCGCGCTCAGGAACCGAATGCTTGATCTCCTGCATGCTAACCCAAAACGCTATCCACTGCACCAACTGCACAGCACTGTTCGTCTCTACTGAGAGAGGTAGTTATTGTACATGTGATTACAGTGTTGCCAGATTTTCTATCTTTAACGTCCATTTACTGCCGGAAATATGAGAGAGACTTTTTGTATCATTAGTATGTGAGGAATCGCGTTGCGAAGTCCGAGTGCGCGAATTTTTCTCCAGCCTGTATAACTGTTGCATTCTTTGTGAACTTATTATATGTTCAACGACCTTTTCTATTTTCAAAATAAAAATTTATATTTCTATTATTTTTTGTGTCATATTTCAGTTTTAATCATTGAAATGAAAAATGTTGACAGATATAGAAACAAGAAGTTTGAATTATGATTTATGCTATTCACAGTACTATTATGAAATTTATTTCTGAACTTGTGTTTATTTTCCTCTCTTTGTTCACTGTACTTAATGATTTGTAGCTAACTATGTAAGTCCTTTTATGTGTTAAGAATAAAATTTGTTAATGTCTACTAATGACATCATTAATGTTAATACAACTAGTGGAAATATAAAGATCAAGCTTTGCTGTTAGTTTGATTATTACATTTATACTATTACACTTGTTTCTATTTATTCTAATACTACTATGCAAAGCTTATGTCACCAAACATGTGTTTATGAATTTAATTTCTTCTACTATTTCCCTTTTCACTTCTGTCTGTTAATGTGAAAATATGACTTTATAAGATTCTTCCCCATTACAAATGTTTGCTGAAATTACAATGCATAGTGGTATACAGTAATTTACCAAGGCCATTTTACTTGCTATTGCATCATATTCCTCTTTAAAGTTTGATATTGACCTTCCTTTCTTACTTTTGTACACATGCATTTGATGCTCAGGTTCCCAAAACCTATTAGTTCTAAAATACATTTGCTGGATTAGTCACTTTTGCTATTCACAGTTCTATTATGAAATATATTTCTCAACTTGTGTTTATAATATTTTCCCTCCGTGTGTACATCACGTTTCATATCCATAAGCACCTATCTCTTGCAAATAAATCACATGCTCTTTAAGTTGTTTGTTTTTTGTATACTAGCATCCCCTCACATGGATAGCACTGAGTACATACCCCTGGTCGACTTGTCTGGCGTAGTGGTAATAAATTGTGTGCGCAAACCTTCCTCATGAATCAGTCAGTCCATTAGTGAAAACTCCACTAAAATCTCTACAGCAGTTCCTGAGGTTAGTCTTCATATACAGAAAGAAACACGTGGTGGGGTACAATAATTTATACCACGCACAGATTCTGGTTTCTGTTTGATTCTTAATTTATAGTTTTTATTTTGCTTGAAACGTGGCTCAATAGTGCAGTGGATGATAAATGATAAAACTCAAGCTGAACCACATATTTCACAGTTAGGTGAGATAATGTTTCATTGAGCAATAGGATGTGGATGCAAGAACTTTGAACAGGTAAGAAGAAAAGAACAGGAATGCTTCCTTAAAAAATACAGTAAACATAAAATATTCATATTTGTTTTTTCTTTTAATTACTCGACTTACAATAAATAAGCGAATAGATAAAAATTTAACTTTCTAAAGTAGTAAAAAAATGAGCTTTGGTAACATAATTTTTATTGGCATAGAAACTCACCAAATAAGAAGTCCAAAAAAAGCGCCAAGTTAAACTCTAAGGTTCCAGAGTTCAATACTCATTCGGTCCTAATAATTTTTCTGTCACTTATAGTCACTATTTGGTAATAAGAAAAATGCTGAGTTACATGATGGTTTAGCATCAACTTTTAAGAATAGGTCTGCATATAAATGGGTCAGTAAATCAGTTCAAAGGACATGGGAATGTATGACCAACGGGACCATTCATCATAAAGTTTTGTGATCTATGAAGCAAAGTTTGAGATGAAGACAGCTTTTATTGTTCCATTTGAAGTATCTTCCGACAACAGAAAAATTGAAGGAAATAAATAAAAAGTGTTTAGTTGTACAAAGTTCTAGGAAGAGGAATCTAACAGTAATATTACAAACCAGATTAAAGAAAAAGGCAATAAACAAAGCTTTATAAAGTACATAATCAGCACTAATGAAAGTTCATTGAAATACAAAATATGTTCATCACTATGCGTGTTGGAGTTGGGAGCCAAAAGAATGAGCAGAAAAATAAATCTGATAGTATTTAAAAACCAGTGTTCACTGACAGATGCAGAAAATACAAAATTATTCACTATTGTAAAGTGTATTCAGAGTACAATTTCTATCAAATCACAGCCTAAACTAATTACAGCCAGTTTTGTAAAACTGCACACATGATAAGCTGTTCATATCTACCATTCCACACCCTCCATCCCCAGGCCTGTCTCTTCACAAATATCCTATACACTAATTTTTAGACATCCAGTTTTACTGGGGCTGGAACCGAATCAGAGGCGCCCCTTAGACAGTATTATTTGTCAAAACTGATCTACCATAATGAATGGCTCAAACAAGTGTACAACTGTAACATGTTTAGAGGAACGTACCAGCAATAAGTAAGGAACCTTGTAGAGGGACGATCAAAATGAGTTCAAAGGCGTCTATAGAAAATCGATTTACATATCTTCACATTTAGGCTTGTATGGGTCATTTTGCAATGACAGTGAAGCACTGTGGTACGGTCGCAGGTTCGAATCCTGCATCGGGCATGGATGTGTGTGATGTCCTTAGGTTAGTTAGGTTTAAGTAGTTCTAAGTTCTAGGGGACTGATGATCACAGATGTTAAGTCCCATAGTGCTCAGAGCCATTTGAACCATTTTGAAGCACTGTGGACTTACAGGAACGTTAAGTAAGGGACACACTTCAGGAGATGATTCCAAACAGCGAAGGAATAGAAAAATCCATTTCAACATATCTTCAGAAATAGACAGTGATTCTGCAATAAAGTAATTGGTACCACTGTACCACTGCGTTACATTACACAACACATGGAGTATTAATTTCTTCCATGTTACAAAATATGTTCAAAGTGGCTGTCATGTGGTGTAATGAGACGTTCATACATTGCAGCATGGGCTGCTTCACTCTTCCCTTTGTTCCAGGCTGTAACAAGTTAGCGTCATAAACTACATAGACACACGTTCAAAAGACTGCACATCAGAAACCTGTTCACAACACGTTCCAGACAGCAAACAAGTAAAAATCGAGGAGTTTTAAGTTCAGTGACAGAGGTGGCTAGGCGCAAGGGTATCCTTGTCGTATCTCCTAGAGAAGATTTTGCGAAGTTGACAAACTATGACATGGAAGTGGGCTGATGCTCCATCATTCTGGGAGTGACCTGATACTCCATCATTCAACAGCCATATTACCTGTCGCATTGATAAACGCACACTCTCTAACAAAAGATGCAGAGTTTTCTGTGGGAATTCGACATCCGTGCGTCCATTAAGGCGCTGTGATAAAACAAATGGTCGAAGTAGGTGGCCACTAATAACACTTGCCCAAACGAGGGTGTTAAATCAATGGTGATTCAATAATTCTTTGAGGATTTTCTGTAGTCTACAAATTACGACTGTGTGATTTTATGATGCGAACTTTAGAAAAAGTCGCTTCATCAGTGAAAAACGCTGGCAACATAAATTTCATAATGATGATCGTTTGTAATAATACTGAGCGAAAGCAACCTTTCTCGTGGAGAAAAATCCGTTTCTGATGGTACCTACAAACTGAAAAAAAAACGGCTGGGAGAGCGGTTTGCAGACCCCGTGTCTCTCCACACAGCATCTGAGTGACGCCATTGGCAATTTGTGGCATGGCAGCCGACTGCTGCTAAATGACTAGTGAGAGCCAGTCGACAGAACTGGTTAGAGGGATGACCACTGTGCACGTTGTAGGTGATTGTAATAGCATACCATTTCCTGATGATGTCATGAGTGTCCCTGGCCGGCACATGTCCCCTTCTACCACTGCCCCACTGGGCACTCCCCGTCCCACCCCTCACTCCTTCCACTGCCCAGAAGGAAATGGCAGGAAATTCAAATGTAGGCAGAAAAATAGGGCAACTGGGCTACCTCCACTAACCTAACTCCCCTTCTGCTATGACGTCGCCGACCTCTGACGTGGAAATGGTAGGAAAAATCGCTCAGTCAGTGTTGGACAGCTGGACTTGGAGGAGCTCACGACAGTAGGCTAATATTCATCAATCACATAGAATTAAACAATTTAAAGCATTGGAATATTGTTTAAACAATTTTTGGAGGTATTGTTTATTTGAACAATTTGCAGGAGTCAAGGCTGTGCAGATTATCACTTATTTAAACAATTTGCAGAGATGTATATCATGCAGTTTATTTATTTTAGAAATGAGGATAGAGCCCGACATGACGATGTCAAATAACTGGTGTTACTCTGCTAAAAAGAAATTCACAATACAACTCGAAACTTTTAGCAGGCAGACTCAAATTCTATAGAGCGCTCCCTTCAGCTACAACTCGAAGTAAATAAACAAATATCTCTGTAACTCTAAACAGTACGCTCACCACTTATCAAGTTTTAGCTACCTGTTTGAAGCCACTGCCTGAGAGAGAAGTTTTTCTGAGTCCTAAAGCTTCTATGGCGTTCATCTCGTTTCTGAAAAGTCTAAAAGTTCATGACGTTTTTCGAAACCCATAACAGAGAGCGGAAAAAACACAGACACACAGCAGATCAAATGTCTAAAAGATTCTCCTAGAAGTCGAATCACTTTCCTACAGACGAAAAAAATAGCTGGAGTTTTCGGTGAATTTTAGATGTCCTACAACTGCTGGTCTGAAGTTGCTCTAAAGTCACAATGGCGGGTGGGGGCAGCATCCCACCCTTCCGAATCAGAGGATGCTGGTCTGCTTGGGCTTGTCTCTGAATACTTGACATAATGTGACTCTCTGACGTCATGGAACATTCCATAGACACTTTGTTCTGCCCAGTCTTGTTCGAACCAGTCTTTAGAGACTCCTATGGCCCTCACAAAGGATGTCTTATGACCCTCTGAAGTCGTGGAACTTCATGTGATTGATTCTTACTGAGTTTACCCCCCAAACTTCTGTTACTGGTGTTCTACAGATGCACAAATTACGATAATTTCAACGGAAAAATATTATGAACAAATCGAAAAACATACTACAGTCATATTGTACTGACTGTTAAATCGTGCAAAAGTGATCTGCAGCTCATGAAAAACAGAAGCTATCGCCAAAGACACTTTGTCAATTACACTGCTCTACTACTGTCGAGGAAAGCTTGGAATTTTAGGCGTGAAACCGATCTCCAATCAGGCCATATCGCCACACACGAATGTACCACCATATCAAGTCATTGTAGCAAACGCAATTCATATCCTGCAGCATACAAAATCATCGCTTCTGCACCCTGCACAATATCCATCGACCACCAGACATTGATATACACTACTGGCCATTAAAATTGGTACACCAAGAAGAAATTCAGATGATAAACGGGTATTCATTTGACAAATATATTATACTAGAACTGACACGTGATTACATTTTCATGCAATTTGGGTGCATAGATCCTGAGAAATCAATACCCATAACAACCACCTCTGGGCGTAATAACGGCCTTGATACGCCTGGGCATTGAGTCAAACAGAGTTTGGATGGCATGTACAGGTACAGCTGCCCATGCAGCTTCAACACGATACCACAGTTCATCAAGAGTAGTGACTGGTGTATTGTGACGAGCCGGTTGCTCGGCCACCATTGACCAGACGTTTTCCATTGGTGAGAGATCTGGAGAATGTTCTGGCCAGGGCAGCAGTCGAACATTTTCTGTATCCAGAAAAGCCCGTACAGGACCTGCAACATGCGGTCGTGCATTATCCTGCTGAAATGTTGGGTTTCGCAGGGATCGAATGAAGGGTAGAGCCACGGGTTGTAACACATCTGAAATGTAACATCCACTGTTTAAAGTGCCGTCAATGCGAACAAGAGGTGACCGAGACGTGTAACCAATGGCACGCCATACCATCACGCCGCGTGATACGCCAGTATGGCGATGACGAATACACGCTTCCAATCAATGTGCGTTCACCGCGATGTCGCCAAACACGGATGCGACCATCGTGATGCTGTAAACAGAACCAAGATTCATCCGAAAAAATGACGTTTTGCCATTCGTGCACCCAGGTTCGTCGTTGAGTACACCATCGCTGGTGCTCCTGTCTGTGGGGCAGCGTCAAGGGTTACCGCAGCCATGGTCTCCGAGCTGATAGCCCATGCTGCTGCAAACGTCGTCGAACTCTTCGTGCAGATGGTTGTTGTCTTGCAAACGTCCCCATCTGTTGACGCAAGGATCGAGACGTGGCTGCACGATCCGTTACAGCCATGCGGATAAGATGCCTGTCATCTCGATTGCTAGTGATACGAGGCCGTTGGGATCCAGCACGGCGTTCCGTATTACCCTCCTGAACCCACCGAGTCCATATTCTGCTAACAGTCATTGGATCTGAAGCAACGCGAGCAGCAATGTCGCGATACGATAAACCGCCATCGCGATAGGCTACAATCCGACCTTTATCAAAGTCGGAATCGTGATGGTATGCATTTCTCCTCCTTACACGAGGCATCACAACAACGTTTCACCAGGCAACGCTGATGAACTGCTGTTTGTGTATGAGAAATCGGTTGGAAACTTTCCTCATGTCAGCACGTTGTAGGTGTCGTCACCGGCGCCAACCTTGTGTGAATGCTCTGAAAAGCTAATCATTTGCATATCAGAGCATCTGCTTCCTGTCGGTTAAATTTCGCGTCTGTAGCACGTCATCTTCATGGTGTAGCAATTTTAATGGCCAGTAGTGTATATACCGCGAAGACACACATATCCTAAAAACATAAGCACATGCACCGTGTATAGTCGCAGCACTACACATTCCCTGCGAGGTTGGTCAGTCATACACCGCGTCCAATGGTCATGAGGCAACTTCCTCCACACATGCTGGCCTGATGTGTCATCAGAGTGCCTTCTGCAAACAGTGGCCACTCTCAGAACTGGAGTACAAAGGCTGGGCTGATTTCCCTGGCAAACAGCCGTCCTCTGACGGTACTGTTTCCGGTATGGCCTGCATGCTGCCCTCGTTTCTGCATCGAGTTGTGATCATCTGCAGACTCTAGGATTAAAAGAACATTTACTTTCTGATCTCTGTCGATGAAAAATGCTTCGTCAATCAGGAATTAATTTACCAATCTCAAAACCGATGTAATCTGCAATATCCGATTTCACACTCCAAAAAAAAGAAATCATCGAGTAGTATATGAAAATTTCCTGAACGTCATAAATTTTCTCATGGTGTGCCAGAATATCATACCATTTACGCGACTATTCTCGATATCAAACACATAGCAGTATGCTACCGATCTCTTGCACAATAAATTCCAAAGATAAAGAGTGGAAATTATGTTTCTAGAAATCCAAAATTTTAGAGAAGTCATTATGTGGGACGTGCTGCAAATCATTAAGTAGAAACTTATTTCGTCCGCAAAGATTTTTACAAGAAAATTCGAAAATAGATGACACTGGTAGTACCACTCAAATTTTTTTAACATATATCGATGTCATAACAGATTTGAGATCATCCTTGAACTTTAGAAAGTGAACTAAGGTTTCAACACTCATAATCGTATGTGTTTGTTATGTCTAGAGAACCAGCAAATGTCTCTCCACCATCAGCGTTTGACCACCTCGATGCAAACATCACAACAGGATCGATGTTCTCTCAACCAAATAAAGACGGGAAATGCGTAGAATGACAGTACAAGCAACCAACCTGTCAGTTTACATGGGGAAGGGGAGGGGGAGGGGATGATTGGCCAGCGCAGACACTCGCCATATTGAAACTTCTGAAATTTACACATAAAAATCGAAGAATACTCGCAACACACGCAATCACAAGATTTTTTGCAATTTTTGAAAACATATTCAGCTATCTTAAAAAGTGGTTAAAATTAAAATTTAAAACAGTCTTGATCTCAATCTTATTAAAATATTTTTTATTGGAGTGAGTGAGCGGTTTCGACTCTTACATAGAGTCATCTTCAGACTCCGGAGCAGTGGATGGACACTGCTAAATGAGTTCCGTCGACTGCAGTTACACGAGCGTCGAGGGTCGACGGAACTCATCTAGCAGTGTCCATCCACTGCTCCGGAGTCTGAAGATGACTCTATGTAAGAGTCGAAACCGCTCACTCACTCCAATAAAAAATATTTTAATAAGACTGAGATCAAGACTGTTTTAAATTTTAATTTTACACGCAATCACGCAGGCTACCCAACACATACTGATTGTTAGTTCACTATTCACCCACCAAGAGGGCGACATGGTTAGGTCAACTGCCTCTCCATTCCCCATCTGATCGCTTGGGAAAGCTGTGCAATGACTCGCACCTCCAGCCACCGGCTACCGCCGCCATGTGCCAGTCATGCCAAGCGGTGTCGTCATAGGAAACCAGCCACATATTTATCAGTTTAATTACAATCAAATATTACGATTGCAGCATCAATCTGGTGACATTTGACAATGAATAAAGTATTGGAAATACTTGGAAATACCTCCTCGTGATGACTGTGACTCTGGAAATATCAGTTTCCCACGTAAATCTATATCCTCCTTATGAATGGACATAATTTTTCATATCAAATCTTTCATATCCCTTACAGCTATCGACTCATTGAAATCGCACACAGAAACAGAAAAATAGCATAATTGCCCTAGCTGGTGACAACTGTACTACATTTACAAGCAATTTTAGAGTATGTGGCAAGAACTGATATCATGATCACATGAGCAGAAGTGAGATATAATCGGTAAAATTACGAAAATAGGCGGAAAATTCGTATAAATTGAAGGAAATGCGTCAAAATGCGGGGAAATTGAGAGAGAATGAAGGAGTACTTACAGGTCTGCTTGGTGCAAAAGAATCTTTGTACACGGGAACGAGTGACAGCAAAAAGAAAGTGAGGAAAAGTTGACGTGGAAGCACAGGGAACCAGGAAAACAATCATTTTTCAGGACAGCGATAAGACGGCTGGAATAGACTGTTTTAATATGGATGACTACAATATGTAGATTAATAAATTTAAATGTATTGAATCACAAGCTCAAGTGTGACTCCAAAGTTAGCGGCCTCATAGATTTTTATACAGTGTCGCTATGGATCGGATGAAATCCTCTCTGGCTTCCGGCGGCTATCTGATTTGGTGAAGACTGCCAGTCTCGCTAGCGGGATGAAAGCAGAGCTCACCATCTGCAGCATCGTCGACAGGACTGACTGCGGACCTTTGGTACAGAGCCGAGTGGAGGGTCTGAATCAGAGGCTGAGACGGTTCTGCGACCGTGTGGGCTGCAGATTCCTCGACTTGCGCCATAGGGTGGTGGGGCTACACGGGTAGCAGGGGTTGTGTGGCGTGGGCTGGGCGGTTTTTTAGGTTAGATGGCCTTGGGCAAGTACAGAAAGGGCAACAGCCTCAACGGGTGCGGGGCAAAGTCAGGACATGCGGGGACCAAGCAGCAATCGGTATTGTAATTGTCAACTGTCGAAGCTGCGTTGGTAAAGTACCGGAACTTCAAGCGCTGATAGAAAGCACCGAAGCTGAAATCGTTATAGGTACAGAAAGCTGGCTTAAGCCAGAGATAAATTCTGCCGAAATTTTTACAAAGGTACAGACCGTGTTTAGAAAGGATAGATTGCATGCAACCGGTGGTGGAGTGTTCGTCGCTGTTAGTAGTAGTTTATCCTGTAGTGAAGTAGAAGTGGATAGTTCCTGTGAATTATTATGGGTGGAGGTTACACTAAACAACCGAACTAGGTTAATAATTGGCTCCTTTTACCGACCTCCCGACTCAGCAGCATTAGTGACAGAACAACTGAGAGAAAATCTAGAATACATTTCACATAAATTTTCTCAGCATGTTATTACCAGATATAGACTGGGACACTCAGATGTTTAGGACGGGTGGTAGGGACAGAGCATCGAGTGACATTATACTGAGTGCACTATCCGAAAATTACCTCGAGCAATTAAACAGAGAACCGACTCGTGGAGATAACATCTTGGACCTACTGATAACAAACAGACCCGAACTTTTCGACTCTGTATGTACAGAACAGGGAATCAGTGATCATAAGGCCGTTGCAGCATCCCTGAATATGGAAGTTAATAGGAATATAAAAAAAGGGAGGAAGGTTTATCTGTTTAGCAAGAGTAATAGAAGGCAGATTTCAGACTACCTAACAGATCAAAACGAAAATTTCTGTTCCGACACTGACAATGTTGAGTGTTTATGGAAAAAGTTCAAGGCAATCGTAAAATGCGTTTTAGACAGGTACGTGCCGAGTAAAACTGTGAGGGACGGGAAAAACCCACCGTGGTACAACAACAAAGTTAGGAAACTACTGCGAAAGCAAAGAGAGCTTCACTGCAAATTTAAACGCAGCCAAAACCTCTCAGACAAACAGAAGCTAAACGATGTCAAAGTTAGCGTAAGGAGGGCTATGAGTGAAGCGTTCATTGAATTCGAAAGTGAAATTCTATGTACCGACTTGACAGAAAATCCTAGGAAGTTCTGGTCTTACGTTAAATCAGTAAGTGGCTCGAAACAGCATATCCAGACACTACGGGATGATGATGGCATTGAAACAGAGGATGACACGCGTAAAGCTGAAATACTAAACACCTTTTTCCAAAGCTGTTTCACAGAGGAAGACCGCACTGCAGTTCCTTCTCTAAATCCTCGCACAAACGAAAAAATGGCTGACATCGAAATAAGTGTCCAAGGAATAGAAAAGTAACTGGAATCACTCAATAGAGGAAAGTCCACTGGACCTGACGGGATACCAATTCGATTCTACACAGAGTACGCGAAAGAACTTGCCCCCCTTCTAACAGCCGTGTACCGCAAGTCTCTAGAGGAACGGAGGGTTCCAAATGATTGGAAAAGAGCACAGATAGTCCCAGTCTTCAAGAAGGGTCGTCGAGCAGATGCGCAAAACTATAGACCTATATCTCTTACGTCGATCTCTTGTAGAATTCTAGAACATGTTTTTTGCTCGCGTATCATGTCATTTCTGGAAACCCAGAATCTACTATGTAGGAATCAACATGGATTCCGGAAACAGCGATCGTGTGAGACCCAACTCGCCTTATTTGTTCATGAGACCCAGAAAATATTAGATACAGGCTCCCAGGTAGATGCTATTTTTCTTGACTTCCGGAAGGCGTTCGATACAGTTCCGCACTGTCGCCTGATAAACAAAGTAAGAGCCTACGGAATATCAGACCAGCTGTGTGGCTGGATTGAAGAGTTTTTAGCAAACAGAACACAGCATGTTGTTATCAATGGAGAGACGTCTACAGAAGTTAAAGTAACCTCTGGCGTGCCACAGGGGAGTGTTATGGGACCATTGCTTTTCACAATATACAGGGCGTTTCAAAAAGAAAGAGCAGATTTCAAACATTTATTTCTCAAAAACTACAAATGATAGAAACACAATTCCAACGGTCCTTCACTCAATATGAGTACCAAATGTTACACAACAAATATCAAAACTGTACCTCAATATGAGCACCATTTGTTACACGACAAATATCAAACCGGTATCTCATTTCTTGCCACACACGACGCAACTGGTCTTTAGTTACCGAATTCACGGCCGCAACAATTCGATGTCGTACCTCTTGAAGAATAGCGGGCATAGGTGGGACATAAACACAGTCCTTTATGTACCCCCACAAATAAAAATCGCAGGGAGTAAGGTCTGGTGACCTGGGAGGCCACAGACGATGACATTGATCTTGTGCTCCTGCTCTTCCAATCCACCGTCCTGGAATGGTGTTATTTAGGTACCGTCGTACAGGTTCAGAGAAGTGTGGTGGGGCGCCATCTTGCATGAAGATGAAGTGATTTGAATCTTCCTGAAGTTGAGGAAATAGCCAGTTTTCTAACATGTCCAGGTAAATGGTTCCTGTGATAGTTTTCTCCATGAAAAAGAAAGGTCCATAAACTTTGTTTACCGAAATTGCACAAAAGACGTTAACCTTTGGTGAGTCTCTTTCATGTTGAATAACGTCCCTCGGAGTTTCACTCGCCCAAATTCGTACGTTATGCCGATTAACTTTACCAGAAATGTGAAACGTTGATTCATCTGAAAAAATTAATCGTTCGGCAAAATTGTCCTCTTCCATGTCCTGTAGAATTGCAGTTGAAAATTCGAACCTTTTGTTGTGGTCGTCAGGACGCAATGCTTGCAATAACTGCAGTTTGTACGGCTTCATGTGCAGACGGTTACTCAGAACGCGCCATACCGTTGTTTTAGACATGTTTAGTTCGTGACTTGCCCGTGCCGTGGATTTTCTAGGGCTCCTTTCGTAAGCTGCACGGACACGCTCGACATTTTCATCCGATGTGCGTGGACGACCCGTGCTTTTTCGCTTGCAGATGCAACCATCTTCTACGAATCTGTGATGCCACTCATAAATTTGCTTATGACGAGGCGGCTGTTTGTTGAATTGACGGCGGAATGCACGTTGCACACCAACAATGGACTCTAACTTTGCAAATTGCAGCACACAAAATGATCGTTCCTGTGGTGTCGTCGCCATTTTCCTACAAACAAACGCCAGCGCCACTGCGGATTTGCATGGAACTTCTGCGCGGACCATTGAAAAACTTTGAACCTTTCTCTGACAAGAAACGTTTGAATTGTGTTTCTATCATTTGTAGTTTTTGAGAAATAAATGTTTGAAATCTGCTCTTTCTTTTTGAAACGCCCTGTATATAAATGACTTAGTAGATAGTGTCGGAAGTTCCATGCGGCTTTTCGCGGATGATGCTGTAGTATACAGAGAAGTTGCAGCATTAGAAAATTGTAGCGAAATGCTGGAAGATCTGCAGCGGATAGGCACTTGGTGCAGGGAGTGGCAACTGACCCTTAACATAGACAAATGTAATGTATTGCGAATACATAGAAAGAAGGATCCTTTATTGTATGATTATATGATAGCGGAACAAACACTGGTAGCAGTTACTTCTGTAAAATATCTGGGAGTATGCGTGCGGAACGATTTGAAGTGGAATGATCATATAAAATTAATTGTTGGTAAGGCGGGTACCAGGTTGAGATTCATTGGGAGAGTGCTTAGAAAATGTAGTCCATCAACAAAGGAAGTGGCTTACAAAACACTCGTTCGACCTATACTTGAGTATTGCTCATCAGTGTGGGATCCGTACCAGATCGGTCTGACGGAGGAGATAGAGAAGATCCAAACAAGAGCGGCGCGTTTCGTCACAGGGTTATTTGGTAACCGTGATAGCGTTACGGAGATGTTTAATAAACTCAAGTGGCAGACTCTGCAAGAGAGGCGCTCTGCATCGCGGTGTAGCTTGCTCGCCAGGTTTCGAGAGGGTGCGTTTCTGGATGAGGTATCGAATATATTGCTTCCCCCTACTTATACCTCCCGAGGAGATCACGAATGTAAAATTAGAGAGATTAGAGCGCGCACGGAGGCTTTCAGACAGTCGTTCTTCCCGCGAACCATACGTGACTGGAACAGGAAAGGGAGGTAATGACAGTGGCACGTAAAGTGCCCTCCGCCACACACCGTTGGGTGGCTTGCGGAGTATCAATGTAGATGTAGATATGTAGATGTAAAGAGCATTGTGTTACCAGCTTGGGGACTGCAATATACAACTGCAGAATCGATCACGCGTTTGACCCTATGCAAGTGTTTTAAAATCTAACAAACAGTATTTACAATGTGCTTCTATGTACTCTCTACCAATCACAACCATGCAGCGTCAGATAACAAATACCTTACAGAACATTTTCTGCGTGGTTTTTCAACAATACTACTGTACGTCTATTGAGGTAGTAGGGATACATACAAGTTGACTGTTGTCATTGATGCTTTCCTGGATAAGAGAACCGTATACCCCTAAACTGATGTGGAACTGCGTTAAAGGATGATAGGAAGTAGATAGAGTAATCGGTTGAGAGGGGTTGTAACGAGGTGCGATTTAATAGTAGACCTTCTAGAGAGAGGGAGATGTTGCGGCAAATCATTTATTACATATTTTACCATTTTTTCCGTTTTCTCTCAGGGTGTATCAGTTGTGTGGTACAACCTGGAAAATACGTAGAACCGATGAAAAGACGAGAACCGTGTGGAATGATAAGGATACTTACATCCTCGCATGGATGTTCACCAGTGGGACTGACAACTGATGTTGCATGCTGTCCATGCTCTGTGTGTTTAAGTCTTGCAGAATAGCCACTTGTTCCAAATATCGTTATGTATTGTAAGTCATAAAAATGAAAGACGCAGTGTGCAATGATTTGGGGGTTAGGATGACTACCACCTAGAACGCCAAAACAACGATCATAGACCCGGGTGCAATGCGCACCAACAGTATGAGGAATCAGTGCTCTGGGTCTCTTCAAAAATGGAACACCGAGACATGAAACGCCGCCTCTGTGTTTTATTTCAACCATCATGTGTGTTGTGGGAGTGGCTTAGTTTACACCATGTGATATCCAGTTGTGAAAGCAACGGATCGAAACGTGTTAATGTCGGTTCAGCACCTGACTCAGACCTAGAAGTCATGACAGAAAAACAAAATCTATGGCTGTGTACACAGCTATAGTCATACACTGCTTCGATGTGTTACAGCAAAAAACAATGTGTCAAACTGCTAATAGAACAGCAATACAAGAACTCTCGATTCTGACTGATAATTTGTGGGATATGGTTTTCCTCCAGTACAGGCGACAAAGGAACACACAGGTATGTTCAAGCAACTGCTCCAGTAGGCCAAAACATATATATTTAATGGGACCAGCACATATGTTCGATGTCAACACGCACATTGGAAGAGAGAGATACGATAAAATCTTATTGAGTTCTCTCACAGGCGACATTAGCGAAGTTTTTATAATTCGTAGTTTCACTCCGTTGGACGTTAAAAAATAACCAGGAAAGAAAGAGAGAGGAAGGAGAGAAAGAAGGAGAGAGAGAGAGAGAGAGAGAGAGAGGCTGTGCCATCAACAAAGCCTCGGACACCACAGTCGTATTTCTACAGTGGAAATCATAGGAATACGATAAAAGAGATTAGGACATTTACAGGGGGATATAGACTGTCATTTGATATTACGAGTTAGTTTTTCTCTCTCTGGCTAGTCAGTGACTGGTGGAGAACTAGACACCCTTCTAACTATGGAAGAGTACTGTCAGAACGTGACGGCATATCGAGAGAATTATCAAGGGTCTGTGACTTGGTTGGGAGTATCAGTTCTTCCTACTGTATCATACGCCAACTACCGTGTGAGAATATACTTACCATGAACAAAAGACGGGAGGGCTTTTTAATAGTAATTACACGCTTTATTCCTCGACGAAATTATGATAACGACGATGTGGCGGGAGGATTTTGTCACTGGAAAGCTATTGTAGGCCGTGCAAAACGACATACAGCTGTTGTGAGAGTGGACATACTACAATTTCTCGGACACTGTACACCTATAAAAGATAATGACGCTATTTGTCGGAAATGTTATGCTGTTGGAATGTAACATTACTGCAGTTAGTTGGTTGGGGTTGTTTTGGGGGAAGAGACCAAACTGCGAGGTCATCGGTCTCATCGGTTTAGGGAAGGACTGGGAAGGAAGTCGGCCGTGCCCTTTCCAAGGAACCATCCCGGCATTTGCCTGGAGACTGTGGTTAGTGTTCTGATATACCGCCTGACGTTTCTGTACAAAATTACGCATGTTATCCGTAATGGGAGAATAGATTTGACGTGGGGGATTGTGATTTCAAAACATTGATGAGTGTATCCAACCATAAGGGGTGACAGATTCATTTCGTAATCACTTGCACGATACGCCAATGCAAGGGTTAAACTGGATCTGCTATAATGTACAAACGCAGTGAGCAATATGGCTGTAGCATTATGGATACACAGAACATCCTCTCATCAGCTACCCTAAACAGATCCTCGCATGTTCTTTGTCACACTATCAACTGTAATGTTTATTACAATACTTCACCAATTTCGTCCACGGGAGCAATGTTGGTTATAACATAGTGCCGGGCGCCTGTGCTTTACAATACTTATTATACTGGCAGTCAGTTCTCGAATCTGACTGGTTGGAATATCTAAATGTTAAATAATTTCCTAGATCTGAGGAGAATCAAGACACATAGCTAACCTGTGTATGTGGACATACTGCAATATTTACGGACGCTATACACATATAAACAGTAATGACACTGCATGTCTTGTCTGAAATGTGAATGTGTTGGGGTATAAAGATACTCCGATCAGTGTTCCGACATGTGCAAAGAACAGATTTGGGTGGGACTATATCTGTTCATAAGGGAGATACAGATTTGATGAGGAAAATTCTGATTTCACTGGATTGGTAGCTGTAAGGGATATGAAAGACATCACGAGCAAAATTCTGTCCAGTCATAAGGAGGGTACAGATTTATGCAGGAAATTGATATTTCCAGAATCACAGTTGTCAGGAGGAAGTACTTTCGAGACTTCACCCATTGTCGATTGTCACCAGATTGGTGTTGCAGTCGTAATATTTAACTGTAATGAAACTGATAAATACGTGGCTGGTTTCCTATGATGACACCACTTGGCATGTGGGCCACAAGGCGGAGGTAGCCAGTGACTGGAACAAACGGACGTGTATAGCTTAAAGTGGGAGCCACTGCACAGCCTTCCCACGTGGTCAGGTGGGGAATGGATATGCAGTTGACCTAACCATGTCACCCACTTGGTGCGTGAGTAGCGAACTAATACTCAGTACATGCTGGGCAGCCTTCATAATTGCAGGGCAGGGATTTCCCAGTAAGGTGGTGGGGGAAAGTGACACATGCCTGCCAGGGAAAACTCGTGAGGTCATCAGGAGGGGGTGTAATTAATGGATCGATTAATTAATTTACATAATTAATTTGATATCAAATTGATATCAAAAGTGTGCCAGTACCTGGTTTATTCCACTACTTCCACTAGTGGGCCATGTGCCTGAAGTGTATACAGAGCCTGTTGTTTCGCAGGTGTGGTACAAACATTCTGTAACCGCCCAGGTTGTTCATCTCTGTCAAAACATTCGTGCTGAGGACGAAAAACTGAAAGTTTTTGCGAGTTGAGTAGTGCTGTCTCTCTGGGTTATCTGGATGGGCAATGATTGTATGAACACGTGCTTTAATACATGTGCCATTACTTTCTGTGTTACACGATCTGCAGTAGGTAATGAGAGTGCAAGTTTATTTTCTTAACAGCAATAAACAAATAAATCCGCAAGGCCTCTCGACTTTTTCCACATTCTTGACCACACACAAAAATTATCTCAGAGTCCTCATGGTTTGAGTAATGGGCTTTTGTGCTTAGGCTTAGCTAAAAATTACGCGACATGGAACACAGAAATTAGTGTTGTTCATCAGTCCAACTTGCATTAATTAAATAATAGACTAATTTACCAATAGAAACTGCTTTATTGCAGACTCCCCATTCACTATGAGATGTGAAGTGCCCATTGAGCTATCTAGCATTCTGCGATGATGCTGTAAGCCCAGTCTCTGGTGACCTAAAGAGAAGGGAAGCTCTCCATTAGAACATGCCAATTTTAATGAAATGACAATGTCATGCACCTTAAACGTTTTATTGAATGATAATTAATAGAAGTGGGTCAATCATGCATGAAAATATGGGTGCCACATCACACATATATTAATGAAAGAGCACATTACCTATCTATAACAGAAACAAGTGGTCACTATAACAGTCAGGTTTATTATTCTAAAGCATCAACATGGTGATCTCATGCCAGAAGTCAAGCATAACTCCAATCCCTATTCAAATCCTTAGGCATATTCCAGAATCCCTCCCCCTAATCCATTTGCTTCTTTACTTCTACTTCTCAACATATGAGTTACCCACTGAGATAAGTAAATGAATGTTTAATAAATGGACAATGGATTACAGTTGCGAAATCTAACCTTGGCGCAGGAGGGTGAGCACAATAAAATCATAATTGTGAGGATAAATAGCAGATATGGCCAATAATGGCAAGAATGATTTGTCATTTAAAGAAATAACTTGGAAAAATAAGTATGAACACCAGTAGTACTGCCAAAGTGCATCGTGGAAACAATTAGCAGTGAGGAAATAAAGAGAAAGACAGCCCAGTCTGCATTGTTGTCAAATGTATTCAAGATGGCGGCTCTCCTCCCCTCCTCTTCCTGGGGGCAAGATAGATGTGGGAACACCACATTGTTAATGTCATAACCCCCACTCCTCCCCACTACCTATCCCTCACTTCCCCTCCCTCACTTCCTCTCCCCTACTTCCATTCCTCTTCTTCCCCTCTCCAACTTCCCCTCCCATACCCAACTTTCCCTTTGCTCCCCCACTTGTCAATTGGTGGAAAAAAGATTCAGTCTATGCTGAATGTAAGGTACCATCGTTATTTATTCCTGAGGGTGTTATCCCACTGTTGAATTGTCCGACAGCCACTCCCACTTTCCGCTGCCCCCGCCCACACAGGCGTCACCCCCATACCCCCCTTTTACGATCGCGCGTGTGTATTCGTCTGGAATTGAAAACCGACTGCTGTTGTGTAGAATACCGCCACCAGAAGATGCTCAAAGCTGTCCTAGAACTGCCCCCACCCGCCCACTATTGTGAATTGGCAGTAAACAGGCTGCCAAGGGAGGTACTCTCTTTATTTTGGCGGGAAAATGTGTTCAATTGACTAGATGTTTATGGTGCACACAGAGGAGTTTAATAAATGTATTGCCGGCCGGTGTTGCCGAGCGGTTCTAGGCGCTACAGTATAGAACCGCGCGACCGCTACGGTCGTAGGTCCGAATCCTGCCTGGGGCATGGATGTGTGTGATGTCCTTAGGTTAGTTAGGTTTAAGTAGTTCTAAGTTCTAGGGGACTGATGACCTCAGAAGTTAAGTCCCATAGTGCTCAGAGCCATTTGAACCATTTTTTTGTTCACCCTGGATACACATGAGTGTTTGGTCTATCATTCAGTTTAACAGTGACTGAAGATGTTGACTGTGGTGTCGATGTGATTCAGGCAGCTTCATGTTGCTGTGGGTTCTATACAATGCAGTGAAAATACTGGTAGCAGTAACGGTATTATGAGAGGTACGAAAAAAAGCATGGTTTATGGTAATGTACATATTTTGATTGAACAGCCATACACTGGGTGCGCTACATCGAAAAAATCGTCTGGTTCTTTATCTTCACAACTGTACAGAATGTAGCAAATAAAGAGTTTTTGTATGCACAGAATTCAGCGTCAATTTCTCTCAAACTGATGGGTGTTCTTTTAACTCCTTGTTTTTTGCATCGAACTGATGCAGTGTTCTAAATTGTCCACATGCTCACCATATGTATGCAGATAGTTCACAATGTCTTAATATAGGGGTCTCAAAGATCTTATACCAAGTTCCAACTGATAGGAAGAATCCATTGTTTGAAAGGAGCTGTTGCGATGTTAAGATTCACACAGATTGTATTGACCGGAAGTATATCCACAGACTGGTCAGATCTGTAAGACTTATTAGGGTCCTTCTTCAAAATCTGCTCTTTTGTGAAACTCAGCAACTGTCCTAGTGAACCTTTCTGGTTAACTTCAATCGTTGCAAAAAATGGTTCCAATGGCTCTGAGCGCTATGGGACTTAACTTCTGAGGTCATCAGTCCCCTAGAACTTAGAACTAATTGAACCTAACTAACCTAAGGACATCACACACATCCATGCCCGAGGCAGAATTCGAACCTGCGACCGTAGCAGTCGCGCGGTTCCGGACTGAAGCGCCTACAACCGCTCGGCCACCAACGGCCGGCCAGGGTGAACATGAATAAAACCGACAAACTGCAGGAATGGATTAGTGACTGGAAATGGGGGAAGAAAGGTCCAATGAACATATGTCCAGGAATGCATCGCTGCCACAGTACAGGGCGCTGATGAATGAAAGCTCCTCTGACCATCTGCCGTGTGTCCCTTGTGTGTTGGAGGCTGTGTGATTGACACAGAATACAGTAAGCAGCAGAATGGTCTGGTATTCATTTCAGGAACTAGCCAAGTTGGTGTTTGCGTACAACCAAGCAGATGGAAACGGTCGAGAGGCAGCAGTTTATGTGGTCATGAGTCCTTTCAGACAGACAAACGTGCAGGGAAGCGGCGGACTGTGCATATACCAGATTTGGAGGACCAGGTTCTACAGAATATTGAGACAAACCCTAGTACAAGCTCCAGGCAAGTGCCCCACCAGCATGGTGTACCCCAGAGTACGATTATGCGTATTCTGCATGACAACTGCTACTATCCATATCACCTTCAATGAATGGAAGGATAATCAGCAGCGGATTTCCCTCTATGGGAAGAATTTGGTCGATGGTTTTTGCACCACACCGCGACAATTATGGGATTTCTGTTGTCAGTCCTCTTTACCAACGAAGCAACCTTTACCAGAAGTGGCAACATCAATCTGCATAATCGTCATCTGTGAGCTACAGACAATCCTTGGGGAATGGTTGAGGCATCTCATCAGCATCGGTTCAGCATCAGTGTGTGGGCAGGGATTTTTGATGTCCACAATGCCTCGACTGAGGAATGTACCCGGAATTCCTGCAGAATACTCTTCCAGGGCTGCTTGAGAACGTGCCTTTGGCAATATGACAGGTTATGTGGGTTTTGCAGGACAGAGCACCACCCCACTTCCACATTACAGTTTGCCGACACCTCAACAACATCTTCCACGGATGTTTAATAGAATACAGAGGCCTTGTGGCATGGCCTGCTAGATCACCGAACTTAAGCCCCCTGGATTTTTACTTTTGTGGGCATCTGAAAAGTTTTGTATTTGCTGAATCGGTTCCTAATGTGCAGACTCTTCAACAGCTTGTGACGCTATTCAGAGAGAGGCCAGAACCTGAGAAGGAGTGCGGCAATCCATGATGCAGCGTGCACACATGTGCACTGCTACTTTAAACATATATTGCGATGTGGATGCGATGCAGCTTTGTATTGTGTTCCAGGATGATTTGTTGTCGTTGTACACACACCATCCATTTCTTGACACATGTTAGAAAGACCTTTTTTCCTCCATTTCCAACCGGGAATCCATCCCTGCAATTTGTTGGTTTTCTTAACGTTCATCCTGTATAAACCCTGTAAGTTTTGCAGCTCGGCAGGTGACATATATATTTTTTATAAAAACCCATTTCACATCAGAACCTAGTGTAGACAGTATCACGGCGAGGAGGTAGAAGCATCCTCGACAGAAGGACTTTGTTGTAAGCGACTGGACAGAAGGACTTCGTTGTAAGTAACTGGTCTAGTGCTGGTGTAGAAGAAAACCAGAAGAAGGAGAAGAAGGAGATATTCCTACCTGATAATATATGGTCTATAATTGTAGGTCCATCCAGCTGTGGCAAGACAAGTGTTCTCATGTGCCTGATACTCACATGGAGTCCACTTTGAGCATGTGTGCATTTTTTCAAAAATGCTGTTTAAGGCCAACTACCAGCTCCTGCAAAAGATACTGCAATGTGTCAATAAATGCATAAAAATCCATAAAAAGTAACGCCAAACGCGATATTCACATTTGATAACGTCACTATGGAAAATGAGGCTCAAATTCTACGATATTTCTGTTTTGGTTGTCATATGGGTGTTGACGTATTTTATTTGAGTCAAACCTATTCCAGAATCCCGAAAAGTGGTGAGGGATAATGCAAACCTCATTATAGCCCTCATACAAGACAATTTTTAAGCTGTTCAAGAGAAGATACAACATCTAATGTTACGACATATGGATCAAGACCAGACACTGAGAGACGCCTGTAACCCAATTACTGAATCTCTCGATGAACTCTCAGAGAAATTACCCGATGATGAAGGTGTTGCTAATTTCATTAACTGTCACAGCAATGCTAGGATAGACAAAATGTTTGGTGAGAGCAAAACATACATATTTGGCACGTAGCCTATAAGTTTAAAAGAAAAAAAAACAATACAGGCACATGATAGGGAATTCAAAGAGCAGCTGGTCTAATGAACCTCATTTTCCTAAATCCCACCAAAACTGTAAATTATTCACCCAAAGATCTGGAGATGTATGGGGACTGGTCTCCCTAGGGAAGCGGGAAACCAACACAGTATAAAATACAGAACCATTATAAAACGTACATTAGATGTTCAGTATAGCATAGGTGACTGTACTGACATCCACCATAAAAGAGTTGGCAGTCGACCACTCCAGTATATGTACTATGATAATCCCAGTGAGCTAACAGATTGGCTTCGACTGCTCAAGACATCAGCCACTGCTGGTAACACTTCTCATTCTAATAAGGTTGTTTCAATAAGAGATAGAGATAGAGGAGTAATCGAATAAGTAAGGAGACAGTAGTTCAAGAACTACATAAACCAGCACGCAAAACATACCCTCGTAGATATGTTATGATTAAAGGTTTGGATGACTTGTGGTAGGCTGCTCTTGTAGATATGCGGGAGTATTCACGTACAATGGGTTCAAATATATTTTAATGGTCATTGACACAAACTCTAAATTCGGCCAAGCATTACCTGTGAAAACAAAAATGGGGAAATGTCATAGAGGTGTCTGAGCATTTGTTGCAGACGGGGAAGAATCGATGCCCAGACAACCTCCAAACCAATCACAGTGGAGAGTTTTAAAGTATGTATTTCAAGACAGTGTGCAGCGATATGAAATAGATCACTACTCAACATTTACACACCTGAAGGCTAATACCATGGAACGTCTGAACAGAGTAATAAAAGCTCAACTATGTATACATTTTAATCTTTGAGGGTCTTACAAATGGATGGATATTCTCCCAGAAATAATTGCAGATTATAATCGAACGAAACAAAGCACAGTAAAAAATGAGACAAATCGATGGTCATGACAATGGACTGACGGTTACAGCATACTATCGTATTAAAACGTTGGATCAAGATAAACAGAAATTTAATTTGGGTTATTTGGTGCATATCTCAAAACACAGCATTTGAGAAGTCATGCCTCCGGAACTGATTGAGCGAAAACCATGTGTGATGGCTCTGAGCACTATGGGACTTAACACCTGAGGCCATCAGTCCCCTAGAACTTAGAACTACTTAAACCTAACCATCCTAAGGACATCACACACATCCATGCCCGAGGCAGGATTCGAACCTGCGACCGTAGCAGTCGCGCGGTTCCGGACTGAAGCGCCTAGAACCGCTCGGTCACGGACGGCCGGCCCATGTGTGATAAAGTTAAGTTGGGCTTGGGTGTGAATTTCAAGCAAATTAAGAATTCTTAACATCGTACACTCAAGTAAAGACGACAACAATGAAGTAAAATAAGAAGCCATGGCAGGGATGATTCAGAAACTGTACCCTTACAGCGATGTATGCAACGAAAAGCGCTCTGATGCATAAGGAGCCAGCTAAAGCAACCTGGGTTCTGCTGATACCCAAGACATCAGGCAGACGTATTCCCCTCCTCTTTCCCGCCAGGTCTCTCAGTGATGGGTTCACTAGTTTCTGGTGCTGCGGCTGTTGTCAGAACAGTCAAGAACGCACAGAATTTACAAGAGTAGCTAGAGGAGGCAAGCAGATATAACTGTATGACGAAGCAGCAAAGTAGCAGCCATCGGAAAACGATTATACCTGAAACCATACAAGTTTGCTACGAAAAAATTCAGCATTCCAAGATACTGTGGATTGTTAATGCGGGCTGTGGAGTGTTTATGCGGTATATACAACCGAAGACGAAGTGGATATCTAGGGAACGTGGAATTATGAATTTAGATGTTACTGGAGGACCAGGAATCCACTGGCTGGCGTATGTTAAGAAAAATACAAATAATGTCTACTATTTCGACTCATTTGGAGAGCTGCAGCCGCCAGACCAGTTACAACAACATTTCACAGACAGCAGACGATTGTTATACAATTTCATCGCTACCAAGACTTTAATACTCACCTGTGTGCCAATAATGCATCACGTTCCTCCTAACTTACGAAGAAGCATATACAAGAAGGTAGAGTAAGCATCCACTCGTCAGTCGACATTCAGATGCAGTGTCGTACATTCTGACTTCAAAAGATCGATCGTCATTATTAAGCGCCAATTACTTCCCACATATTGATTTAAGCAATGGAGTGTGGAGTATCGCGCTGATCGAGCTAGAGACATACAACAATATTCCGAATGTCACAGAGGCTAACAAATAAACTTCATCGGGAAATCAATAGCAGAAATAAATAATGGGAACAGTTGTTTTGTGTTCCAGGGACGATTTAAACAACGCTCTGGAAAAGCGATTGTGGTACATGCAAACATCAATACGCTTAAATATGAAATAAAGATAGCAAATGCAACGATTGAAGTTAACCAGAAAGGTTCAGTAGGACAGCTACTGAGTTTGACAAAAGGACAGATTTTGAAGAAGGACCCTAATAAATCTTACAGATCTGAGCAGTCGGTGGATATACTTCCTGTCAGTACAATCTGTGTGAATCTTAACACTGCAACAGCTCCTTTCTAAACAATAGATTGATTCATACAATTTACGGATTCTTCTCATCAGTTGAAACTGGGTATAAGATCGTTGAGACCCCTACCAATGCTATATGCACATTGCACGCTGGAGCTGTGTATTGTGGACCAGGATAAGCAAGATGTCGATTTTCATTGTGAGGAAATCATTGTACGACTACACCTGAAGTGTAACCAGTAGTAATCTCGAATGTGCAGAGACCTGTCAGCGACGTTCAGCCTGCAGAGAGCTGTCGAACATAGAAGCGACGATGACCACCTTCAAATTGTTTGAACTGGAAGTGGCAGTGACTTTCAACTAGTCGGAACTTGTCGATGGCAGAAGTAACGAACTCCAACTTGCTGGAACGTATCAGGACCAGAAGCAGTGGCGACCTTCAACCAGTCACCACCACCGCACACAACTCACAGCATCGCACTTCACAACAGAACAGCAAGGTTGTAAGAAATGCGAACTACGAGTTTCTTGAATCAGTAGGTCTGAAACTTTGCAATAATGTCGTTTGATATAATTACAATCCAGTAGAATATGATGAGTGTATTATACGTCAGGAATACTTCTCGTATAAATCTTATGCTTCATCCACATTTAACAGAAACGATGAAATTGGGGCTGTCATCCAACAGCAAAACGCTTTAACCCTCCCACGCAGGAGTTTCATATATCTTGATGGATCATGATGGATCATTTACAAAAAGGGATAGTACTGCTGCAGTTGGATCGAAGCTTTCACGTAATGTTTTAGTGTTCCTGTTTCATGAGATACAGTATGATCTCAACGGGGTCGAGATTGAATGTACATGCAATGTGGGTATAACATCAGCTCTTAAAACATATGTCTCTGCTTCTTCCTCGAATTTCAAAGATTTAGAAAAATGCTGGATGGTTCATAGACAAACCAGTGAATAGAACAATGGAGGGGTACATGAGACTTATTGCATGTATACATCTAAAGCAGCTTATGGGATACTTTGGAGACATGCGGCATCTTGTTATGAATGCTAAACAGCAACTTATTCTGGTATGTATTGCAATGGATAACAGCTCATACATTCCAGGAGCTCAAGAGGAAAATGAGATCACCATCAAAAAACTAATATGAAAAATACCACCATCACTGTATAAGATGTGCAACGTTTGAAGCTTCAAAAATTCTAAATGAAAGTGTATTTTTACCATTAACTTTCTGTTCATGGGAGCTTTTCTAGTACCCAGTGCTACTAACTGCAAGCAGACAAACATGGGCTATTAAAATCTCTGTTCAGCTGGAGGTGCCCTGATTCATCATAGGTGCAATTCACATCAATAGAAGGAGGAACATGGCAAGTAATTCCACCAGACTTGACAGTTGCAGGCTAACTAACGCCAGAATCTAACCGAACTCCGAATTCTAACTGTATGATAATTTACACCTGCATTGGGATGAAAGTGTATAGTCTACAATCTAACATTTGACTTGTATACTAGGTTCCATGCTTCTTACTACGAAGAGGATGTGTACTAAGTCAACGGCAATTCAAGGTGCTGGCGTCAATCATCGTAATAGACTGCTCAAAACAGAACAAGATAGTTAAATATGGATCTATAGATGTACGAACAGAATTTACGAAATGAATTTGAGTCTTTTGCAGTTTTCCCAGAACACCGTGAAGAATATGCTCTAAATCTCTATGACCATGTGAATAGCTATTGCCTACTTACAGGTATTGTGAAGCGAGATGTATAAATGAACAAGTGCTGCACCATACCTAGAGCATTTCACAATGGCATCTAAAGATGTGAATATCATAGCAGACGTTCAGTGTTTCTGTGATAATGAATGTAGACAGTTCATATTTAAAGAAGTTGCATTCATAGCATACACTGAAGAGGCTGGGATAACAGAGACAATCCATCACCAAGGTCTTTCAAGAATGTGAAGTGTGCTAAAACATGGAGGAGTGCAAAGTGGTTAACATGTTTCTACCACAGAATTCACTTGAATGACCCTGGTATATCTTGTAAAGATATGATAAGGCCACTTCGATTATTCGACCACACAAACATCATCATCTGTGTCAAAGACGAGGAGAAGATCATATTGGATGCGTCGAATGTTCAGGTTTGGTGTTATTCAAGACCTGAAAATGCACGAGTGTCCTGCTCTCCATTAACTCAAGAAAAAGAAGATGTGTGAACTTGGTGTTGCTATGACTGCTGATGAAAACTTAAAATTACTTTTAAGTGATGAGAAATAAATGAATTTTTTACCTCATAATATATGTTTACTTTATTTCTTTCACACTTTTTCAGTATGTAGCTTTGCCCAGATACCACATCTGTGGTTCTCCCCAAGCACAGGGGATATAATTTTAGACATTATTGCTATATGTGTCTGGAAGTGGAATGGTCACATGCTATCTTCTCTCTTACGAAACACATGCTGCATGACAGGCATAATCCCATACAGCCATTATGTATATTTTGTTATCCTTCATCTTGAACTTTACCCTAATGTTCAAAACTAATATCATTTGTGTCTAGTACGTTTTTTTATGTATATGACTAGGATAGGTTTTCTGTATACAAGAACAGCAGAGACGTATGGCAACGACTTTTTGCGTTTATTCAGCTCTCTCAGTTTAGTTCTTGAGACACAATTTGATTCTTGAGATACTCTTTGGTTCTTAAGGTACAATTTAGTTCTTAAAATAAAATTTAACTCTAACATTTCAACGCAGAGATACTAATATCTATGACTCGATACAATTTGGTTTCACTATTTTCAATGCAGAGATCCTTTAAACTTACACACTATTACTACAACTACGGAAAAGACCTTTCACAGTCCACTCAGTGGTAGTAGTAATGATTGAGAATATTTATGATTTTCAGAAGCACTGGTTGAGATTTTTTTTACGATTTTCCAGGCGATAGTAGCTCTGGTTTAGAATATTTTTACAATTTTCCAGGGGGTAGTAGCACAGATTGATAATATTTTCTAAGTGGACTGGGATCTTTCTACACTAAACTGGTTGGCAGCAGGTGAAGCTTAAACGCTAAACTGTTTACATGACGTGCAGAGACTATGTAGAATGCAAACATTTTGCATCACTATGATAAATGAGCCATACTATTCCGCATACATACACAATTCATAAACACTATCACACTTAGTTTCATTCATGCACCAGTCTCATCAAGTGGGTAGTGTGTGTATGCATGTGTTTCAGTCCCATCATCATAGATGACTCGTTTATTATCATGAGCTGACAAACTGATTTTGGACTGCAGCACAGTGTACACGTCATGCCCTTAAGACCAAGGTCTAGTTTGTGATGGAGCACAGCAAACATCTCTGCACACGTAATGTAAATAGTCTTCAGTCTTGTGGGCCCTTGATGCTGTATGACACATGCCCTTTGCCCACATCTGGGTGACACCTTACAATGTGCGATATACGCACATCTTGGATTGTCGACCTACAAACCCCACAATCAATGACCTATTCGCCTCGTCTTTCATCAGGTTGATAACCTTATTGTTCTGTGGAACAATAATGTAAGGATTATTGGCTGTGTATCAGGATGTGTCGAATTCTTCACCATGTCACCTCGTTACTTTACATGAACCACAGTTCCAACCCAATAATGAAGCTATCTGTATATGTATAAAGTAACACAGCATCAGGGAAATAAGATTTTCTAAACTTAAATGGAATTGGTACCCGTGAAATTTGGATAGGTCTAGTATGCACTTTCCAATATATACAAGTTTCAAAATGGTTCTAATGGCTCTAAGCACTATGGGACTTAACATCAGAGGTCATCAGTCCCCTAGACTTAGAACTACGTAAACCTGACAAACCCAAGGACCTCACACACATCCCTGCCCGAGGCAGGATTCGAACCTGCGACTGTAGCAGCCTCGTGGTTCTGGACTGAAGCCCCTAGAGCCGCTCGGCCACAGCGGCCGGCTAGACATGTTTCATGAATTATACTGCAGTCTTTAATATCTTCACAGCAACTAAGTTATTTTTTAAGATAGTGACCTATTTGAAATTTGGTCTGGTGAAACACTTCCTTACACCCCAGCGCCCATCCCAGCGCAACGTAATAAAAATTTCGCGCTCTTTTCTCAAATTTTTCATTGTTTTACCGAAAACTGCATTATTTGTCAATTTATAAACGTATTTTTCGAAATCATTTTTCATGGATGCCCTCTGTTTCGTATTCAAATCAATATACTCCATCAACCAGAGTGATTGCTTGAAGGAGAAAGCCTAACTGTAATTAGCTCCATCCCTAAATCGAGATATTGCTGGGAATTTCAGTGATGAATGACATACACTATGTGATCAAAAGTATCCGGACATCCCTAAAAACATATGCTTTTCATATTAGGTGCATTGTGCTGCCACCTACTGCCAGGTACTCCATGTCAGAGACGTCAGTATTCATTAGACATCGTGAGAGAGGAATGGGGCACTTCACAGAACTCACAGACTTCGAACATGGTCAGGTGATTGGGTGTCACTTGTGTCACACGTCTGTACGCTACATTTCCACACTCCTAAACATCTCTAGGTCCACTGTTTCCGATGTGATAGTGAAGTGGAAACGTGAAGGGACATGTACAGCACAAAAGTGTACAGGCCGACCTCGTCTGTTGACTGACAGAGACCGCCGACAGTTGAAGAGGGTCGTAATGTGTAATAGGCAGACATCTATCCTGACCATCACACAGGAATTCCAAACTGCATCAGGGTCCACTGCAAGTACTATGACAGGCGGGAGGTGAGAAAACTTGGATTTCATGGTCGAGCGGCTGCTCATAAGCCACACATAACGTCGGTAAATGCCAAACAATGCCTCGCTTGGTGTAAGGAGCGTAAACATTAGACGACTGAACAGTGGAAAAATGTTGTGTGGAATGACGAATCACGGTACACAATGTGGCGATCCGATGGTAGGGTGTGGGTATGGTGAATGTCCGGTGAACGTCATCTGCCAGCGTGTGTAGTGCCAACAGTAAAATTCAGAGGCAGTGGTGTTTTGGTGTGGTCGTGTTTTTCATGAAGGAGGCTTGCACCCCTTGTTTTCTTGTGTGGCACTATCACAGCACAGGCCTACATTGATGTTTTAAGCACCTTCTTGCTTCCCACTGTTGAAGAGCAATTCAGCGATGCCAATTGCATTTTTCAACACGATCGAGCACCTGTTCATAATGCACGGCCTGTGGTGGAGTGGTTACACGACAGTAACATCCCTGTAATGAACAGGGCTGCACAGAGTCCTAACCTGAATCCTACAGAACACTTTTGGGATGTTTTGGAACGCCGACTTCGTGCCAGGCCTCGTCGACTGTCATCGATACCTCTCCTCAGTGCAGCACTCCGTGAAGAATGGGCTGCCATTCCCCAGGAAATCTTCCAGAATCTGATTGAACGCATGCCTGCAAGAGTGGAAGCTGTCGTCAAGGCTAAGAGTGGGCCAACATCGTACTGAATTCCAGCATTACTGATGGAGGGCGCCACGAACTTGTAAGTCATTTTCAGCCAGGCGTCCGGATACTTTTGATCACATAGTGTATCTCTGCTTGTTCCCCAGTGTTGTCGTCTACTTGAGGATGGTCTTGCCCCGCAGAACTAGCTGCTCTGGACATAGCGACAAAGCGCTTTTTGCATCATGCAAAGTATTAGAGTATGTGACGTCTACCTCCACAATATACACCTGAATCTGCCGCCACACCCTCAATTTTTTAATCTAATCCCTAGAATTCGATTTCGGACACCCATAGAAACTTACCGATCGGTAGCGATTGTTTCATGGCATTTTCATATACGTTATTGACATCTAAGTACATCATATAGCTTGAGTCAAGGGATTTGTTGAACCTCTCACCCACTCGTGGGTTATTCGCCTCGGTATGTCTGTGCATACGTTGGCAAAGTCCCCCACAGATCTCTCGCTCAACGAGAATTATTTCAACATGAGTCAAAAGCTCAATGCTGACTTTTGTATTCTTGAGCGTGACACCTCAGGGCAACCATGGTGCTGTGTAATAGAAGACAGGGTGCAGATAATATGTTGTCATGCATGCATTCCATTGTTTCTCAAAAAAGTCCATTAGCAAATGTACATTAATGTCAATATAAACTCTTGTATATTCGTTCAAATTTGGGATATTAAACTCCCAAACACTCACAGAATGCTCATACTCTGCATATGGCTTCGCCTGTAGGTTTACTGGAGAACGCTGCTATGTCGGGTATTGTGATTTCGTTGAATTTCCCCATACAATCTAGACACTCGTATGAGAAAACCCTCTTCCTTCTCACAAGCTGAAACTTTGGGTCTTTGGGATATGTACCTTGGGTGATGCGCATGTCCTCCCGAGGCAGAGTTTCAACAAGTTTCTGGAGTGGTGCATACACAATCGTAGGAAGTGGAGCATAATTCTAGGTCGTTTGTTTGACGAATGAGATATATTTCTCGACACTATAAGGACACTGACATGATCATTCTCTGAACCGAATTTAGCCAAATGCTCAACAATAAAGTGAGCATCATACCTGTCTATATTGTGGAAGAAGACGGGTATGTGTCATGGTAATTGACACTTCAGGTTGCATATGTTATGGGCAGCACTGTGGAACTCCCTCGTCAGATGACAATGGTCCTTGTGAGGAGTTTCTGCTTTCCCATGTAATGGCTGCCCACAGATATGACAGTCAGTGGCATTCACATACGAATCATTATAGGGATGTTGCTGCTATAAAGCTTGTCAAAGTCCCATGAAAGTTTGTCGAATTCAGTGAGCAACCAAATTGCAGGATCATCCTCAACATATGATTTGCGATGGCTAAGATTTGAATCATACACACTTACATACATACATACATACATGCAACATGGTATGCGGCATCAAGGCTACGTGTTTTTCTGTAAAGGTTGTATGTGAGGCAGTAGGGTCGTCTTCATAGCACATCACAGGAGCTAGGAGGTATTTGAAATCAACGAACTACAAGGGGACATTGCTCCAGTTGGTGGGCATTCTTAAACTTTAAGAATTTGTTTTCTTTGGTAGGTATTATAACATGTACTGGTTTCCTGATAGAACAATCAACTCGATGTTTTGCTAAAACTTGTTTGTGGAAAAGGCATTCAGACACCTTAAGCAAATATGCTGTTTGCCATTGTGCTTGCTCAGTTGGAAGGATAGGAGGTGGGACATGCCCATAATCCAACATTAATGGCAATTGTCTTTCTTCTTATTTTTCTCGTCTGGGAATAACAGCATGTTCACATGCATCTTATGCTGTCCTGCAAATTCCGAGAAATGGGTGGGTTAGACGACTCTGTTTGGAACTTTGCCACCATCTGCCTTGCACTTATACAGGGTATAAACATGACCCGATATATCAGTATTCTGTGTCTCAAATTTGAGTATGTCTTGGGGTTTAACGGGAAACTTGATATGATCGAAGTTATAAGACCCATGAACAACAATATCTCTGCTGTGTCGACTTGTACATTTAATATTTCTTTTGGAAGCCAGGACTGGCCACGAAAACAATACTGATCTTCATTTTTGACATTAAAACGTGCTTGCTTGGGTTCTGTATCATCACGAAGTTCGATATAGCCTCATTGACTGGCTCATGGACATGCATATGGATGTTCAGATGCTTTACCTGAGCCTCTAAGTTGCATCTCAAGAAAAAAAGGTGTGTGAATTCGTAATGGATCAAACTGCTGAGGTCATCGATCCCTAGACCTACACACTACTTAAAATAACTTACACACACACCAATGCCCAAGGGAGGACTCGAACCTCTGGCAGGAGGAGCTGCACGATTCGTGACATGGCACTACTAACCGTGTGGCCACTCCATGTGGCCATCTCAGAAAAACTTGTCTCATATAGCATTCAAGCCGGCCACGGTGGCCGTGCGGTTCTAGGCGCTCCAGTCCGGAGCCGCGCTGTTGCTACGGTCGCAGGTTCGAATCCTGACTCGGGCATGGGTGTATGTGATGTCCTTAGGTTATTTAGGTTTAAGTAGTTCTAAGTTCTAGGGGACTGATGACCACAGCAGTTGAGTCCCATAGTGCTCAGAGCCATTTGAACCATAGCATTCAAGGTGAAATCTTCAAACCATGTGCAATTCAGGCGCTCCATGATACCACTCCATTTCTCTCCCAAATGTGGATGATGGTGATCTCTGCAACATCACCTTGTTTGCGCGGGAGGGGGGGGGGGGGGTTGAAGCTCAGAGCTCAGAGGACAACACTGCACTGCAATTAATGGAGGTGTACCACAGACGTTTAATAAGGCGAGTGAGCTCTCTCTCCAGCAAGGGAAGGCACGCTTTCAGAAATCCTACTGTATCTTTGTACCAACCTGCTGGGTTCTCAATTCAGTAGAATGAGATTCATTCATCAAAAGCGTCATCAGTCACCAGGCAGTTTAGCTCTGGGATGGCACTACTAACTTGGTGCTGATCACTATTACGATGGGAGAGGCAGCTTCTGCCAACCACAGAAGCATTTTAGCTAATTGTTGGTTGGATAGGACGCTGCTGACTGCCTTCATTGCCCCAGTGGGAGTAACTAGGCTGAGACGGTGCAGGCTGACAAGATGTACCAGCAGCAGCGCCTACCCGTGCTCCAGATGGTTCAGGCAGATGTGGTGGTGTCCCAGTAGCTGGTGATAAGTCCCCCATGGATGGCAGAGTAGGGTAGAGGCAGCAGTGGGGGTGGTGGGGGCAGCAGCAGAAGGGGCCATGGCAGCGAAGGCAGAGGCAGGGTGAGGCATGCTGGATAGGACTGCTTTTTGACTGTGTTACCATTTGCCTTTGTGCCTGCACCACAGCGTACTATGATGATGTAGCTGTGAAGAGAGAGAGAGAGAGAAACAATAACTAAGTACACTTGCAGGCAGCTACTACAATAATGATACTGCAAACAACACTAATTATATATAATAATAATAATAGTTACCTGAATCTCAATCTCCTTAAGACGATACCTCATCCCAGATGCCTGCATCGTCTGGGACTTGGTGTGCCGAGTCAGGTACTGAATGGGAATGGGGTTTTTAATACCCCATTTCATATGCCACTTTAACCAACCAATCTGGCATGGAAGACTGAGGTTCAGGGAGCTGTCATTCATTCAGGTACCACTCAAGTAGTCCGTCAGTCTCATGGAGATCATGTACTGTAACAAGAAAAAAGGATTATAAACTTCTTCTAACGTAAGTACATACTATGGAATTTGAACATTAATTATCTACTTATACAGTTGATGTGCTGGTGGAACCGCAGCTGGAGGCTCTTCCACGATCGGAGAGGGCTGCATACCCCCATCAGCCGACCCTGTTTTAGCCTCCAGCTCTCAAATTAATTCCTCCTGAATTTGATGAATGTCAACTGCAACAGCAACAAAGAAACTTTTGCAACAAAACATATACTACGAAATATGAACACAAACTATAAAAATGTACTAAAATATCTGATCTCAAACACACACACACACACACACACACACACACACACACACACACACACACACATACATACACATACACAACCCCATAGAAACACGGTTTTAACGAAACCTGAATTGTTGAAGACGAAAATATGTGCTTACAGAGCAATTCTTCTTCATCCAGTCTCAGGCAACTGGTAGGAATTCTTCACAGTGATGACCATCACGGCGAGGCAAACAATCACAGCTGCGGAGTAAGGTAGAATAAAGTTTGGGTTTATACAACCTCCAGTTCCTCGTTTTATTTTGGCGGCAGCCAATAGGATTGTAGGAACTCTGACTAGCAAGTTGGAATAAGTCCCTCAACATGTTAGGCCGACAGCCTTTGTCCTGCAGGAACCTCCTGATGTGCAGCAGCTCATGTACCTTCCAGCTTGCAGGAGTTTCCATTGACTTTGAAAGGCAGAGACCTGACAGCTTCTAATGCGTGCCCTGATTCTAAGAACCAGTAGATCGCTTGAAGATAAATTTTTATGCTCCAGACAAATTACGAGTGCCCACAGAGGAAATAACTGCCTACTTCTTCTCCTGGGGTGGTCGAGCTTACTATGTAAGTGGGACATCTCCTTCCTGGAAGGAGTCACTATCGCCTTGGACGGTGAGATGTTTTGTTTTGGACAAAGCTACGGTCACAGTTTTCTGGTACTTGATAGGTACCTACTTCTCCTGTGGTTGTCCAGACTACTTTATAACAAAATATCCCCTTCCTTGAAGGACAGTGATATATTTCATCCTCTTTTGGACAAAGCTATGGTCACAGCTTTCCTGGTATACACAATAACATATCCAGGAACACCACTGGCGACTTGTGTGTGTATGGTTAGGGTGGCCCAGTCGTTCTCAGAGATACGCTTGTTTCTAAGTATGAGCATGTATGGGGTCCAGGCAGGTCGTTAAGAGATACAATGCATTTATAACAGGCAGTCTTCTGAGGTGTCAGCAAGGGATGTGGAGGGCTCTTCAGAGCATGGGGTTTGCAAACACCATGGCACACATGTAGGACTGCAGCAGGTAGCAGAAGACATTCTGTTGGAGAACTCACAGTGGGCTGTTGGCAAACACTGTGGCCCAGTTGTGGGCAGTGTGCTGGCTGGTGCAGGTAGCATAGGCATCTTCCTGTGGACCAGCCACTGTGTCAGGTGAGGGAGTGGCCGCCAGATCCCACCACAAGGCGGTGGCGTGTCACTCGTGTCAGTCCATCAGTCAGAAAGCGTCGATCCGCCTCTGCTAACGCGTGCAAGGCTCCACCATAGGCACTGCGTCACAGATGGCAGTGAGCGCCAGTTGTGAGCGTCTTTCTGTGTGTATGTGTGTGAGTATGTGTGCGCGTGTTTTCGTACCTGTACAGACGAAGTTTTTATATCAGTAGCAAGTAGTGTGTTAGTAGAACAGGTGTTTTTTCGTCGAAGTTTTTCTGTTTGTTGTTCGAAGTTTTTGCGAAATACAGTGAGTTATGATCAGACCATTTACAAACCAAGTTTGTCGTTTTTAATACTGTGTGATGAGGATAATTTTCAATAATGTTTCTCTTGCAGTATGCAGTTCTGTTGCGCGACCATTCCATTGCAGTTTTTATACCTGTACAGACAAAGTTCATATATCTGTAGCAAGCAGTGTGTTTTTAGAGGAAGCATTTTTCATCGAAGTTTTTCTATGTATAGCTTAAAGTTTTTCACGAGAGCATTTTTACATTGTCCTGCCAAGTTTAAGCGTTTGTGTTTATTTGAAGTTCAAGCAGCAAGACTGTAGAGTAATTGGAGTAATTGTTGGTTTGGTTTCTCTGCCAAGAATAAAGAAAATTCTTCTGGCAGAGGCAATAGGACAATTTTCTGCCAATTTTAGGTGGTATTGCGGAGGGGGTAGAAGTAGAGGTAGTGATGTCAACAATGCGATGTTGCCACATCTATCTCCAGAAGAGAAGGTGGGGGAGAGCCGCCGTCTTGAATACATTTGGCAACAATGCAGACTGTGCAGAGTCTTTCTTTACTACTAGCTGGGTGCAAATATAAAAATTGCACAGTTAGCTGCAGATGAAAGTTAACTAACATTGCATCCACTTTAAATTGGCGATTACGCCGCCATCTCATTCTTATCACTCTCATACAGAATGAAGATTCAAGACAGTAGGAGTAACTGCTGGCAATTTGGAGTATAGCTCATCCCCTGTACGCCTTCTGTAATGCTGCATGTCTCATCTGGCATCAAGTCTTTTCTCTTCGATCGTTTGTTTGCAAGTGTTTCCTGTCTTAACACTCTGAAACTTGGCTGTTTCTGCAAGCGTAGGGATCTCACCAGCCAGATGCAGCACACCTTGCAAGTTCTTTCCAGTAATAATTTTGTAAATAAGTTACATAATCTCCAACTAATGCATATTTTGATATTATTAGCGTTATTAGGAGATTGTTTAACTTATTTACAAAATTATTACTGGAAAGAACTTGCAAGGTGTGCTGCATCTGGCTGGTGAGATCCCTACGCTTGCAGAAACAGCCAAGCTTCAGAGTGTTAAGACAGGAAACACTTGCAAACAAACGATCGAAGAGAAAAGACTTGATGCCAGATGAGACACGCAGCATTACAGGAGTACAGAGGGTGAGCTGGTGCCATGGCATGGGGAGGAAGGCAGAAAACCTCTCCCATTTCGTGACAAGATTCTTAAGCTGACGAACTGGAAGGTTTGCATGTAGTCACCCCCAAGGAAGCACGCGATCCAGGGAAATAAATATTAGTAGGCAACCAGAGAGCCTGTTACAAGGATTTTAAACTAACATTCTAATGGGCCAATATCGCTGGTTGATGGTGGATCCCATGCCTCTATTATCATGGCATGTTCACTGGCTTCACCTGTTATGTTTCCAAAACCATTTCTTTAGAAAAGTTACGATGGAGTTTTACAACAGATACGGCTGGCGCTTGGACTGCCCACTGCTGAGATGGGTCAAAACGAATTCTGCACAGTCCACCTACACTGACACAGAACTCAGCTCTGAACTCGTTTATGACCGCTCCTGGTCCTTTTAAGTGAATTTCTTTGTCGCCCAAGCCAGCCAGAAGGCTTTCAGGTCTGCAGAAAAACAGCAGACTCCTCACCACCCTCATCATAATAAAGGAAGAGAATAGATGAAGCAATCAGCTGGGCAGTCACTGGTAGTACTGAATATTGTCTACAGTTACGATGCAGCATAAGAGATCGATTAAATTTCATAACGTCAAAAATGTTGTAGTTGCTGTCCAAATCACTGGCCATTCGAAATGGAGGTGGTAGTGTTACGTGCCCTATGGCATCACACTGATTGCTGGGCCCATATGACTATGACGAACGCAAGCTGACAACGTTCATCCTCCTCGGCCACACATAGGTACGTCCATCATAATGTTCTACGCACATCCAGCACAACAAAAGACGGCGAAGTACCGCTTCTGCGACCAGTCTTGGGGTTGGGCGCCCATAGTTGGTGCGCCTTACTGTGTTTCAAGGGAAGCCGCAACAATAGTCAACTTGCTGATAGTCCGTGGTGCTCCGGATGTAGTCGCACTGTCCATGTGGATACATGTCTTGCGACAAACCATTTCCTGGCAAGATACTTGAAGATGCAACATCCTGCGCGGCCGAGCTAACAATATCGGCCATCCAAATTCGGGTTTTGTGTGATTACCATAAAACGCTTCTGGAAAATGCAGGGATGGTCCTTTTGAATAGGGTGCGGCCGATTTCCTACCCAGCCATCTGTAATCCGAGTTTGTGCTCCGTCTCTAACGGCAACACAGACGACGAGATGTTAAACTCTAACCTTCCTCCCATTGACATCCCGTATAGCTTAGAGCATGATCCCCACATACTCATCTATACCAATTATAAATCTGTAAAAGTGTTGTACCTGTTTCTTTGTTTTGAACACGTTAACCTCCAAAACAACTAGACGAATTTTCATGACGTTTTCGCAGGTGACTTAGTACGTAGGGAATCCGCAACTGAGAGGCATGATAATTAAATTAGAGAGATCAACTTACTTGTATAACTACTTATTCAAACCACGACCGTTTTCAGGATTTTATAATTCAGGATTTTATAATCCCGTATTTAGGTGTATGAAACAGTAACATACAAAGGAGAAGAGGGAAGAAATATAATGCAACACACGTGTAAGAACCAACAGAGTAGACTGCCGAAACAAGACAACTTATTTATTGTATTTCCTAGCATATAATAGGCGGTCTGGCCAGTTACTCCAAGAGCTCCAATCACTGCATGTTGCAGGAACTTGGAAACGGGGCAAGGCCCAGTAAACAAACTGACCTAAAAATGTAACATCTGGGCGGGTGGAACAAAGTAAACAAAAACCAAGAACAAACACTGTACTCAAATTGTCCGCCACCGGGCATCTGCACGGTAGGGTCGCCAGCCACTAATGAGTGGAGCCCTAAGCCGGCGGCCAGAAGAACGGTGTACAAGCAAGTAAACAAACGTTATCGGCGAAGATATACACTACTGGCCACTAAAATTTCTACACCAAGAAGAAACGCAGATGATAAACAGGTATTCATTGGACAGATATATTATACTAGAACTGACATGTGATTACATTTTCAGGCAATTTGGGTGCATAGATCCTGAGAATTCAGTACCGAGATCAACCACTTCTGGCCGTAATAATAGCCTTGATACGCCTGGGCATTGAGTCAAACAGAGCTTGGATGGCGTCTACAGATACAGCTGCCCATGCAGCTTCAACACGATACCACAGTTCATCAAGAGTAGTGACTGGCGTATTGCGATGAGCCAGTTGCTCGGCCACCATTGACCAGACGTTTTCAATTGGTGAGAGATCTGGAGAATGTTCTGGCCAGGGCAGCAGTCGAACATTTTCTGTACCCAGAAAGGCCCGTACAGGACCTGCAACATGTGGTCGTGCATTATTCTGCTGAAATGTAGGGTTTCGCAGGGATCGAATGAAGGGTAGAGCCCCAGGTCGTAACACATCTGAAATGTAACATCCACTGTTCAAAGTGCCGTAAGTGGGAACAAGAGGTGACCGAGACGTTAACCAATGACACCCCATACCATCACACCGGGTGATACGCCAGTATGGCGATGACGAATACACGCGTCCAATGTGCGTTCACCGCGATGTCGCCAAACACGGATGCGACCATCATGATGCTGTAAACAGAACCTGGATTCATCCGAAAAAATGACGTTTTGACATTCGTGCTCCCAGTACACCATCGCATGCGCTTCTGTCTGTGATGCAACGTCATGCGTAACCGCAGCCATGGTCTCCGAACTGATAGTCCATGCAGCTGCAAACGTCGTCGAACTGTTGGTGCAGATGGTTGTTGTCTTGCAAACGTCCCCATCTGTTGACTCAGGGATCGAGACGTGCCTGTCATCTCGACTGCTAGTGATACGAGGCCGTTGGGATCCAGCACGGCGTTCCGTATTACCCTCCTGAACCCACCGATTCCATATTCTGCTAACAGTCATTGGATCTCGACCAACGCGAGCAGCAATGTCGCGATACTATAAACCGCCGTCGCGATAGGCTACAATCCGACCTTTATCAAAGTCGGAAACGTGATGGTACGCATTTCTCCTCCTTACATGAGGCATTACAACAACGTTTCACCAGACAACGCCGGTCAACTGCTGTTTGTGTATGAGAAATCGGTTGGAATGTTTCGTCATGTCAGCACGTTGTAGGTGTCGCCAGCGGCGCCAACCTTGTGTAAATGCTCTGAAAAGCTAATCATTTGCATATCACAGCATCTTCTACCTGTCGGTTAAATTTCGCGTCTGTAGCACGTCATCTTCGTGGTGTAGCAATTTTAATGGCCAATAGTGTAGATAATATGGACTGACTTGTCCGACCGCTGAACATAATTGAATATGAACAAGCCGTAGCATACTGACAGACTAAATAACTCTGAATAATGTGACAACATGTGACGTTATCTTTGTACCACTGCCTTTTTAGAAAAAATCTTGAAAAGTGCTTGACCAATTTACTTCAGTTTTATACACGGTACTCTAATAAACATTTGGACAGATATATGCTACATATTTTTAATATATATGGTATAGAAACATACAAAACATGTATAAAAACCAAACTTTGTTAGAAAAAATCTCGAAAAGTTCTTGATCAATTTATTTCATATTTTCATGAGATATTCTAATAAACATTTGGACTGAGACAGACTATATGTTTATAATAGGGAAAAGTTGTCAGCAAAAACTTTGAAATTTCTTGACCGATTTAGTTCAGATCTTTACACGATGGTCCAACAAACATTCAGACAGCCATACTACATTTTTTAAACAACATTGTACAGGTTCTCTCTTAAAAGCGACCGTGAGAAAGAAAATGGTGTGCTGAAAGAAAAGGTGCGTTTTCGTTTTCTTTCTCACAGTCAGTTTTAACTCCGGTAGCAACGCATCTAAACATTAGACAAATTGTTTTCCCATATGTATACCTTGAAAATTTCTCGGGTATTCACCCGGGTAGCGTCGTCTAAAAGGCGTGTTATTTCGGCAAGCCAAGCGTTCTTGGAGTCTGATTGAACTCTGAAGGATGCCGATTTTATATAATCTCCAACCCTCTCCCGCAGCCTCCGACTGGGCGCTTCCGAGTGGTCCGCGGCCGGTGGTGGGGGAGGGGTGGCGATGGGTTGTGGGGGACGCGCGGCACCCCGCGACATATCACGGGCCGCAGTCGTTCCGCGACCACGGCCGCTTGCATAACTCTGCCGTCGTGGTGACAATGCTTCTTCTTCTTCTTCTTCAGGTGTCTTAACAGGAATTGTTTTGCGTTAGACTGTCGTTGTGTTTTAATCATACTCAAAGCTGGATCCCAGGCTGCTTGGCTGGAAACCGCTGTCTTTATTTATTAGTTCGTCATGTAGCCGGATCTCCACTGCCTCTTTGAGGATACAGTCCCAGAAGCTTTTCGATTGATGTAACACCTTTGTGCCATCGTAGTTCATGTCATGTCCATGTGAGATGCACTGCTCTGCCACGGCGGACTTGGTTGGCTGTGCGTTGTCTGTGTGGCGTTTATGTTCACTACATCTCTCCTGTACCGTCCAGATGGTCTGGCCTACAAACGTTTTCCAGCACAGGCAAGAGATGCTGAAAACTCCCGGTTTCCGGAGTCTTCAGTCGTCCTTGACTGATCCTAATAATGTTTTCGTTTTGGATGGAGGGCGAAATACGCACTTGACATTGTATTTTCTGAGTATTCTGCCGATCTTTGCCGATGTGTTCCCGACATATTGTTTGAACGCCGTCGCAATCGGTTTGTCTCCGTCCTCGGAAGGCTGCGATCTCGGCTTCTTCGGTCTTAAGGCTCGTTTTATCTGCCGGTTGTTGTAACCGTTCGTGCGGAACACGGCCTGCAAGTGCTACAATTCAGCTGCCAGGCTGTCACAGTCCGATATTTCGCGTGCTCTGTGCACCAGTTTGCTCAGAACACCCTCTCGCTGTGAAGGAGCATGACATCTGTAGGCATGCAGGTGCAAATCCGTATGTGTCGGCTTACGGTAGACGCTGTGTCCTATGTGTCCTAGTGTGCTACCTTGTCTTCGCCTGACGAGCACATCCAGAAATGGAAGCTGGTACTTTCTTCTACCTCCATCACTTGATATTCTGGTGCAGCGAATTCAGATGCTGCATACAGACTTGTAGGCGTTGTCGTCCATGCGGCCAGATTACAAATGTATCGCCTACATATCGAAAAAAGCAAGAGGGCTTGTAGACTACCGACTTGAGAGCTTCTTCTTCAAAAGCCTCCATAAACATATTGGTGATAGCGGACAGCACATCGCTACTCCATCTGTTTGTTCGTAGTAGTTACCATCGAACAGAAGGTATGTTGACGTAAGTTGTTGTATCCTGTTGTAAACGCGACCGGAACGGTCGCGGGGTGGCCGAGAAAACGCGGCGGGACCAAACGGAGAGCGGCCCGCGAACAAACAGACGAACGTAAAGGACGGACACGAAACAACAACGGACGACGGAGAGAGACCTTACGACGACAACACGCAGAAGCAACGGCGTGACAGAGACAACCAAACTAATCCAAGACGTCCGCTAGTAGTGAAATCAAAGAACGATAGACATGCTGTCTGTTGTCGAGGCGATGTGTCAAGGCTCACGCAACGATTAGACTCGCTGGCTGAGCGAGAGCCAGAGGCTTTAGGTCACTTGGCTAGTCATAGGCGAGGATCAAATATCCTTATACTTTGGGTCGATAATGTCCCCATAGACTGACTGACAGACTCATGCTCGCCCAGCCCTAACTGCAAAGGGTAGAAACTTTAAAGGCACATTTGCATGCTGAACTTTCATTAGCAGAAAATGTAATTATAGGTCATGAAATAAAGGAACATTTGAGTCATAGATACAGTATACGGCTGTACAAATATTGTATGCAGCCGCTGGAAACATCCCAAGATTTTTGATAGTCATATAATTGGCGAAAGAGGAAGAGTCACATTTTGTTTTCTAGGCCTTGTCCAGATCGGACGTATTTCGGCGCACCGCCATTAATAGAACAGTTTTGCACTCGTAATTGCATAATTCGAGTCACAATGTAAGTGCAGAAATTTTAAATTGTGTTTTTATTTCAGAATATAGTTATTACCAAACTATGTATGTTTTGTTTTGTATCTTTAGTCATTGTAAGATTGTTGGGTGACCTTGCATGGCTAAAGGTTCCGTACTTTTAAGCAAAAAGTCGTCCAGCTCGATCCACCGTCGTTTTCTGGCGCTCTTTGATAACGAAGTCCGATTTTAGTGAAAACACAGGGAGAAGAAGCACGGTTAAAAATACATGAACGGACCTTTAACAGAAAAATGCCATGCTCAAGCGCCGAGAGTTTGTATGAAACATATTTCACCAATCCGTAAACTTAACTGATATCTATTAAATATTCATTAATATAATTCATTGTATGGTCTCGATCCAGTTACGAATGAGCCAAAACATTAATTAAATTGGCGACAATGACAGGAAGCATTGTTATATGTACTATATTGTCTTCCTTTTGTTACATGCGGGATACGAGATGGGAATACAATGATGTAAGATAGGGTGTCCATTTCATTTTCATTGAAAAAGGGGACATTTAAAATAAATTACAGAAAAACCTGGGACAACGAAGAAAAAAACGGGACATAAATATTGTATTGACTAAATTTAATACACATACAAGTTTACCTTTACAACGTGCACTCAGATGATCCCAAATCACTTTTTACAATTATTCTGCCACACTATCACCGTACTTTTCACTTTTATGTACTTTATAAGGAAGTGTATTTTCGTTTGAAATTGTATCATAAAAGTCAGTTCACGATACACCATTAAAGTGTGTTTTGACAATGAGCAAGGCCCTCACTGTTTCAACTTTCATTCTGTTTTTTTCATCTGACCACAAAGAGTTCACTAACGAAAAGACACGTTCCACAGCAGCATTTGACCCAGGAATTGCCAGACAAACCTCCACCAAATGAATCATGTTTTTTATGTTAATGTTTTTACTTTTGAAATAAGCAAATATTTTACACCACGTTGCACTAACACTTTCTTTGTCTCCTTCTTCACTTTTTATGAAGTTCTGAGCACATGAAAATTCATCGAACAGTTAGTCTTCATCAACAGGAAAATTTGGTACAATACTTTTAACAAAAACACAACAGTCCCGAATATCCTTCCACTGTAGCTGCTCCTTTTCAGTATTAGCCCAGCCAAATGCTTTAAAAAGTGTGAGAAATGGTAAAACTATTCTTTAATATACTCAATGAAAGAGTCATAGAAGACAGCATAAATATGAAATTGTTCTACAGTAAATAAACTTTCCTGGCAGATTAAAACTGTGTGCCGGACCGAGACTCGAACTCGGCACCTTTGCCTTTCGCGGGCAAGTGCTCTACCAACTGAGCTACCCAACCATGACTCACAGCCCGTCCTCGCAGCTTTACTTCGGCCAGCACCTCGTCTCCTACTTTCCAAACTTTACAGAAGCTCTCCTGCGAATCATGCAGAATTAGCACTCCTGAAAGAAAGGATATTGTGGAGACGTGGTTTTGCCACAGCCTTGAGGATGTTTCCAAAATGAGATTTTCACTCTGCAGCGGAGTTTGCGCTGATATGAAACTTTCCTGGCAGATTAAAACTGTGTGCCGGACCGAGACTTGTCCGCAAAAGGCAAAGGTCCCAAGTTCGAGTCTCGGTCCGGCACCCAGTTTTAATCTACCAGGAAAGTTTCATATCAGCGCACACTGCGCTGCAGAGTGAAAATCTCATTCTTTTCTACAGTAATTTCACCCTCTTCTTCCAGCTTTCTTAGAGTCTCATGTACAAAGGCTGTGAGAAATCTTTCAGATTTTCTACATTCTAATTTGTCCGATAATTTGTTTATTTCTTGATAAACTTCCATTATTTGATTTCTTGTTTCTCAATACATTGTGGAGAAAGGTTTTAGCTAGCTAACAAGAAAATGTAGAAGAACAATAGACACAGGGTTGTAAAAGAATTGCTTAAGGATAACAGGACACTTATCAAGGGAAATGAAATATGATTTCAAAGCAGGAAATATCTTTACAATTCTTTCCAATGCTGGTAGCAGAGATAGCCACCTTGTCTTGCTGTGTCCAAGTAAAGTTTTGTATTCAGTTTCAGTAAACTTACAGAGATTCAACCCTTACTGTATATATGTGGAAATGCTGGCAGATTTTGTTTACAATCAATTGGCAGTCGATTGGTAGGCAATTGTGAATTTAGGATTGAACAGTTTTTTAACAACTGGAGTAGTACAGTCCATTGACTTAAAGCTATGGTTATGCATTGCACTGTGGTATGCAAACGTAGCTTCTTGTGCTTCCAACTGCCTATCCATTTCCGTTACTGATTTTAAGTTTACATAGTAGTCAATCACGCATTTATTTGCTCTTTTCGTTTGATCACTCATGCGATGTTTCTCCGTCTTAATGTGATTCACAATGTCAGACCTTCCACCATGACCAATAGCAAATTTTGTTCTGCACAACGTACATTCTACAGTTTCTCCACTACCAGTGATAAAAGGAAACTCGCTTTTTATATTGCTGCTAAAATTACCCTTTCGTTTTGGCATAATGAAACAGTGATGGCACAGTGCAAAACATTAACAGTGTGGTGACGAAAGCCAGAGAGCAAGTATCAGTGGCGTAGAGTATCTCTGGGCCCAAAGGACGGATTCAGTGGATCGATTTAGAAGAGAAGAATCTTCGTTGTTATTCGTAACCTACAGTGCGTTTAAAATTACTTGCGATTTTTGACAGTTTGGTACATGTTTGGGGTATGCTGAAAGTCATCACACTCTTCCTAGCGTAAATAATTGCGCAGTCAATAGCAAGTCAAACAACCATTAGCGTAAAATACTCTAGCCAAGCGGAATCATAAAAAAACGGGACATTTGAGCGTCCCCAAAAAAACTTTCGGGACAGCGGGACATTTTGGTAAAAAACGGGACTGTCCCAGGAAAAACGGGACGAATGGACACCCTGAAGTAACACAAATTACTGGATTCTATGTCAACACCTGAAATTATGCTGCAATCGCGGATACAGCATCTTTTACATCAGCACTCTTGCCCAAGCGCTTTGCATTATCATAGCTTGCTTGGTAGATCTATCACAATTATCCGTTTCCGTAGCAGTGATTTTAAGCTGCATCGCGGTTTCCAAAATTATTTTCATTATTCATACAGTGCAACAATAGAGTTTTATCATATCTCAATATGGCCGACTTTACTTCCGTACGACGTAAAATGGCGTGCACCCACTAGTATTCAAAATTCCACCATTACTTTCGACAATTAATTTTCTCGCACTGCGAGATTAATTTTTACATTTATTCTGATTACACATACGAGTTTAAATTTTTATCGTGCCATACATTACGTGTGGCACGGTACTGACCAGAAAACAATCAGCAAAAATCTGCAAACACAGACGGAATCCGACTCTGACACGCCATTAAATAATGAAAGTGACATTACGGATGACTTGAATACTAACTAGCGACGTGTTAATTGACTATTCTGGTGACGCAAATTTAGAAAATAGACCGTCTACCAGTAATATGCCTGAATCTAGTTCCGAACCCATTTTGGTGTCTGACGTCATGTCTAACGACGTGGCTGTGGCGGAACAGTTGCACATCACTAATATTGCCAGAATGTTCGATGCTATTAAGAAACAAATGACACAACATGACCAACAGATGACGTCTGTACGCGCAAGTCCGAAAACAGCTCATGACGAGATGAAAACACGACATTATGAAATTAAATCAGATTTAGCTGCACTTAAAACGTCAAACAACACTTTGTGTAGCCATGTTGAGGAGATAAATAAGACTGACTGGACAAGTGTCTGACCTCAACGCGAAATTTTCAGAGCTTTCATTACAACAAGAAAACACAAATAAAGATGTGACAGTTATGCAAGCATAAGTGAACAATCTCAGTAACACATGCGAGTCTGTAGTTACTCAGATTAAATCTTATACGGCAGTGCACGATGATATAAAAACTCGTATTGCCGATGTCGAAAACAACGTTGACACATTTGACAAACTGCTTTCTGATAAAGTAAGACTACGCACTGACAAGCATTTCTCATGCATCAATAAAGAACTTCATAGTTGCATATAGCAAAAGGAAGAATGGTTTTACGAGTGCTTACAAGAAAAATTGCCTGCTCTTGTACACGACACTGTTTCGAAATTTATAAGTAACAAACGCGAAATCAGTCAAGCAAGACAACCTGCCGCTGCGCAATCGCAACAGTTTGACAATTACGTACAACCAGTGTGCAATGACGGAAGCAGCAAGCAAAACACACAGTTTGGCAACGAACACAAGTACATTTATGACGCATACACACCGCACACTACGCACTCACAACAACAACAGTATGCACCTCTACATGACACACTGCATTGCAGTCGTCATAATTATCAACAACATTTTCCTTGCCATTCGCCAGTTGAACCTTACAGTAATCATTCTGAAACTAAACATTACTATAATGCCAAGGAAGAGGAGAGCCTCATAAAAAATACACAATATCAGCCATTTATACCTGAAAAAAGAACAGTACATCGAGTCATCTTTCTTAAAGCCTTCAGAAATGCATTTCCTCGTACGTGGAGTGACCGTTGTGGAGTATGTTGTCGGTTACATCGAAGGCGACACAGCTGTATGGACGTATAAGGAAGCCGACAGATACGTCACGAACGAACAATTTTTTTATCTACATTTTGGTCACAATCTGTACAGGAACGACTTCGTAGGCAGATTGTGGATCCTGAACCATTCAATACTAAGCACGGAAATTTGCGCCGGTATTTTGAGAAATATTTAAGTATGGGACATTTCCTTGACGAGCCGGTTGCAACGCGCGACATCCTCCGCGCATTGAAGGCAAGACTGCCGTTTGATATCAAATAAAAACTTCTGCACATCCCAGACAATGCCGCAGAGTATTTTCTGACAGTGCTCGATTCTGCTGATATGCTTTACGAGGACCAGCGTACCTGGAGTAATAACAACTACGCTGCCCAGGGTCAAAACACAGCGACAGCACAGCAGCAAAACAATAATACAGGCCAGTGGCAATTGCCGCCGCCGCAAATGCAAATTCAGGACTGGAATGCAGCTACGAACCCGCAGGTTAGTCAAAACACGAAAACGCAACGACCGCCACAGCTTGTCTTGTTCTATGATTTTTAAAAGAAAATGTGTGAGTTTGAACCCGTACAGAGTATCCTGTCCAGAACTGTAAAATTTTAACTGCCGTAGGCAATAAGTCTTCTAGGGTTAAGAACAGGTATTTGTTACAGTCAGGGTAGGTAATGGAATCGTACAATGGCCATTCCTCATCGTCCAAAACCTGGTCACTAATCGTATTTTGGGTTTAGATATATTGTGCGAGAAGGACAGCACTATTGACTTCTCCCAACGTAAATGTCTTAGAGATAAGGGCAGTGAAATTTCAATTGATCTGGATACAAGGACTCTGAAGCACGATAACTGTTGTACAGGGTACAAAATTCAGTTTGTGGGAGTCGCCAGTAGAACATCCGTAGACGCACAGTGAAGGATAGCATTATTCTGTGGCGGCGCGCACAAGGGACAGATTGTTTATTCTTTGATTATATATAATAGCTCTGTTGTTATTGATTCAGTGTTCATATGAGCTTTTCGTTGCAATAAAAAAATAAAATATTATAGCCTAACTACTTAGTGAGTCTTTCTGAAGATTGTAATAAGTAGTACGTGGCTAAAGTGGTGACCCCGTATAAAGAATTTCATTGTAGACAAACAAATGCAGCCCAGTTCAGTTTCGTCTACCAGGAGATCGGCGAGTCCGCGCGGTACACAGAGTATTACGGATCGGCGCGACGTTGTGCTAAAGAACATTGAGAAATTACGACGCGACATTGAAGAACAAGAAAACGCGGTGTTGAATTTTTCTGCGCCATCAAGTAACGGCCTTTCGACAGAGAACAGTAGCAAGATGAAATTACGCCCACCGCAGTTTATACCTGATAAACCTGAACTGTGGCTTGCAATGCTTGATCTGACTTTCCAGCATCATGGCATTGTAAACGAAGAGACAAAATTTATGATCGCCGTTAGTGCGCTTCACAATAAAACAGCAACGATCAGCGCAGATATAATACTTCAGCCGCCCGCCACGCAAAAGTATACGCGTTTTAAGCAGTTACTCATTGAGCGACTACGTCGGCCGGTGGAACAACGTATCCAGCAAGTATTGCACGGTGAAAAGAGAGGAGATAAGTCACCTTCGGAATTTTGGCGGCACCTGCGAAGTTTAGTCGACGACAGACCGAATTGCCGTTTACATTGCAAATGGTACGCGAGCATATGGCCAAACTACGCCCATCTCCTGTCTCGAGACATGGAGCGGTAAATACGTTCGTGCATAAAGATCTACGCTCATGTACATATTGGATGCTACGGACGGACGCTGTCAAGTCACCCCTGCAACCTCCATATTCTGGACCTTACAGAGTGCTCTCACAGGATGAACATACCATGCAGATAGATCCAAATGGAAAGAGTCAAGTGGTATCATTGGAATGGCTCAAACCTGCACATGTGTTACCGACTGAAGAGGACACAGAGGTCAGGCACCAAGCGCCACCTTCCACATCACTGGACCAGGATGACACCACCTCACCACCACAAGAGGAAGCGGTACTGTCACTACCAGCAACAGAAGCTGAAGAAGCTCAACCAATGCCTTCAGTACACACAAGAGCTGGGCGCCGGGTGAAATATAAATACCCCTACATTCCCGGAGCTCCGCTCTATCGGAGGGGGGCTATGTGGGAGTCGCCAGCAGAACATCCGTAGACGCACAGTGAAGGATAGCATTATTCTGTAGCGGCGCGCACAGATTGTTTATTCTTTGATTATATATAATAGTTCTGTTGTTACTGATTCAATGTTAATATGAGCTATTCGTTGCAATAAAAAAATAAAATATTATAGCCTAACTACTTCGTGAGTCTTTCTGAAGATTGTAATAAGTAGTACGTGGCTAAAAGTTAATACAGGTCACTGACCATGTTGACACAAAGACACATGCACCAGATGCCGAGTCTGCGGACTTGAAAACTTTAATTAGTAATGACTTATTAGAAACAACAGCTGTCACACATGATGAACGTAATGAACTTTATGATGTTTTGTCCAAGTATATACAAGTACTTAGCAAATGACCAGGTGTGATCAACACATATGAGTATAAAACATAAGTTAAGCCTCATCAGATTTTCTTCCACAAAACCCATAATGTGCCACTATCCCAACGACCTGCTGTGTGGCACGAGTTGAAACAAATGTTAGAGTGGAAAATTATCTAATCTTCCAGCCCTTCACTTGTTGTAAAGAAACCCAAAGGGAATATCAGAGTTGTTTTGGATGCTCGTGCAATTAATGAGATTAATTTACCTGTTCGCACGAAACCTGAGAATTTCGAGGAGTAACTTCAGAAATTTTTAGGTTCTAAATATTTTTCTACGGTACATCGGACCAATTCGTCTGTCAAGTCCCGATCACGCCAGGTTCTAGAAAATATACTGCATTTATATACGGGAGGCGAACCTATCAATTTTGTGTCCTTCCCTTCGGTCTGAAGGTCATTTCAGGCGTGTTTATCACCGCATTGGATACTGTACTTGGCGATGAATTGGTTGAATCAGTTACTCACTACATTGATGACCTGCTCATAGCTAGTAAGACTTGGTCTCAACACATTGATACTTTCCAAAAGATTCTACATAAATTCGCACAAGCAGGAGTGACAACTAATTTCAAAAAGTCGAAATTTGCTTGCAGTGAGATTAGGTATCTTGGAATACTATTAATGCTCAAGATATACGACCTGACCCAAGAAAGTTAGACGCAATCAGTAATTTTCCTAGTCCACGGACTAGTAAGCAATAGAAATCATTCTTTGGACTTCGTTCTTTATTTCGACGACTTTTACCACACCAACTTTTAAACAGCAAACATCTATGGAACCTACTAAAAAAGAATCAGATATGGATATAGTCTGACCAGTGTCAGAAAGACTTTTATAGTATTAAGCATGCTTTGGTTAACGCAAACATTTTGGATACCCTCATTTTAATTTAGACTATTGCATGACATGTGACGCTTCATCCTGTGGCTTAGGCTGTTGTTTGTTTCAAGTTGTAAAGAATGGAGAACAAGAAAATGTGAAAATTATTGGTTGTGCGAGCCGAACACTTAGTGAATGTGAACGCACTTACTCTACCACGGAACTTGAAACACTCTCTATAGTGTGGGCCGTTCAGAAATTCAATTATTATTTATATGATAAGCACAGTAAAATTTATACTGACCACCAAGCTGTTAACTTGTAAGCTAGTACATCCCAGATTATCACGTTGGGCTTTATCTTTGCAAAACTATTCCTTTGAAATTGTATATATTAAGGGTACAGACAACATCATTGCCGACGCTTTGTCTCGTCTGCCTCAAGGCTTCAATGAGTTTAACTCTGACCTGGAGAATGTGAATGATTACCAAACACTTCTTATGCAGGATAAGCTATATCACCAGTATTATATCAACTTATGTAAAAATATGTCAACGTTGCAAAAACTTATCTGGAATAAGGTAAGAGTTTTATTCACAAATCAACCTGACCATCCTCTGTCCAACCGATATTTAATACATAATGATTGTTATTTTATCGCCGTGATCCTGAAGCCACTACTTGGTGTGCTTGTATTCCTAAGGATTCTGAACGCAACCTAATTTGGCATACACATTTTGTTTGGGGTCATTATGGTGCCAAGAAGTGCCTAGCAAAGCTAAGTACCTATTGTTGCTTTAGCAATATGAGACGTAAGATCCACAGTATACTCAAAACATGTGCGATCTGTCAAAAATCTAAACCGCTGAACTTGTCCAAGAAGACTGATTTGCGTTCTGTGCTTCCCAGTAAACCTCTAGAAATTGTAAGTTCTGACATAAGTGGTCCACATCCCACAAGTAGTGGTAGTGTGAAATATATTCTTGCATTTTACGATCTATTCTCCAAGCGTGTTAAACTGTATGCTATAACAACTGCTACTGCCACTGCCACCATTCGTCGTTTCTCATGTGACTACATTCATCATGTGGGAAAAGCAAAAGCTATTTTATCCGACAATGCTACATACTATACTCGGTACAAGTGGCGGAAATTTCTCAAAGACAATAGCATTAAGAGTATTTCTATCTCAAGATATAGTCCCCAGTGTAATCCCACTAATTGTGTGTTCCGTGAGATTAACAGATTTATGAGAACCTACATTTCTACCAAACATACCAATTGGGTAACATATTTGTCTTCATTTGAAGAGGTACACAACAACCTTAATGTTTGTGAAACTCTGTACACTCCTAATGAACTCATGTTCGATCGCAAAGAAGTTAACGATTGGACAACGCCGTTACCAAAACATTCTTTTCAGCGAACAACACACGACGGGAAGGTAAGGGAAGTCTGCGCAACGCTGCCTGCAGAAGCCAAAATTAAGAAAACTTATGCTCGCACTGTCAAGAGGAAGCAGGAATTTAAAGTTGGAAAGTTAGTGCTTTTGTGAACTCACCATAAGTCGTCTGCTCTTCAGCGGCGCAACACGAAGTGGCGTCTGCTGTACGACGGTCTTTGTATCATTGTCAGCATTCCGCACCCTGGTGCATATCTGCTGCAGCATCCTATAACAAACAGAATTATTGGACCATATGCTCACCGTGATCTTAGAGTATACCATGCTCAACAGTAAATACATCTATGGATCATGCTTAAGTTATACACAACTATCAAATGTGCGTACCTTACAGTACTTCTACAGGGAAGCTACGTTGCATAAGAGTTTTATTTCAGCTGTTCTTGTCAGCAGCAGAAGGAGAGAGAAGAGATTCGTCTTCGCCGAATACTAACAGCAGCCACTTAAAATTTTAAAGCAAATTTTATATTAACTTTTATACAGGAGGGAAAAACATATATTTTTCAGCCTATGAGATTGACTATCTGCACCATCAGTCTTCGACTACTAACGACTGATTGACGTGAATACTTAATCATTCTACACGCTAACACTTTCACCTTGAAACTGATTGGATACGCATCTCACCACTGAACACACACACTTACAGGTAGCTAAGGCCATGCATACACTGCACACGTACACTCGTGTCGCGAGTATTTTTTGTGTTTGATGTTAGTTCATTGCTTTTGTTATTTGCTTATTTGTAGTTGTGTGCTTGGTCTTATTGCTGGTGTGGGATGTTGTGTCTAATCCTCCTAAATTTCAGGTGACATCATTTGCAAAAGCAAAAACATATGTCTAAACTTGTAATGATTGTAAATACTGTAAACATTGTAAACTTATGTAAAGCTATATGAAAAATATTTCTATGTGACCAATCATACTTGGGTGAAGACAAGAGGAATATGTCTCTATCTCTATGTAAAGCCAATAGGTAATATGTTTGTATCTATTTGTTACTATGTAAAAATCATATATGTAACATGTTTCCATGTATTTATCTGTATTTAGGTAAAGCTAAATGATATATGCTCACTTGTATATGGTATCTGTATTTGTTACAGGTGCCCATATGGGAAAAGTTATGAAACTTGCAGAACCTGAAACAATTTGTTGACGTTTACTATACGTCGCTGAACTTGTGACTGCGAGAAAACTGGTGTGCAAAACTGCATAATTGAAAAAGACTGTTCATGATATGATGCTATGTACACAGACGTCATGAACTATTTATGAAATTTGTTTACAAAGTGTTAATGTATAATCGTGTTACGAATTGTTTGCGTAAAGACTTGTCAACGGGCATTTGTTCTGCGTCACAACTACTCGTGTACGAATATTTGTATTCGCTTGGCAGACTGAGCACGTGAAAAACTGTCATAATGAAGTGCACCGACACTTTTGAGTGCATCGCAAATGGACATTTACTGCGCTGCATCTCTGTATCTCTGCAAATCTGTATAGCAAGAACTGGTTCCCTACTACACCTACGGTCGCTTTATTCCAAAACGAGGAAGACCACTCGACGGGTGGAGGAATTTTGGACGGGTCCTCGGGGAGCAATATGTTCTCGGAAATGACAGATACTCTCACCTGGTCTAAACGAGGATCGACGCCAGCATCGTGCCGTCCGAGGTCCTGCTTCCATGCCTTCACGAACTCATGCTGTGGAATGGGGATCCATCAGTCTTCTATCAGGCGATGTACGGCCCAAGGCAAAAAACAGTGGCATCAGTCTAAATAAACAGTGTAACCAGTGCAAAATATAAACTACGCTACGAGTGATCGCTCACACGCATCTGGTGATTAGTGTTTAACGTCCCGTCGACCACACGCCTCTGTAGCAAAATTGCGAACTATGACATTTAACTGTCATAAACAATGTTCACCTTTATAAAGTTATCGTATGTTTTCGGTTCATAGAACTGTGAACGACGACACGTCGTCAAAAGGCGTTATATCTGAAATAAAAAGACATTTCAAGCGCAATTCTGTGCGAAAGAGGCTATCAGCAATATGAATTTGTAATTTCATGTTAACGAGTATTGTAACTTTAGGATTTTGTACCTGCTTTAGATGTTAATCCACATTTGTAAAATCCATGATGACAAATCTTGCGACGTCTTGTGGACATGAACACACGGACTGAGAATAAACATGTGTCGTGTAATGTACTCACTTCGAAACGGCCGCGCTATAATCTGTTCATCATAAGAATAAACCTGATGTAAACATTGCACTGTGTATTCTTCCGCGTTTTCTGGAACCTCAATGGATTTCCGTTTCACGTGGGACTGCAGCCAAGCTGTGTCGAGTACTGTCAAGTACGATAACAAGGGTCCGTTTTGTGCTATGCGTTACGCGCACATCGACTTCGCGATAATACGGGATAACAGCTTTACTGGCGCATTTAACTTGGACAGCACTGACCGGTCAGCTGATACAGCTAGCCTGCAGTGACATGGCCAGCTGCAGCTCACACAAAAAGAGAAGAGCAGAGGAGCAATACAGCTTTGAAAGTCATTTAATTTTTAAACAGAATGAAATAATACGCTGCAAATCTCCCACAACACGCTCTGTAGACGATTAGACGAAAACCACAACACGTTATGGTTTTTAGCTAACCAACTATTGTAAATAAAACAAGAATGATGAAAATTCCTGACTTAACCATAATCTGTTTGTAAGGTAAGAGAGTATTGAAGGATTTCACCGTATTGTTAAATATTGAAGCCACTGAAGGTATATATTACTTACAGTCAGTCGTCTGGTAATCTCTTAGTTTCTTCCTTATCCGAATCCGAGAAATACATCTCAGTTCTGGAAGTGTCACGTGCTACGTTGATAACGAACCTATCAACAACGGAATCCACGAAGCCAACCAGGGGCAGCATTTTCTCTTCTTCTATTATGAAGCACCGTTCTATATCCCGCCAGGGTTCGGCAGTGATGTGTGAGAAAGCTGCGTGCGTTAGTTCCAGTACGTCTGGCAGCTTGACAGTCTTGTTACTTCTCGGGACAAATCCCACAGCTTGGCTCCAGATCAATTCCGTTGGGTTCATATTGTAGGGGTACAGTAGCAAACGTAAAAATGCAGCATTTGTACGATGTGCTCGATGCTGTGAAAATTATTGTTTTTCATGTTTCTATTATACTTATCTACCTCTGTGGTATAAAACTATGTACATAGTCCAAATAAAGAGGATTCGGTTTTTCATTTTTGCCTTAAATTGTTATCTTTTCTTAATTTAAACAACGTTTATGAATAGTCTTTCATAAAAAACATCGATAGTTAAGAATTTGTATTTGAAATGGAAACAGGAGTTTTGTGTCCAATATGTAATTAGAAACTATAATACGTGCATTATTCACAAAAAATTATGAGTTTTATAATTACAAGATGTAGGTATTTCAAAAAGAACGAGAAAAAAAATGATAGTCCTGAGAATCGAACCAATGCATTTGGTTTACATTCTATTACGCTGTCGACTGCGCTACACGTTAAATGTAGGGTACATAACGACTGTATTATATTCAAAGCTGGGAAAATTTACGATAAACATTTCTCGGAACTTTTGAACCATGTTCCACGCGTGTGTTTCACTACGGAACAGAAAGCAGCCCAGCCATTTTCATACTGCGCATTAACAGCGCGACAATCGGAGCATAACGCTGCAGAGGCTGTGACTGTACACGATTTTTGAAATAAAAACTAGGTAGCTAAAGTGTGATTAAGAAAAACGTTGATGGCTGTAAATACATTTGAATATCTTAAAGTTTCATTTAACGTAACTTAGTAATAATATATCTATACAAACGAAGGAGCTACTTCCAAGAGCGTAACAACACCAGTGTACGTGTGCTACGGCTTCTGACCAATCATCGCGTTTGTGTTTGTTTACATCAGGTTTATTCTTATGATGAACGGATTATAGAACTAAACTACGCGACTGCTCGCGCGCGGTAGGCGCAATGCCAACATAAAACTGTTATAGGCACACGCGCCACAAACAAACATTGAAAATCTGTTTTGTGTAAATATTATGTTATGATATGTATGTGTATTTGTAGACTTACACATGCAATGGGCTTTAGAGTGAGTTGCTCGCTTGCAAGTGTGCTCTTTTGCCTCGCAACTCAGGGGGCAGCTTAAAGGCACATTTGCATGCTGAGCTTTTATTAACAGAAAATGTAACTATAAGTTATGAAATAAAGAAACATTTGAGCCATAGATATAATATGCAGCTGTATAAATATTGTATGCAACCGCTGGAAACATCTGAAAATCTTTGATCGTCGTATTGTTGGCGAAAGAGGAAGAGTCACCTTCTGTTTTCTAGGTCTTGTCCAGATATTTAGGCGCACTGCTATTAATACTACATTTTTTCATTATTTTATTCATGAGTTGCAACCAAATGGCACTCGTAATTGCATAATTCAAGTCACAAAGTAAGTGTAGTAATTTTAAATTGTGTTTTTATATCAGAATATAGTTATTACTAAACTATGTATGTTTAATTTGTATCTTCAGTCACTGTAAGATTGTTGGGTGACTTGGCATGGCTAAAGGTTCCTTACTTTTAAGCAAAAAGACGTCCAGCTCGATCCACCGTCGTCTTCGAGAGCTGTTTGATAACGAAGCCCGATTTATAGTGAAAACACAGGGAGAAGAAACATGGTTAAAAATAGATGAACAGACCTTTAAGAGAAAAATGCCATACTCACGCGCTAGAGTTTGTATGAGACATATTTTACCGTCGGCCGTTGTGGTTCTAGGCGCTTCAGTCCGGAACCGCGCTGCTGCTACGGTCCCAGGTTCGAATCCTGCCTCGAGCATGGATGTGTGTGATGTCCTTAGGTTAGATAAGTTTAAGTAATTCTAAGTCTATGGGACTGATGACCTCAGATGTTAAGTCCCACAGTGCTTAGAGCCATTTGAACCATATTTTACCAATCCGGAAACTTAATTGATATGTGATTAGTATTCATTAACATAAATCATTGTATGGTCTCGATCCAGATACGAATGAGCCAAAAAAATTAATTTAAAAACTTGGTATTTGGAGAGATGTTGATCTTATACTGTAGGAATCGTTTAAGAAGGGGTTTTTCGAAAATCCATCCCTAAGGGCGTGAAATAGGTGATGAAAGATTATCTTGAAAATAGGTCGCTTCTAAAGGCAATTCTGAAGCTAGAACTACGACAACTGGTGTTTGGCTTCCCGATCAGAGATGAAGACATGCCTGTTCCAGAAATTTTGGAAATGGAACACCTATGAGTGTAAAATAGTAGGGGGAACCTAATTTCAATAAATCGTTATTAAAGAACTACTAAAACATTTTTGGAGCTACGTCTATGAAGACAGGTATTTGACTCCTCGGTTAGAAATTAAAAAAAAAAACATGTTTCAGTGTTTTTGGAAAATCAACCCCTAAGAGGATGAAATACAAAATGAAAGTTTATGGAAATATTTCATTACGGAAGTATTTTTGAAGCTAAATCTCTGAACATTTGTATTTGGTTTCTCGGTTATAAATAAAAAACACGTGTTTCACTGTTTTTGGAAATTCAACTCCTAATGGGGAGAAATAGCGATTGAGTGATTCACTGACTCTTCATTGCCCAGCCTACACAGCTAGGGACAGAAGCTTGAAATCTGGAGAGGGTGTTGATCTCACAATGTGGGCATCGTTTAAGAAGAGAGTGTTCGAAATTCCGCTCCAAACTTGGTGAAATCGGAGATGAAAGGCTGTTTGGTAATATGTCGCTATTAAGCCAGTTTTGAAGCTATAACTATGAAAACTGGTGTTTGCTTTCTAGGTTAGCAATTAAAAAAAAAACACGTGTTTCAGTGTTTTTGCATACTCAGCCCCTAAGGTCGTGAAATAGGGAATTAAAATTTTAAGAAAATATTTTCGTCATATGTATTAAAACATTTTTAAAGCTAAATCTATGAAAATTGTTATTTCACTGCTAGGTTAGAAATAAATAAATGTGTTAGGGGATTAAAGTTTGTATGAAAACTTCACCACAAGAACTCAAAATTTCGGATTAAAAAAAACCTCCGACTCCTCTTACCAGAAACGCTTTGTGATCAGAAGCACATTCGGGAAAGACCCTGCTTCTTTAACTTAATTATCGTGAAAAGTTTGATGCTATTGCAATTTACATGCTAATCAACAATAGCTATTTAACAGCCACAACGACAAATCGGCCTTGTCAGAGCTGCATAGAAAAAGAAACGAGAACGAAGCAGCGCCGCTGTGGTAGTGTATATTAATTCGTTAACGCTCGTCACATAAACTGTTCTCAAATATTTCTAAATTCCACCGATGCATCACAACAGTCACTTTTGACTAATTAAAGTGTTGACCTCTACGAGATCCTACCTCATAGGGATGCCTAATAAAGATACAGTGCCGTGCTGTCGTCATAGTGATGTATTTGTGATTGCATTTGAGCTCTAGTACCGTTTCACGTGCTTTGAAAATCTGTCGTCACATCGATACATTTCACTTACCGGAAGACACCGTTCACTGCTTATACCTATGTCATATTCCCGTATTTCATGTCTTGCTGTTAATGTAACTCTATGCATTTGAATACCATTAACATCGTGAAAAATGGATCATAAAAATAGTAACAAGTGAGTTTTTGCTGAGCAAAGAGCTGCAAAATACCATTTCGAACGTCTTATTATTCCAAATTGCCTCTAGTATTCACATTTTTGTAAATGTATAAGACCAAAATTCTTCACTATCGCTAAATTAATAGCTTTGCTCCCCACTGGGTGGAAGTGGTCATCCGGAAAGCTCCAGTACACGCCTAGCTGTTCGCCACGGGATTGCTACCTCCAGTCCATCAGAGCTGACCACTAAATTGTCAAAGTGCTCTCACTCATCTCAGCAGTTACCTCGATTAGTCATAAAGTGTTAATCATTATGCCGTGAACAACAGCACATTTGAACTACCCGTCGCTTAAGACGAATAGTTGCCAGTGTGGCATTCCGCGAGAGATCGCCCGAAGAGGACGGGAATGAGTGTGAGCATAGCTCCGGCCATAGTCAGGAGGTGTAGCAGAGCGTGTTGACAGTTCGTGGGCATCCGTCAAGCAAGACTAGCCCTGGAGAGAACAGCGCCGTGAAACCAGCAGTATACCGCAACGGGCATGACGGGGTGTGTCCAACCGTAACGTGGATATCGTCGAGCTGAGGTAGTGGATGATGTTTCTTCTTTTTCCGCAGTATCCAGGAGAAGACGATAGCCCATGGTCAAAGTGGAGGAACGGCGGAGAAGATGGTTATGGTGAGACAGCGCAGAGCACACAGCGGCGGAGTTTCTGTGGGCCATATTTGCTACTTGCTAGCCGCGGTAGTTGCCAGAGTTTGTACGACTAGATTACAGTGTCGAGGGAAAGGTGAAAGTGGCTGCATTCAGTTTGTCGTCGTATGAAAGCATGGCGAGCCCACGAGGAATCTGATTGTGCCAAAACCAGTGTCAAGTGCTTTGCACGACGTGGCCATGATGGCTTAGAGTGTAACAGCTTGTACTGTGGTACCGTAAATATGGTGAAGCTGTTATTCGATGACACCAATAAGTTATTGTGTCTTCTTATTATCTGTATTGACTATTTCTTTTGTTTTTTTTTTCTTATCTGCATTTTCTTGCGGTCGATATAGTATTTATAGTTGTGTGTGGTTGTGTTGTCTCTAAGAGCCAGGTGGTTGTAGTACTAGATTGGTTCTCACGGTTCGCTTCAGTGCGCCCTTGTAAATTCACTAATGGGCAGAAGCTATAAGAGGCAATAAAAAGTTTCCGTTCAAAGGTTGTTCAGTCTAAAATCAGTATGCCAATCAGGCAAAACAGCCGTGGTCACTGTGGCAATCATCCCACCGATGCACCAGGTTGAAGATAACCGTTTGGTAAAACACCGTATCCTGCTGTGTAAAGAAGTGCAAAATTTACGTGATCTGGGAATAAGCAAACCCACATTTACAGCTGAACCTCTAATTCGTTCTGAGGATCTAAATCAGTATTTCGACACGCTGGCACCTTTGCTTGACCAGCGCACAAGGCTGCAAATAATTTTTCCCTTTAAAGAATCTGTGGTTGGTGAAAATGAAAAAAATTTTCCGCTTCCCGGAAAAATCTCCCAACAGTCTGGAAATAGAGACTCAAAACATCTATATCTGAGAAGGAATCTGTCAAATAGCGCTCCGACTACATGCCCATTTGCAATCTAGCAGTGTTATCTGTGCCCATAGAGTACAGAATACACAATCAGCTTATTAACCCTTCTAATACCGAGTATTTTTTGTTACACTGAGTAACAATGGGGTCTTTAGTGACCCCAACGGAATTAATTTTTTATTATGGATAGTTTTAATAATGGTAGAATAAAATCACATTCCTTACTTTTTCCATAATCTAAAACATGATGTCAGTGACACTACATTAAATTAAAATGCATATTTTTTAAAATTATGTATTTCCGTAAAATTTGCAAACGATTCTCATGAAACTACAAACATTTTTGATTAAATTCCGAACTGACATTTATGACGCATTACAGTTACAGAAATAAATGCCAGAGTGGTTTTTACACACAGAACATCCACATTTTGGACATTTATCAGTAAATTTTCTATCCTCATACCTTTTACAAAACGGACACCTTCCTCTTTTTTTGTCTTACCGTTGATGGAAGTACTGGGGAAATAATTTTGTCTGGCTTTCCTCCGACGAGCTGCTTTCCTAATTCTATGAGAATGCCTGTCTCTTGTATTTGGTCCTTTCTGCCCAGTCTGGTGTAAGATGTAGCCATATGATAAATGCATTCAGTGCACTGATATCAATCATGATGTAAAATAATACCATTGGTCACCTTCTGCTCATCCTCTTAGTAGTGTACGTTCTAACCAGGTTTTCCATGGTATCTACTCCTGATTTTGTTTTATTATAATCCAGAATCATTACTGGCTTGCATTCTTCACGATCTTCCACTTCCTTTCTTGAATGCATTGTACTGAGAAAAGTTACAACTCTTCCCTTTTTCGGACAATATGAAACAATTGAAGCATTCTCTTGGAATCCAAAAATAGATGACCTTTGGTCTGAGTGAAAGCTTGTGGTAGTTCTCCTTTATTTTTTCTAATTGTTCCAAAGAATGTGAGACTGATTTTCAGAAGTTCTCTCGCCAAACTAAGGCTAGTGAAAAAATTGTCAGTTGTTACATTTCTGCCACTGTTTTCTCAGCCTGTGTATACCCACATTTCAAATATTTCTCTAATGGGAGCCAGCTTGTCAGGAGCACGGTTGCGACGTCTCACATCTGCGTCATCAAATCGGATGCACCTTGAAATTTTCGTAAAGCGATTCTAGCGATTTCTTCACTAAAAATGGGTCTACCATCCTCTTTGATCCACATATGTGTAACTGCTTCATTATGGGCCTTGTAAGCGCCTGCTAGGATCAAGACACCTATAAAGCACTTCAGTTCAATGGCATCTACTGGTTTCCATTTACTACCGTAAAAAAGACTACCCTCTTTGTTAGTCTACCTTAGAATTACATCAACAATGTTTCTCCTAAGAAACAACTGAAAAGCTGATTCTATGGAGTCTACATTTTTCACTCCGAATTTTGTTGGACCTGGCTTTACTTGCGTTATGTTTCATCTCTCTTCTCTTCCACAAGCTCTTCTCAACTCGTGTTTGTGTCACAGCTCTTCTTTGTTTTTAGACCTACACAAAATTTAAAAAAATAAAAAATACAGAGGGTATATCTTCGCGCTAGACCCTAACGCACATTTGCAAAAATACAATGTGTGCTTACATATAACAGTCAGGAATATGTGTTACTCCCTGTTCAGGCTGGACATCTGCGCTGTCCAAATCGTCTTCTGAACTTCCGTCTGATTGAGGAATATTCTCTTCTAAGATGTCAATTTCTCCATCGCTGCATGAGGCATCAGAAACTATATCACTGATATCACTATTTGATTCTCCAGATAGAGGATTATACTGCAGTAAAATTTCAAGCACTTCGTCTTCGGAAAGGTGACGAGACATTTTCCACTAAATGCAACACACACAATAGTAGTCTCCACTTGTATGGAACAAATAACTGTCGGCTTATAAATTATTGGCAACAATCACAAGTTAAACAATATTTACAAGAATAAATGAAAGGAAATACAGCAACAGTTACGGATTCAATGCAGCATTATTGGGTAATAATACCGCAAGAGAGAAATGGGGTCGCATTTAACCCCAATGGTATTCAGTGGTTCTCTCTTGATTTTCAGCAAAACAAGGATTTCAAAAAAATTATATTAATATATTACGGAACCAATACTTAATTCAGGAAAAGTCCGAATTTTTCATAATTTTAGGAATAGGAAATAAGGTAAATTTTACAGAAAATTATGGCCTGGGGTCATTATAGACCCCACGGTATTAGGAGGGTTAATTATTTAGTCTCAAATAACCGTTTAGACCAGTATCAGACAGGTTTTCGTAACAATTCCAAAACGGATACTGCTGTTATAAAAGCTACAGACAAACAAAAGGCAACTACACACATCAAAAAAAGTTTTACATCACCCCGGTTCCCAGAACTCCTGAAGATAGACGTTGACTGTGGATATTGTATAACAGACACAGCCCCTTTGACTGTTCAGAGATGTCACTGAACCCGCACAAATATGTAAACAACCACGCATGAGCAGCGCCTATTAGACGGAGGGGGTTCGATAGCCGATCAGTTCCAGTCATTCCACCAGGAAGGAGGTAGACGGCTCGTGTTGTCTGTAGTTCAACCATGCCTAGGCGGTCAATACCGCGGTTCGATCGTGTCCGCATTGTTACTTTGGCCACGAAGGGCCCTCAACAAGGGAAGTGTCCTGGCGTCTCGGAGTGAACCAAAGCGATGTTGTTCCGACATGGAGGAGATACAGAGAGGCAGGAACTGTCGATGACATGCCTCGCTCAGGCCGCCCAAGGGCTACTACTACAGTGAATGACCGATACCTACGGATTATGGCTCGGAGGAATCCTGACAGAAACGCCACAGGACGTCGTGTTACGACTCAAACTGTGCGCAACAGGCTGCATGATGCGCAACTTCATTCCAGACATCCAAGGAGAGGTCCATCTTTGCAACCACGACACCATGCAGCGCGGTACAGATGGGCTGCACGCCTTAGACACATTGTCCAGCGATTGCAGCAAGGTGGATGTTCCCTAATGTTCTGGGGTGGCATTATATGGGGCCCACGTACACCGCTGATGGTCATGGAAGGCGCCTACGATACGTGAATGCCATCCTCCGACCGATAGTGCAACCACATCGGCAGCATATTGGCGTGGCATTCGTCTTCGTGGACGACAACTCGCGCCCCCATCGTGCACATCTTGTGAATGACTTCCTTCAGGATAACGACAGCGCTCGACTAGAGCGGCCACCATGTTCTCCAGACATGAACCCTATCGAACATGCATGTGATAGACTGAAAACGGCTGTTTATAGACGACATGACCCACCAATCACTCTGAGGGATCTAAGCCGAATCGCCATTGAGGAGTGGGATAATCTGGAGCAACAGTGCCTTTACGAAGTTGTGGATAGTATGCCGCGACGAATACAGGCATACATCAGTACAAGAGGATGCGCTACTGGGTATTAGAGGTACCGGTGTGTACAGCAATCTGGACCACCACCTCTGAAGGTCTCGCTGTATGGTGGTACAATATGCAATGTGAGGTTTTCATGAGCAACAAAAAGTGTGGAAATGATGTTTATGTTGATATCTGTTCCAGTTTTCTGTACAGGTTCCGGAACTCTCGGAACCGAGGTGACGCAAAACTTTTTTTATGTGTGTATTATGTCTTTTTGGCCTTCAGCAAAGCTTACGACAATGTCGACTTCGATATTCCACAAAAAAATGGTTCAAATGGCTCTGAGCGCTATGGGACAAAACTGCTGAAGTCATCAGTCCCCTAGAACTTAGAACTACTTAAACCTAACTAACCTAAGGACGTCACACACATCCATGCCTGAGGTAGGATTTGAACCTGCGATCGTAGTGGTCGCGCGGTTCCAGACTGTAGCGCCTAGAACCGCTCGGTCACACCAGCTGGCCAATATTCCACACTGCGCAAAAGAAGTAAAGGGTCACTTTTTTCTAAATCCCGTCGATTGCCTCCAGTGCTACGCAGAAGTTTGAATTTGTCTGAAAAGTACCTGGAACCTTGCTATGTGATGGTGCAAAAGTACAGCGCCATGCGAGATCGTCCTCGGGCTCGGCGACGCTTCAAACGCCAGAGCTCGGAAGTTCACGTGAGGTGTGAGGTGGGTTAATGGTGTCACTTTTGCTACCAAATTTCGCCACAAATCTGCCCAACGCCATCGTGGAGGTGACACGCGATCGCGCGATGGGAAGGTCGTCCCCATCCCCTCCCCTCTTACCCATATCTCACCCCATCTCTTGACGCCTCTTCCATGGAGTTCAGGACGGCGACGTCCATCGTTGATATCACGAGGTTTTCTTATGGTTGGCTGAGGAAAACGTTTCAGACACACTGCCATTCAGAAACGGTACAAGAAGTCCTCAGGGGATAGTATAAATGGTGTCAATGAAACCAGCCCTTCTCTTTGGGAGGTGATTCCAACGCATTTCTCTATCTAAAGCAACAGATGGGGCGGAGGTAAGGGGGGGGGGGGTTGTAACAATGATACGTGCATGAATAAAACGCCAAAGGGCCTCCAGTTCAGCAACATCCTTGGTGCGACCGGCACAACTCTGTTGAGCACTTTAAAAATGTACCTATACAGAGAGAATTGTAAACCTATTCCTAAGTACCCGCGGGCAGGCAACTTCCTAAATACCCATCAGATTCCCCACTCCCGCAAGCAGGTACTAGAGCAGCAGATTAGCTCCAATCAGCTACAGGTGTGTGGATCTCCCGCTGTGGCGTTGGAACGTCGCAGGGCGCTTCGCTTTTTCCCCATTGCATAGGAAAGTTGTAGGCATCATTGGGAGACTGGGGAAAACGTGGCTGCTTCACTTCTTTTGTGCAGTGTACTAGCTAGACTCAAAAGCCATTTTTTTAAAGGCTGTACTGTGGTTCCACTCATACCTTATATCCTCCCAAAGCCGTGTATTGATAAGAACAAAAAAGTCACAGCAAAGAGATGTAATATCAGGGATCCCACAATAATTGGTACCAGATCCATTAGGTTGCTTGTTATATGTTGATGATGCTTCGACTATTCTCTCCTATTGGCAATATCATTTATATGCTACGAAGTACAGTTACATTTAAGTGCAAGTCCAACAGACTGGTACTCAGCCATCAGTACGTGTACAGGGTGGTCCATTGATAGTGACCGGGCCAAATATCTCACGAAATAAGCGTCAAACGAAGCAACTACAAAGAACGAAACTCGTCTAACTTGAAGGCGCTATGGTTGGCCCGCTAGATGGCGCTGCCATAGGTCAAACGAATATCAACTGCGTTTTTTAAACAGGAACCCCCATTTTTTATTACATATTTGTGTAGTACGTAAAGAAATGTGAATGTTTTAGTTGGACCACTTTTTTCGCTTTGTGATAGATGGCGATGTAATAGTCACAAACATATGGCTCACAATTTTTGACGAACTGTTGGTAACAGGTAGGTTTTTTAAACTAAAATACAGAACGCAGGTACGTTTGAACATTTTATTTCGGTTGTTCCAATGTGATTCATGTACCTTTGTGAACTTATCATTTCTGAGAACGCATGCTGTTACAGCGTGATTACCTGTAAATACCACATTAATGCAATAGATGCTCAAAATGATGACCGTCAACCTCAATGCATTTGGCAATACGTGTAACGACATTCCTCTCAACAGCGATTAGTTCGCCTTCCGTAATGTTGGCACATGCATTGACAATGCGCTGACGTATGTTGTCAGGCGTTGTCGGTGGATCACGATAGCAAATATCCTTCAACTTTCCCCACAGAAAGAAATCCGGGGATGTCAGATCCGGTGAACGTGCGGGCCATGGTATGGTGCTTCGAAGACCAATCCACCTGTCATGAAATATGTTATTCAATACCGCTTCAACCGCACGCGAGCTATGTGCCGGACACCCATCATGTTGGAAGTACATCGCCATTCTGTCATGCTGTGAAACATCTTGTTGTAACATCGGTAGAACATTACGTAGAAAATCAGCATACATTGCACCATTTAGATTGCCATCGATAAAATGGGGGCCAACTATCCTTCCTCCCATAATGTCGCACCACACATTAACCCGCCAAGGTCGCTGATGTTCCACTTGTTGCAGCCATCGTGGATTTTCCGTTGTCCAATAGTGCATATTATGCCGGTTTACGTTATCGCTGTTGGTGAATGACGCTTCGTCGCTAAATAGAACGCGTGCAAAAAATCTGTCATCGTCCCGTAATTTCTCTTGTGCCCAGTGGCAGAACTGTACACGACGTTCAAATTCATTGCCATGCAATTCCTGATGCATAGAAATATGGTACGGGTGCAATCGATGTTGATGTAGCATTCTCAACACCGACGTCTTTGAGATTCCCGATTCTCGCGCAGTTTGTCTGCTACTGATGTGCGGATTAGCAGCGACAGCAGCTAAAACACCTACTTGGGCATCATCATTTGTTGCAGGTTGTGGTTGATGTTTCACATGTGGCTGAACACTTCTTGTTTCCTTAAATAACGTACCTATCCGGCAAACGGTCCGGACACTTGGATGATGTCGTCCAGGATACCGAGTAGCATACATATCACACGCCCGTTGGGCATTTTGATCACAATAGCCATACATCAACACGGTATCGACGTTTTCCGCAGTTGGTAAACTGTCCATTTTAACACTGGTAATGTATCACGAAGCAAATACGGTCCACACTGGCGGAATGTTACGTGATACCACGAACTTATACGTTTGTGACTGTTAGAGCGCCATCTATCACAAAGCGAAAAAGTGGTCCAACTAAAACATTCATATTTCTTTACGTACTACACGAATATGTAATAAAAATGGGGGTTCCTATTTTAAAAAACGCAGTTGATATCCGTTTGACCTATGGCAGCGCCATCTAGCGGGCCAACCATAGCGCCATCTGGTTTCCCCCTTCAAGTTAGACGAGTTTCGTTCTTTGTAGTTTTTTCATTTGACGCTTATATCGTGAGATATTGGGGCCGGCCACTATCAGTGGACCACCCTGTATACTGACTTGCCTTGTCAGAGTGGGCGCAGGATATAAATTTGAAAGGTACCCATCTAACACGCAGTTAGTCTTCAGTTTATAGAATACGTTCCATCCATAAGTCTACGCAGCTCAGAAATATCGTTGTTTTCTTCTGCAAAGAAGTTGGGGATAATTCTGGACCATCACTTGGACTAGACACACAACAGCAGTCTGTTGGAAGGTGTCAGTGTCGCTTTGTTCATTACAGAAATATGAAAAGTACTTTCTCTCGTTTTTAAAAATAAAGTTATGCAATCGTTAATACTTCCCCCCCCCCCCCCTCCTCCCATACTTGATCATAATGATCCTATTCGTCAAGGAATTTCGTAAGAGAGCTGAACGCAGATGGAAATGGCGATGAATGCTTGTGTGTGACACATTTGTTGTGTTCGGCATTTCGTCCATATCACTCCTGCCTATGAACAATTATGACAGATTCATGCCGACGAGCGTAGAGACTACAATACCCCGTGTTTCCTCTATTTTCTTCTCAACCATTACACTCTCTTTCATTTACCTACAACTCCTAAGCTACTATCGGAACAGCACAGCAGGAATACAAACTAAAATGTTGTCTCTACCAATGCATAACACAGCCATCTTCTCAAAATTATTTTCTGTGTCAAGAACTTGACCTTGGAACAACTTTCGTCTAAATATGAGAGAAATTAAATTCCTTTCAAATTTCAAAAGACAGCTAATGGTCCACCTGCTATCTGAACAGTTATCTCTCCCACATAATTCTCTGCCTCAAAGTCTTGCAACCCCCGTCCCCCATCACTTTTCCCACCTCCTTGTCCACAGAGTCTTCTACCAAAAGTCTGTTCTTTCTGAACTGTTACTGTCACAGTCATTTCAATCTCATCCTCTTTCATTATCCATTTAGTTTCTGATGATACTAAGTATGGCTCCAAATGAACTAAAATGCTATTGTTATTCTTAGTGTCCTTTATTATTATTATTACATTGATGGAAAATTAAAGAAATTTGTAGGAAGGTCTTATGGAACAAAACTGCTGAGGTCATCGGTCCCTAAGCTTACACGTTACTTAATCTAACTTAAACTAACTTAAGCTAAGGACGACACACACACCCATGCCCGTGGAACGACTCGAACCTCAGAGGGGGGGGGGGGGGGGGGGGGGGGGGGGAGCCGCGCGAACCGTGACAAGACGCCCTAGACCGCGCGGCTACCATACGGTTACATTAATTCCAGTTATTATTATTCACTGTTGTTATTTGTGTTGGTAATTACAATTATTCTCATAATAATTTCTCAGACCTAGTGCATAACTGAACCAAAAGTATGTATAAAAATTGTGAATGTATTGTGACACTTTTTGGCGTGTATTATTTCTATTTCGGTATAAGAGAGGGTTTTAAGGCTCTAATCTGATTAGGGTAAGTAAACAATAAATTATGATTTCCAGTGCAGGCTTCACAAATTAATAAAAACCGTAACTTGCAACAAATTATTTCCAGAAATGTTGAAAGTCTAAACTCAAATAACCATTTCGCTATTACTGGAGTTGTTGACACCAGTTTTATCCAAGTACCAGAAACAAGTCATATACTTTTTTTTCTAGTTTGGCCTCTTAGACACTTCATAATGATCAAAATGACTGCATAGATCATAAGCTTCAATCAGACTTCCTTCCTTTGAACAGTAGGAATAAATCGCAGATTTTCAAAAGAGAATGTTAGTCACTTTCTATGGATTTCATATGATTATTAATTCGTTGTTAAAAGGATATAAACTTTTTGGAATTTGGATTCAATGGAAACATTCATTAAACTTGGACCCATTCTCTTTTTTTAGTTTTTTGTAGTTGCTTCCAAGAGACACGTCCTCCGAAATAGATGTGTCCCCCAGTTCAGTTTATTTACACTGTTCTTCCTGGGCTACTCCCCAGTCATTTTATTATTACCTGACTTTGATATATTTTAAGTTGGTGAATTATTTGTTAGCTCATGCGACTGAAGCCTATGGATGCAATGTGTTGGAAGAACTAGCTTGAGAACCCCAGTTTCTTTTGTGAATTCAATGACGTGTATGATCTTATGAGTATTATGGTCTTTAAATATTAATATTATTTTGTATCGTGTCGCTGTGAAAACAACGAGCTGCAGCCACATACAAACAGTCGTAGACATGTGCCCACTTTAACTGCACACACACAGGACCCCCTCTGAAACTGCGTCGTAGACTATTAGATTTAGCTTCTTTGAAGATGTTAATGGAGGCTGGAGCTGCAGTTCACTGGAATTGCCACAAGTTACATCAGTATCATAAAAATGATGTCTTTTTCTTTCTATGCATCAAATGCTTCATTGTTGTGTTGAATTCTGACACTACCATGGTTCAGATTAATGTTGGATGTTGTTTCTCTACTATGCAAGCCAGAAGAAATGAAAATCTGAGGACTAAGTCTTATTAAATGTCTCTAGATGTAATGCAAAAATTTGTTCTGATTGCCACAAACTTTCCTCAACATTAATATTTCTAGAAATCTATCAACCAGTCATTCCTTGCTATTTGATTACTAGCATTAGTGCCCATAGCTTTAGTGAGCTTTTATACTGAATGCTCAAAGTCTGTAGAAGTCAGATAATAAGGTGGCAGTTTAGATGTAAGAAATGAGAGAACGATTTACTTTCAAGATCTTGGTCTAATATAACACGACGGTGATTAAATACCGTAGTTCCTTCGCTTCTCACCGCATTCTTTACCCAAAACTGATGTCCCATTGTAGTCTGCGATATATTAGAACACGTCAGACAAGGTTTAGACACCTCGTACTGCTCTTTGAGGCGACAGTAATTGGAGATTTGATGACAAATTCACTCTGCGGCAGTGATCACTATTTTTCAATGAAAATGTTCCGCTAACTGGCAACGAAAGAATCCATCAAAGAACTTTCCTGCTTAAGTGTAAACACTCATTAATGTTTTAATGTGCAAACAATTTTTCATAAAAAAATTTAATATACAATTTCGAAGTAATTGTTTTATCTTTAACTCGAAAACCAACAGATGCACAATAAAATACAGGGTATTTCAAAAAGAATGACTTGACTTCAAAACTTCATTTTTATTGATAGAAGCGTACTACAAATATGAGTTGGATTCCAAAATACTCACAAAATGTTAAACTTTTAGATTTGCTGTTACAACCATTCTACGAATCCACCAGCAGCAGCACGAACAATACCAGTGATGAAGCAGCATTTTGTGTTACATGTAAAATAAACCGACATAATGTGCGCATATGGGGTCCAGAACCCTCATGACGTTATTGAACACGAAAGGGAGACACCTGAAGTGAACTATTTTGAGCCACTTCTCGTGAAAAAGCGTAGGGTCCCTCCTTTTTCAAGAAAAAAACAGTGACTAGAATGAGCTATCTTCAAATGCTCCAGAATTGTCTTTTTCTACAACTTCAGGAGGACTCCCATGACTTCATTTTCCAATAGGATGGAACGCCACTACACTGGCTTAACAACGTATGTTAGTTTCTCAATGGCACTCTGCCTCAACGCTGGATAGGGTGCATGGACCCCCAGGACACTGCCCTACATTCTTGGCCTTCAAGTTCGCCAGACATGACCACATGCGATTTTTCATTGTGGGAATACGTGAAGCAAAATCTGTTCTTCGCCATTTACTCTCTGATAGAGAAGAAGTAAAGACCAAAATAATAGCCTCTAATACTTTTATGAAAGCAGATACATTCTGTAAAGTTTATGAAGAATTTAGCTATCGTCTAGATGTTGTTCGAGCTGTCGCTGGTCGACACATAGAGCATTTGTAATACCGTAGCTAAAACTTAAACATTCCATGAGTATTTTGCAATGCATCCCATGTCTGTAGTATGTTTTTATCAATAAATATGGAGTTTTGAAATCAGGTCATTCTTTTTGAAAGACCCTGTACTGCTACATACAGAAGGAATATGTTTCTCCGATATCCACCAACTAGTAAATATCTGAACGAAATAAATAATGCTGAACTAATTCAAAACTTTCCAAAGACAATATCGTTTATTTTAATACATATGAAAGCCTGAAATGAAAATAGGAAAAGATTAATGGGTACCCCATGAAGTATAGTCATCGCATACTCAACTAAACCGAACGGTGCGAAACTTACTGTGAGTTATCCAGAACTAAGACCTATATTAAGACCACTGGTAAAGCAATAAAATAAAAAATAAAAAGTCCCTATGTCATTCAGTGTAGGCTTTCACTGCAGGGGTCTTCTTCACTTAAAACTTCCGGGTTGAGAGGTCGCGGAAGATGTATAAAACTGGTTCGTGACGTTTTATCTCCAACTGCGGGCGATATCTTCCGAGGTAAAACGGCTGCTGCTACTAAGATTTCAGGGGCTCTCGCATTTATAGAGCACATGGAGGGCACCACCATACGTAACATGATGCCGGCCGTGTGATATCTCTGGGTAGAACTATTTTGGTATTTAAGAATCTCTATTGGTTCCCTATCAAAAACGTAGCCACGATTTTGTCAAAGGGGCGGGATCCAATTTGTTAAAGAGGACCTGAACAAATCTCATATTTTTCATTTATTCTAAACATTTCCATAATGAACAATAAACCATTTTATTCGACAATGATTCCGCTGTTTTCACCAAACAGAGATATAATTTCGTTACTCAGGAGTGCCGTATTTTGAAAAACCTCTACGAATCAGTAATGTTCCAATCTCTCTTCACCCTGAATGGTCATTTCACACTTTCCTTCTTCCAGTATCGATCTGAGCTGAGGAGGTGATCAGTAATGGACGAGTGAGAACCTTCCTGGACACCATGATTATTACCCTCAAGTCTTTTGGAATAAAGAGATTTACGTTCGACAGAGAATCTAGAACAATTTTTGGTGGAGAGAATGCAAAGGATCTGGACTCATTCAACCTTACGCTTTCCCAAATTTCCTCATTCAAGTACGCATCTGTCACTCCTTGCAATGTAGGAAGATCATTTTCTGCATTAAAAAATGCCACGACAGGCAAATTCATGAGCCTGAATAAGGAGAATTTGGACCGTTATTTATTTATCTTGTGGCTCTTAGTGCCGTGAGTTTCTGAAGAGATGTTCGGCTCGTCTTCGATAAACCTATTTTCATTTAGGCAGAGGGGCTGCATCTTTAAGGGAACTGCAAACAGCCAGGAAAGAACGGAATTCGGAAGGAATTGGCTGTGGAATATGATAAGGGACCGACCATGGCATTCGCCTAGACTGAAAATGCAAAACACAGAAAGCGATTTTCAGGGTCGCTGGCGGATGGTTTCAAACTACCTCGCCTCGCCAATCCAGGGATTGCTAGCTCAGCGGCTCAACGTGCAGAGCTACCCCGGTCGGTAGAGAAGACGGAAAAACTGGCGGTTGTGCATTATTTTAAAAGAAAAACGCATCGAAAGATTGGATTCTGACACTGCAAGTTTTTCCTTTAATTTTGCATGTTTAGTCGTTTGATAGCGTATGAATGCACGTATATTTTGAGACTGAATTGTGCAACTATTATAGTATTACAAGGAAGTAAATACATTTCGAACATAAGGCGGGGAGGGGGGAATGCAGGGCGCAGTTAACTCGGACGAATTCAAGCAGACCGCTCAAAGAATCTTTTAGAAACGAACGAACTGTAGGATGTGCTGTCATCATATACCGGTACCCCATCCGCTGTCCACAAACCCCTCGCTGTCTTTCCGTATAGGTAATGGTTTTCATAACTGAGTACTGGTGACCTTAGGTCACCAGATTGGTGAATTTTGCCATTTGGGATATTAATGATAGAATATTTACCAGTTTTAAAGAAATGCAGCTATCGACGATGTTTTTGTTAATTAACGCGATTCTTGGGCGACACGGACAAGTGCATTTTTATGTACTGATTTTAATTTGATGTCATTTGAATGATATTTACTGCTCCGCTGCCTTGTGAAATTCTGAAATATTGCAACCCAGAGTTCTACCAATCTCCAAGTATCTACTTTAGTGTTAAGATTACACTGCTATAGATAGGTAATCAGGTTATTATAATAGTGGGTATGAACCAAAATCAGTTTTCCTCTTCTTTCGTGTTACAAACTTATCCATAATTAGAAAGTGTATTACATCAGTCAGTATAAGAATAACAAACGGCAGCACTTACGTTAAATTCAACTGCAGGTAAGAACTGAACTGACTAACAAAACAACAACTGAGCTCAAGTAAGGCAAAAGAACCTATAGTTGTTGATCTTGGCTAAAATAGGGATAGGCGATAGCCGATAGTGCTACGAACACCCCGGTCGGCCCGGACACCCTAATCCACTCCTTTGGCTACGTCCTTGTCTCTATAGATGCGTGCATGACAATGTGATGTCCTGGTTAAAACGCTCGTCTGACTGAATTTTATGTTCTGCTAAGGTCATTTTTTCGGTAGGTCCCAGATGACAGTTCCTTCATTTTCGTGTTCGGCTATGCGGGTGTTGATACTTCTTTTTGTGGTTACAACACGCACTTGGTCGCGAATGCACGGAATTTTTTACTTCCCAGGTTTGGCTAGTGGGTAACGTGCTTGTTTTGCCGTTCTTAAATATTCACTAATCCTCTTAGTAGGTCTGCAGGTTTTAGTGGCAGTAGCCGTTGCATCTCGGAAGATGTACCTCGCAGATGGTGACTTAACGTCAGGATCACAGCCTCTCATGTCCGAAGTTTTTAGTGAAGAAGACGCAGTCTGTGAAAGAGTAGCGGGTTGGATATGTCAGTTTTGGTTCGGAAGATGGAACGAAAGCGCAAGAAGAAAGCTCAACAGCTGTGTACGTTTACTTTCCTGTAACGCTGCCAGGATACTGCGACAGTTCAGAAGTTTCTAAAGATAGGAAGAATGTTCCACTTGGTACAAGCTAAACCATCTTTAGATCCACCAAGAAGATTATGAATTTTTAAGAACGGCAAAAGGTGCACGGCACTCCTAGCAATAGCTGGGGCATATAAAATTCCGTGCAGTTGGGAACATGTGTGTACTGGAACCACGAAAAGAAGTGTCAACTTCCGCATAGTCCAACGTAAAAGGAACTGCCGTCTGGGACAGACCGAACAATCGGCCGTAGCAGAAGATGTTTTTCGAGATGGGAACTATAAAATAAATAAATAAAATAAAATATTAATTATTGTATATGTATGATAGTGTTTGGTTGTAATTAATGTTTGCTTATCTAGAACGTGGACGTTTAATTATTTGGTATCAGACGCTTGACAATGGCTTTTTCGTGACTGCAATGTTATTTGTAGTTGACCGTGAAATGAAACTCAGATAATCCGACTTCGTATTTAAATCGTTTCCAAAGACTGCTGCGGTAGGTGCGGACTCAAAATCTCGATATTAGAATAACTTACCAGCCATGTCAATACGTCGTACAGAGGTGACTGTCTACTAAATATAAAAAAGTTTACACAGTTAGTTAAATCATTTGTATTCAACGAATAAGCGTACAATTAAATAATTCAACTAACTTTCATAAATATAAAATCTTAGTCCGCAGCTCGTGGTCGTGCGGTAGCGTTCTCGCTTCCCGCGCCCGGTTTCCCGGGTTCGATTCCCGGCAGGGTCAGGTATTTTCTCTGCCTCGTGACGACTGGGTGTTGTGTGATGTCCTTAGGTTAGTTAGGTTTAAGTAGTTCTAAGTTCTAGGGGACTGATGACCATAGATGTTAAGTCCCATAGTGCTCAGAGCCATTTGAACCATAAAATCTTTACAGAGTCGAGTGCCTAGTGAGATTGCAACTCGCAGTGTTCTTATATAACATCAAATATGGCTATGTGCCAGTTAATAAAATATACGTGCTTCCCGCACCAACTATTGTACAGGACCTACTTGTTCTTGATGAAACATAAAGTGTGGTAATCGTATTTTGTTTTATCAGCGGCATAGCGCTGCAGCTCTGTGCCATAGGCTTTATTTATTTGTCAGAGATTAATTATTTAATTAAGATTTCGCGTTTCCGAGGAAACTCACGCACGGTATGCAAATGTGCCTTTATAGAACCACGAAATAAAATTCAATGAGACAAGCTTTTTAGCAAGGGCATCCCATTATCATGCACTCATGTATAGAGAAGCAATAGAGTTTCATGAACACCATAACTGTAATAGAAAAGAGGAAGATTTGAAATTTGATAAACTAAAGGTTCGATTTTGCGTAACAAAATGACAGTCGATTATTTTTAACGGAGAATGATGACGCTATCCAGAGATAATCACTCTGTCGGAATCGCCTGACGTATTGTGGTGCCCTCTATGTGCTCTATAAATGCGATAAGCCCTCAAGCCTTAGTGCCACTAGCCGTTTCACCACGGGAGATGTTTCCCGCAGTTGGAGACGAAACGTCATGAAGAGTCTTAAACTTCGACCGCAGCCCCTCAGCCTCGCTAGTGTAAACTGAAGAAGTTCCTATGTCAGTTAAACTACTGCAATGGTATTCATAACGAGGAGCTACGGATACGGCCGCGGTGGTCTAGCGGTTCTAGGCGCTCAGTCCGGAACCGCGCGACTGCTACGGTCGCAGGTTCGAATCCTGCCTCGGGCATGGATGTGTGTGATGTCCTTAGGTTAATTAGGTTTAAGTAGTTCTAAGTTCTAGGGGACTGATGACCACAGATGTTAAGTCCCATACTGCTCAGAGCCAGCTACGGATATAAAGCATATCCATTGTTGTGCACAATAAAATGATGGTTCCCAGCGGTAGTAACTCTAGAGTTTAAAATGTTAAAGTTGTCATCACTGTGAGGATTGTTCTGAAAACCTGCTTTACCAGGCCTTGTCCTATTAGGACCTTTGAACTGATTACCTAGCCAGTTATAGGGGGGCCTATAGTACTCCGAACCACGGTGCAACCAATTCCTTTTCATGTTTTCAAACATTGTCAAAAGCGAAAAACACCAGTGAGCCACGTTTTCGTTTAAGAAATTTAAATGTGTACTAACTACGAATCCAAAGACAGCATGTGACCAGCAAGTCATATCATTTTTTTCTGTTAAACATTTTACCTATTTAACTTTGCGAGACTGCGAAGCATACCCTCTCTGTTTCGTGGAACGTCCTTCCACCTGCCTTCCATACCGACTACTACTCGCTTGTCCAACGGATCAGATAGGAACTGTAAATCATAAGGACCAACATTTCCTTCATTCGCAGTTTATATGGTTGAAGAAAGCGAATGAGGAAGGGAATGCGTTCGGAACAAGAAATTGTCATTTACTGAAGAGAGACATCGTACGCCTCGAGCCTGGCCTTAGCCAACAGCGTCCACAAGATCGCCGCCGCAATTTCCGCCTTCGCTCAGCCGGAACAATGCGATCCTCTTACGACAAAGAAGGAGTGATTTTCGTCCATTGTCGGGAGTCAGTCCATCGCCGATTCCTGACTTTCGCATTCTCCTGCGACGGCCATCTCGACTTAGTCATCCCACAGTGGCGTGGCGATGAACTTGTTTGTTTCCTAGTTATCCAGTAAGTCGTAGTACCATAGAAAGGAATAACAATGTATTTCGCTGCCCAAGTTACGTTGTCCTGACTACGCAAAAAACATTAATAGAGTATCAGCGCAGATGTAAATAATTTTCCTGCCGCTGACAGCAAAAACTTTTGAACTGCACTTCCCCGTGTACACTAAAATTATTGGATCATTGCGTATGTTACGATACATTGAGCTGAGACATTCAGTTATGTCAGTGTGGAAGAAATATTGTAAGTTATTTCAGATATGCCCATGTTCTAAACAGAAAACGTAACAAGTTCTCTAACAGCAATGGCGGGAAATGAAGGCAGAAATAGTAAAGGACTAGCTGAGAAACCCAGCTATTTTTTTATTTATAGCTGTCCCCGAGACGTCGTACGTACGGAATTTATTTTTTACTTATAAAGCTCCTTTGTGGACAACGTTTGAAGTCGTACGATTGTGGACATGGACGAAGAAATGGTTCAAATGGCTCTGAATACTATGTGACTTAACATCTGAGGTCATCAGTCCCCTAACTAATCTAAGAACATTACACACATCCATGCCCGACGCAGGATTCGAACCTGCGACCGTGGCGGTCGCGCGGTTCCAGACTGAAGCGCTTAGTACCGCTCGGCCACATGGCCGGCTATGAACGAAGAAAGACACTTATAGCTGGCCATGCGAAAAGCAACTGACGCTAAAGGCCAGGAGTGCAGAAGTCAGCGTTTGGCTTGTACTTTGTTTATGGTCACGGCGTAACATAAGCTCACCAGGAAACGTTTAATGATAAATTGTAAGAAATAAGTGGGTTTGGGGTATAAAAACTCGCTCGCCTGCACCACTTTCCTTCAAAATTTCCACTTCTATTATGTTACATTGGAGGGAACTAACTTTGGACCTCTGTAAGTGAAGTGTTCTGAGGGGCGACATAATGCATGAAGCTCTCGATCAGAGTTAGATCGCGCCTCGCTTTCGAAAGGAGGTTCCAAAGAATGAGTTAAACCCTCATGTTCTGGAGCTGCAGTAAGTCTCGCCTCACGATCTTCATTAGATTTTTGAGACTACATAGTCCTCAGTCTTTTAGCTATTCTGGCAAATTCAGAAAGACACAATTTTCTACGTATTTTTATTCGGAAACAAAATGAAATCAAAATGAAATGAGTAGGCACCCGAATAACAAAGCAATTGTGAGTTTTCACAAGCTCATTAATATTTTCACACACTTCTACAATTACGTCACTCTCATTTGTGGTTGGCATGTATTAATGTCTCCTAAATATCTACTCAATTTATATATCGATGTACTGTCTGCTGCTGCAGATAATCCTTTACATTATTCTCTATTCATTATTATTGCTATCCATGCTCTACCGCTGTTTGCCCAGTATGAACAATCCTGATATCTCCACTCCAAAAATCCCTCTGTTCTGGGCATTGCGACTTGTTGAGTCCCAAATTATCTACAACCATACTTTCCGATTATACCTTTACATTTTCTAGTTTCTGACACTGCCTTAACATTCTTACATTCCAAGTGCTCATCTCCAAAATGACACTATCACGTAATTCAGCCCTTACCATGCATGCCCTGAGGTTTCCCTTTCCTATAGCAGTTAATAGTTACATTTTCATGTAATAAGACTGAATATATCCAGTGTGCTCCTATCTTTTGAAAATGAGGCCGTGGTGCCATTATTTCTTTCTGAAATTTCGTTGCCTTTGTTTTCCCCAGAAACAGTGGCATCTCACATGGCTGTGTGTCAGTCTGCACCTTTCTGGCTGGACAAATGGTGATATTCTCCTTCAGACTGTCTTGTAGGTCACTCAATGATATAAGAGCGTGAGCGTCTCCATGACAACAAATAATTAACACGTCACACATCGGTACTTGAATCCATTTTCGCATAGCGGTCCATCTTCCCGAATGGATAACATCTAACATTAATACCGCGCATTCATCCTTACCCTGGTACTGGAACTAACACGAATAACTTACACTACCTGTATATACTTCTATGTCTGCTACGTGGTAAAACACTTCTAAGTCTTTCTCTGCAAGCTGCAACCCTGTGAAGAATTGTTGTGGCGACAGTAATACCGAACTGAGTTGTCTGTTTACCGCATGGTAGACTGCTTCTTCTAATGACCCCACCTCAATTCTTGCGTCATTAAGACGATCTGCTAATTTTCGTAAGAGTCTGTCAAGTAAGCTCAGTCGTTTCTCATAAACCACAGTTCACTGTTTTCATTGAATCCCGAGTGTGTTGGGCTAACCCGATGGTTAACTCACGTACCATCTTGATGTTGTTCAGAACGTCTTGCTCTAAATTCGGCAACTGCGTCGTATGCCGCCCTACTACAGCTTTAGCAGTGTCCGTCAACCTTTGCACAGGCGTAAGCATGTTATTCATCCCCTGCATATCTTCGTTACCCACTGTTTCGAACACTGTTGTTAAGGTTTTTTTCTCCTGCGTCCAACCACCCTATTTTTCTGCGAACTATAACGTCTGTGGTCAAAGTCAATGACTTTCATCAGTTGAATTCTCAGTGTGCACTATGAGCATCTATTCCTGGTATTCACCCTGCACCTAGGTGAGAATTTCGTTACCCTGCGCTTCCTACGTAACTCCACGAATGCTTCCTGTGACCTGCGAACTTCGTATCTTATCTCCAACACATCAATGGTCAACCTCAATGTCCATTGGTGACTCGTCAGCAACAAGTCTGGTTCTCGAGAAAACAACACACCTGTTCCCAACGTCTGAATGTAAACTGCATGCGTTGCTCTTCCGTTGATGACATCTAGCAACTTCAGGATTAGACGACTCATCCAGTTGATCCTGGTGATTCGCTGTCTAAAGAAAGGATCTTCTGTCATCCATTCATTCCTCAGAAAACGCTTACATACACTTAAACAACTATTAAGCAACACATAACTACCACAGAACTGCCATGACCCACAGTACAACTTCAGAATACGTTCAACAAGAATATAAAAACTCATGAACATGACACAACTAATCTTGAATACCACTATTTGTCGCGTAACCTTAATGGTTCAAATAGTTCAAATGACTCTGAGCACTATGGGACTTAACTTCTAAGGTCATCAGTCCCCTAAAACTTAGAACTACTTAAACCTAACTAAACTAAGGACATCACACACATCCATGCCCGAGGCAGGATTCGAACCTGCGACCGTAGCGGTCGCGCGGTTACAGACTGTAGCACCTAGAACCGCTCGGCCACTCCGGCCGGTCTAACCTTATTGCATGAGGCATGCTCGCCGCATCTTGCTTGTCTACTGGTATACGCTTACGAACTTTATTACTCGTTTCCGTGCACCCTGACTCCATTGTCGTGACCTGTAATGCATCCACCATTCCTCTATAGTGTTTAACTCTACTCACATAGACAATAGCCTTTTAGTCGAAAATTCCGCTTTAACGTTTACCAGAGAAGTCATCTCAATGACGTGATAAGGGCCTTGGTAGTTAGACAAGAATTTTTTTCGTCTTTCCCTTAGGCATGTAGAAGCTGGTGACTTAATACCCATTGACCCATTCGACATTGTGGTAATTTTGCATGTCATGTTGTGGGGGGGCTAGTTGGAAAATTTTCTCTATTGTTGCTGTTCTCAACACAGGCTCCCTAACTACAATGTAGGCAATCAGAAAGTGATTAGCAAAAACGTGATGCCTGTAAATAAAGTTCACTGTGCCCACTCTGGTGGAGAGATAAAGTTATTTATCATTGAAGTTCATTACGCTGAGGATTTAGGATAATGTTTACTATAACAATTTTCAGTATATTCTGAAAACAATAGAGCATAAAATTTCAGACAAATGTTTACCCAAGCAATGTTACTATCAGCATTTTTACTATCAGAGCTGTTCAGAGAGTATTGCATGGATCCTATTATCCCTAGATAACGAAACTATTCAATAATCGTTATCAATGTAAATTTTCAAAGTCAAGGCTCGCCAAAATTGATGTTAATGCTCATCAAATGCCACGCTAGTAATGGTAGAAGGTCTGTCCTGCGGCGACACTTCAAAATACGACATACACAAACTAAGAATAAATCACTGAAGTCGTTCCGCAATTAACACTTTACCACAGTGCGAACTCATTGTTACGTGCATACCGAGTTACGCAACGCGGCATCCAAGGCTGTTCCTTGCAACTGCACAGACGCGACGCAGCTTCCAACACGGAGTGCGGACTGATACGAATCTAGAAGAGAGCTGGGGCCTGACTCTAGCTCGCAGCGCTCTTCTTTATGTAGTCGCGGTGCGGACCGCCGAAGGCGCAGCCGACATTTTCCATCCTGACTAGCCGCTGGGGCTAGCAGAACACCACTTCAAGTTACTAAATAATTAATTACTTCATTCGCTGAAGGCCAATGAAGCTCTCAATTTAATTGTACTATCAGCACACAGGTAAGTATCTGTAATAAAATTCTGATAGGGCTAGGTTAAATACTTTTGGACAGAGAATTATTTTAGTTGCACGGCACACAATAGATGAGATCTGAACGTGCCCTTTGGAGAGACGCTACAGCCATAGTTTCATAGCTACCTTTTGGAAACTTCTCACATCTTTGTTATTATAGCGTATCTCCACTCTACCTAAATCTAAACATACTAGCTTTATCTAATCACTTACTTAATCTATCTTGCTTCCATACATGTAAGCCTCAAAAACAGAAAATCATAAATTTCAACCAAAATATTACTTTGTTTCCATTAAATTACAATGAAAATGAAATCCGAATATAAATTTTGAAGCTTCTAGCTCGTTCCTGTTGCGCCGATGATTTTTACGTAAAACGTCCAAATTTCGAAAACTGTTGAAGTTAGTGAACTGAAACTTGACACATTATTACTTTAGCATCACTCCTGACATGCTATTAACTTTTCAGATAATTTACTTTACTTTTAAGGTATTGCGCAAAATTCATGATGTCATAGCTAGTTAGAGCGGACTAGGCAGGCACACAATGGAAAGCATATGAATTCTATATGGCGTGAGTAGGCTGCTTCCCTACAATGTGGATTGCTCCTATCGTTCCAAAGCTTGCGTCACGTTCTGGCATACCTCCTGCGTTCTTTTAGCAATATATCTGCTTCTAAGTTAATTACGTTGGTAGTTGTTCTAGATTCTAATTCTAGAATACATGCCTCATCTACTTTGGTAAAGGAGTTCCGGAAAACCCTATTTAGAAGCTCTGCTTTAGTGCCATTGTCGCTAGTGACATCACCATTGCTATTATGAAGGTATTGATTGTATCTTGCTGCTGGGGTACTTAACATACGACCAGAATCTCTTTGGGTTTTCTGCAGGATTTAGAGACAGAGTTTCGTTGTGGAAACTATTAAAAGCATCTTGCATTGAAGTTCGTGTTAAATTTCGAGCTTCTGTAAAACTTCACCAATCTTGGGGATATTGCATTCTTTTAAATTTGGCATGCTCTTTTCGTTGCTTCTGCCACAGTGTTCTGACATGTTTTGTTTATCACGAGGGATCAGTATCAACTCTTATTAATTTACTTCTTATATACATATCTCTCTCAATTGTCATCGATGCTATTTCTTTGAATTCAAGCCACATCTGATCTATACTTGCATTGTCAGATCTGAAGGCGTGGACACTGTCTCTTTGTAAGAAGTCAAGCGAATTTTTATCTGCTTTTTAAATAGATGTACTTTGCGTTTATTTTTGGTGGGTTTGGATGTTAGAGTATTCAGGCTCGCTACAGCAACCTCATGCATCACGAACTGCCGTTGTGACATGAATGTCTGATAGCTTTTGTCAGCCTCTTGCGCTCTCTGGTGCTCTATGAAACTTCTCCCTACTGCATTTATCACTGAAACTTTCCTACTTAGTAGATCTACATTTACGTACTTTTTACCCAATTTTTTGGGCCATCTCACTATCAAATTCGCTGAGTTTGTGCGCCCATTTTGTTAACCTACCCAATGAGTCTTTCGGCCCCAACAACCATTTCATGAAGTACGGTCTGTGACCACCTTAAACTTCAGCCCTTATAAATAGCAATGAAAGTGTGCTATTGCATCTCCAACATCTCCTTTTCTGTAATAGAGTGGTTATGCTCCACTTTTTTCAGTTGCTTGAAACATATTCTACCGGATATTACTACCAATCATTGTTCTGTCTCAAAACACAACCAACCGCCCCACTGCTGGCGTCACGGGAGAAGATAAATTTCTTCTTACAAACAGAAAAGCGTAGTACCGGATCAGAAACTAGTCCTGCCTTCAATGAATCAAACAATGCTTTAAATTCAGCTGACCACTACAATTCGTTAACGACCAGTTCAAGGTTTCCACAACCTGCATAAAACTGAGATAATTACATAAACCCAGGAACGACTGTAGTTGCTGCAAAGTCCTGGATTGCCTCTGTTAGGTGAGGATCTATTTAAACACAATTCCCGCAAATTATACGCTCCAGGTTATTTACCTATGATCTTGCAAAATGGCAGTTGTCTACGCTAGGCGTCAGATGTGCAGATCGTACCCTGCTAGGTACATCGACCAACGTTTCACGTGCCTGACATATTCTTCGAGAACGTAGTGATTTTGTCCAAATATACCATTCAAGGTTTTTTTTTTTTTTTTTTTTTTTTTTTTTTTCTTTTTTTTTACCCGTGTGGAACTCCGGCTAACAACCTTTGAAACGCGGCTAGAGCGTTCTTCGGCCCGAATGGCCTCTGTTTATGATGGTAATGTTTCCACGTAACTGTAAAAGTGGTCTTTTATCTACTCTCTGGGTGATAGTCATTTCTCAGATCTATTATTGTAACATACTGGCACTGTTCTAGGTTGCCTAACGTTTCCATCACATTTGGGATCAGATATGCATCTGACACTGTCTTCGCATTCACGTAGCGGTACCATCTGTTGACTTCTTTGGCATGATGACAATACTTGCATCTCAAGGGCTATCACTGTACCCTACTACACCTTCCGCTAACTGCTGGTCTATAAACTCCTCTACTACGGGTTGAAAATGCCTCTCTCTGTGGTACAGTGTCCTATAAACTGGCACGTTGCTCTCTAAACATATATGGTGCTGGGTAAGTGTTGTTGCTGGTAAAACGTAGTAGCAAAGCTTCCATTGCCTCCCAATAACTGCCTCGCAAGTGACCCACTTTTCCTCGTAATGCTGCTTCACCGATGGTTTGCTTTCGGCTCTGGTCATCACATGACCTATCAATATCTTTCTCATCTGATACCCCTAACGTGGCAATCACAAACTCTTCAACAGACTAACCATATCCAAGCAGAAATTATCCGGGCTTACATGAGTCGTAAATTAACCATTAATATTACTTACGTGCACTACGCTTTGTAAGTAGGCTGTTAGGTTTTTTATATTAATAACGCCATGTTGCGCTCTGTATGAAAATCAGTGGCTGTGCTGTGTGCAGTCAGTGGCTGGTTTGCATTGTTGTTGGCTATTGTAGTGTTGGGCAGTTGGCTGTTAACAGCGCGTAGCGTTGCGCAGTTGGAGGTGAGCCGCCAGCAGCGGTGGATGTGGGGGGAGAGATGGCGGAGTTTGGACATTTGTAAGACTGGATGTCATGAACTGATATACACTCCTGGAAATTGATATAAGAACACCGTGAATTCATTGTCCCAGGAAGGGGAAACTTTATTGACACATTCCTGGGGTCAGATACATCACATGATCACACTGACAGAACCACAGGCACATAGACACAGGCAACAGAGCATGCACAATGTCGGCACTAGTACAGTGTATATCCACCTTTCGCAGCAATGCAGGCTGCTGTTCTCCCATGGAGACGATCGTAGAGATGCTGGATGTAGTCCTGTGGAACGGCTTGCCATGCCATTTCCACCTGGCGCCTCAGTTGGACCAGCGTTCGTGCTGGACGTGCAGACCGCGTGAGACGACGCTTCACCCTGTCCCAAACATGCTCAATGGGGGACAGATCCGGAGATCTTGCTGGCCAGGGTAGTTGACTTACACCTTCTAGAGCACGTTGGGTGGCACGGGATACATGCGGACGTGCATTGTCCTGTTGGAACAGCTAGTTCCCTTGCCGGTCTAGGAATGGTAGAACGATGGGTTCGATGACGGTTTGGATGTACCGTGCACTATTCAGTGTCCCCTCGACGATCACCAGTGGTGTACGGCCAGTGTAGGAGATCGCTCCCCACACCATGATGCCGGGTGTTGGCCCTGTGTGCCTCGGTCGTATGCAGTCCTGATTGTGGCGCTCACCTGCACGGTGAAAAAACGCGCATACGACCATCATTGGCACCAAGGCAGAAGCGACTCTCATCGCTGAAGACGACACGTCTCCATACGTCCCTCCATTCACGCCTGTCGCGACACCACTGGAGGCGGGCTGCACGATGTTGGGGCGTGAGCGGAAGACGGCCTAACGGTGTGCGGGACCGTAGCCCAGCTTCATGGAGACGGTTGCGAATGGTCCTCGCCGATACCCCAGGAGCAACAGTGTCCCTAATTTGCTGGGAAGTGGCGGTGCGGTCCCCTACGGCACTGCGTAGGATCCTACGGTCTTGGCGTGCATCCATGCGTCGCTGCGGTCCGGTCCCAGGTCGACGGGCACGTGCACCTTCCGCCGACCACTGGCAACAACAGCGATGTACTGTGGAGACCTCACGCCCCACGTGTTGAGCAATTCGGCGGTACGTCCACCCGGCCTCCCGCATGCCCACTATACGCCCTCGCTAAAGTCCGTCAACTGCACATACGGTTCACGTCCACGCTGTCGCGGCATGCTACCAGTGTTAAAGACTGCGATGGAGCTCCGTATGCCACGGCAAACTGGCTAACACTGACGGCGGCGGTGCACAAATGCTGCGCAGTTAGCGCCATTCGACGGCCAACACCGCGGTTCCTGGTGTGTCCGCTGTGCCGTGCGTGTGATCATTGCTTGTACAGCCCTCTCGCAGTGTCCGGAGCAAGTATGGTGGGTCTGACACACCGGTGTCAATGTGTTCTTTTTTCCATTTCCAGGAGTGTATATAATATGACTTTTGAACAATATTAAGGTAAATACATTGTTTGTTCTCTATCAAAATCTTTCTATTGCTAACTGTGCCTATCAGTAGTTAGTGCTTTCAGTAGTTTGAATCTTTTATTTAGCTGGCAGTAGTGGCGCTCACTGTATTGCAGTAGTTCGAGTAACGATTTTTGTGAGGTAAGTGATTTGGGTATAGGTTAATGTTAGTCAGGGTCATTCTTTTGTAGAGATTTTTGAAAGTCAGATTGCGTTGCGCTAAAAATATTGTGTGTCACTTTAGTGAATGTTTGAGTACGTTCAGTTTTGCTCAGCTGTTTGAAAAGCAAATAATGTAAGAGGTTCATAAATTTTTCTAAGGGGACGTTTAATATCTCGACCCTTAGCCGAGGATACCTCACTGGAATCTTATGATTTTTTTCTTGTAGTTTGTGCAATTAGTGCAGCCTTTGTTTATTGCTAGCGCGTAATTGTAGAGAGAATTTCCTTTGTAGTTGTAGTTTTTCATTGTTGTACAGTAAAACAGTTGTGGCATGCATGTAGATTTGCACCAAGTATTTCGCAGCTGCGCTTGCAATTAACGAGATATTATTTTCAGTGCTATGTTAACGTGTTCTCTTATTTTTGCTCTTCAAATTGTGATTTTCTGTGTTGTGTGAAATATTGTGACAATAATGGCGTGTGAAAAACGTAATACTAGGCTCCAAAGTAAACTGAGAAATGACAGTGAATACGAAAGCAGTGTGTTAGCGCCACCGTGTAAGGAATTAACTAATGTTCAAAGTAGTAATTTGGTAATTGTGCATAGGGAAATGGAGCGGGCTGCAAATAATGGTGTAGGCAGTGAAACAATTGGTGAACAGGGAAGCATTATCGATGGATCGGTCGGCAGCAGCTTGCCTCAGGAATCCGAAATGACAGGACACAATCTTGCAAATACTGTAGATTCAAGTTTTGCGTCCTTGCCGTTTTCTCAAATAAGTCAAGACACATTTTCTGCTTTTCAAAATGCGAATATTGCCGGTTCAAATGCATTGCCGAATAGCACTGAGGAACATGTTTCAGACATCAGTGCATTGTTATTACAATTAATGCAACAAATGGGACAAAAGCTTCAAAAGTTAGACACAATGGAACAACACCAGAGACAAACACAGCAACAGTTAGACACAATGGAACAAAATCTTCAAACGTTAGACACAATGGAACAAAATCTTCAAAAGTTGGACACAATGGAACAAAATCTTCGGAAGTTAGACACCACACTTGAACAAACACGTGAAGATTTAACTACTGAGTTACATAACATTGAATCGAAATGTCAAAAAGTCTGTAATGTCGTAAAAACACAAATTTGTGAGCATTTCCAACCTATTTTTTCGCGTCATGAAAATGCATTACAGAATCACGAAGCAGCCATAAAATCACTACACCTTGCAAGCTAAAATTGACTCAGTTGCATCTACCGATTCAGTTACGCAACTTGCAAAAACTCAGGAAAACTTAAAGGACACAGTAGATACGATTTCAACACAAATGGACACTCTGAAACTTGGTTCAGAAAAACACACAGAGAAAATAATTTCACTATTGGGTAAAGTAGCCGAACTTTCAGATCAGTTCACTAACTTATCTACAAATGTAGATGATGATCTGAATGACACAAAACCGGTAGTCGTTAATGACACAGAAGAGTGCGAACAAATTAGGAAGTTCAAACAAAATCAGAATCAAATTAATACGCAACACCAAAGAGAAATCCGGAAGTACAAGATCAGTTGACACAGGTAATAGAAGAATTACATATTTTAGAGGACACTCGCACTCCAATACGGGAAGAAGGACATAGAAATACGGAACAGCCACTAAATAATAACATAGCGCATTTCGGAAATTATGAAAGAAATTAGCAAGGTGCACCGAATTTTGAAATGGAACCGCCGAAACGACGTAACAATGACCGATATGCGACTCCCCGACATGATGATTTTGATTATAAGCTGTTTATTACTACACGCAAATTCAAAACATTTAAGAATTCTGACAACGACATTCATCCACAAGCATGGCTTCATCAATTCTCTCATTGTTTTCCTCCCAACTGGTCATTGGAGCACAGGTTAGAATTTATGTGTGGCTCAGCGTATTGGTCTCAAGCTACACAAGACCGAGTAAAACATAGCATCATAATGATGAAACGTTTCGAACAATCTGAATTTTCCAGTCTTATGAAATATTTTGAAGACATGTTGCATAAGAATCAGTATCTTTCAAACCCATACAGCCCCTCAGAATTCATCCGCATTTGCTTAATCAAACTGCCTGAACATTTACGACATATTATTTTAGCAGGACGTTGCAAAGACGACATTGAAGCTTTTCAGGGACTGTTACAAGAACTGGAAATTGACACTGACAATCGCGGAACGCGAAAACAGGAGCACAACAATTACAGGTCACATCGGTCACAATTCCGCGATGACAGAAATAATACACGACAAGGCTATTCTTACAATGTAAATCGTGACCAAAACAGACACCACCCATATGACAACCGGTGGCAGAGTAGTAATAATTACAGGGAAAGATCACCTCTCCGCAGTAATGACTATCACAGAGACAATCAGAGAAACAGACAATATGGGAACCAAAATAATTGTTATCACGGGAGACACAATAACTTCAGACGCAACGGTCCACAGTGCAGTGATAATTCAGGGAGAAATTCTCCACCACTTAACCGACAAGAAAGAAACTACAGGAACTATCGACATGACGACAGACGATACAAGAATAACGACAGACCTGAATTGCATCAGAACTGGCGGGATTCCTACAGGGTAGGGCCCTCTCGACAAGGTGAATTTGTAGAAATTAGGTCTCCTAATCCCAATAACGGCGAGCGCCAACAAAGAGACAGACAATGACTCGCACCGCAGGCAGTCACTTGCGCCGGCTGGCTCAGCGAAAAATAACATAGACGCTACCTTTGAGAAAAATTCCAGTATTCTTTACCGACGTATACTGAATGATAATTGCATTCAAGTTCAAACTCTGAGTACTATGAAGAGTAAAGGATTGCACCACACTTCACATGTAAAACCGCTTACTGAGAGATAATCTGTTTTTTAACTTAGTCTTTGCCATAAAATTTTTCACTTCACGCTACTAGTACAATTTGTCAGACTGAGAAACTGTTAACATGCAACAATGTTTGAAGTTAAATATCCAGTCAAGAACTATGAGAACTTATTTAAACAGACATTATGAATGCATTGTTATTGTGAACAGACGACTCAGTGTTATTGTGTGTGTACATTCTTGCTTGTTAGTTGCACGATTACGTAACGACTATAAGGCTCACATACTTAGAACATATACTGCTAATGACATTTTAATGCAACATTTTGGTTTACTTGAAAATACATTCTGGATTTAAAGTACTTTCTGTGAGATACCAGATGACACAGTGGTTAGTTTATGTGACAGCTACACGATTTTATCACGACGCTACTAATGAGTGACAATTTACAATGTTGCTTTTGCGGTGTATCTGTTTTATATCTGCACAGTTTTTCGGAATTCTTCTGGAAAGTAAAACATATTTTAGTAGTAACTTTTGTGGTATAGCTACAATGAGACTGCCTTTTCCGTAGCACAACAATACGTTACAGCACAGTACTTTCTTCATCATGGGAATAAGTGTAATAACTAAGATATCTACACGCAAAGCATTTCACTTTTGTTTATCATGAGGTAGGTACATTGGCTTCTGCAGAACTTAGCTTTCGGAGAACGATAACTACGACACTTCCACAGAGATTACCTTACAACAAGATGCACAGTTTAGCGCTACAGTACACGTATTTGAGTGATTAATTTTGTACTGAAAACATTTATTTTTAAAGATGTTTGAAGTACAATGATACAAAGGTTTTGCGTGATACATTTCCTTCCATTGTTGTAATCTGTAACACCTGAGGGTATAATTACATTAATCCTCAGGGGGGTACACGCCTACTTTGTGTACCATGTGTTTGGCAAGCACAAGGAGCCCTAGCTAATGTGGTATTTGCTTATACAACTTTACACATCGGTACCATATTTCTCTAATACATAAATTACACAGCTATCTGATCATTTAACTGAGAGACAAACTTTTTTTTTACTACATCAGTGACAGATGTTTACGTAATTACACAGTTGGATAACTTCACACTTATGAAACTGTATTTTGTCTGTACTTTGGGAACTGTTCATATTTTTTCAGAACCATTGTGATACTATGAGAGCTTTGAATTATGTATTTGGTATGAGATCATGATTTTTAAAGTACGTTTGAGGTAGATGACACTACTGAAATGAGCAGAGAATTTTTTTTTAGGTTTTGAAATTATTACAGAAAGCTACGACGATTTTGAGATTTGACTGAGGTGTTATGTTGTTATTATTACGATGGCAATGTGTATTATGCTGTTGAGGTATGTTTATGATCAATAAGCTGATGCTATATGAGGAATTTGATTATGCTATGTATTTATTATGATGAAATATTGAAGTGTCATCGCAAGATTGACGTGTCGACGAATATGTATATGTGTAATAAGGTAAGGAGTAATGAATAGTGGTTAGGGACTCTGACTTGTGAAAAAGGATGTTGGAAACCAAGAATCGTACTTTAAGAGTTATGAAATGTGTGTAAATGCGTGAATGTATCACAATGCCGGCGAAAATTTTTTGGACACTGTTATATTCATAAGATTTTGTTTCTGCACATGTGCAAAGCAAATTCTCGACCCGTGAAATTTTGTATATGAGACTACCACTGTAGTGCAAACTGGTGTTGTAAATATTTCAGTAAGAAAGTTAAGTGACCTTCACGTAATGTGTCATGGGCACGATGCATTACGTGGGCAGCTGCACGACAGTCGCCTGGAAAAAAGCCATTAGTGTGTGCCTTTCAGAGGCACAGGTGGAGAAAAAAAAGAGGCCATTATCCTCGCTATTGACATTTCTTTGTAGAAAGCATCCTAAATACGACACGCTCAAACTTGAAAATATATGATTACACTGTGGAGCTCTTAATTTATGATATTTACTAAAATGCCTAATTTTACATCTATTGTCTTTCTAGTTGAGAGAATTTTTTTGCCTTTGGAGATGCCATTTGCCTAGTGAATGACGTTTCATATGTTGCTTTATATATATATATATATATATATATATATATATATATATATATATATATATATATGCTCATTTTGTTTAATATCTAGTTTCTAGCTGCACTGCAGCATTGGTTAAAATAAAATTTAATAGATGTACTAATATCACTATTTTCTGTCTACAGACCCAGTAAAGAATACGTTTTTGATGTACTTTCTTAGAAAAGAGAGCACAAATAATCATTTCCCTTCACAGGAACTGCATAAATAATATTTTTACGATTTGGTAACTTGTCTGCTAGAGTAAGATCTCGTGATGCATCACTCTAGTGTTAAGATGTGACATAGGTATTAAACATGGCCATTTTTACTGTAATATTTTTTCTGCTTGAGCTTTGTCATGTTTAGATATAAGTTATTACATTTACTGCTGCTTGCTTTGCCAATTTGCATTTTTTTGTCATTGCTGTTTGTGTTAATTGTTTTGTGCTGCATTGCCTCGTCCCTTAGTTTAGCATCTGAGCTCAGTAGATTTAAGTTAGCTTAAGATGGGGTAGGCCATATAAGAGAACAAGTTGTGATGAATTGGAAGAAATGCATTGAGAAGCTATAAGAAAATGGTTTGGCCAAACAAATATTTTGAAAGGTTATGAACAAAAAAAAGTAGGGCTTAGGGACAACAGGTTTAGGTAGGATTTTCTTGGAAATAAATGATGAGGTAAGATAATGGAAAATAAATAATGAGGTAAGAAATATGTGAACATATAAATACAGAAAGCATGCTTGAATAGGATTTTTTTGGTGGAAACAAATGTTTAAATAAGATGAAAGATCTATGGAATGAAGTTTTGGGTTGGACTGCAGTACCAAATGTTACCATCAAAACGAACCCTGTCTTTCCTTTTGTATTATTCCGCTATGTGTTTATGTATCCTTGTGTATTTGTCTTTTTCCTGTTTTTATGTGTTTAGCTAATAAGATTTATGTTGTAGAATTTTTCAAATACTATGTTATTTTCTTTGTAAAGATTTTTAGACATTATTTATTCTGTTCTGTTTTAATGCTCATGTGTGAAGTTGATGTTTCGAAAGTTATTCTGATCTTTTATGTATGTACTCACGTCATAATTCCTGTAACACTGATGTATATGTTATTTCGATTCTTTTGTAAACCCTGTACTACAAATGTTATCTGTATTCTTATGTTCTTTAATGAAGTATTTTGTACCTTAGTAATTGTATTCTTATGTTGTAAAATTGTAATTGAAACCAGTTCATCATATTATTAACTTGTAAGTTCCATTTCACTGCACACGTTTCTGTTGGTCATAGTATATGGACAATATGTGAGAAGTAGGGACTGTTAGTGTTTGCACGTGTGTTAATAATTCAGCAAGGAACTGGATAAAAGCATTGCTGGTTCTAAGGACAATTCCAAAAACTTTGTGAGTGCACAAGTGGTGGTTATGGACTTGCTATATTATCCGCAAGACTCTCCAATGGTGATTGTGCACCTGCACAGTCACAACAGATGGCTGCTGGCCATCTCTACAAGGACTACAGTGGGTCTACACCTTTGCTGACTCACCAGTACCATTATTTCTACAAGGACTGCAGTGGGTCTGTACCTCTGGTGGCGCACCAATACTGTAACCTCTACCAGGAATACAGTGGGTCTGCTCTGTGACGACCTACCTACCAATATTCTTCAAAACTTCGACTGACTCTGCTGTGGGTTTGCTCTGTTGTGGCTCATTACCTGTCTGCATGTCAAGAGTCAGCACTGTCTTTCCGTTGGAAGGACAACACTACTTCTTCAAGACTGCATGGAAATCCACTACTTCTGTGTGCATTTTCTTTTACTGCTCAGACTTTGAGAAAAACACTGCAATTTTACTGTGATGAATGATCAGGACTGTCTTTATGGACTGTGAGAAAATTTTAGCTTTCGACCAACATTGTATCAATTTTTTTACAAATCTGTATTGGCCAGTGCCCAAAACAATTTGTAAAAATTTTTGTGGGGAGCATGGGGGCTACGTAAGTAGGCTGTTTAGGTTTTTATATTAATAACGCCATGTTGCGCTCTGTATGAAAATCAGTGGCTGTGCTGTGCGCAGTCTGTGGCTGGTTTGCATTGTTGTTGGCTATTGTAGTGTTGGGCAGTTGGCTGTTTACAGCGCGTAGCGTTGCGCAGTTGGAGGTGAGCCGCCAGCAGTGGTGGATGTGGGGAGAGATATGGCGGAGTTTGGACATGTGTAAGACTGGATGTCATGAACTGATATATATAATATGACTTTTGAACAATATTAAGGTAAATACATTGTTTGTTCTCTGTCAAAATCTTTCTTTTGCTAACTATGCCTATCAGTAGTTAGTGCCTTCAGTAGTTTGAATCCTTTATTTAGCTGGCAGTAGTGGCGCTCACTGTATTGCAGTAGTTCGAGTAACGAAGATTTTTGTGAGGTAAGTGATTTGTGAAAGGTATAGGTTAATGTTAGTCAGGGCCATTCTTTTGTAGGGATTTTTGAAAGTCAGATTGCGTTGCGCTAAAAATATTGAGCGTCAGTTTAAGCACAGTCATGTATAATTGTTCTAAGCGGACGTTTCAGCTTATATGCATAAAACAATGCATTCTATCTGATTCTTCATTTTTCTTTTGTGGTTCTACCATACGTCATGCTTCCCATGGCAAATTGGTACCGACGGAAACCCATACTAACTCCGTCGTACCTGCTAGTATTTTATCATGAGAACCAACCTTTAGTATACATGTTTGCAATTCAGTCGGCAACAGCTTCACGAGGGTTGCGCCTTGCGACATTGCTTTGCTTGCAGCTGTCTCCTCCAATAAAAACACAGGAAGACTTCAGTTCCACTGTACACTGCGAAAGATCGATTTTGGCACGATGTTTGTCTAGAAAATGTAGTCCAATAATTGCTGAATACCCTCTACCCACGTGTGGTAACTCTCCTTATACTCCTGGGAATCCTTATTTCCATTATCGAAACTGAGCAATGTCATACGAAACGAATATACAATACATTGTTATCACCTGTGCACATGTGTCCACCCAAAAATTACGATCTTTGCCCTTTACACAGCCTGACAAACAGCGTTCCAGCTGTGCATATGTCTGTGCAATGTTACATCCTATTGGGAATGCCTTCTGACGGTCGAAGCACTCCCGTTTGCGTTTAAAAGTTGCTTGTGTTCCCATTGCTTTCTCTTCCATATGCTTCGTACAGTCCTGTGGTCAGTGTCCCATTTGGCCACACTTACAGCATTCTGCTTGCGGACACTGTTTCCATACGTCACATTTCGACCGCATCTATAACATTTTAGTTCTGCAGAAGGAAACACGGTGGTCCATTCGTGTTCTAATCGCAACGGCGTTGCAATCCTAAGATCCGTAGCTGGAGCCCCAGGATTTTCCATCCATATTTTTGTGGCATCTCTGTGGAGATATGTCGCAGAAAAACGTCGAAAGCCCTATTTTCGGCTTCCCTCAGCAATACTCTAACCGTTTCCGCATTTTTTGTCGACTGGCATGTCCCCACATTGGTCCTCCGGATTCTGTACTAAAAGATTTCTCTAACAATGCCGTATGTCTCTGTTTTAAGGTACTCGATTTTTCCAGAAAAAACCTTGTACTGTTCTGTTTTTGTAACGTTGTCGTAACCTATCAGCTAACTGCTGGAATGTCTCTGCCTTACCGAGAACTTCGTGATACAATATGTATCTCTCAGTAGTCCCAATATAGTTCATGCAGTTACGTCCTGTGTTGAGTTGCCAGAAAAAGGTGTTGTTAATGCAGCTGCCGAAGAACCGAAAGAAGAAGGGAAGGGTGCAGACGCTACTGTCTTGGCTTTCTCAACACCCTGATTTCAGCTGCTGAAACACAGCTTGCAAAACTCCTACATGCCTACGTAACTCCTCTTCCTGCTGTTGCTGGGAATTTAACCCTCATAATACTTGTACTTGCTCTGTCAAACTACAACTACAAAATAAAAGTAAAAATTATATAAAAAATAATTACACAATAACCTTTCCACTGTGCCATTGTGCAACGAGATCCGCTATCCTATGAGTTTCGCCACGTCAGTGTAAATCATGTGACTCACGATACAATGCAGAAGCAACCCGCATCGGTTGAACGCTTAGAACAGTAGCTGAAGTTACTTAATTGATGTACACTTCTAACATTCTGCGTGGTGTCTGTTTGTTCTATATCGTGTCTTCCTACCACTTTCGCGCAACGACGCTCTGAGCGTGTTTTTTTGGGAATTGACTAGTTTGAACCTGGGACTTGTTGCCGGTAAGGAGACGCCAGACCACACATGACATGTACAGTTCAGAAGAGTTCAGTGAGACTAGTGATGATATAACCAAATACTTAAAGATTTCGGCGTTAGCTCCACTGCACTCCCTGTAAAAGACTCTTAATACTAACCAAATTTAGTGGAAGGGGTTCAAGGCTTTCCTATTTTTAGTTAGCTGGTAAAATAACGTCGAAAAAGCAGTTAAGTTTACCATTGGAAATTTTATTCTACTCACAAAATATTGTTTATAATTGCACTATTGATAAAAGGAAATGTTTTAATACAGGATGGTAAAAACCAACTGCGTTCAACAAAAATGTGAACGAATATTCCCGGAGTGGGTTTCCAAGTTCTACAATGGATCGAAGGATGACCTATGCCATATCACATCTATAATCTAGGTTTAAATTAAGTTTCACAAGAGAGAAAACTATCAAAATGGTCTACAGTGACCCTCAATTATCTTTAATTACTGATCTAACTTGTCGTAAATTACAATGGCTGATGTGGCTTCTCAACTATATAACAGAAAAATCATCGCGTTTCAGATTTTTACTTCAAGCGGCAAATGTGAACACCATGAGCTTTAATTGACAATCGCCACTAGAATTACGCAAAAAGGGGGTGTAACAGATGAGACTTCTGCAGTTCTGGGTGAAGCCTTATGCGCTCAAAAATGCGACATCGCGTGCGTTCATTACCTTGTCGGTGTTCGTCAGGGGGCTGCGGGCAGCACAGCTCCGCTCACCTCGCCGTCTCGGAAGCAACTCTCCCCTAACTTCTCCTTACTATAATTTACCGAAGTTGGTTTCAAAAAAAAAACTATCTGGCTGTGTTTTTATCTGACCAATCAGGGTCTCAGTGTTAACCTTAAGCTCCGCCTACAAAAATTCTGTGTATCCAATGAGAAACGTTATACTTTTCTTGGTGGGGCAATGTTTTTAAAGTTTGCAACGTAACAGAGACTCGAAAAAGTCTCACGCTAAAACTTGTGGGTGGTGTGTTGCCCTTTTTGTGTTATCGTAAGATCTATACTGTTCTTCTGGAGGGCTCTAGCTTTTACCATGGGCTGGGGGGTGGTCCTGACGTAACAGAGACGCGAAGAAGTCTCACGCTAAAACTTGCTGCTGGGGTGGCCCTTTTTGTGTTATCGTAAGATCTATACTGTTCTTCTGGAGAGCTCTAGCTTTTACCATGGGCTGGGGGGTGGTCCTGACGTAACAGAGTCGCGAAAAAGTCTCACGCTAAAACTTGGGGCTGGGATGTGGTCCTAGCGGTTAGCTGGCGACGTGGGTGTCCGTCCCTTATCGAAGGGCCTTCCAGCTTAACACGGTTTCTCCCCTCAGAACTCCGTCTGTCTCACGGTGGGAAGGTATGACATGCATTTAGGCCTTCTTGTGTTAGTCTGTGGTATTCCATTTGCTTACTCGTTACTCGTATTACTTTGGTTAATTTAATGTCACGATTTATTCGGAGCTATGTGACATACTACTGGATTTGCTTATCATGTCAGTGATTTCATGGAAGGTGTTGAATTTGCCTGACACCTTACATATCACCAACCTTCGAACTTAATTTTTGCACTGAAGTTAGCCAATGATTGAATTGTTATCTAAGTCAGTGAAAAATTATTCCGTTATCTAAATTTTGTTGCCTACTGTTCATCCACGTTATTCTGTTCTATGCTAGTTTTTATTACTAATTTATGTTTTTATATTCTTCCACATTATTCTCAAAAATGACAAGAGAAGAATATTTTTATGCTATTATTAATTTTTAATTATTTTCTTTCCTTATTTAAGTGTGAAGTTTTTTTTAAGAAGTTTGTTATCGAAAGTGAGGAGTCTTTCACATCGATTTTCTTAGAAATATTGTTTTTATAAATGTAGTAATTAAGTAAAATCTATTCCTAACACATTTTCTAAATATCATGTACAAGTAAAATGTTTTTGTTTCTAGACACTCATTTCAACATTGTTACAGTAACAAATAAGAATTATTTCCAAGAATTGCTTTGACAAAGAAATATACATACACAAGTATTGAGATATTATCCTAGCTAATGGTACAAATGTCAAAAAAAATGGAAAACATCCAACAAGATAATTTTTTATTCTTTGTTTTTATAAGGTGAAAATAAGTAAAATATAGTAATAGTTTTATTTTTATGAGGAGAAAATAAGTGGCATATAGTTTTAATGTTTATTATGTCTTATTTTTGTCCTTTATATACTGTCCATTTCAGAACTAATGACTTAATTTTATCGATAGTCTATTTTTTACTTAAGTCCATAGTTAGTGACTGTTATTTTGTAGTTTACTAGCTGTCTGGTGTGCTTAACTTATTTAGTTTTTCACACATTTCTTTTGCACAATTTCTACATCACATAATTTGATTTCACACATTCACACAATCCTATGAATGTTTAAGCATGAGGTTGGCGACTGTTTTTTGCACGAAGATGATGGACTTGAGCGAGATGGATGTGGGCAAGTATTTGATGTACAGCTTTGTTCGTCGTTCCTTGTTGGCTTTGCAAGTGTGTGTTGCTGCTGTGGAGGTCCCATAATGAAATGGAGCTGTGAGTGCAGAATCTCGTGTTTTACTGACTTTGTATGCGTGAAAGTCATCGTTATGTGTTGCTGAAAGCGGTCGTTTTTCGTTGTAATACTTCGCAGACGACTAGTTTACAATAGGATAGGGGTTTGGGAAGGTATGTCGTCTGTTCTTCACCCATCTTCTTTCTTGGTCTCAATCTTGCGAATCTTCAACTTCTGTACTTCCTGCTTTTTCTCTGCTTCTTACTTGCCTCTTGGCTCTTCTCTGGGCAGGATATGAAAATATTTATTGATAACTAGTCGCTTTGAAGTTCTCCTCTCAGTAACAGTTTGATAAATTGTTTGGACGTGTCATTTTTACTTTGTGGAAGTTTTCTTCAGTTTCGTGCATCAGCGTGCTGTTTAATAGCAGTAGTGTGACTTTTACACTTTTTTTTTTTTGCCAGTGGTGGCTTGCCCAAGCAGTCTTCTCGTCGGGCAGTTTTTTGCTTGCTCCAACCGAGTCAGGGCGCTCGGGGACCCTTCCAGCATTCGGCGTCCCGTCGCATCTCTGCAGGGCTCCACCACTGTGCGGCTCTGTGTTTTGGCCCAGCAGGGTTCTGCCTAGCGGGCAGATTTATTGTCCACTTTCGATACAAGGGCCTTCTGTTGGTCTCGCTCTCCTTTCATTTCTCTTGACGCTTCTGCCTTGTAGGAATCGTATCTTGCTAATTACGTCCTTTTCTTTCTTGATACTTCTCTCGTTGCAACTATTGGGTTGTTGCATCTCATCCTTGCTGGAGTTTTTACAATGGTTCTTAGAAAAAGTTTTACTCATAATCATCTAACATATATCTAGTACCTACATTGTTTTATGCCTTCTTAAAAGCTTTACAAATTTCAGCGCCCTTTCCATGTTACAATTCTAAGATATTTTGAGTTTTAATGTCTACAAGAATTCTCAAATTCGTTTTTTATTTTTGTGTACTGTCGTGGTGTATAGCATTTTGGTATTTCATGCTGTTAGACTATCTACGCTTTATCCCTTCGCCTTAATCTATGATACTATTGGTGTTATTTTTGTTTTTGTTTTTGTTTTTATTGAAACTACTTTCTTTTTCCCACCTTCCTCTCTCCTCATTCTTCTTTCTCCTGACGATCTTATCTGCAACATAATCTTGAAATATTGTGCTGATTATTTACCCGTATCTATTATCGCTCGTCTCTCATTTAAAAAATCTGCACCTATAATTAAATCTACAGTTAGTTTAGGTATAATCACGAAGTTGGCTTCGATCTTTTGACCTTGGCACGAAAGAGTTAACCTTGTTTGTCTCGTAACTTCCGCAGCATTGTTTCTAATAGGACCTCTTACTTTAATCTTACGTGTTTTCAGAACTGGCAATTCCTCATTGGCATTACACTGCATGAATAAATTTTCTCAGATCGCAGTCAGTTCACTTCCGCTATCAGTTACAATATTGACTGGGATATGCTTTACCATGGCCTTCACAATTGGTTGAGTTTGAAAGGGTTGGTTCTGTTCTTCTTCTTCTTGCATCAACGAATCCTCCACTGAATCATACATGAGTCTTTTTAGGAATTTCCCTTGTGTATTCGAACTTTCTGTAGGATAAGCTTCGACTGCTACTTCTCTCTCTTTTATTTCCTCTTCTCTATTTCTTCCTTCATTTACACTTTCTTCTACATCCTCTACTTTTTCCTCATCCTCGTCTATCTTCTCCTTCTTCGTCACTACTTCCACATGATCGCATCTAAATGCTCTAATTATCGCTTCATAACTTCCTTCATTATATACGTTGGGTTGTGTGCCCACTCGTAACTTATTTTCAACTTCTGTCAACTGCGCATTATCCTCATTGAATTCGCTTTCCCTGGTTTCCATCTCAAATAGCTCTGCAATACTCATTACTTCGTCCTTTCCTCCTACATTCGTTGTGCATGCCTCTGGTAATTCATCTTCCTCGTCAGTATTCTCCCAATTAATTTCGTCCCAACACGATATTGTTATTTTCTAGTCTTCGTTTTGATCTAGTCCCTGCGGATTTGTTTCTTCCTTCTACTCTTCTCGTGATAAGATTTTTACTTCTCTGTTCAAGGTGCTGCAATTGTCCTGGGTCGGTGCGTCATTCTCTTTGACATGGGCGCTTAGCTGTCAATTCGAACGTTTATCGGGGTTTAGTGGTCTTACCTCCACCTCTTCTATCTGTATTCTCTTTTCTTGTTCAGCTTGTTGATAGTGGTTTCTTTGTTGATAATTTTTCGGTCTATTGGTTCTCCAGTACCCGTTCCAGTTGTCGTTATTACCTCTGTAATAGTTGTTGCCGTTCCTGGGTGAATTATAGTTATTGCCATATTCTCTTCTAAATCCATAACCGGTTCTTTGTTGAAATCTATTGTCGTTTTTTGGTGCGAAGTTATCACGTGGTTCGTAATTATTGTTTTTTCGTACTGTGTCTTGTGGATTCCACTGCTTTTTGCTTTCGTTTTCACGTGCGCTTCGTGTTTTTCTTGCGTCATCTTCCGAAAATATGAACTCTAGTTCCCTTAGAATACCTTTAAATGCTTCGAAGTCATTGCCTCTGCGACCTACTAATGATTGCTGGTATTTCAATGGTAGCTTCAACGCGCATAATTTAATCAACTCTCCGTCACTGTATGGTACATCTAAGCATTGATTTTTCTTTGCCATTAATTCGAAAAATTTCACGGGACTCTTCTCTCCTGAATTTTCAAAATATGGGTTCTGTAATAATTCGTACTTCGCTCTGTTCTGTGCTTCGCTGGACCAATATCGTGAGAGAAACTTCTAACTGAAATCTTCGTACGACCGGCATGTCGCTACAACATTCTGCGTGGTTTCTGCGACTGTTCCTGACATGTGTGCACATATAAAGTCTAATTTGTGTGCTAGTGTCCACTGTTCTGGTAATCCTACTCGGAATTGATCAATAAAAGTTCGTGGATGTAATGAGTTTCCTTCTCGAAAGTGTTGAAATTTTCTGACTGTGAGGAAATGATTGTTGTCGTACTTCGTCATAGTTCCATATGAAATTCGCGATTCTTCGACACTTTTGTTTCTGATCATTTCTCCCGTTGTTCTTTCCGGTTGTGGTAGATCCATTGGATATTGTCCACTGTAACTTTCGCCTACCCTTGCGTAGTATCGTTGGAGTGGTACGCAATAATTTTCTTCCATCGGTTGTGAACGTGTAGCTGAATGCATTGCACTGTACTCTTCGCGACCTGGCTTTCCATTGTCAGGTATTGGTTCGGTATCTTGTCTGGCTAACCTTGCTGCTTCATTGCACGATCCAAACTGTCTTGAAACACACATTTGTCGTTCCGCATGTGTTTGTGATGACGTTTGTTCATCAATAATTTCGAAACGTGTTTGTTGCTGTGCAGGCTGTCTGATTTCACGTATGTTACTTTCCGCCTGTGATTGGAATCGCAAATGCGTAATATCTTCGTTATTTGCTTGTTTTTCCGGTGCTGTTACAGATACGGATGTGGTTGCAGACTCTGTGCTTGTTCGATCCTGTTCACTACGCTCTTCAATGGTTTGCAACAACTCTGTTAACAATTTCTGAAATTGTCGCTTCGTTTGCGCTTCTATTTTGGCTATGCGGTTATCATATCTTTTCAGCGCTGCTTTTGTGATACGTTTGTGTAACACACTGTTTTCAACAACTTCACGCGCTGTACCTGCTGCTTGTCTAGTAATTTCGTTTATTTGTTTCTCTAGTTTCTTGACTTCTCCCTGGGTGTTGTTACGTAATGTTTTGATCTCGTCCTGAATGTCATTACGCAATGTTTGTACGTCCACTTGTAACTTGTCAATGTCTGTTCTCAATTGATTGTGACCTGTTATTAAGTTTTCTATCACTTCTCGAGATTCTTTTGCCTCATCTTCAATATGACTTAGGTGTAACTGATTTTTTTTTTTTTGTTTTGTTCTTTAATCTCACGCATTTGTCTCGTGGTTTCTGCATTCTGAATTTGAATTTGGTTCGCTATGTCTTTATTTTGCCTTGTCATGGTTTCCGTAATTTGTTGTAATAATTCTGCCAGATTGGTGGGTCCTATTGCGTTTTCTTCCGACGTCCTACGCTCTGTGTTTTCGCCCAAGTGTTGGTTCGCAACCGATTGCATTGTACTGTGCTGTGACACGTTTCTGCTCACATTCCTTGTACTCTGTGGTGAGGGAGCTCTGACTACTTGTACTATGGGTTCTACGTATTCAAGACGCAAGTTAAAATCCTCATCGACTGTCTCTCTACTTTCCTGCTCCTCTGTCGTATGCTGACTTACGTTTTCTGTGCCTTGACGTACATTATCCTCGTTATGGTGCGTTATATGTCCTATTTCTCGCGATAGTGCATCGTCTGTTGTACTGTCCTCTATTCTCTGTCCATTTTCATGCTGGATCTCTACCTCAATTCGGTCAAGGTCTCGATCTGCCATTTCAAATCTTTCCCAATCCCTTATTTTCTGTTTTAAAAGCAATTCACGCGCCCTACTTCGAGTCAACATGCGCTCATACGATCTCACGCGTTTCATAAACTTTTTGCACACACGACTTGACAATCAATTCACTTACTTGTTGGATCAGAACCAACTTGTCAACGATGAATCCGCCCCCTGTGCGCTTGCATTGGAGAGAATGTTAAAATTCATAACTTAATTATGCTATTGTCTCTGCCAGAATGTCTCACTTTCATTGAATACTTTCTTACTATCTATCGCAGCAGCTACTGTTTTCGACTATTTATAACGTTCAAAAAAAAATTTTTTTTAATTACGAAAATTTTTCAACAGGATATTTTTCTGACCTAGTTAGGCATGTGGTCGACCTTCAATCATGGTATTTTACCATCCTGGCAGGGTCGCCGTTTTCTGACATTCTGCGTGGTGTCTGTTTGTTCTATATCGTGTCTTCCTACCACTTTCGCGCAACGACGCTCTGAGCGTGTTTTTTAGGGAATTGACTAGTTTGAACCTGGGACCTGTTGCTGGTAAGGAGACGCCAGACCACACATGACATGTACAGTTCAGAAGAGTTCAGTGAGACTAGTGATGATATAACCAAATACTTAAAGATTTCAGCGTTAGCTCCACTGCACTCCCTGTAAAAGAATCTTAATACTAACTAAATTTAGTGGAAGGGGTTCAAGGCTTTCCTATTTTTAGTTAGCTGGTAAAATAACGTCGAAAAAGCAGTTAAGTTTACCATTGGAAATTTTATTCTACTCACAAAATATTGTTTATAATTGCACTATTGATAAAAGGAAATGTTTTAATACAGGATGGTAAAAACCAACTGCGTTCAACAAAAATGTGAACGAATATTCCCGGAGTGGGTTTCCAAGTTCTACAATGGATCGAAGGATGACCTATGCCATATCACATCTATAATCTAGGTTTAAATTAAGTTTCACAAGCGAGAAAACTATCAAAATGGTCTACAGTGACCCTCAATTATCTTTAATTACTGATCTAACTTGTCGTAAATTACAATGGCTGATGTGGCTTCTCAACTATATAACAGAAAAATCATCGCGTTTCAGATTTTTACTTCAAGCGGCAAATGTGAACACCATGAGCTTTAATTGACAATCGCCACTAGAATTACGCAAAAAGGGGGTGTAACAGATGAGACTTCTGCAGTTCTGGGTGAAGCCTTATGCGCTCAAAAATGCGACATCGCGTGCGTTCATTACCTTGTCGGTGTTCGTCAGGGGGCTGCGGGCAGCACAGCTCCGCTCACCTCGCCGTCTCGGAAGCAACTCTCCCCTAACTTCTCCTTACTATAATTTACCGAAGTTGGTTTCAAAAAAAAAACTATCTGGCTGTGTTTTTATCTGACCAATCAGGGTCTCAGTGTTAACCTTAAGCTCCGCCTACAAAAATTCTGTGTATCCAATGAGAAACGTTATACTTTTCTTGGTGGGGCAATGTTTTTAAAGTTTGCAACGTAACAGAGACTCGAAAAAGTCTCACGCTAAAACTTGTGGGTGGTGTGTTGCCCTTTTTGTGTTATCGTAAGATCTATACTGTTCTTCTGGAGAGTTCTAGCTTTTACCATGGGCTGGGGGGTGGTCCTGACGTAACAGAGACGCGAAAAAGTCTCACGCTAAAACTTGGGGCTGGGGTGTGGTCCTAGCGGTTAGCTGGCGACGTGGGTGTCCGTCCCTTATCGTAGGGCCTTCCAGCTTAACACGATTCTGCTCTCGGTTTCTGTTCTCGTTTCTCCCCTCGGAACTCCGTCTGTCTCACGGTGGGAAGGTATGACATGCATTTAGGTATTCTTGTGTTAGTCTGTGGCATTCCATTTGCTCACTCGTTACTCGTATTACTTTGGTTAATTTAATGTCACGATTTATTCGGAGCTATGTGACATACTACTGGATTTGCTTATCATGTCAGTGTTTTCATGGAAGGTGTTGAATTTGCCTGACACCTTACACACTGACACGACAGAAATACAACACCGACTCTCTCTACTGTCTCTACTGTCTAGAGTCTCATCCCAAAATCGCCTACAAGTAGTGCATGTGAAAGACGCAGCCTTGTTACACGGCAACTCATGCCTAGAAAGGTTACAAAACTTACACTGAACTGGAATTCAATACGTTTACCTAAAATTCCCTCTTATGGTTTGACAAATGACACCTTAAGGATGCTACTAATGTCTCTGTGAATTGACATACACCAAAACAAATACACAATACGCTCCATAGACCTTCAACGAAGTATTGCAAGAAGGCTCTGTAGACATACCTTCGCTGCCAGCGAGCTCTTGGGGGTGAGAACCAATTCTGAATCCAAAGAAGCGTCCCGCATGCTGAGGTAGCTTTGTGATCAGAAAGTCGAGCGTAGAATGAAGATGAGTGGTCCAGTGTACACCCGGAGGTGTCAGTGATACAGTGGTACCTGCAATAATATTTATTTATCGTGCAGAGTGTACAAAGATGTAAGTGACTTCAGGTTTCCAGTTGCTGGCAGGGCGCAAGCGCGCATGCCACAAAGGAGTGCTGACACATCAGGAAGACGTGATGTCGCCACCGCAGTCAGTGCCACGGCTGCGTGATATGCTGGTGGCAGTAGTGGGGCGCAGAATGTGCTGCCCACAGAGACGCTCTGCAGTGACTTAGTACAGCGCGCACCTCAGCACTTTTTAAAGACATCCCGTCGTACCCTCAGGAGGAGACTGCTGACTGTAGTTCAGCATGCCAATTGTCATGAAGACTAGGTCCTAGCCAACCATCATGGATCGACTAAGGCTACAGCAGACCCTCACGAGTTAGCCACGAGCCTGTGCAGACGCACGTCGTCTGGTCGGTGTGAAGATGGCAGCATGCAGATCATCCACAATGACACTGCAGTGGAGCAGGGCAAGCCACTGACCAGTCTTCTCATCCACCATGACTCATTAGGCAGCCGTAGCAGACCACAGCTGTGGTACGCATCAGGTTGGCTGTCTCTCGTTTTTGAAGTCAGCGAGCAAGTATCAGGCTGGACTTAATGGCTCAGCTTGTTGTGGTTTCACTAAATCTCAATAGACTATCATTTCTTTGGTTCAGAACGGCAGTATGACAAAATGTGTTGTTCAGCTCCAAAGCCTACCTATTTAAAGTGCCGAGTCCTCAACAATGAGGCGATAGTTCCGAGTGTTTGCGGCTATTTATCCTCGTATCTGACCTGTCAGCAGTCCTTTCCTCACTGTGGTAATTCAGTAATAATTCTGGGTCGCCGAGCTTGGTTATTTTCTGTCTGTTTTATTCTGTAGTGGCACTCGGGCAGTGAAGTTATACGAGGTGCGGCTAGAAAAAAACCGGACTGATGCTGGAAAAAACATTTATTTACAATTATTTACAATTTCATGTTATCTCCTTCAATGTACTCTCCTCCTCGGTCTCTACACCGCTCCATACGAATTTTCCACTGTTCATAGCAATGCTGCAGATCATTTTCGGTAAGTCCATACATTACTTCCGTCGCTTTTTCTTTTACTGCTTCAACAGTCTCAAATCTAGTTCCTTTCAAAGCTGACTTGACTTTAGGAAAAAGAAAAAAAGTCACAGGGGGCCAAATCAGGTGAGTAGGGTGGATGATCTAAGATGGGAATGTTGTGTTTTGCCAAAAACGTCCTCACTGACAACGCACTGTGAGCTGGGGCATTGTCTTGGTGAAGGATCCATGACTTTTTTCTCCACAAATCGTTCCGTTTTCTCCGTACTCGCTCACGTAGGGTAGCCAGGACGCTAATGTAGTAATGCTGATTCACTGTTTGTCCCTCTGGTACCCAATCAATGTGCACAATCCCTTTGATGTCAAAAAAAAAACAATCATCATTGCCTTGAATTTCGATTTTGACATTCGTGCTTTTTTTTGTCGTGGAGAACCAGGAGTTTTCCAATGCATCGATTGGCGTTTAGTTTCGGGATCGTAAGTAAAAAACCACGATTCATCGCAAGTAATAACATTTTGTAAGAAGGTGGGATCACTTTCAATGCTTTCCAGGACGTCAGAACAAATCATTCTTCGGCGTTCCTTCTGTTCAATTGTGAGACACTTTGGAACCATTTTTGAACACACTTTGTTCATGTTGAAACTTTCATGAAGAATCTGCCTAACACTTTCCTTGTCAACTCCTGTTAACTCAGACACTGCTCTGATTGTTAAACGGCGATCTTGTCGAACAAGTTTACCGATTTTTTCAATGTTTGCATCAGTTTTTGCTGACAATGGTCTGCCAGTGCGAGTGTCATCACTGGTGTCTTCGCGGCCATCTTTAAATCGTTTAAACCACTCAAACACTTGTGTTCGCGATAAACAATCATCGCCGTACACTTGTTGTAACATTACAAACGTTTCACTTCCAGATTTTCCTAGTTTGAAACAAAATTTGATGTTAACACGCTGTTCTTTCTGTACACTCAACATTTTCCGACGCACAGACAAAACGTCAACTACTTAAAACAGACGCCACGGGCAGACTGAGTGCAGGAGGCAGATGAAACTCGAGCAGTAGGCGGAGCGAGAGTCACGTGACAGGCCACGCGACTTTCAGCCTTATTGCATTCGTTTTATTGTTTCACCAGTACTAGTCCGGTTTTTTTCTAGCCACACCTCGTACATCTTTACCTCATAGTAGTCTTGTTAAGTAGTACAGCAGCACTTGCATTGCTGTCTGCTCCGTTCTGTGGTCTGTTACACTGATGATACATCTTGTTGAAATACCAATTGGCTCATCAGCCAGGACCTAATCTACTCTGGTTCCGAGCTCACCTGGTAGAACTTCAACAAAATTCTAAGCCAGCAAAATAAAATTATTAAATTATTCTGTTCCGCAACACTGCTAGTACTACCACCACCACTACTACTACTACAACCACTACTACTACTGCTAGTGCAACTAGTAAAAATATCATCAACCAGGTTTTTCCCACCTTACTGCACTTGAGTTAATGAATTCAGAACTGAAATCTGGCTGAAACAGCCAGTTCATTTTTCATGTCATAATGTTTTAAGAAATCTAAACTGCAATCTCTGCGAACTGCTAACTATTTTCTTTTGTCTGACGTCAATTAAAGGGACGCCATATAAAAATACTATAATTCGAGTTCCTGTAGGACAATATTCAAAGTGGCAACAACTAAGATCGTTTGAGTGGCAATTAACGTCATCATTCAGGTTAAGATATTACAGTTGAGCTAAGAACTAAATATGAGGAAAATGAAACACAGTTGTTGTTGGGTCCAAAATTAGATTTTGTGTATAAGTAACTAAGGAGTGAGGGAGGGGGGGGGGGCAAATACACTTAGATGCGGTTTCCACTGAGGCGATTGAACGTCGCATACAATACACTGAGGTGACAAAAGTCATGAGATACCTTCTAATATCGTGTCGGACCTTCTTTCTCCCAGTGTAGTCCATGACATGGACTCAACAAATCGTTGGAAGTCCCTTGCATAAAAACTGACCCATAATTCCGAAAGTGTTGCCAGTACAGGATCTTGTGCACGAACTAACTTCTCGATTATGTCCCACAAATGTTCGTTGGGATCCATGTCGGGCGATCAAGCTGGCCAAATCATTCTCCCGAATTGTCCAGAATGTTCTTCAAACCAATCGTAAACAATCGTGCCCCGCTGACATGGTGCAATATCACACATAAAAAGTCCATCATGAATGGCTGGAAATGGTCTCCAGGTAGCCGAACATAACGATTTCCTGTCAATAATCGTTAAGTTGGACAGGAGCCACTACCAGCTTGCACAGTGAATTGTTGACAATTTGGGTCCATGGCATTGTGGGGTCTGTGCTACAATTCAGCCCTACCATTAGCTCTTACCCACTGAAATCGAGACTCATCTGACTAAGCCACGGTTTTCAGTCGTCTACGATCCAACCAATACGGTCACGAGGTCACGAGCCCATGAGAGGCCCTGCAGGCGACGTCGTGCAGTCAGCAAAGCCACTCTCGTCGGTCCTCTGCTCTGTCTCGGGATAATGACTCATGTGTGCACAATGACAGATGGTCCGGAGCGGGTTCAGTCGAGGGCGTAGTTCTAATTTTTACTGCTAGAGGATAGTAGTGCACAGAGACATTCAAGAAACAGGTCAAGAGAATGTTTTTGTGAATTGTTCTGTTTATTTATTGAAGGCTTTTTTATTTATTTACGTTTGTACAGTTTGTACAGTTTTGTATATGCTTTTAGTAGTGTGAACGATGCGTGAATATGGTCTATAGTAAATATGTAGATCATTGTTCTACTGATGAACGTTGTACGATGGGAAATTTTGTATCATAATATGTTAAGTAAGTTTACGGTAAAGGAAAAGCTAATTCGAGTGCAAATGAAAGCAGTTAATAACGTAAAATATAAACAAAATATTAGAACGTTAAATATTCATTTCGGGAAGTGTTATTTGTTGATCTGTTAGCCATGAAAAGCGCGGACTAACACGGGAGAATAACGTTTTTCTATTGGCCTTAAAGAAAACTGACCAATCAGAACGAAGTATTCTTCGCGCGTCTTTTCCCTTGGAGATATAGAACGCTTACAGCTTTCTAAGGAGTAGGAGCCCAGCCTTTCGTGTGTTGTACGAGCTACGAAGGAAGTTATAATTTGCCAGTTTTAGTTGTCCTGAATGTTTCAGAAGTGTTTTAAAGTGGAGGCATAATTATTCCGGTTTTTTTTTTGGGGGGGGGGGGGGAAGTGCGGATTTTTTGAGTAATTTTGGGTAGGAGAAAAGACAGTAATTCCGCGTGGCATATTGAGCAGATCGGTGACTAAAAACGTGAGTGCATTTTCATTTAAGAACAATCCGTGCTTAGTAGCTGTCCAGATTTCGGGAAATGCGCTATCGTAAACTCGCTAACGTGAATGAAAGGGGTTGTGCATGACTGTGTTAAGATTAGCACGGGATTGGCAATGAAGTGTACATCTCAAGGTTCAGAATATACCGAAGTTTTGCCAGTATTTCCACCTTTCATTCAAAATTAAGACTTTTTCCCGATTCTTGGAATAGTGACGTTGTATGCAGCCTGGTGAGAGTTGCAGTACGGTATGTTTCTGCTGGGCTTTCCTACCGACGATCTGCTGCAAGGAGTTCAGAGCTGGGTGCAGGTAAAGGACAACAAGAACCGCGCCACCGCAGCTGGAAATGATAAAACACTTGGAGTCTTCAGTTAATGATGCTAAGTATATGTTTGTTCAGTCTATTCCCCCGATTTAAGAAAACTTTGTGACAGGGTTAAAAGAAATCTGAAAGCTAAATTCATATTACTTCTAGATGAGCAGCTGGACGACGCTAAGAAAGTCACACCGGGACTTTGCTTACCATCATGGGCTTCTTCCATTTCTAACCCTAAGCAAAGTTCACCACCAACCACTACACCACTCACGGTGACTGATCTCACTTCAAATCCAGCAATTTTTCTTTTAAATACTCCTCAAGCTGAATCGTGTAGCACTTGGCGAAATTGAACATTTGTAGAAATACCATCCAAGGTTTATTAATTTGTAACCATTATTTATATGTATACCACACTGAATGCAGTACCATACTAGCTGATCTTACAGAAAAATACTCGTTAACTTTTCGCTGTGGCATTTTAACCTCTTTCACTAACTTACCTTACTGTAATGAGTAGCTTCTCAGCAAGAGAAATAGTAAGTCGAAACTCTGTGTACGGCTTTTTCAGAGTAGCCGGTACTAGTTGCTCCAAAGAGTGAAAAATGTCTCGAACTCATTAACACTATGTGCCGGACCAAGACTCGAACTCGAGACCTTTGTAAGTACTCTACTGACTGAGTTGACTGAGATACTGAAGCACGACGCAGAAGCTCTCCTCACAGCTCTACTTCCGCCGGTACGTCGTCTCCTACCTTCCAAACTTCACAGAAGTTCTCTTGCGAAACTTGCAAGGCTAGCACCCCTGGAAGAAAGGATACTGCCGAGATACGGCTTAGCCACAGCGTGGGGATGTTTCTAGAATGACATTTTCACTCAGTAGCGGAGTGTACCCTGATATGGAACTTCCTGATAGGTTAAAACTACGTGCCGGAAACATTCCCCAAGCTCTGGCTAGGCCATGTCTAGTCTTGCAAGTTTCGCAGGGGAGCTTCTGTGAAGTCTGGAAGGTAGAAGACGAGCTACCGGCGAAAGCAGATCTGTGAGTAGAGGTCCGTGAATCGTGCTTGGGTAGCTCAGTCGCTAGAGCACTGACCCGCGAAAAGCAAAAGTCCTGACTTCAAATGGTTCAAATGGCTCTAAGCGCTATGGAACTTAACATCTGAGGTCATCAGTCCCCTAGACTCAGAACTACTTAAACATAACTAACCTAAGGACATCACACACATCCATGCCCGAGGCAGGATTCGAACCTGCGACCGTAACAGCAGCGCGGTTCCACACTGAAGCGCCTAGAACAGTCCTGACTTCGTATCATGGTCCGGCACACAATTATTATCGATCAGGAAGTTTCATATCCGCGCACACTTCGCTGCAGAGTAAAAATTTCGCACTATCTGGACTCGTTCTGCAGAATTCGTGGAACTTTTCGTGATGAGAGACCTTCCGAGAAACCACAGACATACTGTTTCGATATTTGTAGGATTTTAAATCCTTTCCTTTTTAAGTTTTTTGAGCCTTAAATAATTATAACACATAAGAAAAGCTCCTTCAGAAGAGATCATGATTGCAACTGTTGCTTATTCTACGGCATTTCACGTCACATATCGTATCGCATAACATATCTTCCCAGGGGGAACACGAGAGTTACACCAATAAACGTCGTACTGAGCAACCTTTAACCTTTATTGCAATATGTTGTATCATCTCAGTGTGAACTGAGCCGCATAAAACCAATATCATTTAAAAACATCGATTCTTTTCAAAACTACGAGGGTTGGAACTTTAATAATGGCAACTATTTATTTACAGCTCGTACAAAATAGATACGTGTTTCAAAGTTTTACTGACCTTCAAAGTAGTCACCAGCATTGTGTATAACCCGTTGCCAGCGATGTGGAAGTCGTACGATACTCTTAGCAGCGCCAGTTGTGTTGACAGTTCGAGCGGCGCGGTCTACTGCCCGACGAATTTGCAGCAGTTCTGAAGCGAATGCCGTGCAGTGTCTCATTCAGTTTAAAAAACGAGTTGAACTCACGAGGGCTTAAGTCAGGAGAGTGCAGTAGGTGGTACAGCACTTGGCAGCCATATCAGTCAAACGAATCAGTAACAGCTTGCAGTGTACGTGTTTGAGCATTGTCCTGCAAAATGATGGTTGGGTCCTGCAGAAAGTGTCATCACTTCTGTCTCTAAGCTGGTCGTAGGTTGTGTTCCTAAAACGAACAGCATAGAGACAGAAGTGATGACACTTTGTGCAGGACCTGACCATCATTTTGCAGGACAATGCTCAAGCACGTACAGTGCAAGGTGTTACTGATTCGTTTGACTGATGGGGCTGCTAAGTGCTATACCATCTACTGCACTCTCCTGACTTAAGCCCTCGTGAGTTCAACTCTATTTTTAAATTGAAGGAAACACTTCACGGCATTCGCTTCAGAACTGCTACAAATTCGTCGGGCAATAGACCGCGCCGCTCGAACTGTCAACACAACTGGCGCTGCTAAGAGCATGCTACGACATCCACATCGCTGGCAACGGGCTATACACAACGCTAGTGACTACTTTGAAGGGCATTAAAACTCTGAAACACGTATCTATTTTGTATGAGCTGTAAATAAATAGTTGCCACTATGAAAGTTCCAATCCTCGTATTTCCAAATGATTGAAAGAAAATTTGAATATTTGAAGAACAATGTACCCTGACAAGATGCTACTGTCTGTATTACTGATCAATTTATAAAAAACCCTTTTGAAATTCCTAGAAACGATAGATTTCATTAACTGTGAAAATTTTATCATGCAGTATTGACACGACATTTAGATTTCAACAATGTTAACGTAATCGTAGCATAATGTACTGACCATTGAAGCTGAGAAACGAAGTCAAGGGAAACATTCTAGAAGCCTGACGCACAAAGTTCTCAAATAATGTAATCTGCTTTTGAAGTGACCTAAAGTCCAAACAACAACTGTTTATATTAATGTGTAATTAATAAAATAGTTACTGAATGTGTTATTTCTATTTTAACTTTCACAGAAAATGATTATATCGAAATTCAGCAGAAAATTTCCTTACTCTCATTATGATAATATCTGCAAACTCCTGTATTTAATTCACATTTATGAAGTACAAATTCTAAAATTAATATCTTTTTTTTTGTGCTCAGTCTGAATACATACTGAAGAGTTAATATGACAATGAATCAGTGGACCCTAAATATTGGTACCCAGATCCCATGTGCATTTTCACGCATACTAACGCCACACCCTCCAGCAACTATCTCATTTCTGAATGTACCTCGATAAGATGGCTCAATAAGAACTCGAAATTTGTTTCATAATTTGTAAATCATTCAGGAATGAATCCTCACCTGCGAGTGCTACTTCTTTTGTGAGTGTGATACACTTATGTCCTTGCTCCACTAAATCAACTTTCAGACCTAACGTTTGTGTTTCTTTTTCCTGCTATTTTGGTCCTGCATCCACTATGAATCAAGACACAGAGGAATTAAAGATCTTACCTGCCAGTGGGCATTGATTTATATCAGTGGGGCAAGTTGGAAATTTGTGCTGAACAGGGATTCAAAACCTGATCTCCTGCTTACTAGGCAGTTGTGGTGACCACTATGCGATCCAGTCATAGTGGTTACACAACCACACCGACTACGCTAGCATGACTCCCATCTCACCAAAACTATCAGCTTGTACCAAACACTACTGATGAAGTGCCTCTGCTCATTAGCCTCATTACTCGTTGCTTCTTGCTGATTCAAAAATGGCTCTGAGCACTATGGGACTTAACATCTATGGTCATCAGTCCCCTAGAACTTAGAACTACTTAAACCTAACTAACCTAAGGACATCACACACATCCATGCCCGAGGCAGGATTCGAACCTGCGACCGTAGCAGTCGCGCGGTTCCAGACTGAAGCGCCTAGAACCGCTCGGCCACACTGGCCGGCGTGAAGTTAGGCTTTCCACTTTGGTGGCAGGTTCAGGTAATAATGACAGGAACTGACGTTTGGCGTCTGCTAGTTGAGTGCATCCTTTGCACAGTGAGGCCTGTAATGATGAATTTTCTTCTTCCAATGCGAAATTCTTCTCTGGTAGCGTAGTATAATTTATTGGTTTTTATAGTTGCTCTTCGAGTGGCGAACATAACTGCTGAAGCATCTACACTGGTGCTTGGAAGGCGTCAAAGAGCTGTGGGACAGCCTGAGTCGGATGTCTCCCAATTGTAACCGGGATGCAAATATCAGACGTTTGACAAAAGAGTACTGCCTTCCGTAAATCTGATTGTAGGTGAAAGTGATGAAGAAAACCCACTCCTAACAGCGATTTGTTCACGCCTGCTTGTATGAAGATCCACTTGAAGGTCTGTCCATTGCTAAAATCAATGTTACGTATGGTAGTACAACATGTTGTAATGGTCGAATCGTTCGCCACCTCGAGGTGAAGCGAAATATCTGTCTTCGGTTGAGTATAGGAGGTGACAGGAATAGTGCTCAGTTCGGAGCCAGAGTGTACAGTACGTGCCTGAATGCCGTGGCCGCTTCATGCACAGACGCCTGGGCACGCGCGGGGATAGTGGTAGTGGTTGGGGTTCTGGGCATGCGCTGTAGGCAAAACGAAGAGCGTTGGAGGAGAAGTGCCGTTGTAAACTGAAGACTACCGTCACATTTTCTGTAAATATTTAGTGGTGGCCCTCCACGCCCACACTTGTATGGTGGCCACCTCTGCTTTGGTTAGTACCTAAAAATAATTTCGTAACTTTCATAGATGCGTCATGAGTGGCGAATTTTGAGTAAAATCTACACATTTCTCTGGTCGCCATGTTAAAATTTGCTTCTTTTGCCAAAACAGAGCTGATTTTGCACAGTCTCACCTCACTAATATGTTCTGCAGATGCAGTTCCAAAGGAATTCTGAAAGAGCTGTTGATTAAGTATCAGGTGAAGAACTGAGAAAAGTAAGACCAGTAGCTTATGAAAAAGCACATTTTCGGTACTAAATAAACGTGTAATTTCATCACTTATGTTGTCCCTAAATGCATAGCATTTCTTGTTTCACCAGCTATCGATGGCCCTTAGAAATTGCATTCTTTCACCGTAAAAGTCTGTAGTTAGTGGTATAAAACGGTAGATAATGAAGTTTTGCGTAATAACCATACCCCAAAATACTCTCGTCTTTGCGTGCTATTGTTTGCCGTAATCTCATTTCGATATCTCAAACCGTTTACGAAGTATGAGAAATGTTGTGGATATTTCATTCTGGCTTTATCACTGGCGTGACGTGATCGCAAATGAGTGTGCTATGTCAGATCAATTTTCTCGAGATTGGTGACAAAGAGAGATCTCCACCCAAGTAGAAAGAAAAATTCAATATGTTAGCTAAATTTCATATGCTGCGACATATTACGAAATATACACCAAACGCAAAATTATAGCGCTCTCTGTTTTTCATTACAAACTTTTTCGAATTTAGTACAATGTCTTACTTCCATGTAAATATCACAGTAACGATGACCATTAACGAAATGATCGGTACACCATCATGAATCTGACATATAAAGCTGTAAGAAAAGCAAAAATGAACTTTTTTATCGAATAGTTTCCGTAAAACTGTTTGAGAAAGATTGCAGGGCTGCACCCCGATTCTGTCATCGCCAACCAGCCAAAAGATTGAGAGAGGACAAGTTACTCTCTCGCTCATTTTTCATAAAGATTTTGTTACAACGTTATGCAACTTGAGCGAGACTCGAGAAAGTTAACGGCCTGAGCAGGCGTTGATGGAGCCTTGTAGGGCGCTTAAACATGAGGTACTTTTATGGCTCTTAGTTCGTAGAAATGGCATGTTGGAAGTTGAAAGCAAGTGGGGCGAGCCCAACCCTCAGTAAATCTTACCGGACAGGCCGACAGCTGCGCAGGGCAGACAGAGCACCCCCTAGTCGAGACAGGTCTCCAGCAGGACAATGCCGCTATGCCCACATTGGCGACAGCAGAAGGCTGGGCTGTGGGCGATGGACTGAAGGGACGCGTCTACACAGTGGAGTCGTAAACCGGGCATTGTGTGCAGTGCCACCCCAAATAAAAATTCACAAGTTTTCGTGTTCGCCGATACTGCAAATAGGCCTGTGACCCACTTCCATCGGCCACCTCGGTCATATAAGAGACTCTGTCGTCTGTGAAACGTTTATAGATAGAATCTTTATGGCACCTCATACCTAGGACTAACATGCTCCAAGGTAGAGACAATTTAGACAAAGATATTTAAGAGTGTATCTGTTCGTTTGTTGCTGGGTGTTGGTGAAAAACATCTTCTCCCAATGCGAAAACTTATAAAAACCAGTAAGTGGCGGTTTCTTTTTTTTTTTTTTTTTTTTTTTTTTTTTTTCAAAGACGCAGGTTTCTTAACTCTTGCACTGGTTCGACATGAGTTTGTGCTGTCGTGTAGGAGGGGAGGTTTAGCGCCTCTAAAGCCCTGAAATTGGGTCAAGATGGGGTGAGGGCGGTGTCGTTCGTGCACTTTGCGGAAAAACAGAATTTTTTTCTCTGGGAGAGGTGCGAGGCATTCAGGTTCTGTACTTTGGTCTGGAAGCAACTTCTGGTTGAAGCTCTGGCATGTGTTGTTGGTGCTTGGGACCTGTCCTACGATTGACATCACTTGCGAGTAGTTAGACTTGGGAGCCTGTGGTGAAGTTCTTTCTGTCCCAACAGTGGGACTTCAAACATTTCGGACTACTCGTTTGCCAAAGGCACACTTATACGTTTCTGGTTTACCGGTCTTGACGTTTGGAATCCTTGTGTGCTCTGTCGTATAAGTGAGCCAAATTGTTCCTTGGTACGACCAGTGAACGGGTGTGTCTCACAATGAAATCTACCGTGATTTCAGAGCTCTGGGAGAGAGTAAATTGCGATCGGTCTGCCTGATCGCTAGGTTGTGAGATTTTGCATTTCTTTCGTGGCCTTGAACGATTCACAGGTGTCGCCTTACGCCTCGCCTCCATAACACACATTTCGCCAGCTGCAAGTTACATCGCTGCATGAAGCAAACAGGGTGATATACTGCTGCTCCGGCCATGTCAGGGCGTAAAAATCCCAATCGCCACTTTCTCTCAGCTGCACCAATATAAACTTTTGTAGATTTGATCAGTCAAAGTCTGCTCAGCGTCAGATTAATTCAGACTGTGTTATCCACTTCTTAGGGCCAGAGTACTTGCCTCGTTTTTGCCACCAGGATCCTTGTCCATTGTGATCCTAAACCACCTGTAAATTGTTTATGATATTGTATCATAAGGTGTTTTGCATAAATTATGTTAGCCTTTGTTTTTTTGGCAAAATAAATGTTGTCAGTAAATTTAGATTTTCCAAACATTGTCAATTGTTTTTATATAGTCACCCCAAGTGTTAACTTTCATTGTGGTGTCCCATGCCAGGTTAACTTTCAAGGTTTCAGACTGGGCCAGCCTCCCCTTCAAACAAAGAGTGAATTCGCCCAGTGCTTTGGACGAAAATTGGTCACTGTGCCCTGGGCACTTATCCTGCGTGGACAATACCAGGAAATGTTGGTTGGAATGCCAGTCACGCAAATAGAGTCGACCACTGCTGATGGCGGATGGTGGGACCAAACTTGTTTGGTTCACACTGGTGACTTGATGGTCTGCTTTAGTTTTGTCGTGACCTCTGATGCCTATTGAAGTTTGCAGATGGCGTTTGTGTGTTTTACGAGATGTAACTCACTTGTGTCCGGCGGTGCTTGCGTGTGCATGTAACCAAAGCTGTGCTAGATTTGTTGGCCAGTATACATATTCCAAGAGAAGGGCAGTGTCTGGAGGTTTGTTGTCAGGTGGACATGCTGTCTATCTGCCATCATAGGGCGATGACCGGAACGGGTAGTATCAGGGATTTTCAGGCATACTTGGTGCTAATTGGGCGGCGCTGCTGTAGGGAAGGACTAGATAGCTGCTCCTGCTCTGTGCATTGTGGGTCTGTAGGCGTCTGAAGTGATTGGGTGTACTTGGTAGATTCAGCCATGCCAACATACAAGATGGGTGCTGAGAATACATACTGATGGTGGATGCTGGGTATTAAGCACAGCCATCTTGAAACATGAAGACACAATCTGCTAACCGTAACGCAACTTCCCGTGGAACTGCTTTGTTGCATATTAAAAGTGTTTGAATTTTGTGAGGCCTTTTATTTGTACATATTGCCCACAGTGTAAGTCAGGCGTTAATGTAGAGTCCATCAATGTTCGTAAGTGGCTTCAAAACAGGGAAGGTGTCCTGCTGTTCAACTGTTCGGAATAGGTATTCTGTTGGATTTTCTGCTCAGGTTATTTACCAAGTCTTTGAAGCCTTAGTTGCTTCAAACTTGTTGAAAAGCGGTAGTGAGAGAATGACATCACTGATGTTAGCTGTGTGCTCAGTTACGTGGCACAGGAAAGTGGTGTCCTTTGCAGCAGCATCGAAATCGTTAGTAGCGAGCACAGTTTCGACGATCACAAACCAAGAATGTGGTTGATCTGATAAGAGCTGTGGAAGCCTTAGGGGAGGGCATTGTAAAATGTAATTGTTGGGAAATTGCCTGTATGGCACCAACATCGTTATCCCGGGAGTTTCAGTGAGCGGAGCCCCGTCGATCGTCCTCAATGCGGTAGCAACCCTGGAAATCCTCTGGCGTGGCTCGGCTGCCCAAACTCCGCCGACAGTTAAAAACGACTTCGTCACCTGAATGGTAGCCCACGTCACGATGGGAGGAATAAAGCATTGCTGTCGCGCTCATATACTAGTATCGAGTGCAGGTTTTGCAGCACAAGTAGATATAAACCTCTGATGTTCTCCCGTAGAAGAAAAGTCAGTGAGGGCAGTGGAAGGTTACATTGACTGTTGCCACATGCCATCAGCCTGTGCAGGAATACACATAAAAGAAGTGTTAGGTAGTCACTTACCCGCTCACTTTCGGACTTTGTGGTACCATACAGTTCAATGCACTATGTAATCTTCGGAACACAACGTCCTAACGCTTGAAAGACCCTAATAGTTGTTTATACTCTTCAATAAGCCTCGGCGATGACCCACATGAAGTGTTCACTGAGTTCGCGCAGAACAAACCATTATCGGAGTCATCAATGTAGGGATTTGGGTGGCGGTGAATACAATTGATTTTCAAGTACTGTAACCACGAATTATACACTTTGACACTTCGTTAATTCTTGTATAGTTAATGAAATCACAGCACACTTAGCATCATGTCATGAGACACAAAAACAATAGTGGATAGGACAATAAAGACAATAATTTCCAAAGAGGCATAGTTGTTCATTTTCTTCGTTCTTATTTGTTGAAACTTACGGTTGGTGTCACTGTCGGAAGTACCTGCCGCCACACATACAAACATCCCAAACAATATTTATGAAGGAGTAAATAGAGCCTGTTTACCTTATTCATTCGGTTCTTTTTTTCACACATAACTAATAACAACACAAACATCTATCTTTTTCCCGTTCATTAGAGCTGACTTTTTCACTTAAAATATTATTTAATTAAAACTGCTTCATCGACTTTTGTTCTTATTTATTTATTGTCTGGCCATCAGCTCTGTTCCATTATTGTAAAATCTGAATGTTTTTGCTTTCAGATATCAGATCTCGCTTGTGGAAAAATATGCAGTGCAAGAAATAGCCAAGTTCTCATGACATTTGCAATTTTCCACGAAAACAAAGCACAAAAATAAAATAAAGATTAAGAAGGCACAAAAACACTGTTACATGTGTGAGCGTTGCGAAAATGGGTTAACTTTCGATGTCAGCAGATGATGACACTGAAAACTTTCATCACGAGAAACCTTGGCATCACGCTATATGACGTGACTGTCTGTTGAGAGCCTGTGTGAATGTTGCCATTTGAAACGCATTGTGGCACATTTTGACGTGACGTGATGTCACAGTCAGTGTGAACTGGTCTTAATACGAAAAACAGCAAATCTGTAGTCTTGGTTACAGTACTTACGAAATAGATCGCATTACTACATATGGTACTGTGTCACCTAAATGTTAAACTAAAAGGATTTTCTTAAGGCCAGAATGGCATTTCTGTCACAAGGCTTAACAACTTTTTTCCACAATATAGGGCTTTTATTTAGGCCTACGTCAGTGGTCATCAAACTGTGGCCCACAGGCCACATGTAACCCGAATCAAATGTACGTGTAGCCCACGGTTCTCAGAAATATTTTAAAATAATATGCATCTGGCAACTAACACTCAAAATCCAAAAAAATCAACTAACGTTAAGAGCTTCTTAAGAACGTAGTTTCCCTTCTCAGCAATAAACAAAGTAAACAGAATCAGCTATATTATAAGATATGCTTAATTTTAATCGATGTCGGTGAATTTGGCCGTAAATTAAGTAAAAGTGGGCCTTTACATAAAGGCCAGAGGCGTAAGCAGTACGGTCGCTATGGTGCTAGAAGATGTGAGAGGGGGGAACGTTTTATTGATAGTTACTTAGTTAGTTTCATGTTCCACAGATTATTTCAACGATTCTGTTATCGATGTGATGTGGAACGAGTCAATTTACTGGATGTGTACCACGATCAGTGTTAATGTTAATGAACATATTTTTTAGGCCTACACTTGCAACTGCATATAAAAACTATGTTCTTTTTACAGACCAACAGTTTTTAAATAAAAGTTAGTTCATGGTATAGGAGCTGTCCAGGAGAAACCATTTGAAGTTATATTTAAAAACTGCTTTGTTGCCAGTCATACAGTTTATGTTACTGCTCAAATTATCAAAACTTTTTTTGCTGCATATTGAATTCCTTTCTCAGGCACTGACAGCTTCATTAATTGATAATTAAGGTTATTTTTTCCTGTATTGTTGTAGGTGTGGACATCACTACTCTTCTCAAAAAGTGACTGATTATTTAGGACGAATTTCAATAATGGATATGTATTGTGATGGTGCAGTTAAAATACCTAACTCTTTGACTAGGTACCTGCATGACGACTCCAGCTGATCACTACATATTACTCCTACTGTTCACTTTTGTACAAGCAATACTTTCTTTCTAAGTGATGACTTGCCCCAGAAAATTATTCCATAAGACATTGAGTGGAAAAACGCAAAGAATGTCAGAAGGTTAATTCGTTTCTTTCCAAGGCTAGCAATTGTACAGAAACCAGATATAGTCGAAAACTGTTTGAGCAGTTTGGGAATATGCTATGCCTTACGGTACTGACAACACACAGACATGTGTGACTCATACCAATCAGTTGCTGTGGTATAAATTTTGATACAGAGGCAATATGTATCCGTTAGTGCGCTTTATAGAGACGGCCATCTTCAAATGTGGCACATATTTGTAGCAAGGAATATACACTCCTGGAAATTGAAATAAGAACACCGTGAATTCATTGCCCCAGGAAGGGGAAACTTTATTGACACATTCCTGGGGTCAGACACATCACATGATCACACTGACAGAACCACAGGCACATAGACACAGGCAACAGAGCATGCACAATGTCGGCACTAGTACAGTGTATATCCACCTTTCGCAGCAATGCAGGCTGCTATTCTCCCATGGAGACGATCGTAGAGATGCTGGATGTAGTCCTGTGGAACGGCTTGCCATGCCATTTCCACCTGGCGCCTCAGTTGGACCAGCGTTCGTGCTGGACGTGCAGACCGCGTGAGACGACGCTTCATCCAGTCCCAAACATGCTCAATGGGGGACAGATCCGGAGATCTTGCTGGCCAGGGTAGTTGACTTACACCTTCTAGAGCACGTTGGGTGGCACGGGATACATGCGGACGTGCGTTGTCCTGTTGGAACAGCAAGTTTCCTTGCCGGTCTAGGAATGGTAGAACGATGGGTTCGATGACGGTTTGGATGTACCGTGCACTATTCAGTGTCCCCTCGACGATCACCAGTGGTGTACGGCCAGTGTAGGAGATCGCTCCCCACACCATGATGCCGGGTGTTGGCCCTGTGTGCCTCGGTCGTATGCAGTCCTGATTGTGGCGCTCACCTGCACGGCGCCAAACACGCATACGACCATCATTGGGACCAAGGCAGAAGCGACTCTCATCGCTGAAGACGACACGTCTCCATTCGTCCCTCCATTCACGCCTGTCGCGACACCACTGGAGGCGGGCTGCACGATGTTGGAGCGTGAGCGGAAGACGGCCTAACGGTGTGCGGGACCGTAGCCCAGCTTCATGGAGACGGTTGCGAATGGTCCTCGCCGATACCCCAGGAGCAACAGTGTCCCTAATTTGCTGGGAAGTGGCGGTGCGGTCCCCTACGGCACTGCGTAGGATCCTACGGTCTTGGCGTGCATCCGTGCGTCGCTGCGGTCCGGTCCCAGGCCGACGGGCACGTGCACCTTCCGCCGACCACTGGCGACAACATCGATGTACTGTGGAGACCTCACGCCCCACGTGTTGAGCAATTCGGCGGTACGTCCACCCGGCCTCCCGCATGCCCACTATACGCCCTCGCTAAAGTCCGTCAACTGCACATACGGTTCACGTCCACGCTGTCGCGGCATGCTACCAGTGTTAAAGACTGCGATGGAGCTCCGTATGCCACGGCAAACTGGCTGACGCTGACGGCGGCGGTGCACAAATGCTGCGCAGCTAGCGCCATTCGACGGCCAACACCGTGGTTCCTGGTGTGTCCGCTGTGCCGTGCGTGTGATCATTGCTTGTACAGCCCTCTCGCAGTGTCCGGAGCAAGTATGGTGGGTCTGACACACCGGTGTCAATGTGTTCTTTTTTCCATTTCCAGGAGTGTATGTCCCAAATAGAGCTGACTTTTAGGGACCAGTACTTGGAGGCAAGTGTCCAACATTCTTTACCATAGCTAGAGTACTGGGGGACTCATAACATGCTAATTTATGCAGGTTGTCAATTAATAGTAAGACCGGAGCATGTGTGGCCTGAGGTGCTACCCCATAATATAAGTGTTGGCTTTTTAGCAAAAAATTTGACGACCAGTAGCCTACATAGTTGAAGACAAAGTAAATGCTGAATATTTTGAACAGTGTTATAGGAAGCACACGTGATCAGTAAATAAACGGATCTGACTGTCATGTCACCTGGTGAAGTTGCCAATAGGATGATTCCACAGGTCAGTTGGCCAGCAGGTGTGGTGGAGGGGGAAATGCTTGGGCAAGTTGTCGTTGTCTTTGTTACTTCACACAGACTATGTTTACATGCGACACATCTTCCGAAAGACGAAAAACGCATTTCGAAAACCATTTTTACTGTCGTGTTTACGTGCTAAGGTCTGAAGCGGATTTGATAACCCGGCTAAATATGGTGCCTGGGAAACAGCTATGGGCCGATTCACACTGTCTGTCACGGCACCGTCCTGTCAAAGTGTATTCACACTGTCTGTCACGTCGTGACACGTCAAGTCAATTCAGGTCACATGATCTCAACTCGCATGGCTGTTCTCAACTGTTCTTTTTGCGGGACTTGCGATCTTCGCAACATGATTTCAACTATTTTTACGCGCGAAGTGCAAATACACAGGACCGTAGCTTATATCTGTGGATATTTGAGTCTACATTTGTACGAAAACGACATTTATGGACTCAAATGGTTTGCAGCTTGCAGGGATAGCCCGTATTTTCGAAAAGGAAGACAGATGTCAAAACATCACAAAAAACAGCGCGGATTCGAAAAATATCATTACATGGTACAGAAAGGAAATTTCACACACTATACAAGGAGCTCGAGGAAAAGGAATCTTCATTTTATATTTTAGAAAGTCGAAGGATGAATTTTTTAATTATCATGTCAAATTTCATCCAGAATTACTAAAAGAAACACGGTGATATGAGCTCCCATCACATCCTATGAACAATTGGCTTGTTTAAGGTTAAGTATCATTGTTATTCCAGTGCAAATTTTTGTGCAATAGTCATATCTCCATCAATACCTTTCCCTTCAAGATTTACATGCTTTCTTTACATTTTGTATTTGGCTTTTAATAGTTTAAGTGCCTTATTTGTATTGGGGTTAGCTAGTGAAACCACATAAATATTGACCATTGATGTCTCAAAAACTGTTTCACACACAATCCAGAGAGCTACCTAACAATAAATAAGCATGCCATAAACACACATTTAAACAAACAACTTACAATGGCTAAGGATTTCAGGCCATTTCTATACGAAATGCTACAAATGCCTGACAGTATACAAATAAATTCCACCTATTACTCAATCTGATTCTATCCACAGTACTTTTATCACTTAAAATTGAAGCCATATTGCGCGCATTTCATTGTAAGATATCAAATACTGTACTGGTACATATAAAAATCCACTTTATAAATGTAGTAGATGACAAGCAATTTAGTATGTGCATGTCATATAATTCAGTCTGCTGCCTCACTGCTTCAATTAATCTTTCGTCATTTATTATAAATTTTAACAGAAGAAATAACGAAGTGAAACAATTTTATAACAAACAATGAACAAAAAACAACTGGTATTAACCACTAAAACCACAATAAATGAAATATGGAGAACTGCACAAGGCCATATATTGGGAGGAAATAACTTCAGAAGTGGCAAAAAGTAACATAACTGATAGAAATAACTGGTTATTGAGAAGTAGCAGTTACTGTGATAACCGCTCATTTGATACAAGCAGTTATTTCAATAACTGCCAACAGTGCATCATGCCATCTATTTACCGCAGTTCGAACTATGCTTTTGCATCAACTCATCTGAGATCTGGCTATGATGGAGAGGAATAGCCCATCTGGAAGGTGTTCTATAAGTCATGGAAATAACCATGAGACTGCACATCATCTGTTGATAGAACTGTGTACCATTTCATGCTCTCTCACTACTTTCAGCACAAACAATTAAATAAAGTTAATGCCAGAGCGGTGGCTGATAGGAGCAACCATATAGGCATTGCACATGTATGGTCGTTCGCTTGAGTCCCTGCTTTATGTGTCAATTTAGTTTGGGTGGGTAGTACAAATAGTTACTTTAAGGATTTCAAGCGAATATGCAAATAACTGTCAGATGTCACTGGTCCTGATCCAGTTAAAGGTTGTAGAACCCGATGATATTTCCAGAGAGGATGGTTACTGGAGTGAACAAAATATTTTCGTACTGCTATGGAAATAACCGCTGGCCATTGGGGATTCGAGAGAGTTGACAAATAAAGGAATTCTGTTCCCTCCATTTCTTGCAGTTCTGGAAAGGTATCACTCTTTCCGGTCTTTGGTTGCATGAGAGGGTATTGACTTTCATTTCGTGTTCTTGTTTTTCTTTCTGTTGTTGCTATTAGGTTAGTAATACTAGCAATAGTCTTATACATAGTATGGAAATCTTTGAAATATTGTAAAGAGTATGCAACATGTTAATATTTTTAGGAATTTTTATGTTTACTGAAATATTTGAGTATTGTAGGGGATCTAAAAACCTGAAAATAGTTCAGTACCTTCTCAGAGTATACCATATCTGTAATAATTAGTGGTATCATTATGATGAAAAAGTGCCAGTCCTGTGTCAGGTCAATCGCATTAAGGGAAGTTGGAATGCCCTATCCAACAATTTTAAATTTAGTGACTTGGCTTCCCTGTATTTCAGGAACCACTGTAGCCATTCACATGAAACTTTTACAGGACATTAAACCGTATGTTCTGATTCTACTGATCTACAATAACTGCATTTCAGCTACTGCTTTCAGAAATACAATTTTTTAACTACACTGTTAAAATTTTATGTACTTTCTTGTACATTATCCTAAGTAATGTTAATTATACATCACATTACGTTCTGCTTTTAGTTCATTAGACTCATTATATGAATGTTACTATTCCCTGAAAATTTGAATGCTTTACTCTAAGTGGTTCCCGAGATTTAGGGAAAAATGCAACAGAAAATGTAAATTTTCAGGAGTCCCTTCTAAAGTTTCAAAAGACTGTAACTCACTTAATACATATTTATTTTTTATTTTTAGTCACTCAGAAGCACCCTACACCATACTGTATATTATCCTCTTCATCTTTTTCCAAGCTTTTTTCTTCTTTTCTTCTTTCTGGACTCCTTAGCGGCCAATGTGCTGCATACTCTGCTTTATCAATGTGACCCTTGTCCATCTGTTCAAGTTCTCTGATGCAGTTTTCTCCAGGATTAATTTCCATACGCTGTAGCACTTTCACCCTACCAGTGTTGCCATCATTAAAAGTAATAACAGTATCACTGACCCCCACTTTAGTGTCTTCATTCCAACAAAAACATTTTTTGGTTAGCAAGTCCATATAAGATTATTGACTGACTCATTGTGATTTTGAGTCTGACCACACAGACACTTCTTCAGTAATTCAGAATTTGCCAGGTCTCTGTAAATAGGTTTTATGATATCTCTGAATGCTGCTGGGAAGGAGTGTTTAAGGGTGTACGAACCGTTTGAGTACTGGGAATTGCGGTAATTGCACCATGAATGAGCTCCAGGAGGGCAAAGGTGGTGTACTGGTTTTTCATCAGCTGACAGTCTGTGGGAGAGGGTACCCTAACTACCTGTTTTTTTTCAACAAATCCTCAGTATTATTTCTAATGGCCATCCCATAATACTGCTGTAGTTCATCAGTCATTTTGTCTGTCAGCCTGCCTCTTATGGTTTTACCATCAGAAAGTTTCTTGTCTCTTAAACTTTGTTTCAACTTCCTCAACCTGGTGCCCATCCTCTTCTAGATATGACCAACACATTCCAGTTTTGTGATAATCTTCTCACCATATGACTGAGCAGCTACTACGCTGTTGTATGCTTTTGAGTCTCCATCACCTAAGAACTTAGTGTAACACACTCCCCTTTCGATCACAGATCGACTAAAAATAACAGTAGGTGCAGAGGCCTCCATACCACCACTTGGTTCCTTCATAATTTCTTTCACAGATATTCCCTTCTTCATTCCCTGGTTTACACTTACAACAATATTTGGTTAAAATCTGGAAATCTATTCCTTTCCAGTATCCATACTGGTCACTGTAGCAACAGAATTCTTAGAAATGTAGCCGCACTTCTGCCAAGTGCCACCAAACGCTACTGGTGTACAGTCATACCATCGTTTAGTTCAACAGCTTCGTTTGCAGCATCTTCATTGACTCACACACAACAGATTCCACAGCAGCTCCAACAAATCCTGCATACTTGTCGATTTTACAAGGTGGGTGCTGCATATTCATCATGGCCCATATTGTTTCTGTTGCAGTGTGTCCTTTGCCAATAGCTCTCAATCGATAAAACCACCTAAGATTAACTTCAAAATAATTATCTTTACATTTATCAGAATTCCAAAATGAATGAGTATATTTACAACTGGCACAATTAATCATAAGTTTCCTGGCTAGTCCATTTGATACCCTCACTGTCTTCATGTAAACTAACGTGTCCTCCACATATTTTACAACACACACATTCACCTAACACCCTTGTTATGTTGTGTAAATCTATCAGAATATAAACTAACCTACCATTTACATCACTTTCGTTTTGAAAAAACTATGTATCACAACGTTTTATTTTAATCTTCAAAGCACTAATTAATGGGTGTTTATCTAGATACTGACGAGTTTCCAGAATGAGATTTTCACTCTGCAGCGGAGTGTGCGGTGATATGAAACTTCCTGGTAGATTAAAACTGTGTGCCCGACCGAGACTCGAACTCGGGACCTTTGCCTTTCGCGGGCAAGTGCTCTACCAACTGAGCTACCGAAGCACGACTCACGCTCGGTACTCACAGCTTCACTTCTGCCAGTACCTCGTCTCCTACCTTCCAAACTTTACAGAAGCTCTCCTGCAAACCTTGCAGAACTAGCACTCCTGAAAGAAAGGATATTGCGGAGACATGGCTTAGCCACAGCCTGGGGGATGTTTCCAGAATGTAGAGCACTTGCCCGCGAAAGGCAAAGGTCCCGAGTTCGAGTCTCGGTCGGGCACACAGTTTTAATCTGCCAGGAAGTTTCATATCAGCGCACACTCCGCTGCAGAGTGAAAATCTCATTCTGGAAACATCCCCCAGGCTGTGGCTAAGCCATGTCTCCGCAAGATCCTTTCTTTCAGGAGTGCTAGTTCTGCAAGGTTTGCAGGAGAGCTTCTGTAAAGTTTGGAAGGTAGGAGACGAGGTACTGGCAGAAGTGAAGCTGTGAGTACCGGCCGTGAGTCGTGCTTCGGTAGCTCAGTTGGTAGAGCACTTGCCCGCGAAAGGCAAAGGTCCCGAGTTCGAGTCTCGGTCGGGCACACAGTTTTAATCTGCCAGGAAGCTTCACTGACGAGTTTGCCTGTATTTCATTGTCTGTAACCTCACACGCCACATGTTGAACACAATGTTTCAGTTTATTCGAAAATATATTACCATGGAAACCACGTTTCTTAAAAACACTCCGTTTTGGCGTCATACTTACTTATTGAGAGATTTACCAATCTATTCATCACGTTTCCTCAAGAAAATGTTAGCACCTCGACATACATCACATGTTTATACACTACTGGCCATTAAAATTGCTACACCAAGAAGAAATGCAGATGATAAACGGGTATTCATTGGACAAATATATTACACTAGAACTGACATGTGATTACATTTTCACGCAATTTGGGTGCACAGATCCCGAGAAATCAGTACCCAGAACAACCACCTCTGGCCGTAATAACGGCCTTGATATGTCTGGGCATTAGGTCAAACAGAGTTTGGATGGCGTGTTCAGGTACAGCTGCCCATGCAGATTCAACACGATACCACAGTTCATCAAGAGTAGTGACTTGTGTATTGTGACGAGCCAGTTGCTCGGCCACCATTGACCAGACATTTTCAATTGGTGAGATATCTGGAGAATGTTCTGGCCAGGGCAGCAGTCGAACATTTTCTGTATCTAGAAAGGCCCATACAGGACCTGAAACATGCGGTTGTGAATTATCCTGCTGAAATGTAGGGTTTCGCAGGGATCGGATGAAGGGTAGAGCCACGGGTCGTAACACATCTGAAATTTAATGTCCACTGCTCAAAGTGCCATCAATGCGAACAAGAGGTGACCGAAACGTGTAACCAATGGCATCTTATACCATCACGCCGGGTGATATGTCAGTATGACGATGACGAATACACGCTTCCAATGTGCGTTCACCGCGATGTCGCCAAACACAGATGCGGCCATAATGATGCTGTAAACAGAACCTGGATTCATCCAAAAAAATGACGTTTTGCCATTCGTGCACCCAGGTTCGTCGTTGAGTACACCATCGCAGGCCCCCCGGTCTGTGATGCAGCGTCAAGGGTAACCGCAGCCATGGTCTCCGAGCTGATAGTCCATGCTGCTGCAAACGTCGTCGAACTGTTCGTGGAAATTGTTGTTGTCCTGCAAACGTCCCCATCTGTTGACTCAGGGATCGAGACGTGGCTGCACGACCCATTACAGCCATGCGCATAAGGTGCCTGTCATCTCGACTGCTAGTGATACGAGGACATTGGGATCCAGCGCGGCGTTCCGTATTACCCTCCTGAACCCACTGATTTCATATTCTGCTAACAGTCATTGGATCTCGACCAACGCGAACAGCATTGTCGTGATACGATAAACCGCAATCGCGATTGGGTACAATCCGACCATTATCAAAGTCGGAAACATGATGGTACGCATTTCTCCTCCTTACATGAGGCATCACAACGACGTTTCACCAGACCAAGCCGGTCAACTGCTGTTTTTGTATGAGAAATCGCTTGGAAACGTTCCTCATGTCAGCACATTGTAGGTGTCGCCACCGGCGCCAACCTTATGTGAATGCTCTGAAAAGCTAATCATTTGCATATCACAGCATCTTCTTCATGTCAGTAAAATTTCGCGTCTGTAGCGCGTCATTTTCGGGATGTAGCAATTTTAATGGCCAGTAGTGTACTATGAAACGATACGTTACTGTTTTTGACAGTGCTACCAATACGTTATTTAACCTTTATAACACAGCAATCCACAGCCTTCTATATAAAAAATCACCAATTTTATTAGATCTTGAAGTAATGCCTTTAAAAATTTCAACATTTTCAACGAGTGTAAGTTATATTTAAAATAATAAAATAAAATACTTCCCTACTTCCCATGTGAGTTTATAAGGGATATATATATCATTTTATGCGGAAAATTGCAAATTTTATAAAGAGATAAAAATCGGAAAATGTACAAGAAAAACAATTTCCGTTATAACTCCCCTTAAAGCCTATCTTATCAACTTGAGTACAAAAAAAGCTTATGTAATTTGGTGAATCTTAGCTTCATGGGTTTACTAAGGGAAAAATGACTTTTCTAAATTTGTACACATCTGCTGCCAATGGACTTTTTTTATTTAATTAGTTCTTGGCCACTTACTTTGAAACATTTTCTACATAGTATTGAGCGAATCAATTTTACAAAGGAAAACTGTAGAATGGGATATTTACACTTCAGACACATGTATGGAAATTAACCATTTGCTGGATGCATATTTGGAATGAATACAGGTATGCTTGCAATAATAATCAGGTCAGATACTTTGTCAGTGGTATTTAAATAATAGTATAGATTTACTTATATTAGGGCCAACTAGAACTTGTGATACTACATTGACATTTTTGAATAATATATGCTTTTTTGTTTTCAAGGAGCTCAAGTCAGTTCTTTTTCTATTTTGTTAGGCAATGCTGAAAAACTATGCCAGGTGCCCTCATTGCTGTGTTGAGGTTGTGTTATATGCAAAACTTAGCCCTTCATTTTGAGTGCTCATCTGTCTCATTCATGAATTAGTCTGTTACACATTCAGAAAGTTAACTGCCATGACATTAAATTGCAAAAAGAAAAAAAGTAAAAGCAGGCAGGTGGCATTGACAGACGAAGTGTTTATTATTACCTCATTGTGTGACAGATGGGGAAAAAAGGCAAAATATGGAATCGACGTGTAAAATATTCCACAGGACAGGAAATTTTGGTATTGAGAAATTTCTGAATACTTACTGCAAATTAGAATTCCCCTCATCAATACTATTAATTCACCCTCACAATCTGGATACCCAAAGAAGAATTAGATCAATCGAGTAAAGGGGTATCGTAATGACATCTTGGACGTTTAAATCTGTTACCCTTGCAATGCCCACTGGAATTCTGTGTACAATAATGCCAAATGTAAGAGATACACAACAAACTGAAGGCTTGGAGAAATGTAATTAGTCATTCTCCCACAAAAAAATTAAGACCCTCATGGTAGATGATGAAATCTAGCAGTTTTCCAAATCTCACATGAAATTTGTATTAGTGTACTCACACATTTCTCAAATGGACTATCTAGTACAAGAGTAAACGACTCCATCACATTACTTATATTTCTATATTGTATTACAAGGTCATACACTTATTCTATTACACGAACAGCACAATAAATTTAGCTTCGAGTTTTTTCTACAGTATTTGGTTTACATGTTAGTTCTTACTTTAAAAAACACTTTTTAACATGACACTTAAACAGTGCTGTGGCGAAGTGCCACATACTTTCTGTTGGAGTTGCGACGATAATATTTCTAACAGCGACCAATAACCTATAAACACATAAAACGAAACACCAATAAGCATCCAAACATCAACTGAAATGTACCGGACAGTTAATTAGCTGAGGTTGTGGCATGATTCAAATGGCATTCCTGCCACTCTGCACTATTTGCGTTCAACTTCTTTATTTAACCATAACCCCATCTGCAATATTTGGTAGTGAAAAATAACTGACAGTTATTTATAATCATTAAAAATAATGGTCATAAAAATAGATGAAATTGTGATAACAGTTACTCCAAATAACCATTTGGCCCAGCTCAAATGAGTTTGGGACTCACGTGATCAACAGTGGATGGATGGCACGAGCCATTAAAACTTTCTTGCCAAGAAACCTCAGTGAGCTCACTGGGAAACCTTGACAGTGTCATGACATGAGAGGATGGGATGGCCAGTGTGGATGCTTCCATTTGAAATACATTGCAGAATGTTTTGATGGGATGTGACATAAAGTGAGGGCCAGTGTGAACTGACCTTTCCAGTTTCTGATTTAGATGGCACAGTCGCTATTTCTACCACCTGCATGTTTTTAGATGAGATGTAAATAGCTTATTCTAATATGTCTACTTATCTTTCACTGTACAAAAAGCAATTGGCTGATAATTTTTAAAAACAAGACGAAACCTGACAGCCCAAGCATGTTTTGAAATTAGTTACGTTCACATAGGAACGCAAATCGACTGCAGAGTTGAAAAACTGGACACCAAGAACGGATTTCCAGAATATATTTTGAAGTGATTACACCTCTTTCTCCCATTCTGGTACTTACCCGTCTTTGGTGAAGTGTGTGGCGGAGTGTGTAGCCTTTTGGCTCTTACTCCAAGTGTTTACTTGTGTGTGTGAGGGTGTGTGTGTGTGTGTGTGTGTGTGTGTGTGTGTGTGTGTGTGTTACTTGCCTGAGGTTGGTGAGGTGACTGATATTTATGAGTGAGAGAATGGAATTAGGATTTGGGGATTTGGATTTTCCCTTCGACTAAGTCGTCGAAGATCGTCATCAGGGGTTTGTCCTTCTCACGGGAAATGTCATACCAAACTAGGGAGTGGATGAGGTCATTTCGCGATCTGGAAGAACTCTCATAGAAAGCTCTTACCAGATCTACGAAGCGCTCTTTGAGGAAGGAAATTTCAGCAGTGGTGTACAGCTCATCTATTGAGAACCCAAAAGGTAGAAGCAGGGCCCTCCTGAGGGCACAGTTCTGCAGACTTTGGAGTTTGTCCAGATGCTGCTTCGCCGCATATCCCCAGGCAGGGCATGCAATTCCATAATTGGCCCTATAAGCACCTGGAATACATTTATCCCTATAGAGCAGGGAAGGGTGCTGGTTGAGTTCAGGATAGGATAGAGGATGGACATTCTGGCACAGACCTTCCTGTGGACCTCATCTATGTGGAGCTTCCAAGTAAGACATGAGTCCAAGGTGACGCCAAGGTACTTAGCGGCGCTGCACCCAGGGAGTTGGGTTCCATGTAGGTGAAGGTGGAGGGGGGAGCATCAGGGGATCTGCGTCTCCCAAGACTACAGGTGATCAGCATAGCCTGTGTCTTCTCAGAATTTATGGTGATATGCCAGTAGTGGGCCCAAGTTTCCATGACATCTAAAACCCTTTGTAGCCTACCGACGACAAGATCCTTATTTGCATTGCATGTATAGAAGGCTGTGTCGTCAGCATGTTGTGCAGTGTGCACCAGGGGGGCTTTGGGGGTGTCTGCAGTGTACAAACTGTACAATACACGTCCCAGGACCGATACCTGCGGCACCCCAGCACAGATACGCCTTTTGGTGGAGGTGGCAGTTTCTACTTTAACAGAGAAAGTTCTATTCATGAGATAGTTTCGTATTAACTTGACTATGCTCCCAGGGAACCCTTCTGTGTATAGCTTGTAGAGTATCCCTTTATGTCATACTGAGTCGAAGGCTTTAGCTACATCTAGTAGCACTATCCCGCACTAGCCTATATGGCTGAAGCCCTCTGTGGCTGCTTCAACCACCATCATGATCTGCTGTGGGGCGGAATGGTTCTGCTGGAATCCGAATTGGAACTCTAGCAGAAGTTGCTCGTTGGTAATATGTTCTTGTATGGGTATTAGCAGGAGGAGCTCGTAGATCTTGCTGAGAGTTGGAGAGTTGGCAGGAGGGTAATCGGCCTGTAATACTGTGGGAATAAAGGCTCTTTCCCTGGTTTGTGTTCCACATGTTTCCAGCAAGCTGAGAACTCAATTTCGTTGAAGACGTTTGCGCGGTGTGTGATCACAGAGGGCTGGAGGTTTTTAACTAACTGATTGGTGACACTGTCATATCCTGACGCCTTTTTTGTTGGAAGGGACCTAATTACTTTTGCCACGTGTTTGGGGGCGACAAGTGGGAGTTCATCTTCTGGGTCTTCCTCAGCGTTGAAGAAGACAGCCAGTTGATAGTGAACTACATCTTCATGCTCATCATCTTGGGGCTCTGCCGTCCGGAATTGCTTCTCGAAAGCTTTGGCGAGGGCGTTGGCCTTTTCAGCATGGCTGTACACCATACCTGCTCGCTGTGCAGGGGGAGTATCCTAGTGCATCGTTTGGTGAATTGTCTGGTAGCTTGTCAGAGTGTGTGATCGTCTGTTTTGAGGGTTGAGAGGCGGATTTACCATTGCTAGTTACTGTGCTCATTGAGAGCCGCCTTCAGCTCTCTCTGTAGACTATTGAGCAGCCTCCTGGTGGGCTGATCTCTGGTGACCTGTCACTATTTTGCTACTCTATTTTTGTATGGGGGAGGGGGGTGGCCTCTTTCGCTGCCTGCAAGATGGTGCCTGTTAGGTCTTGTAGCGCTTGCTCTACTGTTTCACCATTGGGTGGTTTCGCTCCCAGTCTGTCCATTTGGGGGATATCTGACACAGACGTCTCCATCGACCTCGAAAATGACACGATTGTGGTCACAGGACCTTCAGTTGACTGTCTTCGCAGCCACAAACCCTGTGATCCTTCTAGTGAGAGGTACGTCTAATGTGTCAGGCCTACCTCCATTTTTAGGAAAATGAGTGGGATCAACCGGACCCCATATTTCAAAGTGGTGATTGCGCGCTAGTTGTTGTAGTTTGGCACCTGCTCTGGAGATTATTCTAGTGTTCTGGTCTGGGTGCTTGGCACTGAAGTCACCTCTGAGTAGGACTTTGCCATCAATTTGGCCTAAAGCTGCTACATATCCCTCATCGATTTCATCATTTGGGGTAGATAGATTGCAACTACTGTTAGGGTTCCGGTGGAAGTAGGTACTTCTACTATCACTGCTTCGATTGTCAGGCTCTGAATATTTGGTCATCTATCCATAATAGGGTTTTGTTGCTACTGATGAGGTCGCAGAGGGAAGCGACTGCTGCCTGCTGCCTGAAGGGCAACGAGGATCTGCATGTTCTGTTTCTGGGCCTCCCTTAATTCCTTCATTATCTCCATGATGAGGTTCATGGTCTGGACCATAATACCTAATAGCTGATCTGAGGGGAGAGACTGGAGGGCTGCTGAGAAGAGCCTTGTGCTCTCTGCTGCAGCTTGTGTTTGGGGTTCCCTACAGCTTTTTCTGTTCTGGGAGACCTTGTCATTATTGTTGTGTCTTTCCTGGAGTTGTTCTTGCGTCTGTGTTGGGTGTTGTGGTGATACGGATACGTTTTCATGGCTTCTTGTAGAAGAAACCACTTCAGCGTATGTTGCCCTTGGTGTGTTGGGTCTTGGTTTTACCCAAGTCTTGTCTGTGTGTGTTGTCATTTTTTTTTCTTTTTGTGTCTTTAGGGGGTGGTGGTGTCTTATTCGTGTGTGTGTGGGCGGGGGGGGGGGGAGGTCGGAATTTGCACCCGTTGCCTGCTGTGTGTGTTTTTTGTGGACCTCACAACCTTGGTAACCTGCTTTGTGGTTTTTGCCACACAGTGCGCACCTTATTTGCAGGTCCTCGAGTTTCAGTGTACATTTTCTAGTGTCGTGGGGCTCAGGGCACTTTCTGCAGTGCACCACCATATTGCAGTATGCAGCTATGTGATTCAACCCCTGACACCTGAAGCACTGCACAGTCTTATTTTTGCAGCGCAGGGGCTCTGTGATGACAGGGACAGCCATAAACACCCTGGTCTCCCTTTTGTTTCGGGGGATATTGGGGAGAGTAACCTGATATAGTGACCACCTATTCTCTGCCCTGGGTTTGCACATCTGTTGTACAGCTTTGACGACCTACCCCTGGGCAGTCAGATCTGTTTTGATTGCCTGGCGAGACAGCTGTCTCGGAAGGCCCCTTATGACAATGTTCTTGTTTCTTGTTTTTGTTTTGGGGAACGTGTAGTGTTGTATGTTTTTGTCTGTAAGTAGGTCCTTGATGGTGTTATAATTCTCGATAGCGTTGAGTGTTATTTTTATCTTGTCTCCTCCGGCTGATTTAGCTTTAAAGTTTTTTCCTTCAATAGCTTTTTTTACGTCGTAGACTTCTTCATAGTTATGGGGAAACTCCACGACGATCTGAGGGAGGTGGTGTGTATCGTGCTTTTGTGTCGTTGCTTCGCGTGGTGTCTCTGACTCGTCAGCCACCGCCTGAAACCTGTTTGGGATGGGTTCTACTCCCTGGGTCGGCAGAAGCTTCAGTTGGCTGAATGGTTTCCTCGCCAACACGAATCCACCCGAATCCAGCCCGCTTTCGCAGTTCCCTTCCAAGGCAATGGTTTCCTGGTTCCCTCCCAGGCCGACAACAGGTGCTGCCAGTGGCCCAGGAACCGCAGGCTCCTCAGGAGTTGAGGGAGCACTTGGGGGAGGGGTGGTGCACTTCTTCCTATTCTTGGACTGTTTATCTTCGCGTTCCTTTTTGGCACGCTGCACTGTGGAGGACGTGGTCTTGTGTGTGTGTGTGGGGGGGGGGGGGGGGGATTTGAGGTATTTGGATCGAATGGAGGGTGGGGTCAAGGCGGTGGGTTTGGGAAGGATGTCAGTCGGCTGATGGGACGTCTGCTTGCCTTTATATAGGGATTTGATGTAATTGAGGAGTTGATTTAGGGCATTGGTAAGCAGGAGCGGACTTAGGAGAGGGGGAGGAGGGATGGGATCGCAAGTAATGATGATGTATGACGATGTTTGTGTTTTGTGTATTAACAGCATTTTGTTTATTCGCTGAAATGTCCAGTTCTGAAATGGGGGTTTCTGTCAGAGGAGTGCCAGTTACAACCTTCGTTGGCACTGGTAGATTTCCTGGTTGCATTGCTGGCACTAATGCGCTAGTGCTCAAGGAGGTCTGGATGGCGGCGGCGGCAACCTTCTCGTTGGTTCCACGACCGGACTCCAGTTCCTGGCCCACAATTTCCCTAATCTCAGGGAGAGCAGAGTCTGGCTCTGCGGCAGCTGAGATGCTCGAAACGGTCGGCGGCGCGGCCCGTGGCAACAACAAGACTCGCTTTTTGTCGACAGCAGTAGACCGCCGCGGCCCCAAGGCACCGCTATTGCTCGACATTCCGAAACAAGCGAGATAGCACAACAATTTTACTTTCAGGAGTCTTCAAAGCTTCCTCGCCCACAGATATTCTTCTTGAGCGCCAGATTGTATTTTTACAAAAAACGCAGTCAGTCGCTCCTACGTCCTTGGTATGCCAAGGACGTAATCCGCAAGCAGGTGCCTATGGCTCTATGCAGTACCGTACGCACTCTTGCAGCTCAGCACGCGATCCACGCAGTACGGCTGGCATTGAGCTGCTGTGTGTTTACATGATTACCCAGAAACTATGTTGGAGAATCCGTTTACGAAATCCGGTTTTGGGAGACCCATGTGACAGGCGAATGAAGTTCCGATTATAACAAGTCGTACTGGTCGTGTTTATTGCTGGGAACTGCTAAATCAGTTTACGTCTTTACGAGCTATAAAGTCTTTGGCTGTTGTTTATCCACGCGATGTTTACAAACTGAGTTTGCTATACAACACATTTATTTTTTCAAAAGAAGTGTGGGTAAAACGTTGTTTTGTGCTACTTTTCACAGTAGGTTAAGTGTTGGTGCGACTAGAATATAGCTAGTTTTATTACAACTAGTTATATGATAAATAAAAATTGAGATGACTGTTGCTTTATTATAACAACTACTTTTGCCTTTGCAATTACAGCGTATGTGGTATAGTTGTTCTGCTTTAGCACATATAATACTTTTACTCCTCAGGTTGCCGGATTACGTATTATTGAGTATCGTTACAGTGTGCTACATGTACGAATGTGATAATAGTGAAAAGTTCTACCAAATTACTCATTTCTTCCCATTTACGTACTTAACTGACAGTCAGTGTTTCACAGAAAATCAGCTACATAACATCACTTTTAATAGGTAGAAGTTACGTGAGCTGTTGAATTCCCCTTAAAGTTTTTGTAATGTCTTGTGCGGCAGATGTACATAATATGCATCGAAGTACTCTCCGGAAATTTGTCAGTTATCTGAGATAGCTTTTTCTTAGATTATGTTGCGGTTTTAGTTTTTATAACGAAAAGTGCGTTAAAGATAGCGCGAGGAGGTAGACATCCGGCTACGCTGGAGATCAGTCTGTTACAAAACAACAATCTTTATTTCACATTCGGGCAGTTTAGGGGGTACATGCGCTGATCACGAGAAAATTACCTATTTTTGAAGGAAACGCGTATTTCTGAAGATATAACCATATATATTCACGGAATACCAAAAAAAATTTATTTCAAAATTTGTGTGTTGCAGTCATATCTAATGCGCTCGTAGCCAAAAAAGTACTTATTTTTGTATGGATACCAAAAAAAGGTCAATTAACTGTCTCACCAACAACAGCTATCACGGTTAGGATGTATGTATCTGTAATCATTACCTATGGGTAAAGAACTCTGTGAAGAAATATAGTAAAGTGTCTGCAGCATATTGGCATAGCAACATGAATAGTTGGTGAAAGCAGACAGTTAAATGACCTTTTTTTTTTTTTTTTTTTTTGTGTCCATATGAAAGTAAGTACTTTTTTGGCATTCTGCACACATATATGCTTATATCTTCAGAAATACGCGTTTCCTTAAAAAATGGCACTTTTTTTGTGATCAGCGCACGTACCACCTAAACTGCATAAGTGCCCACATTCGTTGGCTTCGTCAACTCTCAACCGATTTTTGTCTAGCGTGTGATACATTGCGGGCAGTCCAACTGGATATGATATGGTACATTGACGTTTCATCATTCCCTGTTTGGAGTATGATTTAAGTTCTCTGTATTCCTCTAGGGATATAGCTACTATGGCTCCTATGTATCGCTTCCTTAGGAATTACAAACACAGGACTTGCTTAACCATAGGGTACATAAAGGCACTTGGACTTTAATTTGACCCACACTCCACACCGAATTGGCACAGAAAGATACCTAGATATGTAGTACAATGAGAAATACCCTCTGCCATGCACTTCTCAGTGTTCTGAAAGCTATGGATATAGATTGACTCAAGTTCTCGGCAACTGTGCAAATATAGGCAAGTACAAGTGCACATACACATCCGTAACTTTTCTTCCAGCTGCTAAATACTGGAATACTTTCATATTACCCTCTGCATCACAAGAACTCAAGTGGTTGCTCAATCAGTGAGAGTCAAATTTTCACCGTAGTGTACCTCTAAGAGATGAAAAGAGTCACGTGAAAAAAATAACTGAGGAAGCACCTGGTTTATAAAAATTGCTAAAATTTCAACTATGAATAACACTTTATTCTGATGTCAACTATTAAATTTAACTATAGATAGTGCTACCAAGAGAAAATTTTCCAAAGATAGGAAGCTTTATAATACCTGACTTAATTTTATTTCAACTCCTCACGTAATAGCTGTTCTTGAAACTTTGAAACTTGGAGTCTTATCTTCAAGCATCCGCCAGTTCATGTTTTTTCAGCTTCTCCATTACGGTCTCCTATTGGTCATATAAACCTATGATAATTTTTGCTGCCCTTATTTGTATATATTCAGTATCCTATGTTAGACCCTTTTGATATGGGTCTCGCACATTTGAACAGTATTTGAAGATGGGTTTATGAGCCCCTCCAACCATGTATGTTGCTATTAAGTACACATACCTATTGTCTGCATAGTCCAGTGATAGTTTTGAAAATGTGTGATATTTTTGAAAGGTCCCGATTTCCGAGGTTGTTATTATGTAGGAACCCAAGAGCACAATTTCAAGTGTACAGAATATTCTGTTTCATGTGATGACATTCAGCACAAATCATTCCATTATGCCACTATATAATTTTGTACACTCTGCATCAGGACAGTATTTATTGAACACTATTTTCTCATTGTCTAATTGTCCTATTCAGCATTCATTTTATCCAATTCCCATTGCTCACCGGGTCATTTCATGTCAAATCAACACCCCAATTTTACCTCACCAGTTTAGATTTTGCTAAAATTTAGTATACTTATAATGGGTGCTGAGGCTAAGAAAAATTCCAAATTTCAATTTTTTATCTCAGACCATTCCTGAAATATGGCTATGTAAACTTTTCAAATACCAGCCAAAAATGTGTGAACAGACTTTTTTAAAATTGCTCTAGGAGCTGATGTAATTGAGCTACAGAGCTGGGAAAGGTGTCATTTTGCATGCTCTTTCCAGGGATATACAACAAAACATAGCTTCTAATTAATAACCTTTTCCAAAATACTAATTAATATTTTGATTTAATTTTTTTTTTTTACAGAAAGTACATAATTGAAAATTTTCAAAATATTTCCACAACTACATCATACTGTTCTAAATCACATGGCAAAATATAAATGTGGGATGGTGATGGGTTCATTGTTAAAAAAATTATTCCAGACACTTGTTTTTCGTTAACAGCCATAGTTTGACAAAACTGACCGTTAACAAACAGGAATGTCATTAAAATTTACTGAAAGGTAAGTAAAAAGATTATTAGAAATATCAAAACATCACCTTATTAAAACAAAACTAATCATCATATTTTATAATTGATCGCTTATTTTAATTTCATACATCTTAATTAACAGTATATTAACTTATAAAACAAAAAAGTTTGAGCATTAACTACAAACTGAAATAAAGTATGAAAACATACAAGTATTTACATAATAGTTCTGGTCCATGATGTTTGGAACGAAACTATTAAAAAAATTAAATACATAATGCTTGTTTTTGAGTACAGGTATCTATACATAGCTAAATTTAACACAATAGGTACTAACAGTAATTTTGAAACAACTTTCTATAAAGTATACATTAACACTAACCTGAGACAAAAATTAAGTTTTGAGTTGAAAGCAGTTTCCCAATAAATTGCCTTGGAACTTCACAGATTACATTTTAATAAAGCCGACTGGGTTTAGTTTACATCACTTTCATTAAGAATGTATGTTCTCCCTGTCGGAGTAAATGGATTTACTTTTGTGAGAACATCCACAACTGACACCCACAGGACATCTGCATGTGCAGGATAGGAGACTGATTTAGCTGGTCCATATGGATGAAGAAAAGTTATTTTTACTTCATCAGGTTCTTTGTTTTTTTCTAAAATGTACCCAAGCCACCAGTTTCTGCCATATACAGTGGTGACATAGCCTGATACATCTTGTAACTTCAGTTTGTCTGGTGATGCAGTTACTTCCCTCTCCCAACTCTGCATATCACATGAAAAGTATTTTGACTATTGATTTTGATGTAGTGTTGGGAATGAAAGCATGAAATTGCTGTGTTCCTTTGATTGTCAATGCCTCTTCAAGCCGACTTTTTAATAATATTTCTGAAGCAGCATAGTCTTCTGGAGTGGAATACGCAAAATCAACATTTGTGATATTATCTACTGCCCACTCAGATAGACCTCGTGAGGTTTGGATCTGATTTTGGTACGGCCTTTGCAAACTTGCACGAGCTGCCAGTCTCTTAACTGAACCCCCTACTCCATCACAAGGCCCTTTCCCATGTGCTGTGGCTGAAAAGTGCCACTCAGCTTTTATGTTGAAGTCTTCCTCATGAAGGCAAAGGTTCAGGAAGTTTTTCTTATTTTTGAACTAAGCAGCAGAACCGTCAGAATAATAGTATATCTTTTTTGGAAGCTTTTGAAATTTATTTGTTGGATAAGAAATAAGCTTCTTTTGAAAGGGGTAAGCCGCAACTGTATTGTGCTCCAAGCAATCGGAAACACTGGCAAAGCTCATATGCTCAATTTTGTCTTCCTGTTTGTAATATATAACAAAAGGATGAATGGTAATCTGTTGTCTTGTCCAGTGGTAACTCTGAGCTTCATCCCGTAGAACTATACTATAATTTTCAAAAAAATCATGTATGACAACAAGTTCAGATTCCATAAAATTTTCTCTTGTGGAGTTAAGGAATGTTCGTTGTTGCTTGGCAATTAAGTCTTGCTGAATCAAAGGAGACATCTTACTACAAAATAAATCTATGAATTCTTCAGAAGTTTTCTGAACAATTTCCAGATTACAGTGGTCAACTGACATCCACCGTCGGAACTGAACTCGTTCAATTAAGTTTTCATCAAAAGAGTGTTGTAAAATTTTACATATGATGGTTTCTCCTGGGCAATATTCACAGTTTCTAATGTTGCAACCATCCAATGATGGGTTGCAAAGCATTTTTGCAGTGCACTGCTTATAATTGTTTAAGCTGCTGTTTGTTACTGTATTTAGTTTGGAATTTTCTATCATTAATTTTATGCAAAATTGTTAAGGCTTTCATTGCCACTTGTTGACAAATTGCCTATTGGCTTCAGTCTCAGGTTCTTTGGCTGACATTCATCTAATGACTTTACTGATGTTTCGCCAGCACGAGTGGTTGGCATTGTCAAAGCTTCACCCTCCATTACCGGTGGTGAACTGGAGCTGAGCTCGCGGCCATAGACTATATGTACCTGGCACGCCAATGTCCGAGGGCTTCTCCATGGTCATTTCCGGTGTGGTTCTCCTCTTGCTACCTGCGATGGTCATTCGCTGCAGTACAGGAAGCCAGGATCTGTTTACCTTAAGGCTTTTCTCTTTCTTGTTGAAGCTGTTCGCGTGTTTTTGTATTTCTACAGCTTCTCTGAGCAAGCGTATGTGATAGTGCTTCTCTACAGCCAGAACTTCCGCCTTGGCGAATTTTATTACATGGTCAGTCTGACTCAGTGTGTGCTCTGCCACAGCCAATTTCTCCACCTGCCCCAACCTGTAATGTTACTTATGTTCTTTGATCCTGGTGTTGATTGATCGTCCAGTCATTCAGACATAAACTTTTCCGCATGTGCACGGTATACGGTACATTCCCTAGTCACAAGGGATGGCAAAAACCTAGGACACAGGGTGTATAGAAAACCGACACACACATACCGATACCTGCACAAACTATCAAACCACCACCCGAGCCAGAAAAGAGGAATGATTAATACGCTCGGAATGCAAGCAGGATGAATATGTGAGCCGCAGCACCTCAGACGCAAAATGCAACACCTGGAAAGTGTTCTGAGGAGCAGTGGGTACTCCACAAATTACATTAGAAGTGTAACAGAGCCAAACACTCAGCAAAGTAAGGAATTAGATAAAGAAATGTCGGGTACGGCCTTTCTGTTATACATTCCTAGAGTGACGGACAGAATTGGCCGTATATTGCGCAAACATGGCTTAAAGACGATTTTCAAACCGACAAGGAAGATCAAAGAGTGTCTTAGATCAGCAAAGGAGAAAAGGGACCCACTTGCAATGTCGGGAATATACCGTAACCATGCACATGCAGAAAAGTTTTTGTCGGAATGACTGGACGATCAATCAACACCAGGATCAAAGAACATAAGGCAACATTACAGGTTGGGGCAGGTGGAGAAATTGGCTGTGGTAGAGCACACACTGAGTCAGACCGACCACGTAATAAAATTCGCCGACACAGAAGTTTTGGCTGTAGAGAAGCACTATCACACGCACTTGTTCAGAGAAGCTGTAGAAATACAAAAACACGCAAACAGCTTCAACAAGAAAGGAAAGCCTTAAGGTAAACAGATCCTGGCTTCTCGTACTGCAGCGAACGACCTTCACAGGTAACAAGAGGAGAACCGCACCGGAAATGACTGCAGAGAAGCCTCCAGACGTTGGCGCACCTGGTACATATAGTCTGCGGCTGCAAGCTCGGCTCCAGTTCACCACCGGCAATGGAGGGTGAAGCTTTGACAATGCCAGCCACTTGTGCTGGTGAAACATCAGTAAAATCATTATATGAATGTCGGCCAGAGAACCCGAGACAGAAGCCAATAGGCAGTTTGTCATTAATTTTATGTTTTGGTGAGTTGTGCACACACAGACAGTGTGTGTGCCACTCCAGCCAACAGATACACAATGTTTCGGTATCAACCCAACAAATTTAGAGAAATCTATTTTTATTTTAGGAAACTTGTCTTTAAAATGTTTGTAAGCTTCTTTAAGGTTACACAAAATAAGTCTTTTTGATATTTTTGTTTTACTTCAACTTGTTTCTGTAACTGTCACACAATCTTTAGTACCTGGCATTGCCCGGCCAACTTCATCATTTTCATAAAATGAATGTACAGTTTTGACAGTTTCTGTGGGTAAACACTTCCCTGGTGTTGGGTTTGGACCTTCCCTGAATCATTTCTCTTTCAAAATTTCTTTAGGCTGCTGAACAATGTAATTAGGAGCATTAAATTCTCTCATTATTTTCCTGACACTCCACTTTTCAGGTAAACTTGTAAGAATCATTAGGATTTTTTTTTGCTCTACATATAGAATTATTAAAGTTTGTTTTGAGATTTTGAAGAATGGATTCATCAGTATCTGATGAAGAAGTTTCAGCAGCAACAGAAGTTTATCAATTGGGGACTCACCTAGTTCTTGAAGTGATGTGTTAAGTGTTTGAACAACCACTGAAGATGCAGTGTAGTCAGGGCCTTGGTCTGGTATGATTATCTCTGATCCAGAAGAATCAATACTTTTATCACTGATGGACTCTGGTGTATTTTTCAATGTGTTACCTCTTTCCTACATCTATCACAAATCCTGCCACCGCTAGGTATTTTGAAATAATTTGGTCATCCAGGATGTGCCATTTCTCAGTTTTATCTTTTCTGTCTCTAATAAAATGATTTGACTTCTTCAATGGATTAGAACACTGCACTCTTACAGCACTGCACTTTTTACTTGGTTCCATATTGATACAAAAACCACTGATAAACTCTCCCTTGTAAACAAACTATTAAATATACTAGATACAAACTGGTCAACACAGAGGAAACAATTGATTTGCACTAAAACTGCTGTAGACACAGTAAGCCTTAGAAGGTATCAGTCTTACATCCACTCAACAATGGCTCCAGTCTCTGAATGATTGTACAGACATCAAGCACTGTGCTTGTTTCAACTTGTTCACAGCCTGCTGCATACATAGACAGGAACACAAGCATGCTCAGCCTTCATACAGTGGCTAAAGCCTGTGCTAATGAAATCTGTATTTTTGGAGCAGAAGTATTACATCAATAATCTACTAACAAGTTTCTCACACTTTATTTAAATCTTAGCTATAGGTCCCACACTCAACATTTCGTTCTGCTGGTTAATAGACTATTAGTTTAAACTGTAAGAAACTAAAAAAATAAGCAATCAATTATAGAAAATGTTGTTTAGTTTTGTTTCAAGAAGGTGATATTTTGATGTTTCTAGTACTTTTTTACTTACCTTTCAGTATATTTTAATGAAATTCCTGTTTGTTAAAGGTCAATTTGATTCAACTACGGCTGTTAGTGAAAAACAAGAATCCGGAATAATTTTTTTTTAACAATGAACCCATCATTATCCCACATTTATATTTTGCCATGTGATTTACAACAGTATGAAGTAGTTATGGCAATATTTTGAAAATTTTCAATTATGCACTTTTTGTAAAAAAAATTAAATCAAAATATTAATTATTACTTTGAAAAAGATTATTAATTAAAAGCTATGTTTTGTTGTATATCACTGGAAAGAGCATGAAAAATGGCACTTTTCCCAGCTCTCTAGCTCAATTAGGGCAGCTCCTAGGCAATTCAAAAAAGGTCTGTCCACACGTTTTTGTCCAGTTTTTGAAAAGTTTAAATGACCATATTTCAGGAATGGTTTGAGGTAAAAACTTGAAATTTGGTATTTTTCTTAGTTTCAGCACCCACTATAATTATACCAACTTTCAGCAAAATCTAAAAGGGTGAGGTCAAATTTTTATTTAAAGTGTGTTGATTTGACATGGAATGACCCAAGTGCAGCATGCAACAGAAAGGCCATCAACACCCTAAGTGCACTTGTATTGATTTGGGAATCTTTGTAGAAGTGTAAGGGTCAATGCCCAATTCTCTGCTTTCATGAAGGTTACAGAGATGTGTTGCACTTTTCATGTAACAAATTAAATACAATCTTATGATGTGTGACTTCGCATAGACTCAACTGTTAAAAATACAGTATGTCACAGATTGTTAGAGGAATTCAGGGAAGTGAGAATGAGATCACTGCTATTTGCAATATGTGTAAAAGAGTTATCAGCCAGTCTCAGTAGTTCATATGTAGTCAGAATCTCTGACTCTGAGATGCAACAACAGTAGAAAACGTGCCTAGTTCAGAGAGAATTGATTTCTGCTGCAGAAACTTACAGTTAACTCTAGATATAAGAAAATGTGCTGTAGTGTTCAAAGGTGTACAAACTTACAGGTAGGAGTGTTGTAAGTATATCAGAAGTTGTAAATCGTTTGTCTCGGTCAGCTATGCTGGCGTGACCATCAATAACAGTATAAAGGAATATGTTACAGTCACTAGTGAAAGCAGACATACAGTGCACTTTTATTTAATTGGATAGATAAAAAATCTACTCACTTAGTGCTGGCAGAACACACACATAAAAGACAGCTGTAAATGCAAGTTTTCGGAACCAGTCGCTCCTTCTCCGGCCAGATGGGTTGAAGGGGAAGGAAGAGGGGTGAAGGAAAAGGACTGGAGATGTCTAGGGAAAGTGGTAAATTTCAGGAAATTCACCCAGAACCACGGGTCAGGGGAGACTTACTATACAGAATGAGAAGGAAAGATTGATAATGGGGACTGCATTGGATGAGATTTGAAAACCTGAAAGCTTAAAGGTGGAAGACTGGGTAATATGCAGACAGAGATTACTGCCTAAAAATCATACATTAGTTAATAGGAATGAAACACTATGTGCATTGTACGTAACAGAGGTGGGAGGGAGGACAGTGAAATATAGACGTGAAAGACATTGAAACATATATAAAAATGATACAGAGTGAAGCAAAGAATAGTTACAGTGAAGAAATTCTGAGACGGAAGAAATTAATGTAAATTAAGGCCAGGTGGGTGGCGAGAACCAAAGACATGTTGTAGTGCTTATTCCCACCTACAGAGTTGTAACTGGTGTCTGGCAGACGAATCCAGATGACGTGTGTGGTGAAACGTGCTGAGGTCATGAATGTCAGGTTGTAGAGCATGCTCTGCAACAGGATATTGCGAGTTGCCATTATACACCCTCTGCCTACAATCATTAGCAAGACTACAACCAAATTAGGATGAATGGGCATAGGCAGAGGGTGTAACTCACAATATCCTGTTGAAGAGCATGCTCTACAACCTGACATTCGCGACCTCGGCACCTGTTTCACCACACATGTCACTGGATTCTTCCACCAGACACCAGTTTCTCAGAGCTCCGCAAGTGGGAATGAACGCTAAAACATGTCCTTGGTTCACGCCACCCACCTGGCCCTAATTTACATTAATTTCTTCCATCTCAGCATTTATTCACTGTAACTACTCTTTGCTTCACTCCATTTTAGTTTTCTATATCTTTCTTGTCTTTCCCGTCTATTTTTCACCACCCCGCTCTCACATCCATTATGTACAATGCACTTAGCTTGTCACTCCTATTAACTCATGCATGATGTTTAAGCAGTCATTTCTGTCTGCAAGTTATCCAGTCTTCCACCTTTAAGCTCTCAGGTTTTCAAATCTCATCTGATGCAGTCCCCAACAATCAGTCCTTCCTTGTCATCCCATATGCTAAGTCTCCCCTGACCTGTGGTTCTAGGTGACTTTCCAAAAATCTACAACGTTTCCTAGACCTCTCGAGTCCTTTTCCTTCACCTTTCTTCCTTCTCCTTCAACCCTTATGACTGAAGAAGGAGCCACTGGCTCCGAAAGCTTGCCAATTACAACCATCTATTATGTGTGTGTTCTGCTGGCAATTGGTGAGATTTTTTTATCTATCCAATTAAATAATTTTGTCAATAATTGATTGTTTTTGTTATAGAATACACTTTATTTGATGATTTCTAAGCAGGTATAATTTGTCTACCAGAAATTCTTGTACAGAATTGTCATATGCCCCATGTTTGGTTACTGTGTTGGTGTGACAGGAGATCTTGGGAAAGTCTGAAATGAATAGCACATAATTTGTTTGGTTTAATTTAGTCAGTGACAGATGCCCTCAAATGTAAGCAAGTTAATAAGTTCTCAGTGAGGTGGTGGCATGCTTTGCTAAACCCATGTTGGCGGTCAATTGTGAAGTATTATTTTTCAGATTGGGAAAACAATTATATAATAACAGTCCTGCTCTATCACTCTTTTATAGTTTTTGATAGGTGCCACACTGCTGAATATAAACCAACAACAATCAAATTGACAGTGTAGGGAGGAGATTACATGAAAAGAAAGCAGTAACTATGGAACTACATATTTTAGAACAAACAAATTCATTGATAAACAATGGGAAGTCCAGGTTGGAATAACAAGACTATGGAAAGGTTGGATTGCTTCTCACCATGTGGAGAAAGCATTGGGCCACAGACAGGCACAATGAAAAAGGCTGCTAGAATATTAAAGCTTTCAAACAAAGTTCTCCTGCACTAGAAAATGCATACACAAGCACAACTTACACAGACACGGCCACTGTCTCTGGGTGCACTCACGGGTCAGGCTCTAGTGCTCTCAGACTGTGACTCTGTGTGTGTGTGTGTGTGTGTGTGTGTGTGTGTGTGTTTTGTACTGCAGAACTGCAAAAGAAGGACTTTGAAAGCTTTAATATTTCGGCAATCTTTTTCATTGTCTCTGTCCACAGCTCACAACTCAGCACCTTCTCTGTACGGTGAGTGGCAATATATCCTTTTCAAATTCATTATTAACCCATATTTTTAGTGAAATAATGATAGTAATTAATTCTTTGGCACATATCAAAGTGCCTTACCTGGTTGGAAAATAAATTGTATGTTAATTATTTCATGTGGGTCCCTCAATGCAGGTATATGTCTACTTTACATATATCTATGGAGAAGCAGAGTGATGTTCTGCCCCTCTGAAAAGGAAGAGTTCTGTGCCAGCCAGTAGCATTCAATGTTTGCATTTTTACTCGTACATTCTACCGTCTTCTGTAGCTTCTGGGACACTCATTTTCACCTGTTTTATGCCACTGATTGTACATAATGTTATACCTATAGCAATGGAGGCTGTTCCTGGCCATTAAGATTTCCCTTCCAGCTTATCAACTCTTGATTCCTGTCCCTTCAGTGTGTTATATTTCATCAATGGCTCCCAGTTGCCATTTACCTTCACATACTGGAAGCATAGTCTGCATCCAGTGACACTTCATGGAACACAACATTGCGGAGTGTGTGTAGCGAACTGTGTTTTAGCTGCACCTCACAGTGTCCAGTGACCTCATAACTTCCCACAAAATCATACAAATACACGAGTCTAACATTTTTTAGGGACACGAAATTGAAGGATAACATAGGCTCAGTTGTAGCTAAAGCAGATGGCAGATGTCAATTCACTGACAGGATACTGGGGGAAAGCCATCAGACTACAAAAGGAATTGGTTATAAATAACTTGTGCTTCCTGCCTTAGAATGTTGCTGAAGTGTATGGAACTCCTACCAAGTATGACTAATAGAGGGTATTGAAGAAATACAAAGAATAGTGGCATGAACAGTCACAGGTTTACTTGACTGATGGAAAATTGTTACGGAAATAAAACTTGAAGATAAGACCCAGTTATCTTGGAAAAGCCTACCTATAAAGTTTTAAGACCCAGTATTAAGTGGAGAATGCTGAGATATTCTTCAGCACCCTACATATCACTCCTATAGAGACAAGGTACACTAATTATACTGCCCACAGAGCCATTTAAGCAGTCTTTCTTTCCACTATCTATACATGATTTGAACAGGAAGAGACTCTAACATTAATACAAGGCTAAGTGCCCTCTGCTATGCAGCCCACACTGGTTTACAGAGTATTTATGTAGATGTAAACTAAACACTATTGTAAGAGTAAAAATGCGGCAGATACTGTAATAGTTGTTGGTTCCAGGTAGTAAAGGGATTTAGCAGTTGTTGAGGGAGAAATGGTAGATGACAATTTTATGGCTGTCTTGTCAAAGGATTTATGGAGAGGGACTAATGGATACCTTGATGAACACAGACATCACAGAATTAATAGAACTTGTAGTCTATCTGACTATGAGAACTTCACTATACAAACTCCCAACAATATCACCCCAAGAAACAGTATCGAGCTGAGCAGCATGCTCTTCTCCAACCCAGGTCACCAGCTTAGAAGAGGAAGTCGAGGAACCGTGTACATTTCATTTCATTTTTACAAAAGTTCATTATTCACAAGAATCAACAGTGGTATGCTAGATTTTTCAAATGCATAAAGTTCCATGTATTTAGGCTGATCATTGTTGGACATGGTCTAAGGTGCTTGCTTGTGTGAATGAATATATATGTTTGTGTTTCTTTTTCTGGTGAAGACTTGGCCAAAAGCTAATGTGTAAGTGTCCTTTGGTAGTGTCTTTCTGCAAGTAAACATGTCATACTTATGGTAAGTAGCAATCTATCTTTTCCATACCTGTTGGTGTTCCAACCTGGTGTTCCTATTGTATGATTCTATCATTAATAACTATTCTCACAAAAAACAGATTTCTTCCAAATGGATTTATTTTCCAATTGCAACCTGAAGCACAATTGCATCTGATTCTGTCACATAGTCTTCTATGGATAGAGGTGATAAGTGTCAGACATCACAGAAAATGATACTCCAGAATTAAATATTGCCTTGATGGTTTGGTCTTTGGTGAGGCTGTCACTGCTTTCCATGGAGCACATTCATCTGTGGTAAGAAATAACTGTGGCACACTGGAGAGTGACATCAGAGTAGGGCAATGTAGTTAATTCCATGGATCAGCTGTAATCATATGCACTTTATTGCCACACATAGAATTGCTCTGTTGTATGATTTCATATGGCATAATAATCATTGAACACCCTCATTCTTTCTTTACAGCAAAATATGATGTGTCCAGGGCTTTCACAGTAGAAACAAACCTGTGTGTTGTCTTCCGTTCCTAAAATGTCCATTATTGTACACAGCAATCGGATTGACAAGCGAGCCAGTTTTGTATGTGTCATTGAGAACATTAAATGGTGTCTGATAATTGTGACGTAATTGCACGTTCTTTGACTCCATTCCTCAGATTGGCCTGCCATACAGAGATCTGTACCAACGATCAACAAACCACTTGTTGAATTTGTTCTGCTGCCTCCTGACTGAAGTTCAGCATTCAGTGGTGCTACTATTGGTAATTTGCTTTCAACAGTACCAGACATAATAAATCTCCATATCTCCTCATCTACAATTTGCCATATTAGCCATGGGAGGTCCTGATGGTCTTCCATGACTGCCATTGGTACAAAATTTAGAAGTCAGTCGAATGCCTTGTGTGCTGCCTCGATGTACAAAGTCTATTTAGAAAATTCCAGAACATTTGTAATTTTGCACCAACGATGTGTTGAAGCGAAATGCAGTTGGCATCCCTGCACACCCCTGTGTTTACTGTGTAACTGCCGGAAATTTCATTGTTGATATGTCTGTTAGTTATTGTTCAGTGCAGTATTGAGTAAAATGCTGTGTTGCACAGTCTGCAAATTTCGAGACGGCAAAGTTAGAGGAGCAATGCATCTGCATTAAATTTTGCCGAAATTTTGCATGCCAGTCAAAGACTCACGGTCCGAAAGACTGCAGAAGAATGCAACATTTCAGTTGGATCATGTCATGAAATCCTGACACAGCATCTTGGAAAGCATTGCGTTGCCGCCAAGTTCATCCCATGGCTCATGAGTCAAGACCAGAAAGATCTTTGCCTTACAATCCATGAAGAGCTTTTGGATCACGCGTATGAGAACGAGAATCATAACTGGTGATGAGATGTGGGTCTATGGTTATGATGCTGAGACCAAGGTTCAATCTTCACATTGGGTTGGGAGAGGTTCTTCAAGACCAAAAAAAAGTACATCAGGTCAGCTCAAATGTCAAAGCCATGCTGATAGTTTTCTTTGACTTTGAAGGTTTAGTTCATCATGAATTTATGCCACAGGGATAAACTTTAAATCGATGGTACTATCAGGATTTGTTGTGACGCCTGCGAGAAAATGTGAGAAGGAAACAGCCTGAAATGTGGTGAGACAATTCAAAAAAAAAAAAAATTGAAAAGATGAATATTCGCAATGATAGATGAGGTAAAAGAAAATTCGCAGATGGCTCTTTACATGATATAGCAAGAGGCATGCCAAGACTGCTTCCAGAAGTGGAAACGGCATTGGGAGGAGTGTATCAATTGTGGAGGAAAGTATTTCTTGTGTTAGGGGTACATCCTTCAAAGGAGCACTTGTTAGGTGTTCCCTGACACACGCTTCATTTCATGTGGAACTTTACCATTTTCTTCAATTTCGAGTACACTATATGATACAGCACTAAAATACTGGTGTGTCATCTCCCTCTGGCACATGTATCCTCTGTTATTTTTTGGCTATACAAACTTTCAGCCAATTGTCACCAAATGCTTTCTTAACTTTGGTGTAAGTTTATCCCAGATCTTGAGGTTTTCCTCGTTTTTCTCAGACTACTGCTAGGCTGCTCTGTCCAAATAAAAGCAGATACGGGCAGTCTTGTTATCTTACCTTTGAAATTTGAATCCCTTTAGTCATTTTGTCGAATCCTGGCCAGCATCTTTCAGAAACACTGCTGGACACTTGGTAGGTATCTGACTAACCTATGCTTTTGCATCCATTGGTACCTTGATAGTGTGGACCATAGGAGAAGTGTACTATTTGTACTCAGGTTTCTGCCCATGAAAGTGACAGCATCTGTGTGGCATGATTGTGGATCCATGGCAGTGTTAGTATGTGAGGCACACAATGTCTCCACCAATCATGTCACGTTTATTGAACACAAGTCACAGTACACACTAAGCTGAACAACCTGCCTTACTTAAAATGTTCTTGCAAATTCCTGTATTCCATAAATATGTAAATCTCAGAATATTCCACAAATCATATATGTTAAATGACAAATTGCAGGAGGAAGGAATAAAAACTGTTCTGCACATCACTAGCCAACCACTACAGCTGCTACACTAAGATGGATGACACGCATCCCACAGCAGTATGAATTAACCATGAATACATAGGTTTGCCTGTGCAATGCCTTGTCTGGTTCTTTTTCATCTTCTTCTCTTTCTCGAGTTACCTCTTTACCAAGTGTATAAAAACTTGCAAAATCAGTTCAAACCATACTGGACCAAATTCCAGATTTAACAGGTTAAAGAAAGAAAACCTAGAAAACATGTCAAAAGATAAATATTGTGAAATCAGATTCACATGAGATCAGTTTTTTGTTAAATGACCATCAGATGCTTAATGTATAAATATTTTATGAGGCCTGAACTGCTACACTGAAAAATTCGTAAGTTGTGACTAGGGGCACATCAAAATAGTTCTGTTTTGAACCAACACTTACACACCTCCACAGCCATGCAAACCTTACACAACTAGACATAAACATCAAAAGACCACAACCCCTGCTCTGTGTGCATATATAGAACTTCTGTTTTGTGACCAACCATTGCAGCCAAGGGAGCATCTTAAAACTAGACCACCATTATAATGAGTACATATTTTACAATCTTTACGTATTTCAGACATACATAATATACATTTCTAAACAATCTGCAGACATTCTATCTGGATAGACACACGGGTTAGCATGCTGCTTCCAGGATTCGGGTAGGCACGCTGGTCCCAGATCGAATTCAGCTGCTGAATTAATAATGAGGGCCAGCATGCCAGCCAGCCTAATGTGGTTTTTGACAGTTTCCAATACCTCACTAGGCCAATACCAGGCTGGTACTCACCTCCCACCTTAGTTATATGATTTGCGAACACTTCAAAAACGTTCACACACTTTTTCATGGATAACACTACATGCAGGCAGTTGCATTACACAAATTCCATTGTGGGAGGAGGGGGAAGGGGGGTGCAAAAGGAGTAATGATAAGAAGGGCATCTGGCCTCCCTGTAATATAAATGTTGCCAAATCTGATAATAACCATGCCAATCCCAAGCAGGTATACGGGGTAATTTGGCTCTGTTTCAATAAATATTAAATAAATTATTTGTAACAATTAGAGTTATTGTTCAATATTAAGATAAATACAGTCACTTTATAGCTTAACTCAAAGACCTACCCAACGACATGTCACACACATATCTAGTGTGTCTGTAACTTATGTTACTGTTGTCGTAAGCCAAACATTTTTGCACATAAGTATTAATAACTTTGTTAGTATTTTGGTTTATAGGTGTGCTAATAGTTTTATGAAATTCGTCTTTCTGTTGTTGTTTAAACTCTGTCATCAGATTTTTTTAGCTCGTTTGGAACTGGTTTTCAAGTTTTTAGTGAATATTCAATGCCTTTAGTTTTAGCACAGTCTGACCACAGTCACATTGCTCAGAATTCCCAGGTCTGTGATGGTACAATTTATCTAAACATCACAGAAATTCCAAGTTGTGTCTGCCCAGCAGCTCACTGGATAGTGACCCTCACCTCCTCTCATGGCTTGTTGCAGTGAGTCAGAGCACTTCCCAGTGCTCACTTACCTACCTGACGTAGCTGCTGCATGGCAACTTGCCACCTACATTATGCTCAACCAAACCTACCATTTAATGTACGTATTGCTCAAGAAGTTACAGGTTCTTCCTGTAATACAGAGTTTTCCTGTTGTATTTCAAAGTTTAGATTCATCTCAAACAGTGACTACTAAATATCATTCTGAGTGTGTTCAGTTGCTTTCTTCAAAACTATTACAGTAATCTTCATACAACAAATATTTTATCCTCCATATTAAAGTTGAGAACCCTAAGAACAAGATTTGAATTCAGAATAAGAGCTAACAGCTCCAAATGAGATGTCAAAATAATGGAATTAACTTATCTTTTTCATTCCTGGGATGATACACTACTGCAGCATTGCCAGGTGACTGACAGTTTTATGTAGGGAGACACATCACTCTGCTAGAGTTATGTGTAACAACACAATCCTAAGATACATAAGTTCGTAGAGGAATATCTTTTGTAAACTGCACTTTTTTGGAAAAAATGAAAGGGGGGGGGGGGCAGCTGAAGAGACAATGTGACAATGGCAACAAACACTGTGTTTGTCCATGGATGCATCACTACTACCTGTAAAGTGATGCCTGCTAGAATGACAATTAGAGCGAGGGCATATTAAGTTAAAGTATTTGGTTTGTTTTTAGTACACTGTCGAAGGACTGAACAGGCTGGAAAGTTAACATCATGCACTAGTCCCCTTACCAGGTGCTAAGAGATCTACATTGATTTAGCTGATCGTGAAAAGCTTGATAAGTCACATTTTTTCTGCTCTTACATCAGTTCTTCTCTTGAACCTTGCAGACTGCATAGAATGAACTCCAAAAAGGGGATGAGGTCATAAAATATTGCACTATTTTGTGAAAATACTTAAATTTATTATATTTCCTACTGCGTGAGCTCTTTCAGTATACAATACTTGTAGAAATCACCTCTCTTTTTTTTTAGGATTTCACATCTCATTCAGTAAGAACATAAACCTCATAGGATCACTTTGTTGTCTGTCTGTCCTTCTGTTAAGATTTCTTTTTCACAGAAACAGGTAGAAGTATCAAACTGAAATTTCTGTCAAATACTAAGGTCTGTGTTCCCTTGGCAGTGTAAAAAATTTAAGTTTCTATGTCAATGCAGTAAAAATATATGATATGACCATTTATGTCACACATCTTGATACTTAAAACTCACTAATCAATATCTACAGGACACGTCCTGTTGACTAAGGATCATGAAATTTAGCAAGAAACAATGGTCCGTAGTACAGGTAAAGGAAAAAACTTAAACAAATCATTAATTTGTAATTATATCACATTAAGAAAACATTTTTTTCTCGTTTCTTATCTGTTTGTCTGCCTGCTTGCCTGTTAAGACACCATTTTTCCAGGAACCAGTTGAAGTATCAAGTTGAAATTTATATCAAATACTGAGGTCTGTGGTCACTTGGCAGTGCAAAAATTTCAAGCTTCTAAGTCAGTGCAATCAAAATATACTACTGTACCATTTATATCACAAATTCTTTGGTACTTGCAAACTCACTCATCAGAATCTATAGATGAACTATCTGTATCTTTCTATATGCATAATTAAGTTTGTACGGAACCCTCAGAGCATTAGTACTACTAACACTTTCTGATGAGAAAGATGGTTTGTTACAGAAACCTTCACAGTTCTTCAGATTTGCATTTGATCAAACTTTTGAAGAACTCCTCAATAATATTTGCCAAACACAAAATATTATATGTTTCTCCACAGACCAGTTCTAATTAAAAATACTCTTGATTTTGAGAGTATATTACCGAGCGAGGTGACGCAGTGGTTAGACACTGGACTCGCATTCGGGAGGACGACGGTTCAATCCCGCGTCCGGCCATCCTGATTTAGGTTTTCCGTGATTTCCCTAAATCGCTCCAGGCAAATGCCGGGATGGTTCCTTTCAAAGGGCATGGCCGACTTCCTTCCCCGTCCTTCCCTAATCCGATGAGACCGATGACCTCGCTGTCTGGTCTCCTTCCCCAAACCAACCAACCTTGAGAGCATATTGTTTGTATTGTGATATTTCATAGTGGTGCTGCATTTATTATCAGTCTTTCATCCACAAATATTTTATTTATTTTTCTTTTATAGCTTCTCTCCACAAACACAACTGTTATTCCTGTTGTTCTCCCATTTTCTGTCCTCTGGTACAATTGCTGGCCCTGATATGTAGAAGATCAGTAATCCTTCATATGCTGGAGGTGACATACAGAAATCATTGTACACAAGCAAGGAGATTTTGTTAGGGATGAGCTGATGATTGATACTGTAGTGTACCAACCATATTAGTTCAGAAACATGCAGAGTTGGAAATGGATTGCAGCAGTGCCAGCCGCAGACAAGCGCCGGTGTTATGCTTTACAAAATATAACATAGCCGTCGCAATGTTGTGAGGTGAGCTAGCCTGGAAAGGCATGGAAACAGTTGACACAGCAGTACCTATGCAGTTGAAGGTGAAGAGTTTTGACACCAGCAGCTGCAGAAATGTTTAGTACACGTGCTGTAAGGCACAGCAACGCCCAAACAAGCACAGCTCGAAAGTGCATAAATACTTAGCCATTCTGTACTAAAGTCACTTGGGTTAGTATCACAGCTCTGCAACAACAGAGCTGTGATGCTAGGGGCATCATCTGGAATGCTGTTCATGGAACACAGTTTAACTCTGTGAAGGGCAGTCTATCCTGATAGCATTGGATCAGTAGCCACCATCTCTCCAGTCCAGCCCCGGTCCTGGGAAGTAGCTTGCCAATCATCCTTATGGAGCAGTGGGTCACAGCCATTATGTCACCTGCCTGTTGCCTGCTGGACAGCACCAAGGTGAGTCACACCCAACACACTTGCAGCCATAACTGGCCACCAGGACCAGAGTCACTACTAGCAGAGACCGTTACATCACGCACCACTGCTCGGCTGGTGCCATTCCCTGATGGCACTGCTCATGACATGCACAAACAGGAAGCTGCTGGATGCCTCAGTGATGTAATTATTGATGTTTCAAAGCGAGTGCTGAGAAGGGCAAACCTTTGGCAGAATCAGGGATGCAAGGAGTATTGGCACCAGAAGCAGTTCATATATTGTTGGATAAAGTAGTGCAACTGACAGCAAATAAAATGGAGTTACATAGTCTGGTACACGCACAGTTGCCACAGTGCAATATGGATTTGGCAGCCACAAGTTTAGTAGTTCCTTTCTCTAGTAAATCAACAGAGGGTGTGCAAGTGTTTGTGGAGGATCTCAGGAATTTGACAGAAATGGAAGAGTGGTCTGATGTAGAACTTTTTACAATAGTACAATTAAGATTAATTGGGGAAGTGGAAGCTTATGCAGGTTATATGGATGGTCTCAAGGGAGCTTGAACATTTGAGGAATGTAGAAAGAGGTTAGTTCACAGGCATACAATGCAAAACAGTGCAGACTTTTAGAGAACAGTTGGGCATTGTAATGAAGATGCATATGGAATCAGTACAAGAATTTGTGGCTATGATAAGAAAGATTAATGACTGTACTTAAGGGTTGAGGCATAAACTAATTTTACAAGGGGCTTGATCCATTTGTAAGCAGGTTGCCTTCGGAAATGTCAAGGAGATTTCGGACAGGGACTCCAATTAATTTATGTACAGCTGTCAGACTGACAGTAGAAAGCGAGAAAATTGACACGTCAAGTGGACTGCGTGCTGGACGGACAGTGTTTTCAGTGAACATAAGGTGTTATGGATGTAAAAAGATGGGGCAAGTGCGGAAGCGTGGTCACTGACCACAGGACAGTGGAAGTAGAAATAGAGACCAGCATAATGGAAACTCTAGTTTCAGAGGTAGAGGACCGGGAAAGAGACAGATGTTAAATGCCAATGGGAATCTGAAGTTCATCTATGGGCACTCTCAGTAAAATTAAGTGCTGTGAAGTTATATGCCAAGGTGGATTGTGGAGTCAGAGGAATAGCAGGGAAGAAGAATTGCAGGATATTGGACAAAGGTGAATGTGTTGGCTGCCATTGGATATCTGGTGGAACGTAGCAAGTGGACCCTCCACATCATAGATTGCAGTATGGATTTCTGCCTAGGTGTGGTTCTGTTCAGATAATATGTAGAGATTGTGCCATGCATGAGAAATGCTTTGGATTATTGTTACGTCTGACTTACTGTTAAGTATGTTGTGTGTGGTGGGACTGTTGAAAGTAAATGAAGTATTGAATCAGGTGGGTTGTTTAGTGAAAAGAAGTGTTTTACATGTACAGGAGATAGATGATGTTAAAAAATGATACCTGTTTTGTGGATAATTTCAGTGCCGATGATTTAAAGTTGAAAAGAGGTGGTTGAGCACCAAATGGATATCCTGGTGCAGGAAGAGTGGAACACCATTGAAACTGCATTGAGGAAAGTGAAGCACCCAAAATGGAGTGATATGTAGTGAATGGAAGAATTATTCTCGAAATTCAGGGCTTCGTTGTTTCTAAAAGGGCCGCAGCCATTGACACATATTTCACAGCATTGGATACCAACAGGAAATGAATCACCAGTTTACCGCAAACCATACAGTGTCACTAGCTACTTGCAGCGGATTCGTGAAATTATTGGGGAAAGTAGTAGCTCATTGTGGCCAGAAATGTTATTGTGCTGAAGCAATAAGCAGCTGGACCACAGAAATTAGGTTTTGTTGCAATTATCAACATCTGATTTCCAAGGCTATGACGAATGACTACCCATTGCCAAAAATTACAGAAACCATAAACTAGTTAGGCCATTGCAAGTACACTGACAGAAAAAGAGAGATAACATCAAGAATGTGACATAAACAGAAGTTGGTAGGCATGTTCCTACGACTGAAAGATGATGTCGTTGAGATTTTGCACCAGTCACATAAGAGTGGCACTAGTAGTGCCACTAGGAGGATGCAAAATGGATTGCTTTACATATACATTGTAACGATCATGAGTTATCTTTGAGATTCGATGCAGTGAGTTGACGTTAGTCAAAAATGCCTTTAAGTCAACAAAGACGCCATTATCAACACCTTGCTGAGTTTGAACGAGTTTATGTTGTAGGGCTATGAGTAGCTGCACATTGCTGCTGCGATATTGCAGAAAGTTGTCGCAGGAATGTACCCAATGTACAGATTGCTGGCAGTGGTGATCATGAGACTGTATGGTCGCAGGAAGACCAGGCTACAGATGGCCACATGGCACAACCGAGAAGGAAGAACGTCATGTTCGGCGAATGGCTGTGGTGCATCATACTGCTTCTGCAACAGCAATTTGAGTAGCAGTTGGCACTACAGTGACAAAGAACTGTTACAAATAAATTATTTCCAGGACAACTATGTGCCAGACACCCTGTAGTATGTGTTCCACTGACCCCAAGCCATTGCTATTTGCTACTTCAGTGGTGTCAAGTGTGAGCTCTTGGAGGCAGGATGGAAATCTGCTGTGTTTTCTGACAAAAGCTGGTTCTGCCTCGGTGCCAATGAGGGTGTGTGTTGGTTAGGAGGGGGCCAGTTGAGGGCATGCAACCAACCTGTCTATATGCTAGACACAATGGGAGGGTGCGATTTCATATGACAGCACAATCACTCTCATGGTTATCCCATGCATTCTGACTTCAAATTTGTACATCAGTCTGCTGATTTGATTCGTTGTGCTGCCATTCATGGACAGCATTCCAGGGAGTATTTTCCAATCGGATTGCCCACAAACCACAGTTGTATCCCAACATGCTCTATAGAGTGTCAACATGTGTCTCGGCCTACTCGAGCACCAGATACTGAACCCACATGGGACATCATCGTATGATATCTCCAGTGTCATCCACAAACAGCATTAACCATGTGTGAAACTTCATCCCACAAGCTGACGTCTGGCATCTATAAAACACAATACATGGATATTTGCATGCTTGTATTTAAAATTCTGCTGTTAGACAGGTTATTAATGTACCAGAATTTCACATTTGCAGTGGCTTATCTCGCGCTTACATTAACCTGTGATGTTGCAATGTTAATCACTTAAAGATGTTAGCTAGACAAATGTATTCCAGGAATTTAATCACTCTACAGTAATTATTTTTTGGTTTTGCGATTTTTTTCTCTCAGAATATTTTTCAGTGGTGGATGTAAGGAGTGGCTGTCATCAGCTAGATGTTGCTTGAGAGGCCTAACCAAAAACAGCACTTTCTTCACTGAGGGGACGCATTTCAGATTGAAAAATGCACCTGTGACATTTCAAAGGGCATCGGTCAGAGTTCTCAGAGGATTGAAACCATGTCAGTGCATGTTATATCTTGATGAACAATCATCTTTGCGACTGATATGGAGCAGAACATACAATACGGAAGGAAGTATTCCTTAGACTGAGAGAGAGAAATTTAATGTTGATTATGGAGAAGTATAATTTTGTGTGAAAGCGTTGGTGTACCTTGGTCACATAATTAGTAAGGAAGGGGGCTAGGACAGACTTGAGGTTGGTTAAAGCCGTATTTGACTTTTCTGTACATGAATCGGTGGAGCCACTACAATCAATTCTTGGAGTCACAAACTCTTACAGGAGTTCTGTAAAAGGATTTGCGTATGTCACCAGACTATTGATGCAATTGCTAAAGAAATGTTCAAAATTTATTTGATCAGAGGATTGTCAACATGCTTTTGAGAAACTGAAAGAAGCTTTAATATCGAGTCCAATCTAGATGTTTCCAAATTTCAATAAGAAATTTATTCTGTTATGCAATGCTTCCAACCATGCACTTGGTAGTGTGTTGTCTTAAGAAATGGATGAAATAGAACAGCTGGTACCCTATGATTCAAGGCAAATGAAATCAGCAGAGAAGAATTACTTCATGATGGAAAAGGAATATTGAGCCTTATCTATGGGGTCATCTACCTCAAATGTTATGTCTTTGGGAAAAGTTTCGAGTATTAATGGATCGTGCAGTGTTGAAATGGTTGCTGGGTTTGAAGGATCTATCTAGTAGTTTGATAATATGATCAAGCAATTTAGTGATTTTGATTTGAGGCCATACATAAACACTGAAAAAATTAATGGGTGTGCAGACAGATTCAGTAGGAAAGCAGCAGTGTTACAAATAGGAAGTAATTGCAGACAGCACAGAAGACATAGTAAATGTAAGCCCTAGTTTTGTATACAGGATGGATTGCTGTGCAGAGAAACCAAGTTGGGGAAAATAAGTGGTGAAGCCAGCAAAGCTGAGAAATAGTGTATTGCAGTTGAGACGTGATCACGTGTCAGCAGAACATTGGATATACAGGGTAAAGTTAAATTCGCGCACTCGGGCTTCGCAGTGCGACTCCTCACATGCCAGCGATAAAGAAATGTCTCTCCCAAATTTTCGTCTGACGAGTACAGCCGGCAGAAAAAGGACGTTAAAAAGTGGCAATCTGGCAACACTGTATCCACATGTATGGTGACTACCTATGTCAGCACATGTTAGTTGTACTGTGCAGTTGGTGCAGTGTATAAAGTTTTGGTTTAGCATGCAGGAGGTCGAGGGTTCGATCCTGGGTTGGGATGCATTTTTTTATTCGCTAATTTCATTCTGACATTTTATTCTGTAATATACGCCATTTCTTAGGTTACCCATATCCTAAATTTACAACATTTTGTAACACTGAACACAACAAATACGTGGTTAGACAAATAAGAAATAGACAGTTGAAACAAATTATCTGTCATGGGACAGAATAACTACAAAAACAATATTAGTTTCGAAATGCTAAAGATGACAGCACAGTGCAAAAACACAACACCTACTTGTCATTTATACGTGAACGGTCTACCTGATGGGAGCCCCTAGTCACATGACTACATGTAATATGAGCGTTCAGACATCGCACATTAGCAACCAGTGACAATAATACTATCTGTATTAATGACTGCATGACCTTCACAACAGAATACGTTGTCCTTAGAACGACAGATGCTCAAAGCAACCTCCCTCCATGTACAAACATTGCGCAACTCACCGAATCATACAGCTGTGGTCTCTTTGCACCAAAGGTGCAGCCACAGTAACAAGAGCAGCATGAACACGTGCTACCTATTTTTCCATATTCATTGGCAGAGTAGAGAACATATGCTCTTTCAGGTGACCACAAAAGGAAGAAATCCAGGGGATTTAGGTCAGGTGAAAGTGATGGCCATACAACTGGACCTCCACGTCCGACCTATTTCCCTGGAAATGCTCTGTCCAAATACTGTCACACATTAATTCCAGAGTGTGGAGGTGCACCATCACATTGGAACCGTATCCCTTGCAGATCATGTAGCAGAAAATCTTCACGCACATCAGGCAGACAGTTCGAGAGGAATGCATGGTACCTTCGTGCAGTCAACCGGTCAGGCAACACATAGGGCCCAACTACCTGTCGCCCAATATTCCGGACCAGATGTTGATACTAAAGCAAACTTGTTATCCACAGTCGTGGGTGATGTGTGGGTTAACCTCACACCAATGGTGGGCATTGTGCACATTGAAGACACCCTCATGAGTGAATGCTGGTTCATCTGACTAAATTATGGTGTTCACAAAGTCATCGTTGGCTTCCTGTTGTTGTTGGAACTATTCACAGAATTGCATTCTCTAACAGTGATGTTCAGGATGCAGGTGCTGCTTGAAAGCATAATGATAGGGGTGCAGCCCATGCTGGTGGAGCATGTTAACAACCGTGCTTTGCAAGACAAGCAGCTGCCTTGCTACACTACGTGTACTTCGTTGAGGTTCTTGGTGTATGATCTCCAGTATAGCTTCTTCAGTAGTTGGGGTACAGCGAGTCTGTGGATGACCTCTGTCATGTGATGGTGGAAGGAGACAACCCGACTCCCGAAGGCGCAGCTCCAAATGACAAAACACATTTTTTTCTGGATGGTGTCGACAAGGATATCAAGCAGCATATGAGTGGCAACACCAGCCCGGTTATCAGATGCACCAAGGACAGGAAGCATATCCATGTATACATCATTTGTCTGTGCCATATGTCTGCCACACTGATTTAGAGATTTACAATGAGAAAATTCAATACGTGTACACATGTACATTGGAGTCTGTCACAGGCATTTTACTCTGCTCGCAACTAGTCCCTGTCTGGTGGACAGTGCATACAGTATAAACACTCCATCAGTCCTGTGCACTGTTCCACCTAATGCACATTACCCTTCTGACAGGTATTGATCTGCATGATTCATCCTGACACCGATAATTGTGAATTGTTTGGTTTCGAATCACACTGTTTCCCTAACCGTAATAGAGGTGATGTTTTCTCAATCCTATCGATAGAATCGTAATAATAATAATAATAACAGTAATGCATTGAGATACGTACTAAACAGCATGCGGTTACCAGACTCAGTGTTGAAAGGCATAATTAGTGGAACCATGGTGATAACAGATACAAATAGTAACTGAGTTTGGACATTATTCACAAAGCACATTGCTTGTCCTACTGGTAACATAAGGCCCTAACGAATTGTAATGGACCTGAACGAGGCAAGAATAATGTTTGGTACTGATCTATGGGACCATTGGAGGAAGGTACAAAGAAAACAGGTTTCGCATCTAGTAGATGAAGTGGTGCGAATAAATTCATGCCCACGATGTGGAAAGGGCTTCTTCCAAAGCTGACCATTCTTCCATTTCTACAATTGTAGTATGTAAGTGCAAATGTTTTCTAGAGGACCCCGCTGCAATCGCTGTTGATGATTAAGATGCCAGATACCATGACACCTGGACTACATTTACCAAATAAAAAATGTATGCCACAGCCCAGGATCAAACCCTCGACCTCCTGCGCGCTAACCCAAAACTTTTATACACTGCACCAACTGCACAGTACAACCAATATGTGCTAACAGAGGTAGTAACCATACATGTGGTTACAGTGTTGCCAAATTGTCACTCTTTAATGTCCATTTTCTGCCTGATGTACTCACCAGACAAAATTTTGGGAGAGAGATTTTTTTATTACTGGCATGCGAGGTGTCGCACTGCGGAGCCCGAGTGCGTGAATTTTGCTTCACCCTGAATAGGTCTATCAACAGGAGAGTAGTAGAGAGATATGGTGGTAGAATAGGAAGTCGGACATCGACTATTGTGTGTGGAATTGCATACATTGTGTACAGAGAGCGGATTTGTGTCAGACGAGCATACCATTAGAGGTTACCAGAAGCCTTAGTGCTATTTCAGTTGCTCAGGATTGATGTTTTAGGTCCTTTCAACAAAACACCTGCAAGAAATAAATATGCACTCACAATTAATAGACCAACCAACAGGCAGCAACAATGGCGCAGGCGTTAGTAAACTATTGGTTACTGAATTTCAGGGTATGTGAGATGACAATGACAGATCGGGAAACCAAATTTATGTCGGATTTGTTGAAGGATTTGTGTAAGCTTTTGCATGTGAAAACTATTAAGATGAGTCCTTTACATCCTCAAGCTAATGGAAGAAAAGAGAGAGTGCATAGAACTAATAGGACAGATGCTAGATTACTATAGGATGCAGACTATTCCAGGTGAAACATGTATTTAAGGGAAACATGTAACAGGACGCGCAAAGCTAATATCACAGCACTAGAAAAGCAGTGAACTGTGCAGCGAGAATGTTGCAATACAAGTTTGCCCAATGGGTAATGTTATCAACTTCTTATGCTCCAAAAGGGGAAAATGAATTTTTTTTTTTTTTTTTTTTTTTTTTTTTTTGCAAAGTATCAAGGGTCATATCAAGTGCTGGAAACCATGTCACAGGTGTATGTCAAGATGCAGATGTCAATGAGGATAACAAGTTCTACTAGTGGAATGTTTGAAACCATTTCGAGGTAGTCCAGAAGGTATTCCACGATTTATGGATTTGGACTGGTTGGGGAAAGTGGAAAATAAGGCACAGAAGAGCAAGCGAGAAATTTTGGATGAACCAATGAAAAGTAGTCCTTATACATTACTATCTGGGATTAAGAGTAGATTTACATTTTGTGTTTGTTAGATATAAGTATAGCATAAGGTATAATGTAGGTGAGATGAACTGCTGCAGGGCAGCTAAGGACTTTAGGTTGAGGAAAGGGTAATGTGTATGCCTGCCCTCAGGTCAGGTACATCAGGAGGCATGACAGTGTGAGGATCACTGGGAGTAAACTTGTTATCACCAGATCATTAGCTGGAGGGACTACAAAAAGTGTAAAGAGAACAACCACCAGAATTAACATTAGTCTTGGAACCTAGTATTGAAAACTTGCCTTTGTATTTTAACCAATCTATGGTAGAAACAAGGTTCAATGGAGCAAAGGTGTACATGTCAGTAGAATAGAAGCAGTTATGGTACCAATGTTAGGTAGTCCTCACACATCCCATTAAATGGGAGGTGCTGAAGAAGTTTGTCAGGGTAAAAGTGCAGCAATTCTTATTGATTGCAGAGGACAAGAACAGGAATGCAGAAATGGGAAAAGCAGAGTTGTCCAAAGAGGGTAGTGAGAGGAAGTCAGAACTTCTATGCAGTGAAGTTACTGCTGAGTCAGAAAGCAGAGATGGATCACAGAAAAGAGGTGACTGGGCCTGAGCTGTACTTCCAACAAGTTGAGACACATTGCTTGTACTCTACCTTTGATAAAGTAACAGGATAGTAGCCAGTTGTTTTGAACAGGGGAAGCTCACAATAGTGAAAATGTTAGAGCTAGACAGGAGTGGATTATTAGTAAATGTGACATTTTGTGAAATAGTGAGGCCTAATTTCCGTTACCTGCCACAATGGGAGTAACCCAGCTGAGTGTTACGCAGCCTTTATTGTATTGTCCAGAGGAACCTAATGGAGGTGTTGCCAGCCACGAATTTGACTGTGTTGAACCAGAGTTTAAGACCCAAGTTAATTCGGTCATTGACAAACTCATTAACAAGCACGAGGGGTGAGTCCCTGTGGAGACATTGATGCAGCATGTGGGTGAGTACAGGGAGAACCAGTACCAAAAAGGAATAACATTGACAGTAATAATACCAGGTAACATGACAGTTTCCCTGCTAAGTGTAGCCCTTGTTTGCATGTACAAGAAGCGAAACACAAGACGAAGTTCGCACCAGCCACTGTTCAAATCATGGCGGACTTAATTCCCAGAGCCTAGGAGGCATAGAGGGAACTACAACTATAAGTTAAGCTAAAAAGTACTAGACAGAACTTAGGATTAGTAGTGCATAAGAAAACGTAATGATAAAAGTAATCTTGGCAAAAAGAAAAGAAAGAAAGAAGATGGGTCAGAGCTATCTGCCAGAGACATTCTCTCTCTGGTTTTGCATAAGGATAATCTAGTTTAATGTGACCCAAGGAACCAGATCTTGTTAAAGAGGAGGACAATGTAGCACACCGACTGTATTTGGTCAGAAACATGCAGAGTAAGAAGTGAACTGCAGCAGTGCCATCCACAGGCAAGCTCAGGTCTTATGCTTTTTTTTTTTTTCAAAGTACAACAGAATCGTTGCAACTTTGTGAGGTGAACCGGCCTGGCGAGGTGTGGAAACAGTTGACCCAGCAGTACGTGAGAGGAAGAAGGTAGAAGACCTTCCACACCGTCAGCTGCAGAAGTGTTTGGCATAAGTCTGCAAAGTGTATTCAGCATAAGTGCCGCAAGGCACAGCAAAGCTCAAGCAAGTGCAACCTGAAAGTGTATAAATACCTATTCATTCCGTACTAAAGTCACTTGTGTTAGTGTCACAACTCTACAACAACGGGGCTTTGATACTTGCTGCAACATCCGGAATGCTGTTTTTGGACCACAGTTCAACTGTGTGATAGAGCAGTGCCCTGAAACCACAGGAGCTGTAGCTACCATATCACCAGGCTAGCACCGGCCCCGGGAAGCAGCTTGCCGGCCATCCTCGCAGAGCAGAGGATCATGGCCATTATGTCACCTCTGGACTGCGACAGGCGAGTCATACCAACACACTGATGGTGTAGCCAGCCACTGGGACTGGAGTTCTCACTGACAAAGGCTGTTGCATCACACATTACCACTCAGCCAGCCGCTGCACTCTGTCAGCATTACGGGATGACACACACACGTGCAGGAAGCTGCTGAACACCTGAGCCAGCTTCTCTTGCCTGTACTGAATGACAGCAGGGAGCTGTAATAAAGATATTTTGGTTGAATTTTCTTGTTTCGAGAAGACCAAAGGAGTGATCTGTTTTACTTGCAAAACAACATTCAGCAGCCAAAACTGCATAAATATTTCTTTATTTAAAACAACTGTTTTCGACAGAATTTTCTGTCATCTTCAGGTGCTATGCCAGCTTGTCATGTGGATGAAAATCAGCACATAATTAAAGTATTGTCATAACTACAATATTTGTGATGTAATAAGCAACTGTGAGCAATATATAAATGGACATGGCCATTTGTACTAGGTGCATTACGTTTTTAAATATTTTAGTTATGACAAATCTTTTATAATGTGCTGATTTTTATCCACATGACAATGTGGCATCAAGTCCAATGTAAAATGAACTCGTTTCATAATGAAGAGCTTTTTTAAGTCCTGTAAATAACAGCAAAGTTTGTTAAAACTGGTTGTCTTTAATAAAAAAATATTTATGCGATCGTGGCTGTTGAATGATTCTAGCAAGATATTTTCGTACTTCTGGCTGTTTGTCTGGCACTACATGCCAACCCCCTTCACCCACTTGGCACCAATGTTCTTCAATACTGTATTGAAGTACAACATATTGTAGCAGCTTATGAATGACACTTTCAAGGGCATAGACTCGTACCACTGTGATTATTCTTGAAACAGTCTATAACCATTATAATTGCATGGGCTTCCGTGACCAGAGTCAGTTGACATAAAAGTTGTCCGAGTATCATACTGCATCATAATATAAAAACATATACTAAAGAAATAATGTTTCACCACATAAAAACATATACTAAAGAAATAATGTTTCACCACTGTAATCGTGATTGACATATTGGTTTCTCTAGTATAGTTTTTTACATTATGACACAGCACTATACTCCAAAAACTTTTATGTTAATATTGTATCCAGTTCAGAGAGGGAAACATCATTGTCTGTCAGCTTTTACTATTGACATTGCCTCTTGACCATTACACTTTCCTAATAAATGTCACAGTTCTAAGTTTTAAAATGTCTGAGAGTTTTCAGAGTGTTATTTTTTGCGATAATTTTATCTATCTACTGCCCTATAGGAAACTGCAGTCAGATCTGACCGACCAACAGTCATCATAGAGGAGCAAGAAACCTATTTTTTATGTACAAACAAAAAACTTATGCAATAAATTTGTTGGTTTATTTAAAAACTTTGTCCATGCTGTCTTACATAAGTGAAAATAACTGAAACCACTCACATTATTTAACATTACTGTTTCTTTAAAATATTTAATATTATTATAGCATGTGAGACTGAAGATGAGTGTCAACGTACCAGTTTTTTAAACATAAACCATTGTTGTAAAGCTGACAGATATGCAAATTGAAAAACAGTTGACATCCTTGGATTCCGTAACTAAAAATAATAAATAAAAGTACTTCATCAGGAGAATGTTGCTCCAAATCCCATATCAGCAGACACCTTAAGCATAGAAAAAGGTATGAAAATAATGTTGACTAATGACTTGATTTAAATATCAGTACTACTGCAATCTGTTCAGTTTTCTTGACTAGGTTTATGGAGCAACAGAAGCAGAAATCTCTGCTGGATACGATTATTGCTGCAGTTGACAGAAAAACGTAGAAATAAGTCACTGCAATTCTCATATGATATTATCATTGTGAAGAATTAGATGTAATGGTAAAAAATACTTAAAGGTTTTTATATGATTAATCTTGAAGTTGCTTTATAAAGTAATAGATGTGTGTGGTTATATACATAATTTCATCTTGCAAATCAGTTTCCATCACAGTCGTGAATAGAATGCATGAAGTAATAGTAGTAGTAGTAGTAGTAGTTGTTGTTGTTGTTGTTGTTTTCAGTCTGAAGATCCCTCCCCAAACATATACAGTTCCTTCAATTACCAAACTGACAGTTCATGGTGCTTCAAGCTTTGCCTATCAACTGATCCCTTCATTTAGTTAACTTGGGCCATAATTTTAATTTTTTTTCCTTAGTTTGGTTCAGTTCTTTCTTATTAGGAATTAAATTTACCTATTTAATCGTAAGCAGTCTTCTGTAATCCCACATTTCAAAAGCTTATAGTTTCTTCTCATCTGAACTGGTCATTGTCCATATTTGACTCCATTTAAGGGCACAGACAAATATCTTCAGAAAATCCTTCCTGTCATGTAAATTTATATTCATGTTAAAAAAATTCTTCTTTTTTAGTAATGCTTGTCTTGCTGTTGTCAGACTGCATTTTATATCCTCTCTACTTCGGCCCTCATTCGTTATTTTGCTACCCAAATAGCATAACTCATCTACTAGTTTAGAGGCTACATGCATTGATACCAAGGGATTCATCATTTCTTCTCTTAACCAACACATCGAGGAGAGGTAACTGATCCTGTCACTCAGCTGTAAATAGCTGTGTGGGACTAACAATAGTTCACAGTCTGGTTGGAATCCAGGCAGTTAGTACATGTAACACCAAAATTCGCAGAGCATGAAGAAAGTAACTGGGTCAAATGTTGAAATATTATGCATAAAATGGAAACAAGAACTTGGCAGAACACACACAAGCTCACCATTAATCAAACATGCTGAAAAACATGAGAGATTACATACACTATTTCTGTGTTTCAAATACTGCATTAATTTCTAAATAAAGATAAGTTTTTAGATTTATTTCAGAGTTGATCATCTCATTTTTTAGCACAATATGGTAACATCACCGTCTTCATTTGCTTAAACAGTCCTTTTATGTATACTCACTGCCTTCACTCAAACCAGACATAGACCTCATGCTCAGCAACCAATCTTATACCATCACCAAGTTATTGAAATATTGTGTGCAGAAATGAAATTATTGACTCAGCTGGGAACCTAAAAGCATACCAGCTATCAGTCACACTGAGGAAACCTAAAAAGTCACGTTACATATTATCTCCTTTTCATGCACAGGTTGTCAGACACCAGGCATGAAGTTAACTACAGCGTTATTTAAAGGTCCGGGTCGTAGGCCACAAATGGAACCTGTTCCCTTTCAAGAGATTTTACCCCTGAAGCTGAAAGGAAGTGTGTCAGGGAAAGGAGACAAAACATCAAGTATGTATAATATTTAAATTTATGTATAATGTGCATAAATGTATGTAACAACAAGAAAGATGAACATTAGTAGTACTTGTTATTTATGAAAGTTTTTCAGTTTAACTGATATAAAGGAAGATGGTTCTTAATACAGCCTTGCAGTGGTAACTTTTTACTACAAACTCTTCTAAAGTTAGTGTCTTAATGAAGTCAGTATTTATTTTTAAACTTGCTTTATCTTTTTGAACTTATTAGGAAGCTACAGGTTTCCAGAGTTGATGTCCTCACTTGTTACACCAGTGACTCCAAGAGAGCACTAGGACAATAAATTTTCGCCAATCTGCCATTGCTCCTCTACTTCACTTCCAATCTGCAAAGATTTTCCAGTAGTATTTCAGAACTGGTACCTCAAGAATGCTTGATTGATTAGTGAACCAAACCCTAAAATTTGTTCCAGGAATGAAAATTCTTTTAAGAGTGACAATAGGATATGTATATTTTTCTGAGTATGGAGTAAAACTTTGTTTCAATGCTACAATCATTACTCTGTATAGCCCCTCAGTTTTCAATGTAGAATGTCCTCACTGCAAAATTATTTAACATGAAGTTCAAAGTGTGTATTTCAGTGCTAATAAACTTAATGTGTGTTCATAGAAAATACTCCTGCATGTCAAGGATTTTTTATTCAGAGAACTATCCAGCATTATTACTGACCATTTTACATTTTATAAAACTTGAAGTTCGCTGATGGGATTTACAGTGATAAGCAAAATTGAAGGATGAAAGTAACTTTCACATGTTGTGTCACTGCCAAATAACCAAGCTCAATAAAACTTGGACCATATGTATTCAGAAATGACACTTTCATTCAAAGGCTATAATTACACTGAAGTCATAGTGATTTATGATGGCCCCCGGACATCAAAAAAGGTGGCATGTGATTCTTAATACAGTGTATGATAAAAAGGCATACTCTACAATGTGCTCCCATGCTGGCCACAAAGTTGATAAGGAGTTCTTGTGGTAGAGAGTTCTATTCCTCCACCAGTGGAGTAGACAACTGATAGATGGTTGTTGGTGCATGCATCCCAAATGTGCTTGATGGGATTTAAGTCAGGGTAATGGGAAAGCTAATCCATTCACCAAATGTTCACTCATTCCAAGAGATCCTCCACCTGTGCAGTTTGATTGGGTCACAAATTGTCATTCATAAAAATTAAGTCGGGGCTGAATGCACTTGTGGAAAGATGCACAAGGGGAGGAGTACAGTGTCACAATAATGATGACCAGAGAGTGTACCATGTTCAAAGATTTGGAGGTGAGCACACACATGTAACATTATGCTCATATTTGTCTTAAACATCAGCTTTAAGTACTTTTTGAAGGTTCTGAACATGTTCTGTATGACTGGAACAACAGAGAAAACATTGCGTCTTCATAATCACTGAATGCCATTCCTCATTAGTATAAAGGCTGCAGAAAACCTGTTTTTTCTTCTCCATAATGCCAAAATTCCCATCACATGGCAAGAAAAAGTGGCCTCATTCAGGAAATAGTGCGAAATTTTGTGAAATTTTCCACTTGATGTAAAGCTAAACAGATAGTGCATCACTGTACTGTTTTTGTTTTATAAATCCCAGTTGTCTGAAAATAATCAGATGAAACTACTTTCCTTAGATACCATTGTAAGCCAGATACAACCTCTTCAGTGACCTTTTGGCATCACCTTCTGTTTACATGAACATCTGTGCTTCGTGTAATTTCCAACAGTAGCCTATATATCAGAGTCATACATTTAAAATTGCCTGCAGAATCCAAGATTAATTTTCTAAAGAATCAAACTCTTCATAAGTATCACTCTTTGGTCTTCCAAATGAAATATTGAAGTTAACATTGAAATACCTATGATGATAAAAATCACAGCTTACTCTTCTTTTTACAACTTTCAGCTTTTAAATGCTTAAGTACATCAGGCCCATGTTGCTGTAAGTAGGCTACAATGTGTACTTGTATTTATCACTGAGCTTTAGTGGCAAATAAACCTTTTTGAGACTATCTTTCTTGCTGTTGTGCACTCTTTCAGTTGTTTGTAGTGTCTCACATTTACAAATCACTTTCACTGACCCAGTTGTGCTTGATGCTGTGCTTTCCCCTGGAATCTGCTGGATAACAAGTATCATTCTGCCTGTAGGTCATGAAGTTTGATCATTGCACACTGAAAAGTGTAAAACTTTGCATGCCATAACTCATTTTTGACCAAAATGGACTTCACATGTTGTTACACCAAGCCCCTTAATTGAAACCTGATATCATATGTATTTCTTACATGTTTTTCAGAGGCTAGCTGTGTACAAGAAATGGCAGTAATGCTAGCATGCCTGAAGCAAAATGAGTTTGATCAGGCAATGTGCTCCAGTGAAATTAAAATTTTCCAAGATTGTGTGAAGGAATATGATGTAAGTAATAATTTTTCTTATTCCTTTCAGTTATTGTGTAATATATGTGAAGATGATATTGCTGTGTGAGATAGTAATTTTTTGGTGAAATATGATGCATTTGCTTGAGGGACAGTATTTTTATGTTAATAAAAGTATGGCAGGAGTTTTAACTTTGCATCATGCTTATCAGCAATAAATATTACATCTGTAGCACCAGTAACACGTTTGATGACTTCTATCTTATGACAACATAAATATTTGTAGTTTCCAGGGGCAGACACGGCGGTGTGTTCCCAAATACTGTACATATAAGTTTTGGAGTAAAATTTAGATATTAAAAAAAAAAAAAGTGGTAGCTAAATTTACTTTTCTCACTGAAATGAAGTATTGACTTAGAACAGATGTCAGTTTTGACGCCATAAGTCTCCTTCTGCAAATACAAAGATCAAAATAGAGGAACGTTATGTTAGGAAGTTGTAGTACAGAGAAAACCATCACTCCTGAGAGGTGCTGGGACAGGAATTGTGCAGTGCAATACATGCAACACTATTTAAATAGAACACTCACGATGTATTAGACAGTGTTCCTTAGCAGTAGACATTTCTGAATGTTTCAGTTCAAAGAGAATACCTGCTCTGGCAAATGTTTGCATTTGAGTCACAGTTTCACAATAAGTCATGAATGTTCAGCAAGATGAGCACTCCATTTGATAAAAACTTCATACCATCTTTAAGTTCCTTTAAATTAATTACACTGCAGTCTATGGAAAACAGATGGCAAGTCATAAGGAACAGATTGCAGTTTGTTGTTGGTTTGTATATGTCAGACACATGGTAATTACAAAAAGTACATACAGCACATCATACATTTAGAACAATGTAAAGCTGAGAATGTCTTTTGCAAAGAACATTTCTATCTACTTTGAAACACAATGTGATTTTTAGAAATTGGTGCTGTCACAATGGAATTAGCTTCTCCTGTAAACAGTATAAATGTAACTGACAGTACATTTATTGAGCAACCAAATTTCAATGCTACTTGTATCTCTTCTGACTGTGTTAAACCTGTATTTGATGAACACTTTGAAAGCCATCATAGCTCTTTCATGCACTTGTCAGAGAACTGCTTGCTACTTTATGAAAGAGATTCATTTACTCCATGTTAATTGGTGTACTCAAATGAAATATGTGTGTGGAATATTGTATCATTGTCATAAAATTTATTAAAAACACAACACATCACTTTTGAGTCCATCATTTTGGGATAATAAATTGCTTATGATACTCTTGTGATGCTGGACAGTCCTGGGTGGAAAATGAATAATGTGAGGAGTCAAGGTAACCACTCACCATCTGTTTGAGGTGTTGATCACTCATAAGTGCATAAATTAGACTGAAAATGTTGCTGAACTTTTTCTGTGGAGTTAACTAATACAAAACATGTGTACACATGATAGCTACATCATTCTAATACTGCAGCTCAACTGGGATGAAGGATGAGGAGAGAGAAAAGTAGACAGCAAGGGGGAGGGAATGGTGAAGGGAAGATGACCAAGAGCTGTGATGGAGAGGCAACAAGGGGACAGGATATGAATGGACAGCAGTGATCCCACCATGATGCAGGCACAAAGAGTTGTGTGTGGCACACAATGAATTGGAGGAATGCCCATGTGGTCTTCTGCCACCCATCCAACCTACAAAATATTCTGGTCCAGAAACTTCTGGGCAGATTAAAACGATGCCAGATCGAGACTTGAACTCAGGAGCTTTGCCTTTCGCAGGTAATTGCTGTACTGACTGAGCTACCTGAGGCACTCCTAGAAGAAATTATATTGCAAATTGCAGAGACATGGGTTAGCCACAGGGCGGGGATGTTTCCAGAATGAAAATTTCATTGTGCAGTGGCGTGTGCACTGATATGAAACTTCTTAGCAGATTAAAACTGTGTGCTGGACTGAGACTGAAGCTCAGAACAGTTGCTTTTTGTGGGCGAGTACTCTGCTGACTGAGCACTTGCCCCCGAAAGACAAAGGTTCCAAGTTCAAGTCTTGTTCTGGTGCAGTTTTAATCTGTTAGGATGTTTCATATCAGTGCCCTCTCCACTGCAAAGTGAAACTTTGGTTCTGTTCTGCCCACCTTATTCCACACATTCCCCTAACCTGTTTCCATATGGGTCATACCCTTGTACAAGCTCTACTCTACACACCAACTCAGCACATCCCATTCCAGACCTGTCACAAGCATACCCTACCCTATCAGAGGCAGGACCACCTGTGAAAGCAGTTATGTCATATACCAGCAGGTTATTTTACAAAGACTTTTATGTGGTCATAAACACCAACCAGTAATCCACCTGAATGAATGGTCACTGCAAACCTGTGGCCAAGAGCAGAGTTGTTCATCTGGTGGCAGCCCATGATAATGCTCAACTTCAGTGACTGTTTCACAATCTGTGCCATCTGAATTCCCTTTCCCCTTCTCTCTAACCCCCAATACCAGCTTCTCTGAATTGCATAGATGGGGGGTTCCCATTGCAAGACAACCTTTGATCCTGTATCCCTCCCGGTCTAAATTTCCTGCACCCCTGGCTCACACCCTTCTCCACCCTTGCTCCTGTGCCTCCCATTTCACCCTATTAGTTTACACTCACACTTTCTTCTGTACTGTCTCCCTCTTCCTCTGTTCCATCCCACTCCCTTCCCAACTCACCACTCCAATTCATTGTGTGTACACACTGCTACTACTACTACTGCATGTGTCAGGACAAGCCCACTCCTGCCACATAACTGTCCTGCTCCTGTCCTGCTCCCATTCTACTTCTTCCTCCTAGCCCTCAGCTACTCTTCCCTCCACTCAAATATCCCCCGAGACGGCGCCTCACTCCAGTTGTGCTGCAGTGCCGGACCAATGTAAAAAGCTGGGACAAAGTAGGTGTGTGTTAGTGTTTTTTGTATTGGTTGGTGCCAAAGCAGGACATTGAGAGCTAAGAAATGTTTTTAGTCTTGTTTATATGCCTGTCGACCACACAACACTCAACTAGTCATCATTTCAACCTTCCTTGGGTATTAATAACCATTCTTTTTGGCACTTAAAAAATCCACCACACAGCCTATAAACAGGAACCATATTGGCATAGTCTACATGTAAAATATAATGTCATATGATTGACTTACTGTGGGCAACTTAAAACTGAAGTCTAGTATCAAGTTCCCAAGTGTTGGTCTCCTAAACACATAAATACTTCTGAAGCGCTGGACCAATTTCAATAACCTGTTACTCCAAGTCAATTGAAAATATGACAAATTTTTGTGTTGGAATGATTCTGAAAGTCCTGGATTGAATAGAAATAATAACTATACTCACCTTTTAATTGATGCATTTAGAACTCAACAGGCTGAAGAGTGAAAATGATGCTGAGCTTGTCGTAACACAACTACTCTCATTTGTACTGTATTATTCGACCTGTTTCCTCTAAGTCATCACCTGTCATCTGTTCTCCGTGATTGATATTAGTTACACTTAGTTTGTTTGTTTTGTTTTTTTCTGTCTGTGGATTTTGAGGTTTAAGTAATTTCTTCTTGATGTTGTCTTGATCTCTAAAGGGCAGTCATATGAAAACTGAACACTCACTCTAGTACACAGTTGCAAGTGACAGATGGCCCCAATATTGTTACATTTGATACTGTCACCACTGTGGTAGGGGAACAGCATAGTGCCACATCACAGGTGCACGCAGTTTTTGTGTTATAACCTTGGTTGTTGGTGGACTGGTCTAATATGTTCACCAAGCTATTGACATAGGGGCATGCAAAGAAGGATAGAGAAGTGTGGCTATTTTCTCATGGCTGAGGGTGCTGGAGTACACAAAATTCATTCTTGCATGTCTGCTGTGTACGGTGAATGTGGCATGTCCCTGATGTGCGTGCATGAGTGGAAAAGGAGATACCGGGAAGGGCATACATCACTCCTAGATTATCTGTGCCCAAGGCAAGCCTCTTTGAGCCATTACTCCAGATGTGATGGGGCGGATTGATGCCCTTATCCAGGGAGACTGACAAATCACAGAGGGTGAAATTCATGTTTAGGTCAGCATTATCCAAGGCTCCTTGCATGCCATCATCAAAGACCACTCACATTACTGCAAAATTTGTGTGCAGTGGATGTCGCGTTACCTGACTGAGGGACGAAAGATGGACAATATCAGTCTGAGTTATCTGCTATGGTGCCATGGGGAAGGGCATGCATCATTTCTGTCCTGTCTCATCACAGGGGACAAAACATGGTGTCACCATTTCGATCCCAAGTGCAAATGGCAAATCCAGCAGTGGAACCATCCCACATCTCCCCACCAAAGAAGTCATAAGCTGTTCACACTAGTTATGATAAGGTTATGATGACCTTCTTCATTGACTGCAGGGGACCTCTGCTCTTCGATTTCCTTGAGCATGAAACTGCAATCAATGTGCAGCACTATGAAGACACTTTGTAGAAACTGTGATAGGTTGTGAAGTCAGAAGGCCCAGGAACGCTGTTGGATGGAATCATCCTGTTGCAAAATAACACCTGTCTCCACAGTTGGACAAAGGCTACATTTCAGTGATTTGGTTAGGGAACACTGCAGCATCCTCCATAAGCCTGGATCCTTTGTTGTGTGATTGTCATGTCTTTGGCAGCCTGAAAAAGACCTGTAAGGATGTCAGGTTCAGTCATATGAGGAAGTGAAAGAGTGGGTGTGGTTGTGTATCCATCAGCAGCCTACTGCGTTCTACAGAACAGGAATTGACTGTCTCATCTCCCAGTGAGATAAATGTCTTAACATGTGTGATGATTACTGCTGAATGGCACCATTCCATGGTCCCAGTGTGACAGATGTCCAGTTTTTATTTGTGTGCCCCTCATACTTTCCACATTACCCATCTCCACAAAGAAGGTCACTAATACTGTGACTTTGAGCCCGGAGGAAATAGGTTTGAATCCTGTTAGTGGAAGAAATTTTTAATGCCAGATTTTGACTAGCGAAGGTGTGGGATAGTAGTAGTAGCAGTAGCAGCAGCTTTATTCATCCGTAGATCTCTCTTAGGATATAGGACATGTCAAAATATTTACAAGTTTAGACCAATTTAAAATAAGCTAATTCATATACGCATACGTTTACAGATTTCTAGTTAGAGACAATCATTAGATTTACTCCTGGTATACAATACTTTTTTTTACAAATAACTTATTAAATAATGTAATGCCACGCTGTTCACTCATATCTCACTATCAGTCACTATACACACATTGTTTCATAATACTTCATTCACTACACACACAAACACACATGCACTGGTGATCTCTGGACCATTTTCTGTACCACAACTTACCATTTGCTATCCTGAAAAACTGAGTCAGCATCCCTCTATAATGAGTGAGATAGTAGTAGTAATAGTAGCAGTAGCAGCAGCAGCTTTATTCATCCGTAGATCTCTTTTTACAAGGATATAGGACATGTCAACATATTTAAAAGTTTAGACCAATTTAAAATAAGCTGATTCGTATACACACATATTTACAGACTTATAGGAAGGGACAATCATTAGATTTACTACTGGTATACAATACTTTTTTTTCAAATAACTTATTAAATAATGTAATGCCACACTGTTGACTCATACCTCACTATCAGTCACTGCACACACTACACATGCATTGTTTCATAACACTTCACTCACTACAGTTTCTGACTGACACACAGTGTGCTAGAGTTATGGGTGAAAACAGTGGTTTTCAAACTTTTGGGTCCATGGCTTCCTTGACCTGAACATAAACACATGCAGTTCCTTTCGCAGTGTGTCGGTTAACAAAACTGAGTGTAAAAAAATGAATAGGAGTAGATATTTCATTTGTATTAACTGTTGACACAAATGTTTTAGTCAACTTGTAATGTTATTACATTTTATCCTTGCAACAAAATTAAAGAGAAGGATGTTCTTCAAATTTCAGCACAAGATATGAAATTATGACTTGAATCTCTTTCTCCACATTCATTCACAATTTGTGTTTCATGTTCATGGCTGCTAATGCTGAAAAACTATGTCACATAAGTAGGAGGCTGCAAAAGGTATCAAAACTCTTACAATCTTGTAACCTACTTGTAGATACCCCAGCCCCAAAACTAAAGCAGCGACAAGGAAACTAACTTTGATTTTAGTGTGCAGTCTAAAGAAATATCAGTAAATTACACTTGTTCTTCAGTGGTAAGCGGTGATAGAAATTCTTTACTGAAAGGATATTTGATTCCATTGTGTTGATCAGTTGCTTCTGGAAAGTGCTTTAGAAACTAATCACTGAACTCAGCTAAATGATCCACAAACATACTTCAGTTTGTCACTCAACTGAATGTCATTATCTTCTAAAACCACGCGAAGAGCAGGGAAAATGTAAAGTAGGCCTATGTCTTTATCATCAGACTTTTCCCTCCACAATAGTATTTTCTTTCAGAAAGCTGAAATTTTGTCTTACAGTTCCAGAATGTTGGTCTAATTACATTGAAAGGATACATTCAGTGAATTAAGTTTTTCAAAGAGGTCACAAAGATATGCCAGCTGCAGAACAAAGACACTGTGTACAAACTTCTTAGAACTCAAATATTTCTCGTGAACAAGCTAAGCTTGCACAACTGTGTAAAAGTGTAGTATTTCAAACAAGTCTATTGCTTTTGTCCAAAGAATTATTTTCCTGCAGAAAAGATCTTCATAAAATTTGTTGTCATGTATAAACCACATGTAACACATTAGATGTGCATAATTGTGTTTGACTGTAGCTTCATCCTACTGAATAGTATAATCACCATTACCTTTGACTTTTTCAACTAATTGATCATGAATGTCAGCTTTATTGAGTATTTGATGATTAATAGTATTGTCTAACAAAGGCCCACTTGCCATTTACTTAGCAGCTGACTCACCCATCATAATACAGGGTGACAATTATTGAACGGTATGAAAAAAAAGTAAATTCTTTACAAACTACGGCATGCACGCACTTGATTCAACATGTAGACATCACTACAGATATTCAGATTTAGGTTATGACATGTTCGACATGCCTGCCATCATTGGCAATGATGTGGTACAGATGAATAGTGAAATTCTATATGACCCACTGAAGTGGCAGAACATTGATGTTGTCTATGATCTCCTGAATGGCTGTTTTCAGTTCAGCAATGGTTTTGGGGTTATTTTTGTATGCCTTGTCTTTAATATAGCCCCACAAAAATGAGTAGCATGTGTTCAGATGTGGAGAATATGGTGGCCAATCAGACCCATGCCAGTGGCCTCTCCTACCCTAGAGCGACCAAATAGCTCGTCCAGGATGTCACTCTCTCTCCTGCTTCGATGGGGTTGAGCTACGTCTTATAAGAACCACATCTTGTTGAAATCCGGGTCACTTTGGATAACGGGGATGAAATCATCTTTGAAAACCTTCATGTACTGCTTGGTACTCAAGGAATATCACACCAATTATTATGTGACTGGACATTGCACACCACACAGTCATCCGTTGAGGGTGAAGAGACTTCTTGATTGTGAAACGTGGATTCTCAGTCCCCCAAATGTGCCAATTTTGCTTATTGACAAACACATACAAAAGAAAGTGGGATTCCTTGCACTTACTAATTCCCATCAGGTCCCTCAGCCAACTGTGTAGTTTGAATGTCCTAACACAAACTGTTCAGAAGTTACACTGATTTATTTCATGTAGTTCAATAATTGTCACTCTGTTGATACTATGTCCAGAGCAACTAATAAAATAAGGTCTTCAGCTGTGACAAGAGGTTTCTTGCTCTTTGCTACGCGATAGGTGGTTTTGTAAGATGAAAGAAGAGCCTTTGTAGAAATCATCGCTTGTTTAGTGATTTCTTTTTTCATTTCTTTTGACTTGTGGAAAAGTATTTTCTGAGTTTGTTTACCATGTTAATTGACTCAAAATGTCCTTTTATTATATTAAAAACCCTGCTTCCAGTAGCTAGGACTTTGAAATAAATGACACATTGTGGTCATTCATTTCCAACAGTAGTACACGTGAAACTAAAATTCAAGTAACTGTCATCATACTTCCTTCAGTTTCATCTATTCATGTCTTTCTAGCTGAGTAATACATTTGAAATATCATGTCTACATATATTTAAAATTATCTCCACACTGACAGAGAAACACAAATCACAGAAGACAAACAACTATTTAAAAAGTCTCCGATTGACAGAACCACCGTTCAGACTGATTGTTTCTGTATAAAAACAAATGAGTCACATAGTAATATACAATTCAACTGCCATCTATCACATAGCCAAAGACTCAACACTTGCTTGCTAACACACTAGATGTTACTACTAGTGCGCACATTAATCACATTCCTCTTCTTAATACTGACATGCACTTTCTACTTCATTGACTTGCCAGCAGAATGCACAGCAAACTATTTCTACTAATCAACAAAGATGAGTAGTGTCTGTCCTGTCACTGTAGCTGAGTATTATAGGACTTACTTTGACTTTCTACATGCTTCTCTTTTTCCATTTTCTCTGTTTTGCATCCAGAGAAAGAATCTGCAGCTAAGAAATTAGGAGGGATGAGAATTTTTTGTATGCTACTGTTTGCATAATTACCAAATTCTGCAGTAGGTTTCTTTTTCTTTTGATTAAATGTGCAATCATAAAGTTTTAGTAATGTAGTAAATGAAAGTAATAACTTATAAAATTGCATGCTGTATTATTAAAACAATTGTCATAACTGTTAATTGGTATTCATGTGGCAAATAATTAAATTTAATTGAATCTGAAAAAATTGTTTCTGAATTAAAAAAACAAAAAAACTGTCAGAAAGAAGACATGATTCCACCAACCAAAATAAGTTTCAGAGCCAGTCCCCATAACGTGCTATAACCTAAAGTGAAGATATGTCAACACGTAGCAATTGTGGAATAAATAAGCTGGAATTCCAAAGAAAATAATTGATTCACAAAAGTGATTGTGGCTAAGTGTGGCAGGTGAAAGGTCCTTCTAAATGGATTAGAGTTGGATTATATGCTAAAAATGGCTGTGTGTAAAATTTACACAGGTTTCCTAAGTTAGATGACACTCAGTTCCATAATCATAAAAACTGCTGCAGAGGATCCCAGAATATGTAAAGTGGCCACTGAGAAATTTCATGACTTCTTGTGCCTAATTGCATGACTGATGGAGAAGGAAAAATTCTCTCACATATATTCTGTTAGTGAATCTCTGGAACACATTAGGTTTCTTACTTTCTCTGGTATTAGAAAAACTGAAATGTTAAGACATCAGTATATCAGAGTTGTTCATAAACTAAAATTCCAAAATTTTTCTTTGTCTTTATCCATCCCTTCCTTAGAAGTTCCAGAAATGTTGTTCTTGTTTTTATTCTTGTCATTGTTGTCTCCAGTCTGAACACTGCTGTGATGAAGCTTCTCGCATTAGTTTATCCTGTGCAAGCCTCTTCATCTCTGCATAACTACAGCACTCACATCAACTTTAACTTGTTTATTGTAATAATGCTTTGGCCTCTCTCACAATTTTTAGACCTCATGCTTCCCTCCAACATCAAATTGAATCTGATGCCTCAGGATGTGTCCTATCAACTGATACACCTTCTTTTGTCAAGTTGTGTCATAAATTTCTGTTCTTTCCAAGTTGATGCAACAGCTTTTTATTGGTTATCCTACCTACCATTCAATTTTTCAGCATTCTTCTCTAACACAATATTTCAAACACTTCTGTTCTCTTCTTGCCTGTGCAGATATGGAAACATAAACAAAGGAAAAAGAAGAAAGATTAGGATTTTGCTTCTCCCTGATGACTAGGTTACTAGAGATGAATTGCAAGCTAAGATAGGCAAAAGATAGAACAGGAAATGAACCATACTGTTTTTCAAAGGAATCTTTCTGATAATTGCCTTAATTGATTTATGGAAATCATGGAAAACTTAGTCTAGAAGCTGGATGAAGACAGGAATCTCATTCCCCAGAATACTAGTGTGGTACATTATCCATTGTACAACCTCTCGTCATTGGAAATATACATATCTCATGTCCTTTCTTCAAATTTCTGTTGTTCAATAATGGTTTTGTCTGTCAAGGTGGGGCTAGACTTTTTTGCATCTCAGGGCCTCAAACATATTTAAAATGCACAGTTCCTCATCCTCTGTCATGCCATCTTATTTTCATGTTGTATGGTCTGAATGCAAGGATTTGTTTCACTGTATAATGGAGTGAAATGTAAGAACTGGGAATGGCATGGAATGGAGAGAAGTGTGGAAAAAGGAATTTATGTTAGCTCTGTAGAAGGAAAACTCATATACATATTCATTCGTTGTTTTTGTTCCTGTCAGCTATTCAACACTTAATCTACATGGTGAATGGTTACCTCCTCCTGTATGGGTAAATTTTACCGCTGGAAGAATGAAATTGCTACATGATAATTGCAACACTTTGCAGATCTGTGACATAATATCATTTATCAGAACCAAACACTTCATTAAGAAACCTATTTTCTATTACGTTAATGCTATTTTTTGCTAACTGTGTCACAAATGTTTTGAAGTATACAGAATAGCAAATCTAAAATAACATTATGTTGTGAAAAAAGTGAACAACAAAATAGTGCTTTTCAACACTATGTACACTCCTTATAAATCACATTCTTATTGCAATGACAAAAATTAAAATTAATTTTTTTGATGTGAAAATGTTCATGCAAATTTCAGTTTGTTTTATTTACAAGGTGTACAACTTTGCTTCCACATTTGCCGATAGGTGGCGACAACGGTAAGTAGCAGTCGAAAGAAACAGATGGCAGATGTTAGGCAGTTAGCTTGGACCTCGGTCCACATAACCTTATTAAAACATTAGTCGATTTGTGACTGCATCATAAAGTTTTTCTTGACCGAAAATGTCAGTTTACGAGCCTAATTCTCGTCATTTGTGGGAGGTGTTACTGTTTTGTTTCAATATGAAGAAGACAACGGCTGAGTCTCATTGAATTCTCTCAAGTACATATGGTAAGGATGCTATTAGTGAAAGAATGTGTCGCGAGTGGTTTCAATGCTTCAATGATGGTGATTTTAACATCATAGACCGGCATAGTGGCGGAAGAGAGAAAGTTTTCAAATATGCAGAATTGGAGACATTGCTGAGTGAAGACTTGTGTCAAACTCAAGAAGAATTGGCACAATTAGTGGGAGTGACTCAGCAAGCCATTTCAGAATGTCTCAAGGCTATGGGCATGATTCAGAAAGAAGGGACTTGGGTCCCATGTGAGCTGAAACCAAGAGACGTTGAACGACGTTTGTGTGTTTGTGAACAGTTGCTTCAGAGGCAAAAACGGAAGGGATTTCTGCATTGCATTGTGACCAGGTACGAAAAATGGGTTCATTACAATAACCCTAAATGCAAGAAATCATGGAGATATCCCGGCCATGCTTCCACGTCGACGGCGCAACCAAATATTAATGGCTCCAAGATCAAGGTCTGCATCTGGTGAGACCAGCTCAGCATTGTGTACCATGAGGTGTTAAAACCAAGTTATCAAACACGATTAATGCATCTGAGCAGAGTGTTAAAAGACAAACAGCCACAATATAGTGAGAGGCACGATAAAGTGATTTTGCAGCACGACAACACTTGACCCTACTTTGCAAAAGAGGTCAAAATGTACTAGGAAATGTTAAAATGGGGAGTCCTACTCACCCACCGAATTCTCCAAACATTGCTCCCTCTGACCATCACCTGTTTAGATCAGTGGTATGAACAATTTTTTCAACGCGGGATTTGTACACTGCCCGAAAGATGGGAGAAAGTAGTGGCCAGCAATGGAAAATAGTTTGAATGTTACATGTGTAACCAATTTGTAAAGCCTCAAATGTTGGGGAAAAAGCAGCGGAAGCAAAGTTGTCCACCTTGTATTTATTTTTTTATTTAAAACCATGATCAGTTGCGATCTCCATGGCCATTTTGCTGTATATCCACAATTAGACAAGTTTTGTTGCAGCACACTGCAAGTGCGTAGTTCATGTACTCAGGAATATACTTTTTTTGTGCATTTGTGATAGTGCTCATGCATTCAATTTATACTCATTTATTAGAACTTAAAAACACAGTTCATAGTAAACAATAATGATTCCACATAATTATTCATAGAGCAGAATTCAAATAACTAAGTCTGTCAAATCCTCATGAGTTTCACAATATTCGTTGATTGTCTCTTCACGGGAGTAATTTGTTTCTCCAGTATTGGACGCTAACAAATTCTTGTAGAAAACCAGTTCTTCATTCACCTTCCACTGCAATCCAAAATGTTTTTGTAGCAAATGCTCTACATCCTTAATCTTGGCTGGATTCAGGGGCACTCCTGAGGACACAACTTGTGGAACATCCATATTCATCAAACGTTTACCTTTCTTCATCACAGACCTTCCTGAACCTCAGTCTACATTGTAATTCGGTTCTCCTTGTACTGTCATGTTTCCTTCAGATGTTTTACACAAGATGAACCGCTTTGCTGAAGAAAATTTGAAATGCCAGCTACTTGTTTTTTTTCATCATATTGTCAGCAGCCTTCTTCCAATCTCTCAATGTGGATTCCACACCCAATTTAGAAATCTGAGCATGTGATGCGAAAATATCTTCATACTCTTTTGGGTTGCAAATTACTGGCCTGGTCCTAATGTCCTTCTCTATTTGTCCAAATACTCTGTCCAATGGCAGAAAGGAGTGTCCTGGAATGGGAAATATCAGTTCACTACACTTCACATTTGGGGGACTCACTTTTGACAGAAAATAGCAGCACATCATTATCACTGTCGAGTTTCTATTCTGTCCTCCGCAGCCATCAGCACAAAGTCGTTCTATAAATCACATTTAGAAAGTCTGTCAATATTTCAGAGGATATCTCATTTGATCCCTTTTTGTATTCATGTTCCATCCACGTATATGTGAAAACATTTTGTACTGTCAATTCAGTATGTGAATGGCCCATCACAACTGTAAAATTATAGGTGTATATCTGACGACTGTAGTAGGCAATTTGATCCGGTATTTTAAGATTAACCAGATTTTTCTGACAGTCAAATGATATTGTGAGCATATCATCCCTTTTTTCTTGCAGCTTTGCCTAAAAAGCTTTAGCTTTTGACTTACGAATCCTAAACTGAATAATTATCAAATTCTTTTCTGACATGACCTTTGCATGCTCAATTTTTCCCTTAAGGTCAATGCACGTAGAACATGCATCTTTTGCAGGTGAACCAAAACCGGTGTTGTAACCTGTTGCGAAAATGTTGTGAAAGAACCATCGCTTCACATTCATATCATGACGAACCTCTGCATTATACATCCTGTGTAACTTTGCAATGCTTAAGTTTCCAGGAAGATATTTTCTTTGCAACGATTTTCCTCGGCAATAGTGACTTTCACAGCACTTCAAACATTCAATAAAAGACTTTACAGATTGTCTCTTTGCATCATACTGTGGCCTGTCTCTAGCACCACCTCTTTTCTCTTTAGGCATTTCACCGGTTTGGTAGTGATTTCTGGCAATTCTCTGAATTCTATCTTTACTGACATGCAAAATATTGAGAAATGTTTTTTGGCACACTTTTACTTGAAATTTATCGGTATTAGCAAGTTTAACAAAATACTCAATAGCAACACTCTTCCTACTGCTACCTTCTTTTGCACGTCTGTCTCTTTTAGGCTTTTCTGCTCTCAGATATTTCAGTATAAAAGTGTCTTGCTCAACTTTATTGGGAGAGCTGTAGAAGTTCTTACAGAACTGTTGAATGTCTAACATTCTTAATTTCCTGCATTTGTACATTGGTCCATTATGACTGCATTGTGGATATTGTGGTGGTTTCATTGGCGCATGCCTGTAACAATAAAAATAATGGCCTGAAAATAGCTCCTGATGTAAATGGGACATGAAGAGGACACTAATAATAAAAGCCCTACGTGGTGTTTGATTAAATCAGAGGAATATAATATTGTTACATTCCCATTTTGCAGTGGCAGCTGCTGTGTAAGAGCACAAGAGCATGTGATCACCCAAAGTTTTGACACCTTGTGGATGTAGTAGTTATTAAATTCTTTGAATACTGTTAAATGTAACACAGAGCTTACGTCAATGCCACTAGGTGGCAGCACATTAGACAGACATTTGCAAGATGTATGTCCTCATTTGATTGACATAAATCCCGCTAGATGGTAGCACACTCCTCAAATATGCGAATAATTATTTTTACTACCATTATTACTACTATTATTATTCTCAGTGGTTGTAGCTGTATAAATTTGTTCAGACCGTCATCATAACTGTTACAGAAAATGCTATTTCACACTTTGAGGTTTATCTGAATCAAAAAATTTGTATGGAGTAAATGTTGGGGCGATCTACTACAGATAATAAAGCCCTGAGAGTTTTGAAACTGCTCGTCACCATAAATTTAAAAAAAATATCTGCACAAACAGTCTATTGTATTACTAAAAATTTGTGAACACCTAAAATTTATTTTCAGCAGCCACCACCACCGTTTTGTTAACCTTTATACATTCACTGATCATTGACACCAGAGCCTAAAGCAGTCATGTAAACACACTGCACAAATTTGACGTCTTTCTTACCTTTTATATTTTTCCTTGGTTTTCTTCCATAAAGCATGATCACTTTTATGGCATCTTGCTTTGCCTTTTGAAGCTGGAGTAATTCTTTCTTCCATCGTAATCCTATTTTGTCACAAAGCTGCACACGTCTTCAGACTTTACTGACAACAGCTGTAAAAACGCGGGAAAAATATCGTGCGTTTCCTTTGACTGGAATATGAAGAATTTCATTGGCTGGTAGGATAAGGCGACTATTGGAACGACACTTGGAGTAAATAAGACAAGTTTTGGAACGATGACCGATTTTTAGCTAATGATTTCTACAGTAAAGAACAACTTTCGAGTGAGTATAGACTAATCAGTCAGTGCACCAGGTACTGAAGAAAATCGAAGTAGGCTTCACTCATTTCGTAAAAAAATTTGGATAAGACCAGTTTTGGAAGGGACCACCTCATATGTCTCCTGTTGTCAAGCATCTTGAGAGGGCTGTTACACAGCAGAAATGTATTATGGGGAAATGTAAAATTTTCTTAAAGCCCTCTCCAGCCATTATCAAGCCAGGCCAATGTCCCGTGTCACAATTTAAATGACAAACAGTCAGGAAGCTTACATTGCACATAGCAGAACAAACCCAGAAGATTTCTGCCTCACCTCATGCAAGTGAGAGGCCTGAATCATAAACTCAGCAACATGGTCTCTCCAAGCAGAAAACATAATGTCATTTTAACAGCACAGCTGAATCTCACAGGAGAGAATAAAAGTTTCACAAGAAAAAATATGAGCCTGTTGACGTGGCAGAAAGGCAACAAGCTGAAGCCCAGAAAGTCATTCTTGTGAAATAAAGGAGTAATGAAGACCACTGAGGAGCCTGGAAAAATAGGCCATATTTGGTCATTGGCAGCCAGGTATAACATAGATTGCAGAGACAGCATCAGCACATTCTGAAACCATGCACTGCACTGCTGCTAGGCTGGGTGCCACCACAGAGAAGAATACATGATTGTAAACTTTAATGTAATAGTCTTGTTCTGCTAATGTTGTATCAGTGGTGTTTATGTCAGCTGCCCTTATCGTAGCAGCAGCGTCATCATAATCACCGTCTGGACCTCAATCCTGATTCAGTGCAGTGTGATGAGTGAGCACTTTTCTGTTGGCCTTTCTGATTGTGATATTGTTTGTGGCCTTTGAATCATAGGGACATTATTTCTACTTTCAAAGTGTCATTTGTTGAACCACAGGAACCTGTAGACTTGTCATTGGTCAGACAAAATACTAGGGAAATGTCTTTAAAGCTAGTGAGATTTTGTAATTTATTAGGTCGTGTGTTGCCATACACTAAGTCAATAACAGGTACATTTGACTTTTGTAGAAGGCTGGTTCAAATGGCTCTGAGCACTATGCGACTTAACTTCTGAGGTCATCAGTCGCCTAGAACTTAGAACTAATTAAACCTAACTAACCTAAGGACATCACACACATCCATGCCCGAGGCAGGATTCGAACCTGTGACCGTAGCGGTTGCTCGGCTCCAGACTGTAGCACCTAGAACCGCACGGCCACTCCGTCCGGCTTGTAGAAGGTTTGGGCACTTGGCACAAGACTGTTTAGAATCGTGTTGGCAATTACCTGCTGTAGGAACTAATTTGTTGTATTGTTGTGTGTAATATAAGTGTAGTTTTCCCTTAAGTTTCTTTTGTAATGGTGGTAGGAGAATCCTCAAAATGATGGAAGCACGTGCTGCTACTGTGGGTGAAACTGTCACTGCTTTAACAGAGTGAGTAAAAATATATGAATGGGAAAATGGAGACCTGTTTAAGCAAGTTGAAACCTTACAGGCCATGGTATAGCAGTTACAATCAGGGTCAGGAGAAGTTAAGATTGTATTAAGTGCACCCTCCTCTCCTCTGGATCCACCAGCAGCAAATTTAATGACTTTTCCCAGAAAAACAACAGAGTATGTTTTCATTAGAGATATGTTAACTGCCATCAAATGGTGTAATTGGATGATTGAAACATGTTTGCATATGGCTAACTTATGGTTCATGGGTGAAGCTAAAAGGTACGTAATGTATCATGAGGTACTTAGCAAGGCAGGGACATTCTAGAAGATGGCTGATGGTTTGCGCCAGTGCTACCGAAAGGAAAACAGGGCTAGATTTTTTTGAGAGAAACTGAGTGGATTAGTGCAGAAGCCAAATGGTCAGTTGAATCTTTTTTTGGATGGAATCCAGAAGATTAATGCATGAACGTATGAGCTGACACAAAGGTCAGAAGCTCGTGCAGTTACCTTGTGTGGAGCTGAAAATAAGGCTGTCAGTGTTTTCTTAAGGAGTTTATCCACCAAAGTGTCACACAGAGTCAGGATGAAGAATCCATTTACTCTGAGTGAAGTTATTAGAACAGCCTCATTGTTATAAGAAACAAGTATTGCTACAAAAGTGCATAATGACCATCAAGTATTCACCACTGAAGTAAAGGGCTACAGACATGGACATAAGGGTCATCTGCAGAAGCAATGTTGCCAACCAGATTCTATGACTGTGGTGAAGTCGGTCATAAATCACAAAAATGCAGAAATAAGAAACAAGGGAAACATCACCCAAAAAAGGGACTGTTAAACACGAATGGGATACATCACCCGGTGCAAGCCATTCCTAATAGAAGGGAATAGAATGCTGCTTGTTAGGTAGAACACAGGGCAAGGAACATAACTTTTTAGTAGCCCTGGTTGCACATGTCGGTCGATCTGGATCTCTTAGGCAGGAAGAGGCTTAGGTCTCTACAATACAGGTTATGTGGAGCTGATGACAATGACATGAAATCATTAGGGACAACACAGCTCAACTGTATCACTGGAGCAAAGATTTTTGGAGAGTACTTGAAAGGGTTACTGAATGTTGATGTAGGTTATCTTACGATTCTCGGACTAAACTTTCATGATAAACATCATGCCAGAATCAATCTTTTGTGGTATACAATTGAACCCAGTGGAACTTTGTTTCCACTGGAAACAACAATTGCAAGTGAGACAGTGCCACAAGGGGCACCAATTGTGAAGGTGTTACCGACTGAGCTGCAAACATGCATACTAAAGTTTGGTTCCCATGATAGTGGACCACCAGGTACAGTAAAGCTGCTTTGTAATCCTGTAAGTACTGATGTACTACAAGAAGTGTTGAGTGTGGTAGGACCACTACAGAGTAATGAAGAGTTAGATAAAATGCATTGTTTGTTGTGCAGACGCATGACGTGCATTAGTAATATAAGCAGAGAGTATATAGTTCCTGTTAGCCCAGATAATTTTGGCATGGACAAGGTCAGTCTGCCAAATTGATGATTGCTAATTTAGATCTTCTGGATGAAAAAGGTATTGAGAGGCCATGAGACCACCAGTCACAAGCAAACTTTTTATGGATCTGTATTACGTAAGAAAGTGAATCACCTGCAAGGAAGTGATTGACAGTTGATGGAACCTTTGTTACTACAATGTCTCTATTTGCTTAACACAAACAGTCCTTTACCAGTGATGCCTGTTAAGCATTGTCATATACCCATAGGTAACAATGCTCCATACCATGTGCCAAAGTGTATACAATTATTGATAGAAAAATTTATTGAATCAGTGACTGACAGAAGAAATAATAGAACATTGTGAGTGTCCATGGAGTGAAAGTGTCACCATTGTCCTGAAGGAACCACCAGATGGTAATAAGAAGTACATGTTCTGTTACAATTACTGATACTTGAATGCCAAAACACGCACTGACACATATCCTATCCGCAATATTCTGGAGACATTGGACAGTCTGGGGCAAAGCAGATACTTTTTGACAAAGGGGTCTAAGAAGCGGGTATCACCATCCAGAAGTACTTCCAGAACATAGGCCAGAAACTCGTGTCATGACACCATCAAGTCATTACCAGTATCACGGAATGCCATTTGGATTTAAAAATGCAGCAGCTACATTTCAAAGACTGTTGGATGGCATACTCCATGGTTTGAAACCTAAAATTATATGATATTCTTAGACAACAGCATTGTATTTTCGATAGATGTGGAAGAACATGTCAAGCATTTGGAAGAAGTATTTAACAGACCATACGCAGCACATCTGACCCTCAGCATGGATAATTGCCATTTTCACAAACAAAAGTTGAAAAAGCAGACTATCATCAGATCCAGTGTAGATATTCCTGGATTACAAAAAAGAATTCATCCTTTCTTGCGATGATCTTAATAGTGCATTTGGGTGCGTTCTCAGTTAAAATGTAGATGGTAAAGAACACCCTGTGGTTTACAAGACTAGACAACTCAACATCAGAACAGCTTATTCAATGACAGCAAAGGAGATGCTAGCAGCGATTTATTGAATTACATACTTTTGCAGTTATGTGTGTGGCCAAAAATACAAAGTAGTAACAGACAATGCATTGCAAAACTGGTTGTTAGGATTAAAAAATGCCTGGAGTAGATTAACGAGATGGGCACTCAAACTGAGTGAATTTGATTATTAAGTAATTCATAAATCAGGAAAGAAGCTTACAGATAGAGGCGCATTGAGCAGAAAAACAGGTGTACTGCAAACAATAGATAAAACTGTAGCTGACTGGTAGAAGGCACAAGCTTAGAGTACCAGGCATTCAAACTGCAGTGACAGTTCATCATGCATGACAGTTTACTCTGCAGACCAACAAAATGTGGACCACGCATGGTAGTTGCAGCAGTGTTCAGGGCCTATGTTTTGTAACAAGCACATGATCACATTTTAGCAGGTAATGGTGGTTACAAATCTGTGGTTAGGAGAGATGCTGAAAAATACTGTTGGAAAACTAGGAAATGTGATGTGAATTGTACATAAAAAAACTGTGTAACTTGTGCACAAAGAGCTGATTTAGCTATCGAAAAGTTCCATTGCAAGGATTACCAGAAGCAGACAGACAATTTGAAAAGATTGCATTGGACTTCTTAGGACCATTTAATAGGAACCCTGTGCAGTATAAGTAAATATTAACAATAATGGATCACTTTTCTCGATACATGAAATGGTAGCAACCTCAGACCGTCCAGCTAGACAAAGTAGTACAAGCCATAGTAAAAAATCAGAGACTGAAGTTTGGAGTACTGGATACCATTACAACAGACCAAGGTACAAATTTCTTATCGAATCTAACAAAGCAGTTGTGTCTTTGCTTAGCATTCAAGAGTTAAGAACAAGTCTCTTCCATCCACAAGCAAATGAATGAACATCTACATCTACATATGTACTAAGTAAAAACATAAGGTGTATGGTGGAAGGTACCTTCTACCACTACCAGTCATGTTGTTTCCTGTTACATGTTGCAAACAGAGTGAGAGAAAAGTGACTGTCTAAAAGTCTCCTTACGAGCCACAATTTCTCGCATATTATCTTCATGGAACTTGCACGAAACGTATGTTGGTAGCAGCAGAATCATTCTGCAGACAGCCTCAAATGCCAGTTCTCTAAATTTCTGCAGTAGAGCCTTGTGAAAAGAACGTCATCTTCCCAACAGGGATTCCCATTTGAGTTTACAAAGTATCTCCTCAATACTTTGCATGCTGATCAGTCCTACTTGTAACAAATCTAGCAGCATACCTCTGAATTCCTTTGATGTCATCTTTCAGTCCAACCTGGTGAGGATCCCAAACACTGTACTCAAGAATGGGCCACACTACCATTCTATATGCCATCTTCTTTTTGGATGAGTTACTCTTTCCCAGTATTCTCCCAGTAAAATTAAGTGCACTTGCTTTCCCTGCTACCAACCTGAAGCGCTCATTCCATTTCAAATCACTTTGCAACATTATACGAAGATATTTAACTGTGTCAAGCTGTATTCTGTCAATGCTGTATTTGAATGTTTCAGGATTGATTTTTGTACTCATCCACATTAACTTACATTTTTCCACATTTACAGCAAGCTGTTATTCATCACACCATTTTGCATACTCCTACAGTCACTCAATGATGACATCTTGCCCTGCATGACAGTGTCATCAGCAGATGGTTGTAAATTACTGCTTACCACCTCTGTTAGTTCATTTATGTATGTAGAAATATAAGCAGTCCTATCACACTTCCCTGGGGCACACCTATCAATACTCGTGTCTCTGATGAACAGAAAGTGTTCCAAATGTTAAGCCAGTATGTTAACAGCCAATAAGGTAATTGGGACTCATACCTAGTGTTCATAATTTCGGCGTGCAATTCAAAAGTGCACACCAGTACCAGTTTTTCACCATACAAAGTTGTATGTGGCAAAAAGCTGCCATCTCCTTCACCATGATAAAATCCAAGCTTGGAGCTAACAGCGAGTCAGTAAAATAATTTGCAAAACTTTTATGTGAAATTTGGCACAGAGGAAAATAATTAAACCTTGTACACCAAAAGGAAAAAGTTTTTAACAAAGTACCATGGTCCATAACAAGTCTTTGAAGTGACATCACCAGTAAATGTTAAACTGCAATTGTCAACAAAAGCATGTGTTGTACACATAAACCAGTTTAAACCATTCAGAGAGCTGCCAGTAATTTACCACAACTTCCATTTGTTGCACAGTCTCAAAAAAAGCATCCAAAACTGCTAGGAAGCAGGTATCTAGTGACGATCAAGAGATGCACCATATTCCTTATGCACTGAGATTGTGAAATAAGGAGTTATGATCAGATTTTTCTTTCGTTGTTTAGATTTTGCTGCACATTCATTATCTTTAAGTGTGGCTATGTACTTTTTGACATATCATGCACAGTAGAGTTCTGGAATTTGTATTGGGTAGAGTAGAGTTTATTTTCTTTTTCTTTACATGTATACACATTTTTGGAAGAAGAAAGGAATTGATGAAACATTCCTTTCTCTTATGTGGTGTACTCTTGTATGGCGTAGCAGCATGGACATACAGGAAGGTTATCATAGTCCTGATAACGCTTCACTTCATCAAGGGAGGAGTACAGAATACAGTTCAGAATCATTATTCTCCAGACAGTCAGCTGTGATATTAACTAGTCATTGGTCGATAGTAAGATTAACTTTCGACATATGGGAAATACAAAATGAGGTGCACAGGTTGCAGGAAATGTTCATGAAATTACATGAGGAAGCACAGAGAGAGAATGGTTTGGAGAAAATACAAAATAAGCCAAGACTCTTATGTCAAAAGTTGACTGCACAACTAAACCAGTTAATGGGAATAGTAGCACAGGACATTAACCAGGAATAAAAGAGGATGATTAGATGCATATTTGGCATGACAGACAGTGAAGATACACAAAACTTAAATATTATAGTAAGTGATTGATACCACCAGAACTACAGTAGAATGGCATACTACACAACTGACAAACATAGAACAGAATGTGCGTAATAACATGAGAATTGACTACGGAATTGGCACAATGTATAAGAAGTATTGAGCGGACAGTGATCAATGACTTTGAAAGAATTCAGATGGGCTGTTGTGAGCATTAGCAGATAGCTTGAATGATACTAGGCTAGAAGCAGCAACACTGCAAGAAGCAGTATACCATGCAGTGCAAGGATTGCACTACTGCTTCAAACACAATTTCTAGCAGGATTATGGCAGGCACAAAAAGAAGTCCCTGCAGAATTGCTGCATGTTACAATATGTGATAAAATGGAGAACTGTAAACAAGCGGAACAAATACAAATGCAAGAAGTGTTATTAATCTCAGAACAAAGGGAACTTTACATCCTCAAGTCATCAGCAAAGTTACATAAATGTACAAGCAAAAGTGTCACAAAAAGGGTGATTGTTGGCAGAGCAATGTTCCAATATTCCAATATATTCAGAACTATAGAGATAAATGATATAACATCACTACTGTAAGCATTTCCACTACCAATTCTACCCTGATTCTACTAATAGTTTGTGCATTCTACTTTTGCTTGAGATGTAAAACCACTTACCAACCTGAATCATCAATCCATCAAATAAGTGTCAAATGGGTCAATAGTAGTGATAAGCAATTAAAAAGCGTAACATAAGTAAGACTATCAACTTGTTTTAGAGAATAAGAACTCGGCAGAGATAATACAGGCTTAAGAACAAAACATAAAAACCTCATGAATATGCTTTTCAAATGTTTAAGTAAAAGAAAATTGTACAGTATGTAATCATCCATGCAACATGCATGTCATGAGATTGTTTCAGATACAAACTAAGAAAAATTTGGGATGAATTTTTTTGTAGGAAAGGGGAATGTTACTCAGCATAAATGTATTATAATGTGCAAATGTAAAATTTTCTCAAAGTCCTCTCCAGCCAGCATCAAGCCAGGCCAATGCCCTATATCACAATCGGAACAACAAACAAGCAGAAAGCTGACATTGCAAATAGCAGACTATATCCATATTTCTTCTCCTTGTGCAAATGAGAGGTCTTGAATCATAAATTCAGCAACTTGACCTCAGCAAGGAAGAGACATAACATTGTTTTAACAGCACAGCTTAATTTTGCAAGAGAGAATAAAAGTTTCGCAAGAACACGTATATACCTACTGATATGATTGAATGGTAACAAGCTGAAGCCGTGAAACCCATTCTTGTGAAATAGAGGGATGGTGAAGACTACTGATCAGCCTGGAGAAGTAGAACCCATTCAATCATCAACGGTTAGGCTAAATGTCATTGCCTCAGCTGAGAAGGAATAAATATTCAGGCTTCTGAGCCTTCCCATGAACTACATTGCAGTACACCAGCTGGAAGGCAAACCTGTGATATGCTGAAACTTCCTGGCAGATTAAAACTGTGTGCCCGACCGAGACTCGAACTCGGGACCTTTGCCTTTCGCGGGCAAGCGCTCTACCATCTGAGCTACCGAAGCGCGACTCACGCCCGGTACTCACAGCTTTACTTCTGCCAGTACCTCGTCTCCGACCTTCCAAACTTTACAGAAGCTCTCCTGCGAGAGCTTCTGTAAAGTTTGGAAGGTCGGAGACGAGGTACTGGCAGAAGTAAAGCTGTGAGTACCGGGCGTGAGTTGCGCTTCGGTAGCTCAGATGGTAGAGCGCTTGCCCGCGAAAGGCAAAGGTCCCGAGTTCGAGTCTCGGTCGGGCACACAGTTTTAATCTGCCAGGAAGTTTCATATCAGCGCACACTCCGCTGCAGAGTGAAAATCTCATTCTGGAAACATCCCCCAGGCTGTGGCTAAGCCATGTCTCCGCAATATCCTTTCTTTCAGGAGTGCTAGTTCTGCAAGGTTCGCAGGAGAGCTTCTGTAAAGTTTGGAAGGTCGGAGACGAGGTACTGGCAGAAGTAAAGCTGTGAGTACCGGGCGTGAGTCGTGCTTCGGTAGCTCAGATGGTAGAGCGCTTGCCCGCGAAAGGCAAAGGTCCCGAGTTCGAGTCTCGGTCGGGCACACAGTTTTAATCTGCCAGGAAGTTTCATATCAGCGCACACTCCGCTGCAGAGTGAAAATCTCATTCTGTGATATGCTGTTACTATTTGCCAAGATAACTTCTGCCTTTGAAAGTGCTACCTGTGTGGTCTGCTGTACACTGTCACTATGTGCTGCCAACTTTGCAACCACTGATGAAAAGACTTGGATACTTACACCTCTGGCTTGCTGAGCGGAATGAATGATGTTCAACACAGTGTCCACCTGTTGCAGTATTTGGGAAGCACGCTAGCCAGTGCTGTCGCTGACTAGTACCTGAAAGCTGTCAGTGACATCCCTGTTCTCGTTTGGAGGGAGGGCTATGCTGTTGTCCATTGTCCATCTCCAAACTGTGCAGAGCTGCTGAGAGAGTAGCCAAGCACACACATTCAATGTTCACGAGAGTGCTCTGGTAATAGGTAGTCACTGTCCAGGGCAGTAATGCCTCCTGCACAGGCTACGCCAGCCACCAGCGAGATCTGCCACCCATGCAACAATGTGTTTATGTGAATGAATCGGGCCGACACCCTCCATAGATTGCTGAGACAGCATCAGCACAGTCTGGGACTGTGTGCTGTGCTGCTACTCTCCTTAGTGTCGCCAAAGAAAAGAATATACAATTGTAAACCTTAATGTAATAAATTTTGTTTCACTAATGGTGTATCATAAGCATCCAGCATGCCAACCAGCTTGTTTAACCACACTCCATGCTCCATCATCCCAACAATACTAGAGGTCTCAATCCAGCCCCTATAAGGTGCAGAATGACTGTTGAGGCGTGTCTAGGAGTGGCACTTAAATAGGGGAGAGGCAGGTTACAAGTAGGTCTTGCAGGGGGCAGACCATTAAGCAGACAAGAGGCAAATATGAGACAGAAGCTGATAAAATACTTTAAAAGTTAAATAAAATATGTAACAAATTGGAATTAAATGACTGACATGGATGCATAATAAAAAGTACTATTACGAAAAGAGAAAGCACAGCAGATGATGCTCAGAGATACTTTGATGAACGAAAAGTCAATTTGTGAACCAAATTACGAGGCTCCCTTGTAGTCTGTTTACCATTAACAAATTTTCCATGATGGGATGGTAACCCATCGCCAACCCCCAGCCTAGAGGACCGGGGTATTTGATTTTGGTGTAACCTTCCCTTAGGTGAATTGCTTTCTCTTCAGCTGTCGAGGATCATCTCCCCTTTTCTTAAAAATATGAAAGGATGAAGGACAGGGAGTGGAAAGATAGGTCATTGTGAGACACGCTTCGTCTGGTTCATCGACTAAGGCCTGTCTGGTGTAGGAGGCCTTGCCAGTAGCTACATTACCTCCGGCATAGCTCTTAGTGTCATCTGAATACGCAAACCTCTCTGCCCATACAGACAGTGCTTCTTTAAGGTGATCTATCCAGGACAGGTTTGTATAATAATTACCGAGTAAAAAACTGCTACATGATTGCTGAGCCAATTAGACCAGTTATCATTCCACAAGGAGCTACATTTGCCTCATTTGACATTAGCAATCTCTACACAAACATTCCTGTAGACAAAACTATTGAGATAATCAAAAATCATCTCCTAGCCCACAAAACATTATCTCAAGGTGCAGTAATAAAACTTATGGAATTACTAATGTTAGTACTCAACAATATGTCAGTTACTTTTTTGAAATTATTCATTACTAACATCAATCAAAGTCATTTGTTTGATAGTTGTCAGAAGCCTACAACAATTTATGTCATTATTTCTCAGAACTCTTGCCACACAGAGCAGCAAAAGAAAGCATTTTTCCAAGCAATGATAAGCATATTACTTTGATTCCACTTAATAATACAGAAAATAGCTAAGAACTGAATATGCTGTGCCAGATTGCCTGCGAAAATGGATATCATTTCTCCATAGTTAATAAGATATATAATTCTAAACTTGAGGTTCTTCAAAACAGGCAACATAGCTGGTGAAAATGTGACCAAGAAGATAAAATTCTTCTTGTTTCCCTTTTATGGGAATGTTTCTCATAAGCTTAGTGCATTGTTTCACAGATTTGATGTTAGAATTGCCTTCAAAACCAACAACACACTATGTCAGTTACTTCTACACAATATCAGTACTGAAAACAACAAATCTGCAACTGCAACCATTTATACAATCTGCTGCGCTGTTTGCAACACCTTTTATATTGGCCAAACAGGCAGAAATTTCAAAAATAGACTCAAAGAGCATATAGAAGAAGACAGAAAGGATGCGTGAGACAAAACTACGTTTACTTTTCACTTAATTTCAAAACAACAGTGTCACTAATGCTGTACTGCCAATAACCTCACAACATTGCAAAAAAATGGATAAAGGTACCCAATAGACATTTTTGAGGAAGTTGAAATCTACAATCATGTGCACAGCAAGAAGAGCAATATTCTTAATGCAAATAAAAGGTTGAGAAATATCGTTTTCTTGGATGGCTTTCAGAACGCATTTGTGTATCATAATGTAATTAATTTTAATGCTGTTATGTCTCTTTACACAGTGCAGCACGTCCATTTATTGTAAACAGTAGGCTGTGCTTAGTTCCTTGCGGCTACAGGTCATTTGAACATTGTGTTTGCATGCAGAGATGTTCTTTGCTACTTCCATTTATTTTGTAATCATTGGTTCCCAGACGGACTTTTCGTTCACCTTATGGTCTCTGGGCACCATCTGCTGTGCTTTCTCCTTCACAATAATACTTTTATACAACTTTATTGTGCATCCATGTCAGTCATTTAATTCCAATGTGTTATGTATTTTATTTAACTTTTAAAACATTTTGTTAGCTTTTACCTCGTAACTTGCATCTGCTTCTTACTTACCTGCTTCCAGTGGGCCCTACTTGTAACTTGCCTCTCCTCTATTTGAGTGTTACTCCTGGCACACCTTGGCAATTGTCCTATACCCACTTAGGACACCTGACATATAAGTCAGGAGACTTATGTTAGATGGTGTTTTTATGACGTTTGTTGATAAATTGTCTTTCAGCAGTATTTAATTTACGTAACATATATTTTAACAGTAGACTAGTTCACAATGCTTTATGTTAGTTTATTGCTTGTTTGAATTAGATGAAAGAATTGTTTTGAACATTTATGTCTTTAAATTATTGTTGATGTTGCTTATTGCTATCATTTGACTAATTATGTTTTACTCCGTTGTTTGATACTATGTAGATACCACTTGGGAGCCAAAACCAGTCATAGTTTTAAATAAAAGTGAAGGTGGAACTGGTGTGGATATTCTCTAAAAGTACCTTAATTGTAAATAAAAATGGCTGTTTATTAGAAGCCTGAATATTTATTCCTTCTCAGCTGAGGCAATGACATTAAGCCTAACCGTTGATGATTGAATGGGGTCTACTTCTCCAGGCTGATCAGTAGTCTTCACCATTTTCACCCAATTTTCTCCACTAGTTTACTAAATTGATATCGAACATTCAGTAACTCAGGTGTACGGGGAGTTGTTACCTTTACTTTGTCCATTATTTATATAGCACCATCATCTAATTTCAGTTGCTGAGTTAGAAACTCCAACAACAGTAAAATCCCCTTTTTAAACTGTTCAGTGGACTGAACCAAAAAGGTGTGAAATGCAGAAAAGTGTAAAATACAGGAAAGCATAGAAAACACAACACTCAAAACTTAATAAATTGCTCTTACTGCCTTTTTCTTTACAGTGTTCAAAATCTGAAATTAAACCAATTTAAACCTTGCCTATTTAAAAAACCTGAAATAATTAATTGTGTCTGTTTCTTTCTAACAGCAATTAGCTCTACTTGTCACTCCATAGTATACAAAGCATCAGTCAGAAAGGCCTTGGCTGAATGCTGACACACATGAATGCGCATGAGGGTTTCCCTTTTTGTTTTGATCATGCCCAGTGGTGTAAATAAAACACAGAAGCAAAAGTCTTTCGTGAAACTGTATCAAAAAGATGTTTTTGTTCTAATGTGAGATTTATTATTTATTGATAATCATTATAAAATTATGGTACATAAAACTTGTAACACAATATTGGTTAAAACACTGAAGTTGATAGTCTTCATAAACAGAGAACAACAGACACGAAATCTGCAACTTGTTGCCAACAAGGAGCTCACTCAGTTCAGGGACATCAGATTGTGTGAAAAAGATGGTGGAAATTGCAATGTTACGGAGCATCTTGAGGAGAAATGTTTATGTCTGACATCAGGTCATACCAACCTAAAACTGCACGCCTCATATGGATTAGTGTATTTCATGCTGAAGTAACGACAATTCATGAAAGCCGATTATAGAGATGGCTATCTTCAAAAGCAGTGTTTATGTGTGTAAATGGCTGTGAAATTATATTAAAGCTGTTATACAATTCTGTGAGCAGAAGGAAGGTTGCTACTAGGGTCATTATTGTCAGAATGTGATTATCATTAAGGCAGTGACTCAGCATACTTCCCACACTTCCAAATACTACAAACCATAATGCAGGTGGCCATGACCCAACATGCCAACAATTAAAATTTTGCTTACTGTGCTAATGCTATGTTACATGATCATTAACTTTGTGTAAAATCTGTGTTCTCTGCTTTGTTCCAAGGCTGACTTCGAGCAGGGATATAATGCACTTTTTGCAGAAATCTGTATGAAAATCAATGTTAAAGGTCGTGATAACATCAAAGAAAATGTAAAATGTGGGAAATGTTGTAATACAGACTTGTTAATGACAGGAAAGCATTGTACTGAGAGAATAAGACTTGTGTTGCGACCGGCAAAAATGAATGCAAAAAGCAGGCAATTGTAAAATGCAGGAATGTAAAAAATGGGCTTTTACTGTATGTAGTCTCCAATAGACAGTAGCATTGGTGAAATTATGTAATAAGCAGCAGCAATTGGAACAGCAGGCCAATGATTTACCTTTCCCTTAGTACTGCAAAGATAACAGTACACAATTGTCTCCCCCTTGCCTAATTTTGGTCCAGATGACAGGCGAACTGTCTTACTTGTTACAGTGAAAAGGATGAGCTCTGCACTGGGTGAGGTCATGTTGGAATAAGAGGGAGGGAGGGATCACATGAAGACCATGATGTTTCAGTCACAAATAAATTTATTTGAAGTAACTGATGTTAGTGTTTAATGTAGGTGGCTGTGATGAGAGCATGTAGACTATGTCAGTTTGTGTTGTTGTTGGTGATGATGAATATAAGAGAAAGGAGTGACTGAAACCTGGTACCAACTGTTAGCCTGGTCTTCTTGAATAACACCAAGAGGGCTGCCAAGTCAAATGCCCCTATCCAAAGGACAGATCACATTCAACAGTATTATTTGGTCTCTCACCATAAGACACTGAAGAGAGGTTTGGAATTTAATTGAGGGCAATTAAGCAAAGGATCAGGAACTTTACACCACTACCTCTGCCCTCTTTGTCAGCCAGATGCTTGGGATATAAATTTTAGTATCCAAGAACATGTCAGAGATAGCTGGGCTACATATTCCACCCACAGCTTGCTCCCTCATGAAGCATTGCTACCACTGCCAGCACCTCATTTGGAGGCAGCTGCTGATGAGAGTATGCTGGTAAATACTGTAGCTCAGCTCTTGCTAACTAATCTCTTGCTAGTCTTTCAATCCTTTAGATATGTGCCACTGAACATAGAGTTTTGAACTTGTCTGTATTACATTTGTGATTTGGATTGCTCTGTGGGCTGTTGTATATGCTTAAGATGACTTTGCCATGCTCTGGACTTGTTTTTAGTTAGCCATTGTCTTTGTGAAACCCACTGTCATTGACCTCAGGAACTGCCTGTTAGTCCTCTTGGTCTCTGCGTTACCACCATTGCAGTGTACAGTTTTACTGTCATCTAGTAACAAACTGTAAAAAGCTGTGTTCTACCTACACAGTGTAGGGTAGCAAAATGGCAATTAGTACTTTCTCACCATGCAGCTATCCCAGTGAAGCATGGATCCTGAGTTTCTAAAATTGTGGCTGCAGCAACAGCTAGAAAAACAGTGGGAACTTCAGCAACAGCAGTGGAAATTCCATCAACAACAGCAGAAATTGCTGACACAACTGCTGCAAAACTAACAAAAGTCTGCAGCTTCAGTTTTCTCGCTTGCCCAATCAGCCATTTGCTTGCTTTGATGAGGCAAGCAAGAGTTAGGAGTTCTATTTATGTTGTTTTGTTTGTCACTGCAAGGCAACTCAAGTAACTGACCCTGAATATCAGTGTACAGTTTTACTGTCATCTAGTAACAAACTGTAAAAAGCTGTGCAAAAACTATGCTCACTCTCAAAACAGTAGTTTGAGCTTTTCTGATGTTTGTAGTTTGCTGACTGGCTGTTATGGTCACTAAACCCACATAGTTGTAAATAGGCTGAAATTTAGCCAGTGCGTTAAGCAGCATCAGCAGACATACAGCTATGGGCTGCTTACTTGCAAGGCTTAGCACCCGAGTGTGATTTTTTCCTGTAAACAGTGTGGCACGTCGTATGCCAACTCATTAATCTGACATTCTCCTGATAGAGGAGGTAGTGTAAAAGCTTTATAGTCATATGATCCAGCCCTGAGCAATGTGTTCTGAATTGACAAAGCTCACAAAGTAACTACATCAGCAAAAACTTTGTTTCACTATTCCTCTGGCGTCTGCGTTGTTTGTGGTATTAGTCACTGTCGTGTTCTGTGATGAACTGATGACTTCCAGTCAATGCCACCATCTGATTTATGGAGCATCCATTTGCCCAGTAGTTTGCAGTACATAGTAGTGCAGTAGTTAGCGATCCTCACAACTCTGCAGAATGAAGGCAATGTATTGGCCTCGTGTCAACATATCGGAGAACACACTGTCCGGAATTGCCAGGTCTGGCACAGTGTTTCAGCCCTTGGTCATGCCCTGACCACTTGTGGCAAAGAGTGAATGTTGATTTCGTTGGACAATTCCAGGGGGCAATGTTGTTTCTGGTTGTTGATGCCTCCTCTAACTTTCCATATGTGACATAGATAACTATCACTGCCACAGCAGCTACTGTCTGCACCCTGCACATCATATTTAACAAGGAACAATAACCACTCTTAAAGCTGCTTCACTGTCTTATCAGGAAATTTAGAATGGGGGGCTAAATAGTGAAATGAGAGGCTTGTGCTTGGTGATCGCATGAAACTTAGTATGATAAAGCTTGAATGAAACTTCTTGTGCTGGATATAATGACCACCTTCCATCCTGACAACAGCCCTCAATAAACAGCATCTGTGTATTAGGATTTTGTAAATACAGTGGAACTTAACATTTGACCACCACCTCATTCCATACTGCATCCAATTTCCAAGTCGAGAAGATGGTCAGGAGTTTGAAAACGCAGATGCACAAGATAATGATGACTGTGGGGAAGTTCCCATCAGTTACCTCACCTCCTAACATGGACGTAGCCTGGACGATTCTTTACTTGGGTGCAAACTGTGCACCCACTTCGATCTGCTGCACATGACGCAGTGGGCCCAATACACAGCTGTACTACAATGTGGTCTTTTGTGTCTGGGCTCATACTTCTGGCTGGAACCCCAGGTGGACCCAAGGCCTCATCCTCGGAGTACAGGGTGGCAACTGTTTGAGGTTGTAGCTTACCAAGAGCTGTTTGTCCAGCATTGGAATCAGCTCCATCCACAACATGATACAACCTCTGCCTTTGTCTTATGTGTCGACATGGGGTCGACAATGACCATTGATAGGAATTGATAGGGGTGGAACCATTTCCTCCTCCTAATCCTTGTCTTACATGTCGACATGGGGTCGACAATGACCATTGATAGGGGTGGAACCATTTTCTCCTCCTAATCCGCTTCTGGCTCCCACAGCCATCAACGGTGGTCCCTCACCGCACCATTGACAGAAGTTGAGCGTTTCCAGACTGAGTACCCCATGGAGGCTGAATCGTTGGCAACATCTTTGCCATGGCTGGCACTCAGTACCCAATAGGCAAGTCCAAGCTGTGCCCTAGAACCCATCTATCGACCATATCTCCCACATATTGCATTGCCTTCTGGCCCATCCGATCTCATTGAGTAACTACCACAGGAAACTTTGGCGGGGATCCCAGCACCTCTCTCCCCCAATTCTGGTGAAGGTCAGTGCAGGTTTAGCCATTTAAGCCCTAAATGTCAATTAAAGGGGGAGGGATTTAGTATCCAACAGTGTTTCAGATTCACTGCACAGCCCAAGTATCAATGGGGAGAACATGTCAGCAATACTCAGGCTAAGTATTCCATCTGCAGCTTGCTCCCATGCAAAGCATTCCCACTGCAGCCAGCATGTCATATGAAGCCAACCACTGATGAGATTATGCTGGTAAATACTGCATTCTGACCCTTGCTAGCCAGTCTCTTTCTAGTCTTTGAAGCCTTCAGTTGTGTACCATTGAATAGTAGAGTTTTGACCTTGCCTGTGTTATGTTTGTTATTTGGATTGCTCCCTGGACTTTTGTATATGCTTAAGACAATTTTGTTACACTCTGGACATGTTTTCAGTTAGCCATTCACTGTTTTTTCCACTGGTCTCTGTGTTACAAACAATGCAAGCAATCATAAATTGTGTTCAGCCTACACAGCAAAGGATAGAAAAAAAATTATTTCTACCAATGAATTTGGACCAGATGCCTCTGTGTAATAATGAACCATACAAGCATGAGTTGATGGCCTTAGATTTGAAAGTGGGAATCAAGAACTAGAAACACACTTAAAGAAAATATGTGTACTAAACAGATATACTCCTCAAATGAGAATACAACAAATCAGATTATCGAGGTTTCACTAGTGCATTCACTAGTATAATGAATTGAACAATGTGACACAGTGATTAAGATACTGGACTCACATCCAAAAGGAATAAGATTTCAGATCATCACCCAACCATTCAGATTTTCTAGATTTCTCTACATCATTTTGCACCAATACCAGGGTGGTTCCTATGAAAAGATATCTCATTACTACTATACCATTTTCCAATCCAAGCTTGTGCTCCATCCCTTATGATCTCATTGTCAGTGGGATGTTTCTGCCTTCCTCCTTAGTGTCCTGAATGTAATTATTTATTTTCTTCACAGTGACATTTTTACTGTTTAAGGTATCTCTGTACTGGTCTTGAATTAACATCGTGCTGTACTTGAAGTGTTTGTTGTTATCCTATCTTTTATAAGCTATTCACACACCAGATGAAAGGAAAAAAGTAACATATTTTGCTATTTGTGAAGGGGTGATTATATCATGTTCTTATGCTTACAGGAAAAGAAGAAATTGAAGGATACACAGGAAAAGCTGGGTATTTTAACACCTGGTGAAAGAAATTTAAGTCACAAGCAAATAAATCAGTTGCTGAGAAGATTTCCTCCTTTATCATAAAATTTATTTACGTAGAGTAAAATAGATATTTGGTAAAATTGTAATGTAAGATTTGATTGCATTGTTTGTATATATATAATTGCTTCCAAAGGAAGTGAATAAAAGTGTTAAAAATTTCTAAATCCCGTAGAAGAAATTATTTCAAGATCTCTTTTTCCAAAGCAGCAGTTGGGCAGTTAACAATGTAAAATATAGACTGCAACCTGGCTTCGGAAAAACCTGAGAGTATGTAAGTTTACGTAAAACTGGAAAAACATATTCAGAAAATTGGTCAAAATGCCGTAGCTAGTGGGGGAAGCAGAATACAGCCAATAGTGAGCCATAAACATTAGGACATTTATCTTCAGCTAGATATAAAGAGAAGTCAAATATTTATTTTGGAACCCTAAGAAGCTAATTAACAGCAGAGGAGATAGTTGTTGACAGCCATGGAGCTGATGAGAATAACAGAAAACTATGTATAAAAGAAAAGAGAGGATGCTAATAGTATTAGTTAAAGGGCGAACTCAGGAAGAAGAAGGAAGAAGAATTATATGGAAGAAGAATAAAAGGGGGAAGTAATAAAATAGGTTTGCATGAAACAAGGTATGTGAATGATAGGAACAAAGTACAGTTGTGAATTGTGTTCTTAACTGGAGATATAGGGCATAGAGGAAATAAAGTAGTTTTGGTGAATAAGTGAGGTGATCAAGTTGTTATTTATGCATCTCATGATGTAAATTTGCCATCCATATGGCTTGTGTGCATGGGACAGGAGACATTTTGCGTTGCAGAGCATATTTTTTTCCTTTATTGTTGAATGCTTGTCCATGCCCATTCATTTTTGCAAGTGGTCATTCCAGGGTGTCAATATTCAGGTTGCAGTAAAACATAACTATCTATATGGCATGGACTTATTTGTGCTTTTTGAAACTAATCAGAGCTACAAATATTGTCCAAAATAATTATACATCCTCTGAGGAGAATGTTTTCTGGGACAGCCAGCTGCATGCTATATTACACCAATATCGCCGTCTCTTTCAACTTCATTAATTCAGAGACAGTGATTGAAAATCAAAGGAAGTGGATAATGTCTGGCATGATAAAGAGAAGTGATTGTTAGTGGATAACAAACAATACAATTTATTATCAAAAACACAACTCATAGCAAATACTTTGAAATAACCAGTTAATTAAGATTTTGCATGCCACTGTATAACATTGATCTTTTCACACTGGAACTCCCATTAAATAACTTAGCATAATAATAATAATAATAATAATATTTATTCAACATCGAATAATCAGATACAATCCCTAGAAATACTACAGTTTCAAGACATCATACAGATTATTCTTCTGAATATGTCAGTTTATAAATTACAAACTAAAGATTATATATAAAAACAAAGATGAGGTGACTTACCGAACGAAAGCGCTGGCAGGTCGATAGACACACAAACAAACACAAACATACACACAAAATTCAAGCTTTCGCAACAAACTGTTGCCCCATCAGGAAAGAGGGAAGGAGAGGGGAAGACGAAAGGAAGTGGGTTTTAAGGGAGAGGGTAAGGAGTCATTCCAATCCCGGGAGCGGAAAGACCCACCTTAGGGGGAAAGAAGGACAGGTATACACTCGCACACGCGCACATATCCATCCACACATACAGACACCCTGTGGATGGATATGTGTGTGTGTGCGAGTGTATACCTGTCCTTCTTTCCCCCTAAGGTGGGTCTTTCCGCTCCCGGGATTGGAATGACTCCTTACCCTCTCCCTTAAAACCCACTTCCTTTCGTCTTCCCCTCTCCTTCCCTCTTTCCTGATGGGGCAACAGTTTGTTGCGAAAGCTTGAATTTTGTGTGTATGTTTGTGTTTGTTTGTGTGTCTATCGACCTGCCAGCGCTTTCGTTCGGTAAGTCACCTCATCTTTGTTTTTATATATAATTTTTCCCACGTGGAATGTTTCCTTCTATTATATTGATATTACAAACTAAAGATTTATTTGTATTAATAAATTTTACATTTTGATGGATTTTACATTTGGTACAAATACTGTTTTTATCAGCATTATATTAGTTGTAGGTTACTTAAAACTATGAGCTTGGCATACTTATGAAGCACTTTTCATATGGATATAATACTCGTCTAGGGAATAAAAAGGGTTTTCAATTAGAATTCTTTTTAGCTGATCTTTTAATTTGTTAGTAGGAAGGGCTGTGAGACTTTTTGGTAGGGCATTGGCTAGCTTCAGCCCAGTATGAAGTGCATTTTTTTTCATATAAAGCTGTTCTGTGGCTATTTACATGGTATCTGAACTTTCGCCTTGTATCATACTGGTGCAGGTCACAGTTGAAATTTGGATTTATTGTTTTCACAAGCAATATAACTTTCAATATGTATACACCTATAATGGTAAGCACACCTAATTTTGGGAACAGATTCCGACATGATTCTCGAGGTTTGGCACCACAAATAATTCTGATAACTTTTTTCTGTAGTATTAATAATGTACTTAGATTAGATTAGATTAGATTAATACTAGTTCCATGGATCATGAATACGATATTTCGTAATGATGTGGAACGAGTCAAATTTTCCAATACATGACATAATTAGGTTAATTTAACAACATACTTAAGTTAATATAACAACTTTATTTTTTTTTATTTTTTTAATATTTTTTTCTTTTTTTTCTTAATTTATATCTAAAAATTCCTCTATGGAGTAGAAGGAGTTGTCATTCAGAAATTCTTTTAATTTCTTCTTAAATACTTGTTGGTTATCTGTCAGACTTTTGATACTATTTGGTAAGTGACCAAAGACTTTAGTGCCAGTATAATTCACCCCTTTCTGTGCCAAAGTTAGATTTAATCTTGAATAGTGAAGATCATACTTTTTCCTAGTATTGTAGTTATGCACACTGCTATTACTTTTGAATTGGGTTTGGTTGTTAATAACAAATTTCATAAGAGAGTATATATACTGAGAAGCTACTGTGAATATCCCTAGATCCTTAAATAAATGTCTGCAGGATGATCTTGGGTGGACTCCAGCTATTATTCTGATTACACGGTTTTGTGCAATAAATACTTTATTCCTCAGTGATGAATTACCCCAAAATATGATGCCATATGAAAACAATGAGTGAAAATAGGCGTAGTAAGCTAATTTACTAAGATGTTTATCACCAAAATTTGCAATGACCCTTATTGCATAAGTAGCTGAACTCAAATGTTTCAGCAGATCATCAATGTGTTTCTTCCAATTTAATCTCTCATCAATGGACACACCTAAAAATTTGGAATATTCTACCTTAGCTATATGCTTCTGATTAAGGTCTATATTTATTAATGGCGTCATACCATTCACTGTACGGAACTGTATGTACTGTGTCTTATCAAAATTCAGTGAGAGTCCGTTTACAAGGAACCACTTAGTAATTTTCTGAAAGACAGTATTGACAATTTCATCAGTTAATTCTTGTTTGTCAGGCGTGATTACTATACTTGTATCATCAGCAAAGAGAACTAACTTTGCCTCTTCATGAATATAGAATGGCAAGTCATTAATATATAATAAGAACAACAAAGGACCCAAGACTGACCCTTGTGGAACCCCATTCTTGATAGTTCCCCAGTTTGAGGAATGTGCTGATCTTTGCATGTTACGAGAACTACTTATTTCAACTTTCTGCACTCTTCCAGTTAGGTACGAATTAAACCATCTGTGCACTGTCCCACTCATGCCACAATACTTGAGCTTGTCTAGCAGAATTTCATGATTTACACAATCAAAAGCCTTTGAGAGATCACAAAAAATCCCAATGGGTGGTGTTCGGTTATTCAGATCATTCAAAATTTGACTGGTGAAAGCATATATGGCATTTTCTGTTGAAAAACCTTTCTGGAAACCAAACTGACATTTTGTTAGTACTTCATTTTTACAGATATGTGAAGCTACTCTTGAATACATTACTTTCTCAAAAATTTTGGATAAAGCTGTTAGAAGGGAGATTGGACGGTAATTGTTGACATCAGATCTATCCCCCTTTTTATGCAAAGGTATAACAATAGCATATTTCAGTCTCTCAGGGAAAATGCCCTGTTCCAGAGAGCTATTACACAGGTGGCTGAGAATCTTACTTATCTGTTGAGAATAAGCTTTTAGTATTTTGCTGGAAATGCCATCAATTCCATGTGAGTTTTTGCTTTTAAGCAAGTTTATTATTTTCCTAATTTCAGAGGGAGAAGTGGGTGAGATTTCAATTGTATCAAATTGCATAGGTATGGCCTCTTCCATTAACAGCCTAGCATCTTCTAATGAACACCTGGATCCTACTATATCCACAACATTTAGAAAATGATTATTAAAAATATTTTCAACTTCTGACTTTTTGTTCGTAAAGTTTTCATTCAATTTGATGGTAATACTGTCTTCCTCTGCTCTTGGTTGACCTGTTTCTCTTTTAATAATATTCCAAATTGTTTTAATTTTATTATCAGAGTTGCTGATTTCAGACATGATACACATACTCCTGGATTTTTTAATAACTTTTCTTAATATAACACAGTAGTTTTTATAATTTTTGATAGTTTCTGGGTCACTACTCTTTCTTGCTGTCAGATACATTTCCCTTTTCCGGTTACAAGATATTTTTATACCCTTAGTAAGCCATGGTTTGTTACAAGGTTTCTTACGAGTATATTTAACTATTTTCTTGGGGAAGCAGTTTTCAAATGCATTTACAAAAATGTCATGAAATAAATTATATTTTAAATTGGCATCAGGTTCACGGTACACCTCATCCCAGTCTATTTGCTGTAGGCTTTCCCTGAAATTTGCAATTGTTAAATCGTTGACTGAACGTACTACTTTGGAGGACTGTTTGGTATTGCTGAATGGAGCTATGTCATATATTGTAACTAGCTGTGCACCATGATCAGAAAGACCATTCTCAACAGGCTGAGCATTTATCTGGTTAAACTTATCTTGGTCTATAAAGAAGTTATCTATCAGTGAGCTGCTATCCTTTACCACCCGAGTAGGAAAATCAATAACGAGTGTGAAATTGAAAGAACCGAGTAATACTTCAAGGTCATTTTTCCTATTACCCTCTTTCAGAGAATCTACATTGAAGTCCCCACAAATAATAATTTGCTTCCCCTGTCTGACAGATAGCACAACAAGGAGTCCAAATTTTTCAGAAATAGATGAAAATTTCCTGATGGGGACCTATATACAGTTACAATTATAAATGTGCCTTTATTTAATTTAAGCTCACAGGCACATGCTTCTATATGTTTCTCTACACAAAACTTTTTTGTTTCTATACTTTTTGCACAATGATAACTTTTGACATATATGGCAACTCCTCCTTTCTCCATATTTTCTCTCATTACATGTGCAGAGAGCTTATATCCACTTACATTTACCTTATCCATATCAGTAACAATGCGATGCTCAGACAGGCATAGTATATCTATTTCATTCTCAGCTTCTAAATCTTCTAAACAAACCAGAAGCTCATCTACTTTATTCTTTAAACTCCCAATATTTTGATGAAATATACTTACATTATTTTTAATTATACTTTTCTGAGAACCTTTCCTTATTCTAACATTTGCAGTACTCTCCTGTCTGAGTTTCTCATTGTGCTTAGGCCTAGTTCCTATACCAGTGGTCACACGGTGTTCAGAGAGGCAGATTATGTCAACTGGGTTGGGTGACTTTAATTCATCAATGCAGTTACCTAGGACTGAGATACAACTTGGTGGAGATAAAATTTCTGGTGATTGGTGAAAATTTATAATTGATAGCTGTGATTGGTGATCCAATGTGCTAGAATTGTGCTGTTTAATTTCTTTCCTAAACTGAAGATTTGTTTCAATCCTGACCTCTCGTAGAACTTGACATCTTTCTGTCTTACCTATCCTAAAAAAAGTGCTGCTCCAACACCTGTAACCACTGGTATTTTACCATTCATGGCAGTGCCTCCCCCCCTTAAATTTCCTGCTATTACCCCAGCCAGTTTCCCCTTCCCTTTCCTGTTGAGATGTAGGCCGTGCCTGGTATAGTCCCACCTACTGAGATAATCAACAGGAACCACACCAATATGAGCCCCCGCACCTGACCCAAGCAGCCGTTCCAACTCCAAATTAACTCTCCCAACAGAAGAGTTCAAATGAGGCCGGTCATGGCGTCTCAGGACAGATACAAATTCAACATTGGTGTGTCTCGATGCCGACGCAATCTTTACCAGGTCACACTCTATACTGTACCCAGGATCTCTGTCGATGCTGTTCCCTGGCCCTCCCACAATAACCACGTTGTCTTCCCTGGTAAATCCTTTACAGAGTGAACCTAAATCCTCTGTCACCTGATCCAGACTAGCACTTGGTTTGAAAAAATTTGTGACCTGGTATTCTGGTCCTAATTCCTCCTGCAGAAGTTGGCCTACACCTCTGGCATGAGAACTGCCTAACAACAAAACTTTCTTCCTTTTCAATGACTTTCCTACATTCTTTTTCAATTTCCTATTGAAAGTTTGTTGTGTCTTGTCTACACCTACCTCTGCTTGAGGCTCATCAGTTTCTAACTGAAGCAACAGGTCAAACTTATTTTTGACATTCACCACAAAACTGTCAGACTTAGTTCTAGGCCTGTTCCTTCTGCTACCTGTTGCCACTTCCCACCTCTCTTTGCCCTTCTCCCTCCTTAACCTGTCCAGATCTTCCCTAGCCTGATCTAGCTCAGCCTGAAGGGCAGCAATTTTCCCCTCTCTGCTGCAAATCCTACATAACCACTGATGAGCCTGATCCACTTTCCCAACACCCACGCCACTGCAGTCCCCCCAGCGAAAAAAACTACTACATCATCACAAGAAACCCCGGAACTAACAATTCTATGGCAAGTCAGGCACTTCTCACTCATGGCAAAAATAATACTTTAGCTAGAATAAATCAATTAAATTACCGAAAATCAAAAAAGACGTTACAAGAATTAAGCCTATTCACGAATGTATATAAGCAAGTTTCTGATTTAAAATTCCGCTGTTTTTCTGAGATCTGTATTAAAACAATGAAGGTATACGCTATTTATTATATATTTCACTCGATTGAATGAAAAAAAGGACAATTAAACAAGATACTTTAACTTTGATTCTCCAAAAATGTTACGAGAATTAGGCCTATAAACAAATGTATATAGGCAAGTTTCTGATATAAAGTTACGCTGTTTTTCTGAAATCTGTATAAAAACAATGAAGTTATACGCTATTTACGGTAGTTTACTTATTTGTTACCGAGAAACTAGTTAAATTACCGTGAAACAAGAAACAAACACGTTTACAAAATTTAAGCCTAAGCACGACTTCGCGAAGTTACGATCTTTTCGTGTTTTCTAAAAAAAATACGCAAAGAAAAGTCAAACCTTTAATGGCAAGACTAAACGATACACTAATGCACGTATTTAATTTGTTGTCGGCGTTAAACTAAATTATATTCCTGTCTAAATCACTTAACTTTCTGGAAATGGTTTCTGGCGTCACTTACTCGGCGGCCATCTTGGTTGGCTTGAGTTGTTGCACCCAATATTTCTACAGCATAGTTTAAGTTTGATGAGAATAGGGCATGATAAGCAGTTTTTAGTACACACATGTCCTTACAATATTTGCTAATCATATTTATAGCAAACACATTCTTCGACAGCTTACATGCTAAGGAATCAATATGCATGTCCCATTTGAGGCTGTCCTGGATTGTAATTCCCAAGAACTTTGTCCATTTTTCCTTTTTTACAATGTCATTTCCTATGGATAATTTCATGTCAAATTCTATTTGTTTCCTTGTGTTAAATTCCATCATTGCAGTCTTTGAAGCACTTACATTTAGATGGCTTTCATTAAAATACTTGACTATTTCATTAGTTACACTGTTGCACTGTACCTCCAGACTCTCATAGTCTTTGTGTTTACACACTATTGATGTGTCATCTGCATACAATATTTTTGTACAGTTAGGAGAACAATACTGTATATCATTAACATAAATCAAGAAAAGAAGGGGTCCCAAGACAGAACCTTGAGGCACTCCATATTTGACATCAGTAATTTTAGATTTGTAAGACCCACTGTTTGTTTTAAGCAAGACAAATTGTTTTCTATTGCTCATATACGATTTTATTAGCTCATAGCCAGTTCCTCTGATACCCAGGTTCGACAGCTTGTCGAGTAATATGGTGATGTTGACACAATCAAAAGCTTTTTCTAGATCAAGGAACACTTCAGTTACATACTCCTTGTTCTCTATGGCCATTATTATTTTGTCTATTAATTGTGCTGCTGCTACTGATGTTGACTTGTTTTTCATAAAGCCATTCTGATTTTCAAATATTAAATTGTGTTGACTCAGGAATGTCATTAGTCTAGTATAAATAACTTTCTCAACTACATTAGAAAATGCAGGTAAGATTGAGATGGGGCGGTAGTTTTCAATTTTAGATTTATCACCTTTCTTGTGAATCATGGTTACTTGTGCTGTCTTTAGACTATCTGGGAAACAACCTGATGCAATTACATCATTTACTGTTGTGGCCATGGCATCAGATATGTTGTCTATGGATCTTTTCAGTGTACTGATAGACAATCCATCATAGCCTGCTGATTTTGTATTTTTTAATGACATTACTATGTTTTTGACTTCCTTGTTATTGGTTGGGGCCAAGTATATGGTTTGTTTGATTGGAATGCCCCTATATCTATGCTGAAGATTCTTAAAATGGTCATTGACAGATTTTCCAACAGAAGAAAAGTACTCATTAAAAACATTTGCAATCTGACATTGACATTTCATGATATGCCCTTTATGGTTTATAGTAAAATCACTTGTTGATCTGCCCTTACAATCCCTAAAGCTATTTATTACTTTCCAAACAGCTAAACCTGTGTTAGTAGAGTTTCTTAACATTGTGGCTACATATTTACTTTTAGTTTCTAGCAGAAGATCTTTATAGTAATCCTGATAGTTCTTAAATTCTACCTTTAGTCTATTATTATTGTTATTATTTATCACTGCATATTGGAAAAGTCTAAGTTTCTCTCTTGCTGTTTTTACTTCTTGGTTTATCCAGTTATTTTTTTGTATCTTGTTGCAGTCATTTACTGTAAAGGTCATTTCTGGACATGAGACATTGAAGCAATAATAAAAATCTGATGAAAACTCACTGAAAGTAATGCTGTTTTTTTCACCCCATTGTAGGCTTTTTAGCAAACTGTTGAAATCTTTAACATTGTCATCATTGGTCATTCTTTTTGTCACATATTGTTTCTCTTTTCTATTGACATGAAGATTTTCAGCTTCTGTCAATACCTGTACTGCATGATGGTCAGCTTCAGAACTGCTGCACTGCATGTAAAGTGGGACATGTTAGTTATAATGTTGTCAATGCATGATTTTACACTATTGACCTCTCTAGTGGGCTCGTTTATCAGAAATGCTAAGTTAAATTGAGCTAGTATTAGCATTAGTTTTTTAGACACAGAGTCATTGGACAGGAAGTCAATGTTTATATCTCCAGTTAGTATTATGTTAACCCAGCCATTTTTATTGCAGTCTTTACTGTCAATGTCAACAAGCAGGTCATTAAGAACATCAAAGAAACTATCTAGGCTACCAGATGGAGGTCTGTATAGGCCTATAATAATTAAGTTCTCTTTCCCCCACTTATAATTAGTTGCTGCTAGTTCTATTACACCCTCAATGCTGAAAGCACTTACATCTATTACACTATAATTACTACCACTGGTTGCAAAGATAGCTACCCCACCACCACGTTTCTCTTTTCTACTGAAGGCAGAGCAAAAGACCATGGAAAGTGGCTTACATACACTAATTCACTCATCTGTATACCAGTGTTCGCTTATAACTAAAACATCAGGGTTATCAATTGCTGCAATGGTATCCAACTCGTTGTGCGTATTGCCAAGACTTTGAAAGTTCTGCTGAATTAATTTGAAAGTGAGCTTGGATTGTTGAACGCTTGATGGGACGTGTCACCCTACCAGAACCACTTAAACATTTATCCCTAAAAAAGAAATATCAGTTGACAGAGTGGGTTTGGTATTTTTCCCTATCCATTGATTCAAGTTGGTCTGTTTCCATGTACTGGGAGCCTGGGAAGAATCAGCTTTACCTGGTGTTTTCAGCAGCCACTTGTCCAATGTCGTCTGTCTATACCAATTGCTGCAGTCTTCTTGTGTTGTGGAGCACTCATTCTTCGAATGTGTGTGTTTTGAGTATACGTTGTTCCTAGCATTTACGACGATTTCACAAATAATGGACGCTAAGTGACCTTTTCCGCTCCGATTGAGGTGAAGGCCGTGAGTGGTGTAAAGATCTCTACTAAATTGTTGCACGTTAACCATTTGTATATTTGTGCAACGGTTGCAAATTTCTGCATATTGACTGTTTGTATATGCTACTGCCTTGTTTACACACGAGAATTGAGGCAAGTCATACCTGTGTGGAATATTGAGAACAATGACGTTTGAGTCAGTTAGATGGTTTAGAGCAGATTTTAGGGCATTAACAGAATGCAAACCATCGTTGTGTGCGACGTCATTTGCACCACCACATATTACAATGAAGTCTTCCTTCATTGTCCTTCGAGAGATATTGTTTACAGTTGAAAGCACTTGGTCAAGACGAGCGCCAGTTTTAATAAAACCTGAAGCATTCACTTCACTGTTTACGCTTTTTATTTCGTGTGCAAGACCTCTAAGATGACTATCACCCATTAAACATACGTTTATTCTTCTTGCTGCATTTGTGGTGTTAGTTAAACTAACTGTCGTCTTGAATGTTGAATTTACCTTGCTTCTGTTTACGAGTGACGGTTTTGGCTGGCGAGGTTCCACATTTTGCTTAATCACAGGCTTTTTTTTCAGATGGTGCACGATTTGATCTTTTGTAGGTAGGCCTACAGTTTTTTGGAGCACGGCAGGAGAATTTATTACTAAACACGACGAAATGATTGCGCTATGGTTAGCGTTACCGGTACACGCAGAATGTGTTGGAAAACTTGAAATGGCGACGGAATCTTCGGTCACTGTGTACACTTTATTTCTGTCGAATTCACTTACGCCCTGCTCGGCGGTTTTTAGTTTTCTATTATCATTTTCAAGACATTTGAGTCTATCAGCTAACACTTTGTTTTCTGCCAAGGATCTGCGCACAATTTCTTGCAACGAATTAATAGTTTCAACTAGTTTTGCTTTGTCAGGATGGACTCCACATTTTGCACACTTACATTTTGATCTGGATGATTTTTCACTGCGAGTTTTTTGCGTGGCACTAGACTTGAAACTTTGCGAAGCACTTTTGTTGCTATTGATGCCGGATAACATTTGAAAATTCGAAATAACTGGAGGCACAAATTCACTAAACTTCTCAATCGCCGCCATCTTGCTTTTTTTTTTCAATATGAATAATCGCCGCCATGTTGCTTTTTTTTCAATATGAATAATCATACCCCATACGGATTAGCAACTTCAATTGAACAGTGCTGGCCCGTTCATATTATCAACCAGACCGTGCAGCTCACCCAATTCAGCTCTGCCTGCCACAGGCTACTAAGTACTTGTGCCCAACAACAAGTGACTCCAAAATGTTATAAATAATAACAAATATCTCTGTTTATGATGGTATAGGATTCTCACATATACCCAGATCTCAAAAAATAAATTTTGCCTGGAAATTTTTGGTGACATAAAGTTTCAGTGTGAATCTGATCATTTAAGAAGTGTCCCAGTAGAGAAAGATGAAACAGAACAAGAATAGCACCAGCAGCAGCGAGTACTGTTTGTATAAAGCGTTTATTTTGCATTTTGTTTACGACCTTCCACTAAGGAAGGGATTCTATTTGTGTTTATCTGCTCTGCATAGTAACTAACAGTTCTTGATAAAACTTTACGTAGTTTTCGTGTTAGATATCTTAGTGTTTTCTTGATCGTTTAGAACAGAAAGCGCCCTAAAACCGTCTTTTGTTTGTTTCGCGGCCGTTAGCCACTAGTCACTTGAATCAGCAGTTGTCTTGTGACAGCCAGAGCGAGAGCACCAGCAGCAGCGAGTTTTGTATAAAGCGTTTTTGTACTTATTTGCTGCGCTTAGCTTTTAAATAGTTTTTCTGGGAAAACCTAGCGTAGTTTTCGCGTCTCGTATTTCAGTGAGTGTTTCTTGATTATCAGAGTAGCTCATCAGAAGATTATCTTGGGAATTTGTCACCGTATAGAGTAGGGTAAACATAGTCATGTGTAGGGACTGTGGTTGTTGTGAGCGGACGCAAGGAGAATTGGCCACTCTTCGGGGGCAGGTGGAGGCTTTGTCTGTTAGGCTCATCGAGCTCGAGGCGCAGGCGTCGGCTCGTAGTGGCGTTGGGGCAACTGTGGTGAGACCTATGCCTACTTCGGTGGCCTTGGAATCACATGGAACCCCTGATGTCGCTGCGTCTTCCGGCAGTGAGCATCTTACCGGTCAGCCATCACTCCAGGGTGAATGGCGGACAGTGGTGGGCTCGCGCGTGCCTGACCGAAAGGCAAAGGTGGGATCTGGCCGCGTGGCAGCTGCCTTACCCCTTTCCAACAGGTACGGGGTGCTTCCTAGTGGTGATGACATCGTTTCCGAGCCACCACAGGATGCCTCGCCTGTTGGGCCAGTGGCCGATTCTCCGGCAAGGTCCCGACAGTCACAGAGAGCGGTCCTATTAGTTATAGGGAGCTCCAACATTAGGCGGGTTATGGAGCCCCTCAGGAAAATAGCGGGTAGGTCGGGGAAGAATGCCAGTGTGCACTCGGTGTGCTTGCCGGGGGGTCTCGTCCGTAATGTGGAGGAGGCCCTTCCGGCAGCTATTGAACGCACTGGGTGTGACCGGCTGCAGATAGTAGCACATGTCGGAACGAATGACGCCTGCCGCTTGGGTTCTGAGGCCATCCTTGGTTCCTTCCGGCGGCTGGCTGATTTGGTGAAGACAACCAGCATCGCACGCGGAGTGCAAGCTGAGCTTAATATCTGCAGCATAGTGCCCAGAGTCGATCGCGGTCCTCTGGTTTGGAGCCGTGTGGAGGGTCTAAACCAGAGGCTCAGACGACTCTGCGACTATAATGGTTGCAAATTCATCGACCTCCGTTATTGGGTGGAGAACTGTAGGGCCCCCCTAGACAGGTCAGGCGTGCACTACACACCGGAAGCAGCTACTAGGGTAGCAGAGTACGTGTGGCGTGCACACAGGGGTTTTTTAGGTTAGAGGGACCCCCCCTTGGGCGAAACGATAAAATACCTGACGGCTTACCAGAGAGGACATTATCATCGTTGATAAAGAACGTCCGTCCTCAGAGACCAAAAACAGGAAAAGTTAACGTAATATTGGTAAACTGCAGGAGTATCCAGGGCAAGGTTCCTGAATTAGTATCTCTTATTGAAGGAAATAGTGCGCATATAGTATTAGGAACGGAAAGTTGGTTAAAACCGGAAGTGAACAGTAACGAAATCCTAGACACAGAATGGAATATATACCGCAAGGATAGGATAAACGCCAATGGTGGAGGAGTATTTATAGCAGTAAAGAATTCAATAATATCCAGTGAAGTTATTAGCGAATGCGAATGTGAAATAATCTGGGTTAAGTTAAGTATCAAAGGTGGGTCAGATATGATAGTCGGATGCTTGTATAGACCACCTGCATCAGCAACCGTAGTAGTTGAGCGCCTCAGAGAGAACCTGCAGAACGTCGTGAAGAAGTTTCGTGATCATACTATTGTAATAGGGGGAGACTTCAATCTACCAGGTATAGAATGGGATAGTCACACAATCAGAACTGGAGCCAGGGACAGAGACTCTTGTGACATTATCCTGACTGCCTTGTCCGAGAATTACTTCGAGCAGATAGTTAGAGAACCAACTCGTGAAGCTAACGTTTTAGACCTCATAGCAACAAATAGACCGGAACTTTTCGACTCCGTGAATGTAGAAGAGGGTATCAGTGATCATAAGTCAGTGGTTGCATCAATGACTACAAGTGTAATAAGAAATGCCAAGAAAGGAAGGAAAATATATTTGCTTAACAAGAGTGATAGGGCACAAATCGCAGAATATCTGAGTGACCACCATCAAACGTTCATTTCTGAGGAAGAGGATGTGGAACAAAAATGGAAAAAATTCAGAAACATCATCCAGTACGCCTTAGATAAGTTCGTACCGACTAAGGTCCAAAGCGAGGGGAAAGATCCACCGTGGTATAACAATCATGTACGAAAGGTACTACGGAAACAAAGAAAGCTTCATCATAGGTTTAAGAGTAGTCGAATCATAGCTGATAAGGAAAAGCTGAATGAAGCGAAAAAGAGCGTAAAGAGAGCAATGAGAGAAGCATTCAACGAATTCGAACATAAAACATTGGCAAACAATCTAAACAAGAACCCTAAAAAGTTTTGGTCATATGTAAAATCGGTAAGCGGATCTAAATCCCCTATTCAGTCACTCGTTGACCACGATGGCACCGAAACAGAGGACGACCGAAGAAAGGCAGAAATACTGAATTCAGTGTTCCGAAACTGTTTCACTGCGGAAAATCGTAACACGGTCCCTGACTTCAGCCGTCGCACGGATGCCAAAATGGAAAATATTGAAATAAACGATATCGGAATTGAAAAACAACTGCTATCACTTAGTAGCGGAAAAGCATCCGGACCAGACGAGATACCCTTAAGATTCTACAGTGATTATGCTAAAGAACTTGCCCCCTTTCTATCAGCAATTTATCGTAGATCGCTGGAAGAACGTAAAGTACCTAGCGACTGGAAGAAAGCGCAGGTCGTTCCCATTTTCAAGAAGGGTCATAAATCAGATGCGAATAATTATAGGCCTATTTCGCTTACGTCAATCTGTTGTAGAATAATGGAACATGTTTTGTGTTCTCGTATTATGACGTTCTTAGATAATACAAATCTCCTTCATCATAACCAACATGGATTCCGCAAACAGAGATCATGTGAAACTCAGCTCGCCCTATTTGCCCAATAAATTCACAGTGCCGTAGACACTGGCGAGCAGATTGATGCCGTATTCCTGGACTTCAGGAAGGCATTTGATACGGTTCCACACTTACGTTTAGTGAAAAAAATACGAGCTTACGGAATATCGGACCAGGTTTGTGATTGGATTCAGGATTTCCTAGAAGAAAGAACACAACATGTCATTCTTAACGGTTCAAAATCTGCAGATGTAGAGGTAATTTCGGGAGTACCGCAGGGAAGCGTGATAGGACCTTTATTGTTTACAATATACATAAATGACTTAGTTGACAACATCGGTAGCTCCGTGAGGCTATTTGCAGATGACACGGTTGTCTACAAGAAAGTAGCAACATCAGAAGACTCGTACGTACTCCAGGAGGACCTGCAGAGGATTAATGCATGGTGCGACAGCTGGCAGCTTTCCCTAAACGTAGATAAATGTAATATAATGCGCATACATAGGGGCAGAAATCCATTCCAGTATGATTATGCCATAGGTGGTAAATCATTGGAAGCGGTAACGACCGTAAAATACTTAGGAGTTACTATCCGGAGCGATCTGAAGTGGAATGATCACATAAAACAAATAGTGGGAAAAGCAGGCGCCAGGTTGAGATTCATAGGAAGAATTCTAAGAAAATGTGACTCATCGACGAAAGAAGTAGCTTACAAAACGCTTGTTCGTCCGATTCTTGAGTATTGCTCATCAGTATGGGACCCTTACCAGGTTGGATTAATAGAAGAGCTAGACATGATCCAGCGAAAAGCAGCGCGATTCGTCATGGGGACATTTAGTCAGCGCGAGAGCGTTACGGAGATGCTGAACAAGCTCCAGTGGCGGACACTTCAAGAAAGGCGTTACGCAATACGGAGAGGTTTATTATCGAAATTACGAGAGAGCACATTCCGGGAAGAGATGGGCAACATATTACTACCGCCCACATATATCTCGCGTAATGATCACAACGAAAAGATCCGAGAAATTAGAGCAAATACGGAGACTTACAAGCAGTCGTTCTTCCCACGCACAATTCGTGAATGGAACAGGGAAGGGGGGATCAGATAGTGGTACAATAAGTACCCTCCACCACACACCGTAAGGTGGCTCGCGGAGTATAGATGTAGATGTAGATGTAGATGTACAACTAAACTGACAGAGTTTTTAAACTTCTCACTCAGGATTGGTATAACTGCACAAAATATATTTGAAGTTGAAGTGACTGTGATATTACCAACACACTCTTTATATTGTGGCCATAAAAATGTTCGTATAGAAAGATAAAAAATAAGAGTATTCGCCACAAACATATGTAACAACAGTATGACTTACGAGGGAACCTCCCCATCGCACCCCCCTCAGATTTAGTTTTAAGTTGGCACAGTGGATAGGCCTTGAAAAACTGAACACAAATCAATCGAGAAAACAGGAAGAAGTTGTGTGGAACTATGAAAAAACTAAGCAAAATATACAAAGTGAGTAGTCCATGTGCAAGATAGGCAACATGTAGGAGTACGCCGGACCAGGAGTGCCGTTGTTCCGTGGTTAGCGTGAGCAACTGCGGAACGAGAGGTTCTTGTTCAAATCTTCCCTAGAGTGAAAAATTTACTTTCTTTATTTTTGCAAAGTTATGATCTGTCTGTTCGTTCATTGACGTCTCTGTTCAGTGTAATAAGTTTAGTGTCTGTGTTTTGAGACCGCACTGCAAAACCGTGCGATTAGTAGCCGAAAGGACATGCCTGTCCAATGGAAACCGAAAACATTTGATTGCAAGGTCATGGGTCAACCGATTCCTCCACAGGAAAACACGTCTGATACATTCTACACGACACTGGTGACGGCATGTGCGTCACATGACAGGAATATGTTGTCGACCCACCTAACTTGTACACTTGGTGAATGGGTAAAAAGATTCTTCTACCTTGTCCAATTTAGGTTTTCTTGTGGATGTGATAATCACTCCCAAAAAAGTGTGAAAACATAAGAGTTTGTCACATAAACTGCAAATGAATGCAACAGTTTCACAGTCGCACAGTTTTGCCTGTGCTCTGTCAAAACATATGTTTTTAACGTTTTCAAATTTTTCCGTGTGTAGACCGTCAAATCCTGCATATGTCCAAGCAAATCTGAACATGTCCTGGAATTTTGGAGAGCGAAGTTGATTATATGTGAGTGCCTGAACTTTGATAATTGTCTGAAAATAAAAAATTAAAGTTTTCTCCCGAGGTAAAACTTGAACCAAGGACCTACCGTTCCACAGCTACACACACTAACCACAGGACCACGACGCTCATGGGTTTATACCCACCTGGATGTTACCTATCTTACACATGGACTACTCAGTTTGTATATTT